>NC_140996.1:207055701-207655701 GCF_052327205.1 Somniosus microcephalus | reverse complement strand
CTGTGTTCACTATGGAGAAAGACGATGCAGACATAGAAATCGGGCAAGGGGACTGTGACATACTTGAACATATTAGCATCGAGAGGGAGGAGGTGCTAGCGGTTTTAGCGGGCCAAAAAGTGGATAAATCCCCAGGCCCGGACGAGATGTATCCCAGGCTGCTGTGGGAGGCAAGGGAGGAGATTGCAGGGGCTCTGACACTAATTTTCAGAACCTCTCTGGCCACAGGGGATGTACCAGAGGACTGGAGAACAGCTAACGTAGTACCATTATTCAAGAAGGGTAGCAGGGATAAACCAGGGAATTACAGGCCAGTGAGTCTAACATCTGTGGTGGGGAAATTATTGGAAAAAATTCTGAGGGACAAAATTAATCTCCACTTGGAGAGGCAAGGATTAATCGGGGATAGTCAGCATGGCTTTGTCAAGGGTAAATCATGTCTAACAAATCTGATCGAATTTTTCGAGGGGGTGACTAGTGGGGTGGATGAGGGAAATGCTGTGGATGTGGTGTACATGGACTTCAGTAAAGCTTTTGACAAAGTCCCGCATAGGAGACTGGTCAAGAAGGTAAGAGCCCATGGGATCCAGGGTGCCTTGGCGCGTTGGATCCTAAACTGGCTGAGTGGCAGGAGGCAGAGGGTGATGGTCGAAGGTTGCTTTTGTGACTGGAAGCCTGTGTCCAGTGGGGTACCTCAGGGATCGGTGCTGGGTCCCTTATTGTTTGTGATCTACATAAATGATTTGGATGAGAATGTAAAAGGTATGATCAGTAAGTTCGCAGATGACACGAAAATTGGTGGGGTGGTAAATTGCGAGGAGGAAAGCCTCCGGCTACAGGACGATATAAACGGGTTGGTCAGATGGGCGGAAAAGTGGCAAATGGAATTTAACCCTGAAAAGTGCGAGGTGATGCATTTTGGACGGACAAATAAGGCAAGGGAATACACAATGAGTGGTAGGACCCTAGGAAGTACAGAGGGTCAGAGGGACCTTGGTGTACACGTACATAGATCCCTGAAGGCAGCGGAGCAGGTAGATAAGGTGGTTAAAAAGGCATATGGGATACTTGCCTTCATTAGCCGAGGCATAGAATATAAGAGCAGGGAGGTTATGATGGAGCTGTACAAAACGCTGGTGAGGCCACAGCTGGAGTACTGTGTGCAGTTCTGGTCGCCTCACTATAGGAAGGATGTGATTGCTTTGGAGAGGGTGCAGAGAAGATTCACCAGGATGTTACCTGGGATGGAGCGCCTCAGCTATGAAGAGAGGCTGGACAGGCTGGAGTTGTTTTCCTTGGAGCAGAGAAGGCTGAGGGGGGACCTGATTGAGGTGTACAAAATAATGAGGGGCATAGATAGGGTAGATAAAGAGGAACTTTTCCCCTTAGTAGGGGGGTCAATAACAAGGGGGCATAGATTCAGGGTAAGGGGCAGGAGATTTAGAGGGGATTTGAGGAGGAACTTTTTCACCCAGAGGGTGGTTGGAATGTGGAACTCAATGCCTGAAAGGGTGGTGGAGGCAGGAACCCTCACAACATTCAAGAAGCATTTGGATGAGCACTTGAAATGCCATTGCATACAAGGCTATGGACCAAATGCTGGAAAATGGGATTAGACTGGACAGGGATGGATGGGCGGCGCAGACACGATGGGCCGAAGGGCCTCTTTCTGTGCTGTAAAACTCTATGACAATAAAATTAACATGATCTTTATAAGCTCTTATATTGTTATCTCTATTTGTAATTTCTGTCACCAGAAACCACAGCTAGGAGAGAATGTTACCATTAGTGTGATGCTATCGGAGTAAAAAATCAACAGAGGGATTCAGCTTTGGCGCAATGGAGATTTCTAATTGAAACTAGTATTGCCCACTAGGTTACCTCTTGTGTGCGTTGTAACAGAAGTCCAGGATGGCAAAGATGAATGAGCTCGCTCCCAGAAATCCCTGTGGTGGGTCCCCACATACCAGGCTTGCCATCTGTGGTCTCGAATCTATATCTTTTTTGAAATGCTGTTATTAATGAATTGTCGCCCAGGTGCTGCTGATGCGAACACAAGCTATTAACTTTGCAAGATGCCGATGGTCTAATCAGCGGAGTTGCTCTGATAGAGTTGACCTGCAGCACACATTGCTCCTTGCTTGCAGCACTGTCATTCATTTTTATAATTAATCTCCAAATGAATAAAAGAGCCTGGTTGAAAGCTGAACAAGTCAATTCTAACACGACTGTTGTACATCCCAATGGATTTATAGGTTAAGGCTTAACAATCTCCGTGTAGACTGAGGTTAAGGCTAAATCTGCATACCAATTGGCCCCAGGTCTGTTGGACTAAAATGTTGCTTTTAAGGGGGTAAGTGTATAGGATTGGCTGATTTTTAGAAAGTTTGTCCCCTGACTACATTTCCCCTCTCTCCACCTCCAAGATTTTTTCAATATATTTTTGCAAGCACATATTTCAAGGCTGCTTTCCCAAATCAAACACAACATTGCTAAACATCAGCTCAGGTATGGCTGCCGTACATTATTATTTAAGGCCGCACTCACACTGTACTACCACACTAGTTTGAAATTGTCTGCTGCGTTTCCTGCATTACAACAGTGACCACACTTCAAAAGTACTTAATTGGCTGTAAAGCGCTTTGGGATGTCCTGAGGTCATGCGTGTATAAATGCAAGTCTTTTCTTTTTACAGTCGGCAGCATATAAGCTATATTATGGGCTGCTTCTGACTGCAAATTGTACTCTGCCAGGACAGAGCTGTGCATGAGCACATTTGCGTACATGTGCAGAGCTACCCTTTCCTGGCAGCTTTCTTTAGGTTAGGAGACAGTGAGTAAGAGTGTCCACCTTCAGTATTGTATTGTTTTTGTTACGCTTTTCCGTATTTCTGAATTTTTAATTAAAAAAATGTTGTCAATAAAGCTTTTGAAGGTCTTTTTGTTTAACCCCTTGAAGTAAATTGGTTTTTAAAGTCTCTTACATGGAGAATTTAGGAACAGGAGTAGACCATTCAGCACCTTGTGCCTGTTCCTCATTCAATGAGATCTGTACCTCAACCCCATTTACCCGCCTGAACTCCATGGCCTAGAAATTCAGTATAGCCACGTTTGGGGCGCTACAGCCGGGCATTCACTAAATTTTGCGCCCGGCGCAACTTAGCGCCACCTTCGCCGATATTCAGTTGCATCGCCCCAAGAGGTTGCTGCTGCGCTAAAGCAGGCGGTGCATGACTATCATAAGGCGCTAAGCCGGCGAGCCGGGGCGCTACCACCGAGGGCGGGCGCAGCGCAGGTGCGGCGAGTTGCTGATTGAAGGCAGACACGCTGGCGCCGGTCAGGTCTTAAAGGGGGAGGGTGGATTTGTTTGGCTGCCACGCCCTGCACACTGCAGCCCTGAAGCAAGGCCTGACCATTGCTGCTTGAACAGTTCAACGCCCAGGACAATGGAGAAGGCCAGGGAGAGAGCGCAGCGCTTCAGCGAGGGTGACCTGAAGGTACTGGTTGGCACAGTGGAGCACAGGCGCCTTGTCCTCTTCCCTGAAGGTGGCAGCTGCCCAACAAGTATCGAAAAGCCTGGAGGGAGGTGGCAAACGGTGACCTCCAACAGCGTGGTTGGCAGGAATCCTGTGCAATGCAGAAAAAAGTTCAACGACCTCACTTGGGTTGCCAGGGTGAGTACCCTTTCCAGTATCCTCCTCATCCCTGCATGTGCACCTCACTTTGTGGCCAAAGGAACCTGAAAGCCCTAATGCCCAGCCCTCATCCAGCAGCTATGGGACTGTCATGAAAATCACTTGCACATTCAGGACTTTACACACTGTCAGGGCTATTCCACCATGGGAGGCAGTGCAGGCAATATCAGGGTTTCACACTGTCAGGGCTATTCCACCATGGGAGGCAGTGCAGGCAAGATCAGGGCTTCACACTGTCAGGGCTATTCCACCATGGGAGGCAGTGCAGGCAAGATGAGGGCTTCACACTGTCAGGGCTATTCCACCATGGGAGGCAGTGCAGGCAAGATCAGGGCTTCACACTGTCAGGGCTATTCCACCATGGGAGGCAGTGCAGGCACGATGAGGGCTTCACACTGTCAGGGCTATTCCACAATGGGAGGCAGTGCAGGCAAGATCAGGGCTTCACACTGTCAGGGCTATTCTACCATGGGAGGCAATGCAGGCAAGATCAGGGCTTCACACTGTCGGGGCTATTCCACCATGGGAGGCAGTGCAGGTAAGATCAGGGCTTCAGACTGTACTTAGAGGCCGTCCTTTCTCTTGCAGGGCAAGCTGGCCCACAACCGAAGGCAGCAGCGACAGACCGGGGGAGGCCGTCCTGACCTCAAACAGCTCAGCAACCTGGAGCAGCATGTGGAGCGCATTATGTCAGGCCGGCTGATTGGCCCCGTCGCCAGTGGAGATGCCAACCCTGTCCTGGGCCCCAATGGTAACGGCATCACCTTTTTGACCTCTCTCTTTCCACTTGCGCCTCACACCAGCATCCTTTGCCACTATCAAACCAATGCAGTGCATAGCAGCACTCATGCCTCCCTCGCTGCCGCCCTGTCCTCACTCTAAAGCAACTCTTGTGCCTCCCTGCTTTCAGATGGTGAATCGCCAGGTGAGGAGGCGGGCCCTCAAGCTGGCACTGTGTCTGAATCAGAAATGGAGGAGGAGGAAGAGGAAGCCGGCCCATCAGTGACACCCTCAGCCGAGGCAGCCCATGGCCATGATGGGGACACGTCTTCCCTGGAGGGGAGCAGGGGGGAAGGGTCTGAGGAGAGTGAAGCTCCGGGGTCCAGCGGGCTGCAGCAACACGGGAGGGGCGGGGAAGCTTGGCGGCCTTCTCCCCGGAGGGTGAGTGTGGCCTCCAGTCCTGCTACGGTGAGCGCAGAGGAGGTGCGGCTCCTTGCTGAAATGGGCACCCAGGCTGAGCGCAGGCACACTGAGCTCATGGCTGCAGTGGCAAGGATGCCTGACTCCACAGAGTCACTGGCAAGGAGTGTACAGGAATTCGGGGCAGCACAGGCCAGGAGTCTGCAAGAATTCAGTGCAGCACAGGCCAGAAGTCTGCAGGACTTCGCGGCAGCACAGGCTAGGAGTCAGCAGGACTTCGCTGCATCACAGGCGGCTTCCAGCCAAGTGCTCAATCGTGCCGTGCATTCACTGGCTGGTGTGATGCAGACACAGACCAGGACCACACGGGCACTAACTGCTGCCACCCTCGCTGGATCAGCCAGGCATCGCCGGGGCACTCGCCACGCCACAGCAGCCCAGCAGTCTGTGCTTCAGCAGATTGCTGTGCATGCTGCAGTGCTGGCCTATGCGAGTGCCAGTGTATCAGCCAACCAGGGAGTGCCTGTGCTCTGTCAGGTTGGCAGCATTCCTGCAGCCAACACTGTCACTCCTCCACTGCAGCTGCCACCACCCGTAGGACAGACTGCTGCCGCCCAAGCAGAGTTGGAGCAGTCAGCAGCCGGCCCCTCCAGGCCCAGAGCTAGTCCAGGCCGACCCCCAAGGGCATCTGTCGTCTCACCATCTGACCCTCAGCAGCCTTCCCCCAGCCTTGCTGCAGCCACTGGGGTCCCATTGAGGAGGAGCTGCAGGGCGGGAAGGGGCCACTCGCGGAAGCGAGACGGATCACCCTCGCAGGGGAAAAAGTAGAAGGTGTGGCCAAATGATTTTTTTATATATGAGGCCGAGAGGGTTTTTTAATATATGAAGGCCGAGACTGTTGTGTTCTTTTATATATGAAGGCCGAGACTGTTGTGTTCTTTTATATATGAAGACCGAGACTGTTGTGATTGTTTTTTATAAAGGCCCTTCTCCGTCTGGCCATGACTGGCACTCTCTCACGGCATCTGTGAGCCCTTTGAATGCAATGCAGTAAGCCAACGTTTCCACCCATTGCAGCCCCCATTATATGTTTCGAATCAAGGCTATGGCACTGAAAGTTAAATCCAAGTGCATAGCTCTGGCCTGAAGCCAGAAGTACCTGTGCGAGCGTTGAGTCAAACCAGAAAGCTCTCTCCCTTTGTCTCTCTCCAAATATCCGTCTCTCACAAAGAAGGAGTGGAACAAAATGGCTGCCACTTATACTGCAGGAGGAGCTCCCTTTAAATAGCGCCCCCCGCGCCCCACAGCGACTGGGAACCATTCCCCTCTACCAGTCGCTGGGGGCGCCAGGCGCACATAAGGGCGGTGCCACTGAAGTTCCGGTTCGGGGCGCACCAAGGGCGTTGCACCATGAAATGACGTCAGGATCTGCACGCGCAGCTGAGCGGGCGCTGCGGTTTTGCGCCACCGCTAAATCTCAAGTGAAGTTTGCGAGAGGCGCAGATCGCGCCGCGCCCGGGCGCTAGCTGCTTAGCGCCCCACTGCTCCTCCTCCTAAGGCGCTAGCGGCTGGCGCTAACAACTGAATTTCTAGGCCCATATCTCTTAATACCCTTAAGTATCAAAAATCTATTGATCTCAGTCTTGAAAGCTGCAATTGTCCCAGCACCCATAGCCTTTTGGCCACGAGAATTCCAGATTTCTACTACCCTTTGTGTGAAAAAGTGCTTCCTGAATTCCCTCCTATTCCATAGTTGAAGTGGTATAAGGTAAAAGAAGGCATGTCAGGATGATCAGCGGGCACACAACCATATCTGCAGACCACAGCATACCTATCTGCCAATGACCGAGAACAACTTTGACAATTTGCCCAGGGTCTGCAGGAAACCAGTTGCAGAGCTTTGCTCTCTGGAGCAAAGACACCTGGAGCCAAGCTGTAACTTAGGGACAGCACTGCCAGTGGTTATAGCAAGGTCATCACTGTCCTCGACCATTCTGCCTAGGGCTCATTCCCAGATGGCACTGCAAAGTCGAGTAATTGACTGCTCACACATCTATAAATCAGGTGACTGCTGTGTCGGTCCAGCGCCTTCATCTCCTTTCCCACTGAATAGCCCATTGTAACCTCACTGCTGCATTTCCAAAACCACAATGGTCCTGAATTTGCGGTCGGAGGCTTCCCGTGGGGAAATGCCTCCAATCCGCAAATAAAATGCCCAGTGACCTGGGTTATATCCGTGTATCTTACTGTTGTGTCCTTCAATAATCAGACAAAGACTGCAGGGAACGATCGACAGGTGTTTACTGAATGAGGGTTCAAACTGCAACTGACTGTACAGATCACTACTCAGGGTTTATATACAGGTGTGGTCACTGCCGGTACTACAGTATACAGGAGCTGTAAAAAGTAGTTCTCCCACTTAAAGGTACATACATTACAATTCCTCCCCTTTTTAGATTAACAGTACCATAACACTCATTTAACAATTAAATATCAACTAATTACAATTAACACTTTTAACATGCAACATTAACTGAAAATAGTCTATTTATAAATTCAGTCTTTGGGGAGGCTTCCTGATTCTTTCTGGATAACGCCTTCCCCGAGTGTCTCGCTCTTGGTGCGGAGGCGATTCTAACACCCTGTCGTCAGTTGGTTCATCAGCTTCCAATGCTATTGTTTCTGAGGTAGATGCGACCTGTACGTCGGGTTCCTCACCAGGTACGTATGGCCGAGACATGGGGTTGACCCGTTCCTGTGACTCTAGGATCTGGTCAGCATAGCATCTCACAATGTTCTCCCCAACATCCACTGTGTACATTAGTGGCCCCTGCCATGTGCATATCGTTCCTGGTTGCCATTTCTCTGTTCGGTAGTCGTGGGCCAAGACTGGTTGCCCTACATTGAAGCTCCTTGTCGGCTTCTCATTGATGTGCTGGAATTGCTTACTCTCAACATCTCTTCGTACATTTGGTCTGAGCAAATCCAGACGAGATCTCAACCTTCGGTTAAAGAACATCATGGCCGGGGCCAGGTTGGTGACTGCATGTGTCGCATTTCTGTAGGCTAACAGGAAATTGTCCACCTTATGCTGCAGTGGAATGTCGTCATCGCACATGGCCTTTACTGCTTTTTTAAAGGTTTGTACGAACCTCTCAGCCAATCCATTTGTGGCTGGATGATACGGGGCGGATGTGTAATGCCTTACCCCATTCCTTTTCATAAATCTTCGAAACTCTTCGGACACAAACTGTGGTCCGTTATCAGAGCAAATCTGCTCTGGCAAGCCGTTCCTGGCAAAAATGGTCCATAGGACTGCAATAGTTTTCTCTGTGGTGGTGGAGGACATTTTGATCACCTCCAGGCCATTTCGAGTGCGCATCCACGGCTATTAAAAACATTGAGTCCATGAATGGACCAGCGAAATCAATATGCACCCGTTGCCATGGAGATGAGGGCCACTCCCATGGGTGTAGAGGGGCATGTGGTGGTGCATTTTGGACCTTCTGGCATCCTGAGCAGCTCTTTGTCAGCTCCTTGATTTGCTTATCGATCCCCGGCCACCACACATAAGCCCTAGCAAGGCTTTTCATTTTCACCCCTCCCAGATGACCTTCGTGAAGCTCATTGAGCACTCTCTCCCTTAACCTGGGTGGAATTACCACTCGGGATCCACACATCAAGGTCCCCTGGCATACTGACAGCTGTTCTCTTCTGGATGAGAATGCTGGCAACAGTGAGTCGCCATGTGTTGGCCATCCCCTCACCGTCAATTCATATACCCGCGACAGCGTCGGAGCATTTCGGGTCTCCTCTACATCCGCGTTTGTTACTGGCAATCGTTCAATTATTGATGAATAAAATATCTCGATAGGGTCCACTGCTGGTGCTTCCTCCACAGTAGGCAGTGGCAGGCGCGATAGCCCATCAGCGTTCCCATGCTGTTTCATGCCTTTATATTCTATTTCATATTGGTGCGCCCCTAGAAAAAGGGACCATCTTTGTAGCCGTTGCGCAGTCATCACCGGAACGCCCTTCTTTGGATTAAAGATGGAGACAAGTGGTTGGTGGTCAGTCAGCAAGGTGAACTTCTGCCCGTGCAGATAGTGATTGAACTTTTTCACTCCCCACACTAGGCTGAGGGCCTCCCTGTCAATCTGGGTGTAGTTACACTCGGCTGAGGTTAGTGACCGAGATGCAAAGGCTACTGGCCTCTCCGAACCGTCCGGGAATTTGTGCGACAGCACCGCTCCAATGCCATAGGGTGATGCATCACACGCCAACCGAATTGGTAGTGCTGGGTTGAAATGAGCCAACACCTCTTTTGATGTGATCAATGCTTTGCTCTTCTGGAAAGCTCGTTTACATTCGTCACTCCACTTCCATGGTACCCCCGTTTGCAGTAGGGTGTTCAGTGGGTGTAGTACGGTAGGCAAATTCGGCAAGAACTTATGGTAGTAGTTCACCAGCCCGAGGAACTACCTCAGTTATGACACATTTTCCGGTGCTGGAGCCTTGACTACTGCCTCAATCTTTTCAGGGGACTTATGTAACCCCTCTTTATCAATAACGTGGCCACAATACGAGATCTGCTTCTGGAAAAACTCGCATTTGTGGCGATTAGCTCGGAGCCCATATTCCTTCAATCTAGTGAGCACCTGCTCCAGGTTAGCGAGGTGATCACTGTCATTTTCGCCCATGACCAGGATGTCATCCAAATAACACTGGGTCCCTGGAATCCCTTGCAGGACTTGTTCCATTGCCCTTTGCCAAATAGCCAGAGCTGATGCTACCCCGAACACCAGCCGGTTGTATTGGTAGAGAGCTTTATGAGTGTTGATCGTGAGGTACTGTTTCGAGGCTTCTTCTACCTCCATTTGCAGGTACGCCTGGGCCAGATCAATCTTAGTGAAGCGTTTCCCTCCAGATAGCGAGGTGAAAATATCTTCAATCCGCAGAAGCGGATATTGTACAGTGTGAAGGACTGGGTTCACTGTCACCTTAAAGTCCCCACAGATGCGAACCTTCTTTGGTTCCCCAGGCGTATTACTCAACGACCTCTTCATTACAGGAACGATGGGTGTAGCCCACTCGCTGCAGTCCACTTTGGACAGTACTCCTGAACGTTCCAAACCTTCCAGCTCTGCTTCGACAGCTGGGCGGATCGCATAAGGTACCGGTCTGGCCTTAAAAAACTTTGGGCTTGCATTTTCCTCTATTTTGATCGTCGCTGTTATGCCTTTTAGTGTTCCGAGTCCCTGCTGGAACACTTCTTGTGCGTCAGTTAGCATTTTTGACAGTCGTCCAGGTGTGACGTCGTCATCCTTTTTGGCATCTACAGTCAGTGCTTGTATGGAATGCCAATCTAGCTGTATCTTCCGGATCCATTCACGTCCTAGTAGTGGTGGTCCTCCATCTGGCAATACACATAGGTCCATTTTTGGTGTTTCCTTGCCGTTATATATAACGTTCACCCTTATTTTTCCTTTGGAGTAGACTTTTTGCCCCATGTACGTCTTCAAGACAATCTTTGTATCTCTCAAGGGTATATGTGAGAATAGCTGCTTGTAGTCCCTTCGGTTTATGACTGTTTGGGCTGATCCTGTGTCCAATTCCATTTTCACTTGGACTCCTGCTATCTTGAGCGTGACCCAGATAGTTTGGAGATCCTCCATTTTGATCACATTATGTAGCTTCAGACAACCCAGCTCCTTGCTTCCGGAGTCTGTATCACTCTTCTGTTCGTCTGAACTACTCTCCGTCACCTTATGTACCTTCTTGTACTTCTCCTGTGGAGATTTCTTGCTGCTGGTTTTCTTTCCCGACCTGCAGACTCTTGCTATGTGTCCTACTTTTCCACACTGTCTGCACACTTTGTCCTTGAACCAGCAATCATTATGGTCGTGTGTTGTTCTGCCGCAGCGATAGCACTTCACTGTTCCGTATGACAATTCATTTGTGCCATATTCTTGCGGTCTCTGTTGTATCTCTGCAGCGCCCCGTGCTGCTGCTTCGTGTGATACTGCAATGCTGAAAGCCTTGTCCAGCGTAAGATCCTTTTCTGATAGAAGCCATTTCTGGGTTCCTTCACTTTGAAGCCCACACACAAACTTGTCCCTTAAAGTATCTGCTAGTCCCGTTCCAAACTGGCAGTGTTTCGATAGCTTGCGCAGTTCCGTTAAATACTCAGCATTACTTTCATCTTTATGCTGGTTCCTTTTGTGAAACTTAAATCTTTCTGCTATCAGCAGCGGTGTGGGGTTTAAGTGGTCCTGTAGGATTGACACTATGTTTTCAAAATCCTTTTCTACTGGCTTCTCTGGGGTTACTAGGTTTCGTAGTAAGCCATACGTTTTTGCACCCATTGAATTCAACAATACCAGCGCTTTCTTGTCATCTGGCACTTCATTCGCCTTGCAGTATACTTCTATGCGTTCGACATATGTCGTCCAATCTTTGACTTCATTGTCGAACGCTGTGATACTGCCACTCTTCGGCATTTTTGGGTGTGGTTAGACTGGCTTAAAATGGCGTCTCCCGCGCTTTCCTTTCTTCCCCGCTGCGGCTTAAAATTGCGTCTCCTGCGCTGCTGCCAACGCCGCTCTCGGCGGTCCTCGTGGCAAATGGTGACGCCCTGCGGGTTTCGTGCGCTGCTCCTGCGCTGCTGCCAATGCCGCTGTCTGCGGTCCTCGTGGCAATGGCAGCGCCTCGCGTTTTCCTGCACGCCTCTGTCCCCCGTTGACACTGCTCGGCCCTTGAACACCGGCTGCACCCTGCTCTCTCTCATCTCTCTCCCCCGTTGACGCCGCTCGGTCCTGAACACCGGCTGCGCCCTGTGCGCTCTGTCCTCTCTCTCCCCCGTCGACGCTGCTCAGCCTTTTTCTGTGCCGCTCGGTCAGCTCTAGCCGCCGCTGTCCGGGAAGGGTCTGCGCAGTACCTGTTGCCAGCCCGTTTCGCTGGACCACCGTGACTGGAAAGCCTCCCCTGCGATGCTCAAATCTCCGCTGGATGACTGGGCGGTTGCCCGTGGTCGACGCCCGTGCTTCTGGACTCGACCTCCTTCCACTGTTCTCCAGGAGCAAATCCCTGGGAAGTGATGCAGAGTTGCAGGTAGGTTCGAATCTGCGTCGTCGCCAATGTTATATCCGTGTATCTTAATGTTGTGTCCTTCAATAATCAGACAAAGACTGCAGGGAACGATCAACAGGTGTTTACTGAATGAGGGTTCAAACTGCAACTGACTGTACAGATCACTACTCAGGGTTTATATACAGGTGTGGTCACTGCCGGTACTACAGGATACAGGAGCTGTAAAAAGTAGTTCTCCCCCTTAAAGGTACATACATTACAACCTGGTGGTTGAGGAGGTATGGAGATTCGCAGTCCTGGGCCTCTCCGGGTACCCGCGGGTAGAGGCCTACATATCCCGGGGGTGCAGGCGGTTCACAAGCACCCCTGGAATGATGTGGGCCGGCCCAACCAATGAAAGAAGGGGACTCCCATTCATGCTTATTTGCATTTGTATGGAAACCCCAAATGCATGAATGGGAATGCCCAAAAAATACATCGACACTTCAAATCATTTTTTAAAATTACATATTTAAAATTAATTAAAAGCCATTTAATTAAATATTTAAAACAAAATTAATTTTTTGAGAAATAAATTTACATGTTTTAAAGGGGCTAAAAATAAACTTACCTTATTGTTCAGGCCTTTTAATATATAAATGATTGATAAAATGTTATTTTTATGTTTTTTTAAACTCTTACACTGGTAAAAGCAGGCCTTATGCCTGTTTTAACCAGGCATACGAATTTTCCGGGCATTCACTGGGCAGAAGTCCGCCCGCTCAGTGGCCCTTTTCCTGGATTCTTGACAGATCGCAAGTTCTGGGTTTTCGTGCATGCGCTTCGCGCGCCTAAACCCGGAACTTGCGGGGCACTTACGGGCCCGTACACACCGCGTACGCACCTGTAGGGGCCACAAATTACGGCCCATAAGATTATAATTTGTGTACATTTTCACCTTTCAAATTGATGACTGGAAAATGCTGGGGGCGCATGAATTCTCGCTATGGGTTCCCAGCTCGCAAAGTTCTGCGCGGGGAGTGCTAACGATTAAAATCTATTCCCCCCTCCCCTCGTTTTTGCCTACAAATATCTGAGTACCATTGTGAGCCAAAATATTCCTATTCGGTATCCTTGTTTAACTGCACTTATGTGCTGTCCCACACATCCAAGGACACATTGCAGCTCAACCAATGCCAAGAACACTCCCAGGCTTTTCCTGGAGGCATTTACTGTCTTGTGTGACCATATCCAATAACAGATCCAATGTCAACTGGATTGCAATAAGTTCTAAGCATTACCTCACATCCAATCCTGCTGATGTGACTGCTTTCCTCCCCAGTGTCCCTACTAACTAGTACTAAGCTTCCATAGCAGTCACAATAATTTTTTTGTGCTCGTCAAGGTCAGTGATCTTGGTAGTGGGGAAATAACCTTTTCCCATTTCAGGCAATCAGTGTTAGCATCAAGTACTCCAGCTCAGGAATAGGGGTACGGTACGGTAGCATAGTGGTCATGTTACTGGACTCGTCATCCAGAGACCTGGGGCTGAATTTTACTCACCGAGATACGTTGGGGGCGGGACTGCTGCCTTCCATGTTCTAGTCCCGCCCCCAGCAACGTCCGACGCACAGATGCTATTTTCCCCTGATTGGCCTTGTTAAGCCCGCCCTGCGGGCTTGCTGGCCAATTAAAGGAAAGCCGGTGTCAGATGACGTCAGTTGATGACGCTTCATCTGTCGGTTTTCATAAAGACACGTGAACCATACATTTTTGACAGATGATTTGTCAGTGTTTGACAGCATTGAGGTGCTGTCAGACACTGACAATCACTGTACAAAAGTGAGCCCTTGCACCTCGGCTCTCTAATGACTCTCTCCTTAGGATAAAACAGATGGCAGCTGTAGGTGAGGTTACAGAAGCAATCTGTCACTTCTCCCAATGAGGCGAGGCTGCACAAACACTTCAAAACTTGTCACCCACAGAAAAATCTAAACACATTAAAAATGACTTTCCCAACATCTCCTTACCTCTGATACTCACCAGTGTCCCATTGGATCCTTCACATCACTTCTGCAGCTGTCATCTATACACAAACATTACAACAGACATATAGCACACCTCCCTTACCCTGGCAGGGTTTCCCGACATTGGGAAGCCCGCAGCAGAAGTCTCAAAATGGGAAAAAGCCTCTTAACTGCTTGTTAACAGGCGGCTGTAATCCTCTTCCTGCCTCTAGGAGTTGGGACCCTGTGCAAATCGGGGACCCGACTCCCGGGAAGATTGGTGGGAGGCGGGTTGGGAGCGGGTTCGGTACCCGCTCCCATTCTGTTTGATTTTCCCAGCAGTCCTGCCTCCGGACCCACCTCCTCAGGGCTGGTAAAATCCAGCCTCTGGAATCCCACCACAATAACTGGGGGAGTTTAAATTCAGTTAATTAAATAAATCTAGAATAAAAAGCTAGTATCAGTAATGGTGACCATGAAACTACTGGATTGTCGTAAAAACCCATCTGGTTCACTAATGTCCTTTCGGGAAGGAAATCTGCCGCCCTTACCTGGTCTGGCCTATATGTGACTCCAGACCCACAGCAATGTGGTTGACTCTTAACTGCCTTCTGAAATGACCTAGCGAGCCACTACAAAGAAGTATTGCCTTCACCTCATGGACTGCAGCGGTTCAAGAATGCAGCTCACTATCACCTTCTCAAGGGCAATAAAGGAGAATCACAGAAACCCCACAGTGCAGATAGAGGCCATTTCGGCCCATCGAGCCTGCACTGACACATATCCCACCCGATCCCTGTAACCCCTACACAAACACATATCCCACCCTATCCCCGTAACCCCACGTATTTAATCCCCCTAACACTAAGGGTCAATTTATCATAGCCAATCAACCTAACCCGCACATCTTTGGACTGTGGGAGGAAACCGGAGCACCCGGAGAAAACCCACGCAAACACGGGGAGAATGTGCAAACTCCACACAGACAGTCACCCGAGGCTGGATTCGAACCTGGGTCCCTGGCGCTGTGAGGCAACAGTGCTAACCACTATGCCACCGTGCTGCCTTGTTGGCCTTGCCAGCGACACCCACATCCTGTGAATGAATAATAAAAAAAATAGCACCGATGCAGAGTAAATTTCCCTCTACTCTGTCCCAAAAATCTGCCTCAGCCCGAACATCGGAAATGAAGGCCTGAGTGCACCTTTCATTTTTCCATTTCCCATCCCGTGACCTCTCTTAGTGAGATTGCTAATTTGTGCGGATTAGAGGCTCATTTTCGTGCCATCCGCTTTATGCTCATCGGGAACTAGATTGAGAACCTTACATCCAGCAGACAGAGGAGACTTTCACCCCTATCAGTCTCAGTTGGATTTGAGACCAGGACCCAGAGGTACAAGATTAGTGTCGAACCAACCACGCCAAGTACAGAAATTCTAAAGGAGTGAATAATTCTTTCTTTGTGGCTACATAACCAAAATCTGTAACAGATAACATTTTTGTATTCCTGCCCAAATTCTCAACTTGAACGTTGTCATGGAAAGTTCATTCCCCTCTCTTCAACCTAATCTCACAGCAGATGGCACTGTGCCAACCCTCTGAAGGTGAATAGTCTGTGCAACTTTCATTTAATTGATTTCTTATGTGTGAAAATATGCTGGAGCATATGCACCCACGCTCAGACATTTTGAAGAGTAGAGTAGCCCTGAGCGCACCAGACCCTCCATTACAGTCAACGCTACCCCCACTATCGCACCCCATCTCCTGTTCCCTTAAAATGCTCCTTCTCAAAAGAAGTCTCTGGTCTATCTTGAAATAAGGTGCAACCAGTATAGTTCCCTGTTTGTTCTGTGCATGTGCTATTACTTTTTGTTATCCTGTGGATTCCCGGTGATTGTGTATGGTAGAGGTATACTTATCTTCTCATCTTCACAGACCACAGCGCCATGGAGCCTTGGACCACATACAAAGTTTAAATCCCCGTTTCCTTTCACATATTTCTAGTTGTTGATAGTAACTGACTTAGGTGTTCTGGATTTAGGATTTGGCCACTAGTGAGTCAATAGCACTAAAAGCAGCCATTTTCAAACCACCATGTCCATAAAATGCACACAGAACAAAGCTGCGAATAAGAAATATAAATGCAAATAGGGCAGAATGGCCAGGGTTTGAGGACTGGACTGCCTGAGCTTGAGAGTCGCATGACCCATGGGTCACTCTTTGGATACCCCAGGTGTACAGTGTGTGTCTTCGTATATCTTTCTTCTTCATTCTTGGGACCTGAACATCACGGGCTGACTCTTCTTGCCTGCGATGAGGTATTTTATGAGTCCTTTGAGGGGGCCAGTTGGAATTGGATGGATGTGGCGCCAACTTGAAAGATAACTGCCTCATTAGAGCCTCTCCCTTCCCTGCCACAGCTGCAGGACATTCCTTCAGGCTAACCAGAGATCTGTGTCGAAGCAAATCATTGGCCATCACTGAGGTGTGTAAAGCCCTCCAAATTAGGTTCTCCTACTGTGACTAATCCAGAACTCAGAGCCGCCTATAAATTGGAGCCTCGGGAACTCATCAGCTGCAGTCTCAGATTTCATGAAAGAAAAAGCATCTTGTACTTTGGACTGGTTCCTTGGGAGCTCCCCTATAGTTGCCACTTCCTTCTTGGTGGTCTTTGAATTCCTCATGTATTGCTACACTTTTTCAGATTCTCCAGCATATGACTATTCTTAAAGGACTGCAAGAGGTGCTTCTCAGTACTGAGCTCCCTCCACAGAAACCCCTCATAAGATAAAAATCCCTGGTTCCTGCTGCTGAGGAACATATGGGCTGGGCTTCCATTCAGCTGGTTCCTGCCCTTTTGCTGTCACCTTCACTTACTACCCTTCACTTGTGTTGTGTGCTTCTCCAGATGTTCCTTCCTGACCCTGATTGTTTGAATCCTCAAGTGTGGGTGTATGGGAGCTGGTGCCTGTATGATCAGGAGTATGTGACAGGTGAGCTTCCTGTCTATCCCTTGTTGCCAACTGCATCACAACAAGAAAAGGAATGTAAGTTAGCACAGTGCCTATAGGATGTGGCTATGGATTGATTTGTAATACAAATACCTTACATGCCATGCTGTTGTGCATAATCTGTGTGAGCCTCAGTGAGCATTTGAAGGGGGTGCAAGACGGTTAAATAAAAGTGGACTCCAGCCTTGCTGGGATGGTGCCAAGCTTTCAAACTCTCTCTAGCTGATCCCGCTCCAAATATTCGCAGGGCTGCCTCTTCACGTCAATTGAATTTTCTCCGATTGCTACTGGTCATTCGTAGTATCCCTGTTTTTTTTTAGTAGCCTTCTCTTTTGAAGCCATACAAAACATACAGCTGTTAGCATTTAGAAGAGCAGAGAGTGCAATCCCAGTTCCCGGCCTACAGTCCTTTAAGAGCTAGCATTCTCGCGAACTCCCATTCCTCCTACCAACCACAACGCTCCCTGCACTCACGAACAATGTCCAGGGAGCCCACTGCAGTTACAGTAAATGTTCAATTGGGTGAGGTCTTGTTGAGCAAAGTTCTGTGAAGGCCCAGGGATCCTGGTGCCATTTCAGTGAGGATCTCTGAATTGGCTCTTGTCTCAGGAAATACTGTCATAAATGAAATGTCACATTCAAATGAGCACCCAGTTAAACTTGGAAAGAAGAATACAGTATCCAGGCCTGACAAGTCACTCCCATTTGAGTGCACTTACTACCTTGGGTTGACACTTATAATCAGTTTCTCTCTGTTTCATTTTGGAAATAAATAATTCTCTCTGTTTCCATGGGGTTGCAATCCATCTCACAGCTATTAATGGGCCAAGGTTGGCAGTCCTGATGTGAAATTATATATTTCTTTATATTTGCATTGAAAACCTATATCAGGGTGCACTAAAAGGATCTGAAACATTTTAATCGCTTTAATACCTGTAAATCATTATTCTTCCTGACATCCTTCTGCTACCAGGCACCTTTAGCAGGCTTCACCCTTTGGCAATCATGCAAGGTGGATGCAGAATTGTTAATTCTGCAATTCTATTACAAACATAGAAACATAGAAGATAGGAGCAGGAGTAGGCCATTTGGCCCTTCGAGCCTGCTCCACCATTCAATGCGATCGTGGCTGATCATCCAAATTCAGTACCCTGTCCCTGCTTTCTCCCCATATGCCTTGATCCACTCAGCCTTAAGAAATATATCTAACTCCTTCTTGAATATATTTAATGAATTGGTCTCAATTGTCTTCTGTGGTAGAGAATTCCACAGGTTCACCACTCTCTGGGTGAAGAAATTCCTCCTCATCTCAGTCCTAAATGGCTTACCACTTATCCTTAGACTGTGAACTCTGGTTCTGGACTCCCCGGCCATCGGGAACAGCCTTCCTGCATCTAGTCTGTCTAGTCCTGTTAGAATTTTAAATGTTTCAATGAGATCCCCTCTCATTCTTCTAAACTCTAGCGAATATAAGACTAATCGACCCAATCTCTCTTCATACATCATTCCTGCCATTCCAGGTATCAGTCTGGTGAATTTTCGCTGCACTCCCTTCATAGCAAGAACATCCTTCCTCAGATAAGGCGACAAAAACTGCACACAATACTCAAGGTGTGGTCTCACCAAGGCCCTGTACAACTGCAGCAAGACATCCTTGCTCCTGTACTCGAATCCTCTCGCTATGAGGGCCAGCAAACCATTTGCCGCCTTAACCACCTGCTGCACCTGCATGCTTACCTTCAGCGACTGGTGCACAAGGACACCCAGGTCTCATTGCACTTCCCCTTTTCCTAATCTATTGCCATTCAGATAATAATCTGCCTTCCTGTTTTTGCCACCAAAGTGGATAACCTCGCATTTATCCACATTATACTGCATCTGCCATGCATCTGCCCAATTGCCCAACCTGTCCAAATCGTACTGGAGTTTCTCGGCATCCTCCTCACAGCACACATGCCCACCCAGCTTTGTGTCGTCTGCAAACTTGGAGATATTACATCTAGTTCCCTCGTCTAGATCATTAATATATATTGTGAATAACTGATCCCTGCAGTACCCCACTAGTCACTGCCTTCCACTCGGAAAAAGACCCTTTTATTCCAACTCTTTGCTTCCTGTCTGCCAACCAGTTTTCTATCCACGTCAGAACCTTACCCCCAATCCCATGTGCCTTAACTTTGCACGCTAGTCTCTTATGCGGGACCTTATCGAAAGCCTTCTGAAAGTCCAAATACACCACATCCACTGGTTCTCCCTTATCTATTCTACCAGATACATCCTCAAAAAATTCCAGTAGATTAGTCAAGCATGATTTACCTTTTGTAAATCCATATTGACTTTTTCTGATCCTGTCACTGTTTTCCAAGTGCTCTGCTATTACATCTTTTATAATCGACTCTAGCATTTTCCCCACTACTGATGTCAGGCTTACCGGTCTATAATTCCCTGTTTTTTCTCTACCACCTTTTTTAAATAGTGGGGTTACATTAGGTACCCTCCAATCCATGGGAACTGTTCCAGAGTCCAAAGAATTTTGGAAGATGACCAGCAATGCATCTACTATTTCTAGGGCCACTTCCTTAAATACCCTAGGATGTAGATTATCAGGCCCTGGGGATTTATCGGCCTTCAATCCCGTCAATTTCCCTAACACCATTTCCCTACAAATACTGATTTCTTTCAGTTCCTCCCTCTCATTAGACCCTATGTTCCCCGACATCTCTGGGAGGTTATTTTTGTCCTCCTTTGTGAAGACAGAACCAAAGTATGTATTTAATTGGTCTGCCATGTCTTTGTTCCCCTGATTCTGACTGCACAGACCTACGCTTGACTTTACCAATCTTTTTCTCTTAACATATCTATAGAAGCTTTTACAGTCAGTTTTTATGTTCCCTGCAAGCTTACTCTCATATTCTATTTTCCCCCACTTAATTAATCCCGTTGTCCTCCTTTGCTGAATTCTAAACTGCTCCCAATCCTCAGGTTTACTGCTTTTTCTGGCCAATTTATATGTCCTCTCCTTGGATCTTATGCTATCCATAATTTCCCTTGTTAGCCAATGTTGAGTCACTTTTTTAATTAAATTTTTATGCCAAATAGGGATGAACAAATTCTGTAGTTCATCCATGCGATCTTTAAATGTTTGCCATTGCCTATTCATCGTCAACCCTTTAAGTAACATTCCCCAATCCATCCTAGGCAACTCGCGTCTCATACCACCATAGTTTCCTTTATTTAAATTCAGTACCCAAGTCTCTGAATCAACTACTTCGCTCTCCATCTTAATGAAGAATTCTATCACTCCTCCCCAAGGGGCCTCGCATAACAAGATTGCTAATTAATCCTGTCTCATTACATAATACCCAGTCTAAGATGGCCTGATCTCTAGTAGGTTCCTCGACATACTGGTCCAGGAAACCATCCCGCATACACTCCAGGAATTCCTCCTCCACAGTATTGTTACTAATTTGGTTAGCCCAATCTATATGTAGATTAAAGTCACCCATGATAACTACTGTGCCCTTATTGCATGCATCTCTAATTTCCCATTTAATGCCATCCTCAACCTCAGCATTACTATTTGGGGGTCTGTATACATCTCCCACTAATGTTTTCTGCCCCTTGGTATTTCTCAGCTCTACCCATACAGATTCCACATTATCAGAGCTAATATCCTTCTTTACTATTGTGTTAATCTCTTTAACCAGCAATGCTACCCCACCGTCTTTTCCTTTTTGCCTGTCCTTCCTGTATATTGAATACCCTTGGATGTTGAATTCCCAGCCTTGGTCACCCTGGAGCCATGTCTCCATAATCCCAATTATATCATATCCGTTTACATCTATTTGCGCAGCTAATTCATCCACCTTATTACGAATGCTCCTCGTTTAAATACTCACTGAAACTCCGCTCTCATCGCTCCCGACACTGGCCTATGAAAAAAAGCCCGCGAAAGTAAGTTTAAATACTCACTGAAACTCCGCTCTCACTGCTCCCAACACTGGCCTGTGAAAAAAACCCCACAAAATTCTTTAAATTAAAAATATAGAATTAAATGTCTACAAGAACCAGTGTACTCATATTCCAAGCTGCCATTTCAGTGGGTCTGAGTAGACTCCAAGGAGACAATCCCTTCCAGTAGCAGCCAAAACCTGTTCTGCAAGCAGCCTGTGACCATCGGGGTTAACCATCAGGGGCTCTCTATTGCAACTTGCTCTTCAGATTATCTGCAGGGATGCTGGAGTGGCGGAGTTATGAATATACTCCATCAATTCATTTAAAAAAAAAGAAAAAACTTATGGCGAGATGAGGAACAGTATATTTTAACCCAAAGCAATCCTTTAAAGCAGCACAATCTTTATTGAAAAAGTTGTTTAGCAAGCAAACACTTTCAAACCTGCTTGAAAATAGCACACAAGGGAATATAGCCTGAACAAGTCTGAACTCAGAATTTCTACCCAATCATAGCACAAATAAACATGACATCAGGATGTAGGCATCACCTTTATTGCCCATCCCTAGTTGACCTGGGAAGGTGGTGGTGTGTCACCTCCTTGGACCACTGGGTGGTGGTTTTAATACAACTGAGTGGCTTGCTCGACCAGTTCAGAGGGGAGTTAAGAGTCAACTACTTTTGGTGTGGGACAGAAGTCACATCTTGGCCAGACTGGGTAAGGATGGCAGGTTTCCTTCCCTAAAGGACATTAGTGAACCAGTTGGGTTTTTAACAACAATCTGACAGCTTTGTGGTCATTTTTAATATTGTTTTACTTCCAAACTTTTTAAGCTGAATTCAAATTCTCAAATGGCTATGGTGGGATTTGAACACGTGTACTATGAATTGTCGGCCCAAACTTCTGGATTACTGGTCTAGGAACACAGCCACTACACTGCCATATCTGGTGCTACCTTGCCGTCCTCATGAGTGTCAAAGACAGCAGCCCTTTACAATTGAGTTTACCTGAAGTAATTTTAATTCATTTTTTGGGGAGTGTTTAGTCTTTCAGCTACAGATCTCTCATGTGCTCAGGACTGTGCTTCTGGTTTTATCCATGTTCACCTCACCTCCTGTGTCAGCTGTGGCTCAGTGGGTAGCACTCTGACCTCTGAGTCAGAAGGTTGTGGGTTCAAGTCCCACTCCAGGGACTTGAGCACATAAATCTAAGCTGACACTCCAGGGGAGTGCTGCACTGTCAGAGGTGCTGTCTTTCGGATGAAATGTTAAACCGAGGCCCCGTCTGCTCTCTCAGGTGGATGTAAGAGATACCCTGGCACTATTTCGAAGAAGTTAGGGGAGTTATCCCTGGTGTTCTGGCCAATATTTATCCCTCAATTAACAAAAACAGATTATCTGGTCATTATTACATAGATGTTTGTGGGAGCTTGCTGTGCGCAAATTGGCTGCCGCGTTTCCCACATTACAATAGCGACTACACTCCAAAAGTACTTCAGTGCCTGTAAAGTGCTTTGAGATGTCCGGTGGTCGTGAAAGGCGCTATATAAATGCAAGTCTTTCTTTCCTGGTCTGACAAGTGTGTCGTGGTAACACAAATCGATCTGCTGTCTATCTTTTCAGATGGGTTTGCATACTATGCAACTCCCAGAAACTGATCGGAACATTTTTTTAAAACTCAGTTTAGAATAAATTTCATAAATCCTGCAGATATTATGAGCAGAACATAAAATGAGTTCCAAACAATAGGGGGGAGAAATTGAGTAGGTTGCGCCACCCGTTAGCGCCTTAAGAGGGCGCTAAGTAGGTCGCAAGCCAACTGGCGCCCGGGCGCGGCACTGCCCACGCCTCTGGCTAAATTCCACGGGACGTTAGTGGTGGCGCTAACCGTTAGTGCTGTGCCGCTACCGATGATGTCATCAGGGTGCGCAGCGCCCCGCTGACGCCCCGGCCGCGATATTCGGCAGCGCCCCCTGATTTACCGCCGGACGCTATGTCCGACCGGTTCAGGGGGCCTACCTGCGGCCGGGGAGGCGCAAATTAAAGGCGAGGTGTGGGGCAGCCATTTTTGTTGTTGGCCGCCTGCCAGCACCTGCCTGCGCTCCCGTCCCCGTCCTCCTGACCCCCCCCCCCCCCCCGCGGAGTGCCGGCTGCGTTCCAAGAGCCCGGCACTTCTCTTCGGTGCCGGGCTCTTTTGCCTGCACTCCTGATCCTCGGGGGCCCAGCTGGGCCCCAGATCACGCTGCACAAGGCCCCTCCCCTTTAAGAAGGGGAGGAAGGCCTGCAATACTGCAGCGCGACGTGCCGCAGCGTGTGGCGCTGCGGCACGTTGCGCCACGATATTCAGTCGCAGCGCCCCAAGAGGGATGTGGGGCGCCTCCAGTAGCGCCGCGCTTCCCTTTGGGGCGCAACCACTCAATTTCCGGTGGGCGGGCGCGAATGTTTCCGGGGCGCTACTTTTAGCGCCCTGGCGAGGCTGGCACCCCAAACGGGGTTATACTCAATTTCTCCCCTAGGAGTCTGCCTGGATGTTTGAAGATGGGCCACAAAGCACTCAACATGATCCACAACACGAAGAACTAAAATGAACCAATAAAATATTCTAGATAAGTATATCATTTTTCTCTAATCTAATGAGGTTTTCCTGTGCTGTATTTTGTGAGTGAGTTGACAACACTCTGCAGAGGCTGGTGGGAAGAGTCAGATTGTATCAATAAATTCAAAAGACTACTCGATATTGGAAAAGAAACAATCACGGTTGAATACTGTAAATATTA
Source organism: Somniosus microcephalus (assembly GCF_052327205.1). Lineage (NCBI taxonomy): Eukaryota > Metazoa > Chordata > Chondrichthyes > Squaliformes > Somniosidae > Somniosus > Somniosus microcephalus. The sequence goes on along the minus strand of NC_140996.1, from coordinate 207,632,053 downwards.
AGAAACTTCAAGAGCCATGAAATACAGCTTCTGACAATCCTGTCAAGGTTTTGTGAATATCAGTTCAACTGAAATGTTGACGGGATTATATTAAACATGAGAAGGCAACAAAAAAAGTCATGTCTTTTACTGTATCACATCCCCTTATTATCTTTGCCCTTCAGGGGAAATGGCACAAGCAGCAGGAACACCAACTGCCCCAGAGAGGACGGACGAGAAGAAAAAGGTAAAACAAAACGCTTGCAGCATTTATCATAGAGAAGTGCCTGTCACCTGGCAGAAGATATTTCACCAACGGTTCTGTCTCACTGACGTTCCTGCGCAGGGTTATTTTCTGCCCTCGCTAAGTTGCTGGGAAAGCACAGCTGCCCATCAACCACCCCAGTATCAATTCTACGCCAGAGTCTTCGACAGGAGATGTGAGAGGCTGTCGTACCTCCCCTTCCTTCTTCAAGGCAAAACGCAAGTATGTCCGCTGTTCATCTTAACAGAAATCAGCCCAACTACAAAAACAGAATTCGTATATTGTGAAAGTTGTTACAGGTTTTGAAACACATTTTCAGCAAGCATGGAATCTTATCTCAAAGATCTCACGACTCAAAGGAATCATTAAAAGCGTAATTTGAATACTCATTTTTTTTTCAAAGAGCAAAATAGACATTTTCTTCAACCATAATTGATAGCGAGTTCCCAAGAGCTTACAGCTGATGGCGTATTGCTTATTTCCCCCTTGGCCCTATGTAAGTGCAGGAGAGTCACAAACTGACAGCTGCAAAACCAGCACAAAGGAGTATTCCCTGCTCAGTGCAATGCATTGCTTTAGCAAGAGCAAAGGAGCCCTCTCGTGTCTGAACATGGGATTAGCTTTGCTTAGCATAAATGAACAAAAACAGATAGAACAATTTAAACCTTAAGTTAGTTTTGTTTCGATCATTTTGTAGAGAAGAATAAATTCTACTACGGCCAATGTAAGATAAAATCGACTTTTCCAAAATGTGCCCTACCTCTAAAAGAAGAAAATAATTTTGCATGAGTAAATAAATAGGGGGTAATTTTGACTTGGTGCGATCGTGTAAAGCGGGTGATTGCGAATCGCCAACCCCTTTTACATCTGTCTTGAATTTTATTTCTATCGAAGTCGCCCAATAGTCCACCAACTCCAGGCCGGTGGACTATCGGGACACCCAGAGGCCAGCTCGACCCAGAATAAAGGTCGATCTGGGAGGGGGGAATGGTGGAGTTGGAGGGGGTGTTCTCGGGGGCGGAGGGGGGAACCTAGTGCGGCAGTGGGCCAGGCTGCTTTTGTGGAGCAAGGAGGAAATGAAAATCGGGTGGTTTCTTTAACAGACGACCAGTCCGCAATGCCAGTTTTACACCCAGGCAGCAAGTTGAAAATCAACCCCACTCTTATCTTTATTTGTCAAGATCAGTGTATTCAAAATATTCCCCAAGGCCATTCATTTGCCCATTGCATCTTGCCCACTGGTGGGGACAACTGATAACCCCAATAAGGGCCAAGGTTTTCTTGGCTGCTGAAGGGAAGGACTATGGCAAGTCTCAGTTGATGGCACATGGGTCAAACTAATCATATACTGCCATTTTTCCCTTGAGGCAATGTAGTTTTGGGTTCACAGTATAGCTCAGGAAGTATACAATGCAATAATTTCACAGAATGTGGTTTGACTGCAGCCTAAAACAAGAAAGTAATTCTGAAGGTTATGTTTTTCCTGCTGCCTCCATCAAAATCATTTTTTAACCAACATGACAATCTGGATTCAGGTGACCAGACTGTTGGTGTCACAGGAGCACTTTATTACTTTATTCCGTCAATCCAAGGCCTCCTTCTGCCTGGTAACGTGAGAGTAAAAGATCCCATGGCAATATTGGAAGAAGATCAGGGAGTTCTCTTAGTGTTCTTGGTCAATGTTCCTCCATCAACCAATACCACCAAAAGCGGATCATCTGGCCGTTCATTAATTTGCTGTTTCGGGAGGACCTTGCCAACATGACAACAGAGACTCGCTTCAAAACTAATCTATTGGTTGTAAAGCACTTTGAGATATCCAGAGGATGGGATGGTGCTATATAAATGCAAATTCTTTCTTTCACATCTATAATGGAAAAAGATGAATTGTGACTCTTTTCATTCTATCCTTGGAAATGTCAATGGAGATCACAATCCACCTCAATTCAAATACTTCGGATGATGCCAAAGCAGATTGTCTGTGTTTTATTTCAATCAAGTATGATTCGAACCAGCATGAATTATTCTTTAGGATGACACAGTATTGACTTTTGATTTTCAAATGGTAGCTACTCATAGTAAATTGAATTCCTATCCATACAGGAACAATGTCTGATACAGTAACATGATTAAGTAAGCTTAGTAACAAAATAACAACTTGCATTTATATAGCGCCTTTAACACAGTAAAACGTCCCCAGGCACTTCACAGGAGTGTTGTTAAACAAAATTGGAGACCTAGCCGCATAAAGAGATAATAGGGCAGCTGACCAAAAGCTTGGTCAAAGAGGTAGGCTTGAAGGTCCATCTTAAAGGAGGAAAGAGAGGTAGCGAGGCGGAGAGGTGTAGGGAGGGAATTCCAGAGCTTAGGGCCTAGGCAGCTGAAGGCACGGTGCCAATGAGATAGGGAGGGGCGAAAACAAGGATGAGAATTTTAAAATTGAGGCGTTGCTTAACTGGGAGCCAATGTAGGTCAGCGAGCACAGGGATGATGGGTGAATGGGACTTGACGTAAGAAAACTACTAGGCACTTGGTCTAAGCATTAAACAAAGCTTTAATCAACTGTTTTACAACATGGAGGTCTAGTTGTGTCCTTCACTAGTTCCTGTTAAGAATGTCCTGCGCAAGCTGGGCCCGTGCCCGAGTACTTATACTCTCCCTGGACAGCGCCGCCTGTAGGCCACTCAGTGTTATTTCATAAGTCTTTCTTTCATGAATGACTGATTCATGTCAGGACTTGCTGCGATTTAGGATATGAGCAGCAACTTTTTGGATAACCTTAATTTTACGGAGGGTAGAACTAGGGAGCCCAGCCAGGAATGCTTTGGAATAATCAAATCTAGAGGTAACAAAAGCATGGATGAGGGTTTCAGCAGCAGATGAGCTGAGGCAGGGAGGAGTTGCGCAATGTTACGGAGGTGGAAATAGGTGGTCTTAGTGACGGCGTGGATATGTGGTCAGAAGCTCATCTCAGGGTCATATACGACACCAAGGTTGTGAACAGTCAGGTTCAGCCTCAGAGAGTTGCCAGGGAGAGGGATGGAGTCAGTGGCTAAGGAATGGAGTTTGTGGATGGGACTGAAGACAATGGCTTTGGTCCTCCCAATATTTGGTGCCAGTAACTAGTTTTTAAAATGACCAAAACAATTCTAACTTTATCAAATTCTTCCATTTTACATTGCTGATAATCCTAATGTAAAAGGGTTTGAAAAACAAAGTCCTGTGAAATAAGAGCAGCAATGTAGATGAAAGAAAGAAAGACTTGCATTTCTATAGCACCATTCACGACCACCGGATGTCTCAAAGCGCTTTACAGCCAATGAAGTACTTTTGGAGTGGAGTCACTGTTGTAATGTGGGTCGATAATAGAAATGATACAATTCCACAATTAGTGCTGCAGTCCATTACTCATTTTCTTTTCTCCTTTAAGAGATCAGTCCTCAATTCATAAAAAACATTTTTGAAGCAATATGGAGCCCCAACAAGCACCAGAAAGAAATGTTGAATTATGAATTACTGTTCAAATGTCACCTTCCTGCCTGGCCTTTCTAAAGGCAGATATGTTGGACATGCTCTGTGTGAAACCTGGATCAAAGGCCTATAGCTGTGTGTTCTTGCATCTCACTTCCTGAGACTGCACCACCTTTAAAAGGAGGTAATATATGTATGAGCTATTCAAAGTTTCATAAATTATACCTCGCACATGATCTAATGAAGTAACATAGATGCATTCAAGGGGAAGCTAGATAGGCACATGGGGGAGAAAGGAATAGAAGGATATTTAGATGAAGAGGGGTGAGAGGAGGCTCGTGTGGAGCATAAACACCAGTATGGGCCTGTTGGGCCGAATGGCCTGTTTCTGTGCTGTAAATACTTTGTAGCGCAAACAGCGGAAGGAGCGCACGTAAACCCAAGCACCCCACTCATCCGCCCCTTCAACCACCACCTGCCCCACCTGTGACAGAGACTGTAGGTCCCGCATTGGACTCATAAGTCACCTGAGAACTCATTTTTAGTGTGGAAGCAAGTCATCCTCGGTTCAGAGGGACTGCCTAAGAAGAAGAAGAAATACTTTGTAAGTAACCAATGTCCCAGGGGTTTCTAACTTACTGGGATCTTCAAATTTTCCCAACACAAACCTCCAAATGCTGTAGTGCACTCTCGATTCCTTTTTTCCAATTCTTTTTCAAGTTGCGTTGACATCTTGGTCCCACTGTAATTATCATCTTCCTGCTGTCCCACTCCTTCAAATCATCTCTGACATGAATCAGTCATTCATGAAAGAAAGACTTATGAAATAATACTGAGTGACCTGCGGGTGGCGCTGTCCAGGGAGAGTATAAATACTCGGGCACGGGCCCAGCTTGCACAGGACATTCTTAACAGGAACTAGTGAAGGACACAACTAGACCTCCATGTTGTAAAACAGTTGATTAAAGCTTTGTTTAACGCTTAGACCAAGTGCCTAGTAGTTTTCTTATGTCAATCTCCATGGCTGTTTATATTTTAACCCTGCTCACCTCCCACATATGTGTGTGCAATATCATGGAGTGGTGTTATAAGTTCAGTGTCACAGCTGGTTACAGCATCATACCTGAAGTTTCTCCCTGAAGTGGTGAGTTATCAAGTTGAGCTCAAATAATTCTCAACATGGGGGTGCGGGGGAATGGTGGGGGAGAAACACAGGGTTTGTGATACCTGGCTGTTAATGCAATTTACAGTGGCAGCAGTCCAGATAGCAATCAGAAGCAGGAACCAACTAATTGAAGTTTGATGTAATAATAAAATAAATGTTACATATGTTTAATTCTTGTAGCACTCAGTTGGCACTTTGGAGACATGAGGGATAATGCAGTGTTCATTAAACATTTATACTTGTTGACTTGTATAATATACGTTAAATACTGTAACATTGGGCTGGATTTTCCAAGCCCCGAGGAGGCGGGTATGGAGGCGGGACTGCCGGTAAAGTTGCAGAAAGTGGGGGCGGCTGGCAAACCCGCCCCCATCCTGCCTCCGTGCCCTTTTGCCAGGAGGCAGGAAGCTGTCCTGACCTGGGTCCGGTCTCCTCGAGGCGGGAAACGGATTAAATCCTTTTAACTGCCTGTTAACAGGCAAAAAAAAGGATTTGTCCCATTTTACCTTTTCAACTGCAGGCTTCCCGACCTCGGAGAACCCCGTCGGGTTAGAGGAGTCGAGTAGGCGGTCTGCGGGGGTCGGAGGGGTCTGAAAGTGAGAGGTAGAGGTGAGTGATGGGTGCAAGTGTGGAGTGGTAAGTATGTAAGGTGAGTGTAAATTGTTAACAAATGTTCACTTACCTTTGTTTCTGCCGACAGCCTTCATCCGTTCTGGATCGGGAGTCCCGACAACTTCCTTGTAGATTTCACAGACTGGCTGTTGGATCCTCTGAACCAACTGAAATCTACAAAGTAGAAAGGTTTGAAGAGTCCTGAACACAAGGGCTCATCAAACTACACAGATTGTCAGTGTTTGACAGCTTCACAGAGCTGTCAAATGCTGACATTTCTTCTTTCAAGAAATCTTAACAGATGGCACGTCAGACGTTGACGTGCTCTGTCAGTGACTTCCCCCTAATTGGCCTGCTGAGCCCGCAGGTGGGCTTAACAAGGTCAATCAGGGGAAAATCCTGCTGGTTGGCCAGAAGATGATGGAGGTGGGACTTAGACCCGACAAGCAGCAGTCCTGCCTCCAACTCATCTCCATTCACACAATCCAGCCCATTATCTTTGACGAACGCAGTATCAAAATTGTGACATCCGTGAGTGATAACAGACTATGGGGGTGAAATTCGGCTCCTTTGCGCCTGCCGTTAGCGCCTCCGGGAGGACGCAAAGGGCTTATCGCCCGGGGGGGGGCGGGGAAGGGCGCGATAATAGCACCTCTCAAGAAATTGTCGTCATTGCCGAGCAATGTGATCCCTTAGCACCCCGCGGCAGAAATTCGGCTGTGCCCTGCGAGGCTGCCGCAGGTGATGTCAGCGCCAGCCACGCGGGCCACGAGCTGGGCTGACCTCTGCTCGTGGGTGCGTCTTTAAAGGGGAGGTACGGCTGCGACCCGTGCTGCCATTTTCTTCTTTTGGCCGACCTCCAGGTCGGCCCTTCGTGGCGGCCTTTGGCATGGTCTGTGGCCGCCATCGCGCAGCCCGGCACCACGTCCTGGTACCAGGCTGCAGCCACAGCACTCTGGTGGCCTAGTGTGGACCATCAGAGGCCCTGCAGAGTTCGCAGCATCCCTCCCCTTTAACGGAAGGGGAGGGGCAGTAAAATGCGTCAGCGCTAGGTGGAGTGCTCCAGTGTTTGCGCGCTTTGCACCCCCGACATCACCCTGAGAGGAAGTGGAGTGCCCACTTCCTCTCTGGGGTGGTAAGCCGAATTTACCGGCCGGGGCTAATTCGGTTACCGCCTCCAAATGGGGCGTAACCGAATTTCATGCCCTACATGTTCAGCACCTCACCCTTTTCCTTCTCTCACACTTTACTCTTAAAATCCTCCTTTACTACCCCCACATCTGCTTGCTTATTGAGATGTCCTCCCTTCTTTCTCCCCTTAGCCTATTCACCAAATAACCTCATCCTTGGTCATTTCAACCTACACCTCAAATCCCCAGCTCTCTCTCTTCTAACTTGTCCACCTTCCTGTTCTTTCTCAATATCTCGCTTCATATAAACCCACGTCCTTGAAGACTCAATTCCTGCCCTGGCAATCTCTGACCACTTTATACATCTCCCTGCCCTCTTTCAATCCCATTATCCTCAGCAGTTAGCCCACGAAAAAAGTTCTGCCCCAGCTCCCTCAGAAACGACCTCACAAATTCTCAATAACCTCGTCTTTGGCGCTACACTGTTATCACTGCAATCTCCTCTAGCCTTATGTCCACTTGTGAGCTCTCCCGCCTTCTGTGGATTCCCCTCTTTGCCCCATCATTGATGGCAAAGCCTTCAGCTGCCTTGCTAAGCCTCTCCATCTCTCACTCTCCACTTTTTAAAATCTCCACAAAACCCATCTCTTCCACATGCTTTTGGTTACCAGTCCTAATCTCCCCCTTCCTAACTTGCCATCCGTTTCCTTACACAGATTTGTGGAATGCCTTGGAACGTTGCTTTACATTAAATTTACTGTTTTTCAGCGATTCAATAAAATCAAATACTCCATGGCCTAGAAATTGGGTTGGGGCGCCAAAGTGGCGCAAAAGTCGCCTGAGTGCAGGATTTAGCGCAGCGTTCAAGGCTTCAGCGATCGTCAGATATTCAGTTTCATTGCCCCTCGAGGGACACGGGGCGAGGCTCGAGGCGCTCCGCATCCCTCTTAGGGCGCTGAAACTGAATATCGCAGCGCAGCGTGCCGCAGCGCCACATGCTGCGGCATGGCAAGCTGCGGTACTGCAGGCCTTCCTCCCACTGTTAAGGGGGAGGTGCCTGCAACAGCGCGATCCCCGCTCGCGAGTGCCAGCAAATGAGCCCGGCACCAAGGAGAAGTGCCGGGCTCTCGGGAAACAGCCGGCAATGCCGCGGGGGGGGTTAGGAGGCCGGGGATGGAGGTGCTGGCAGGCGGCCGCCGAAAAAGGCGGCTGCCCCGCACCTCCACCTTAACTTGCGCCGCTGCATGCACAGTAAGGCCCCGTGAACCGGGCGTGGGTAGCAAATGGCGCAACTGTGGCGTTCGCTACCAAATACCGCGAACGGGGCGCGAATGGGGCGCTGCGCACACCGATGACATCATTGGTGGCGGCGCAGTGCAAAAGGCTAATGCCGCCATTATCGCCCCAACTCAATATCGCAGGAGGCGCAGCCAGTGGCGCTACAGCCACTGCCTGCCTCTTTAGGCGCTAACAAGTGGCGCTACTCACCCAATTTATCCCCCCCATGTCTTTAAAACGCAATTGCACATTGCACAGAATTCAAAGTTAACACTGTCAGCCAATGCTCCCTCTTAATTTTTTTTGGTGTGCAGTCCCTTTAAGTGGCTGTGCGGCCCACTCAAGTTTTTGCGCGTGTGCGGTTTCTCCCGTACAAAAGCCAGTGCGTGGCCTGCGCGTAGCCGTGCAGCTTAGCGGGAATGCTGCTGTCCGCCGTGGTTCAGTGGGTAGCACTCTCGCCTCTGAGTCAGAAGGTTGCGGGTTCAAGTTCCCACTCCAGAGACTTGAGCACATAATCTAGGCTGACACTGCTGAGGGAGTGCTACACTGTTGGAGATGCCGTGTTTTGGGATGAGACGTTGAAACTGAGGCATCATCTGCTCTCTCAGGTGGACGTGAATTATTAATTGCATGAAAGTAAAAAGTCAGGCTCTCTTTTGAAATGGTAGAATCTGTGCCTATGACAGCTGAAACATTCACCTGTGCTAAGCTAACAGCATACAATAATTGACTGGGAAGCTAAACATTGGAAGAAGTTGCAAGAATTAAACAGGAAGGAGCGCGACCTCATAAAGCTAAATTAAATTAAAAGAATGGATGGTATTCTATTTACACTTTGACAGTTGCAGCCCTTCATTGATGTGGCTCCATGGAGACATCTTTTAAGGGAAAGTTCAATAAATATTTGAAGCAGAGAAAGCTATAGGGCTAGGGAGAGAGTGTGATTGGTTTGGGATTGCTCTAGCAAAGGGCCGGCATAGACACGATAGACCGCCTTCTGTGATGTAAATATCTACAGTTCTTTGGTGAATAGGATTAGCATAAAATTCCCAGGCAATGCCACCGCAATCAATAATATACTCCTGACAATGATAGTCAAAGAATATGAGCTGCACGTTGCAATAATGTTATCACTGTCACTTCTTGCAAAAAAAATGATGCTTTCTATAGTAATCTGGGATGTAATGTTTAAGTTATCCACCAGATGGAGCCAAATATTAAGGGTTCACATTCACCAGTATTTAAGGTAATGGGTCATGTATTCAATGTCCTGGTACACCAGCTAACACGGTAATGTGGCATTGCATTATGGGTATGACTCAGAGGTGAATCCTCCATCTTGGCTCGTGCAGTAAGAAATGTGCCTGGCTTCCAGCTTGTAAGAGCTATGTCTCTCTGCTACACCATGTAATAAACAGTTGGGTTTTGTTCCTAATATCTCGCTTCTCTCAGGTTCTGACCTTACCACTCGGATATCACATATTGGCGACGAGGATAAACAGATCGCATCTTGATGAAGAAGAAAAAAAGAAAATAAACACTGAATAACGGATCATGGCTGCTACGGTAGGAAAGATCTCTGCTTTTGATGTTCAGACGCAGACCTGGGAGGAGTACTGCGAGTTGTTGATGCAGTTCTTTGAAGCAAATTATATAAATGATGTCGGAAAAAGGAGAGCTATTTTGCTCACTTCCGTGGGAAGTCAGACGTATAGATTAATGAGAAACTTATGCAGTCCTGAAAAGCCTGGAGACAGATCATTTGCTAACTTAGTGGCCTTGCTAAAGGACCATTTCAATCCCAGACCGAGTGAGATTGTACAGCGTTTCAAATTTAATTCATGGAACAGAAAACCGGGAGAGACTGTATTGGATTATGTAGCGATGTTGCGAAAATTGGCACACAATTGCAATTACGGGAACAACCTGAAAGACATGCTGAGAGATAAGCTAGTTTGCGGGATAATGGATGATCGAATGCAGAGGAGATTATTGTCTGAGACTGGGCTTGCGTATGAAAAAGCGTTGGAACTTGCTCAAGCCATAGAGACAGCAAACCGAGATGTAAAAGAAATACAAGGTTCAGACAGGGCTACTACAAAGCAAGTTGCAGGTCAGGTTGTGCACAAGTTAAATATGCATCAGAAACCACCACGTGAGCATGTGAAGGCATGTTATAGATGCAATGGCGATCACCTGGCGAGGGAATGCAGGTTTCTGGAGGAAAAGTGCCACAAGTGTGGAAAAAAAGGACACATAAAACGTGCATGCTGGGCAAAAGCAATCGTGGAGGAATACAAATCAAAAGGGGGAGGAAAGCAAAACCTAGGAAGAGAAGTGAAAAAACAGGGAGCACATCACATCAGCGGAGAAGCTGAGAAAGAAGACGACATGTTCATAATGCATAGTATGGTAGAGAACATTCCAAAAGTGGATCCTATCACTTTGCAACTGACAGTAAATGACTCTAAGGTCAACTTTGAAGTGGATACAGGATGCAGCGTAACCATAATGAACAGGGAGGAGTACTCAAAATTGTGGAACCATGCAAAAGTTCCAGTGTTAAAGTCTTGCTCTATGCAGCTTAAAACATATACCGGTGAATGAGTGGCGACATTGGGTACAGCTACTGTAACTGCAACACAGGGACACCATGGAACAGCTACCTGTAGTTGTAGTATCGGGTTCCGGACCAAACCTGTTAGGTTGGGGCTGGATACAAGAACTTAAATTAGATTGGGGAGCAATAAATCAAATAGAGGGAGGCAAACAGTTGTCTTTGCAAGAAGTGTTGATTGAACATGAGAATGTGTTCAAGGAAGAACTTGGCACATTTAATTGCCCCCCAGCTAAGATTTATGTAGACAAGGAGGCACTGCCAAGGTTTTTCAAACAACGACCTGTGCCGTATGCCATGAAACCGAAGGTAGAGGCTGAGCTTGACCGTCTTTTGAGAGAGAACATACTGGAACCTGTGAAATGTTCAGAATGGGCAGCTCCCATTGTACCTGTTTTAAAACCGGACAATTCGGTAAGACACTGTGGAGATTATAAATTGACAGTAAATAGGGTGTCTAAACTAGAACAGTATCCTATTCCCAAAACAGAGGATCTCTTTGCGAACCTGGCTGGAGGGAAGAAATTCACGAAGGTGGATATGAGTCATGCATACTTGCAGATTACACTACTTGAGGAATCCAAGAAGTATGTAACCATAAATACACACAAGGGTTTGTTTACCTATAACCGCTTACCATTCGGTGTCTCATCTAGTCCAGCTATTTTCCAGAGGACTATCGAGGGTGTACTGCAAGGGATCCCACATGTTTCAATCTATCTGGATGACATTCTGGTGACGGGAAGAACCGACCAGGAGCATCTGAGCACTCTGAGAGAGGTACTACAAAGATTGGATAAGGCTGGGTTACGGCTCAAGAGGAGTAAGTGCACTTTCCTGGGGAATGGGGCCGTGTTCCTGGGACACAGAGTGGACACCACCGGGCTCCATCCAATCAAGGAGAAGGTACAAGCACTGCAGGAGGCCCCAGCTCCTACCAATGTGACTGAGTTAAAAGCTTACCTGGGACTGCTAAACTATTATAACAGATTTTTACCAAACTTGGCTACAGTGTTAGCACCTCTTCACAAACTTCTGCACAAGGAGACACAGTGGCAGTGGGAAGAGGAACAGAGGGTTTCATTTGAACAGTCCAAGAAACTGATGCTGTCCTTGGATGTGCTGGTTCACTACAATGCAGAGAAAGACATCATTCTCTCTTGTGATGCTTCACCTTACGGGGTGGGGGCGGTTCTTTCACACAGCATGGAAGATGGAACAGAAAGACCTATAGGGTTTATGTCTCGAACTCTGACACCAGCGGAAAAAAACTATTCCCAGTTAGATAAAGAGGGGTTAGCAGTAATGTTTGGGTTACAGAGGTTTTACAAGTACATACATGGCAGGAAATTCACCATATGCACTGATCATAAACCTCTTCTATCTCTTTTTAATGAAATGAAAGCTGTACCACAGATGGTGTCACCCCGGATCCAGAGGTGGGTAGTGACGTTAAGGGCATATGAGTATGTCATCGTTTACAAGGCGGGCAAGTACCATGGGAACGCAGATGCCTTGAGCCGTCTTCCACTGCCAGGTACACCTATCCGTGCAGCTCCAGAGGACAGAGTTTTGATGTTGGAGGACACGGACACGGCAATTGTGACCACAGAACAAGTAAGGACATGGACTGGTAAAGATCCAGTACTGTCTAGAGTCCGAGAATATGTGATGAGGGGTTGGCCACAGCATCCGGGAGGGACTGATTTCACACCTTACAGTGTCAGGAAGTCAGAGCTGGCTGTGCAGGATGGTTGCGTGTTGTGGGGAGCACGAGTGATTATTCCACAGCCAGCACGACAGTCCATCCTAGGGCAACTACATCAGTGTCATCCTGGAGTTTCACGTATGAAAGCCTTGGCAAGGAGTTACTTGTGGTGGCCAAAGCTAGATGAGGAGATAGAAAATCTAGTTAAGACATGCAGCACTTGTCAAGTACACAGGAAGGCACCAGCAGCGGCTCCTCTCCACCCCTGGGAGTGGCCGGATAAACCATGGAGAAGATTGCACTTAGATTATGCGGGTCCATTCATGGGAAAGATGTTCCTCATAATCATTGATGCCCATTCCAAATGGATGGATGTTTATCCTGTAAATTCTGCTTCATCTACTGTTACTATAGACTGCCTGTGTAGGAGTTTTAGTAATCAAGGGCTACCGGAGATCGTAGTAAGTGACAATGCCACGTGTTTTGTGAGTACCGAAACAAAAGAGTTCATGAGAAACAATGGCATAGTGCACGTGACCTCAGCTCCATATCATCCGTCTTCAAATGGACTTGTGGAGAGAGCCGTACAAACATTTAAGGAGATGATGAAAAAAAGTGTGGAAGGGAGTTTGGCAACCAAGGTGTCACGAGTTCGGTTCAGCTACAGAGTAACACCTCAATCTACCACAGGACTCTATCCTGCTGAGCTGTTGTTAGGACGTCGACTACGCTCCACTCTTGACCTGGTTCACCCAGATCTAAAAAGGAAGGTGGAAAACCGACAAATCAAACAAAAGGAGATACATGACAGAAGGACAAAGAGCCGCAGTTTTGGAGAAGGAGATGCGGTCCTTACCAGGAATTTCAGTTATGGTCCAAAATGGATTCCTGGCGTCATAGGCTCAGTGAGCGGTCCAGTATCATATACGGTCATGGTGGGAACTGGTCAGGTAGTACGCAGACCTGTAGATCAGATACTGACCAGACAAGGGGAAATCGAACTGGAGGTTCCAGAGGAGATGTCGGAGGACAAGTTGGCCCCCAGTTATCCAAATGCATCGGTGGTACCACCACCACGAACAGAGCCAGTTCCACCTGGACCCCTTTGACAAGAGGAAACCATCGTAGCAGAGTCAGATACTCTGAGTACTGCTCAGGAGCAGCAGGTGGCTCTACCACAGCCAAGCAGGGACTTGACTGTAAGACGTTCACCAAGGACTCACAAGCCGCCAGAGAGATTGATAACGACCTGCTAGATTCGTTCAGTATGGACTATCGTTAAAGAAGTTTCCTTATGGGACTTTTTAAGAATGTTGTTAAGAAATTAATGTTCAATTTAAGAGGGGAGCGATATAGTAATCTGGGATGTAATGTTTAAGTTATCCACCAGATGGAGCCAAATATTAAGGGTTCACATTCACCAGTATTTAAGGTAATGGGTCATGTATTCAATGTCCTGGTACACCAGTTAACATGGAAATGTGGCATTGCATTATGGATGCGACTCAGAGGTTCATCCTCCATCTTGGCTGTGCAATAAGAAATGTGCCTGGCTTCCAGGTTGTAAGAGCTATGTCTCTCTGCTACACCGTGTAATAAACAGTTGGGTTTTGTTCCTAATATCTCGCTTCTCTCAGGTTCTGACCTTACCACTCGGATATCACATACTTTCACAATTTACTGCAGATCTGTGGCTACCGTCGAAATTATATTTGTTTTCTGTTGTGTCTGTGTGTTGATCGAGACACTGAAGACAGGAGTTGGTTTCATAGGTGTTTACTAAACAAAGTCTGAAGGGGAACTAACTGATACAACACAATATACAGGCTTATATAGCCCGAGTGGCCATTACCGGCATTACAGTACACATGGGGCTCTTAAAGGCACATACACTACAATTCCTCCCCTTTTAGCCAACCAGTACATAATATTTTAAGTAATTATTAATTACATGTTACAAGAAAAATAATCTACACATTGCTGCAGTTAATTAATTATAAGTCAGTCTCTCTGGAGGCTTCCTGACTCGGTCCAGATAGCGCCTCGGTGGTGTAGTAGTTTCTGGTGGTGTAGTAGGTTCTTTTGGCAAGGCTGATTCGGCTTGAATGCCAGTGTCGGGTTCATCGGGTTCCAGTATCACCGGATCGGAGGTAGATATGGGTATCTCTACTTCATCGTTAGGCGTATAGAGTTGTGGTGTAGGTTGTCCCTTTTCGGATGACTCTGATTTGGTCAGCATGGCGCCTTATTATGCTTTCTCCGATGTCCACGGTATACATCAGCGGTCCTAGTCGTGTGCAGATAGTTCCAGGCTGCCATTTCTCGGTACGGTAGTCCCGGGCCAAAACTTGTTGACCTATCTGGAAGGTTCTAGTTGGCCTTTCATTCATGCCTTGAAATTGCCGGTTCTCCACATCCCTTCTGATGTTGGGCTTGATCAAATCCAGCCGGCATCTTAGGCTTCTATTGAAGAACATCATGGCGGGAGTTTGGTTTGTAACCATATGTGTTGCATTCCTGTGTGCGAACAAGAAGTTATCCACCTTGTGCTGAAGTTTTATGTCTTCATTACCCATGGCCTTGATGGCCTTCTTGAAGGTCTGGACAAACCTTTCAGCCAATCCATTGGTGGCGGGATGGTATGGGGCGGACGTGTAGTGCTTAACCCCATTGTTTTTTAAGAACTTCCTGAATTCTTCGGACACAAATTGCGGTCCATTATCAGAACAGATCTGTTCCGGCAGCCCATTCCTGGCAAATATGGTCCTTAATACTGTGATGGTTTTTTCCGTGGTGGTGGAGGACATCTTTATTACCTCCGGCCACTTGGAGTGTGCATCAACCACGATTAAGAACATTGAGTCCATAAATGGACCAGCAAAGTCGATGTGTACCCTTTGCCAGGGAGATGAGGGCCACTCCCATGGATGTAGAGGGGCTTGGGGTGGAGCGTTTTGGACCTTCTGGCATCCTAGGCAGCTCTTGGTCATTTCTTCGATGTCTCCATCGATACCTGGCCACCATACAAACGCCCTGGCTAGGTTCTTCATTTTCACTCCACCCAGATGCCCCTCGTGAAGCTCCTTTAGCACTTTATCCTGGAGTTTGGGTGGAATCACCACTCTGGATCCACACATCAAGGTTCCTCGGCACACTGACAGCTGTTCTCTTCTTTGCGAGAATGCTGGCAACAGTGGTTCGCCATGTGCTGGCCATCCCTTCACTGTTAAATCGTAGACTCGTGAGAGAGTCGGGTCATTTCTAGTTTCCCTTTCAATGGCAGAATTTGTTACTGGTAGACATTCGACTATGGTAGAGTGGAAAATCTCCACTGGGTCTACGGTCGGTGCTTCTTCTACCGTTGGCAACGGTAGGCACGATAACCCGTCAGCATTCTCATGCTGTTTTGATCCTTTGTATTCTATGTTGTATTGGTGTGCCCCTAGAAAAAGGGACCACCTCTGTAGCCTTTGCGCTGTCATAATGGGAACACCCTTTTTAGGGTTGAATATGGAGATGAGATGTTGATGGTCAGTCAACAAGGTAAATTTTTGTCCGTGTAGGTAATGGTTGAATTTCTTCACTCCCCATACCAGGCTGAGTGCTTCCCTGTCGATTTGGGCATAGTTACGCTCAGCTGAGTTCAATGAGCATGACGCAAAAGCTATCGGCCGTTTCGAGCCATCAGGGAATTTATGCGATAATACTGCTCCTACGCCGTAACGGGATGCATCGCACACCAGTCTGATTGGCAGTGATGGGTTGCAATGAGCCAAAACTTCTTTGGACGTGATTAAGTCTTTGCATTTATGGAAGGCACGTTTACAGTCTTCGCTCCATTTCCAAATTACTCCTGTTTGTAGCAGTTCATTAAGAGGGTGTAGAAGAGTTGATAAGTTCGGTAAAAATTTATGATAGTAATTTATTAATCCCAGGAACGACATTAATTGTGAAACATTTTCAGGTGCTGGGGCTTTTATGACCGCTTCAATTTTTTCAGATGACTTATGCAACCCTTCCTTATTAATTATGTGGCCACAATATGATATTTGATTTTGGAAAAATTCGCACTTGGGGCGATTTGCTCGTAGGCCCCGTTCTCTCAGCCTAGTGAGCACCTGCTCCAAATTGGCAAGGTGCTCGTTGTCGTTTTCTCCTGTTACAAGGATGTCGTCTAGGTAGCATTGAGTCCCCGGAATCCCTTGGAGGACTTGCTCCATAGCTCTTTGCCAGATAGCTGGAGCGGATGCTACTCCGAAAACCAGTCGATTGTACTGGTACAGGCCTTTGTGTGTATTTATTGTGAGATATTTTATAGACGCCTCTTCAACCTCCATCTGTAGATATGCCTGTGCCAAGTCAATTATGGTGAAACGTTTCCCTCCGGATAGTGAGGCAAAAATATCTTCTATCCTCGGAAGAGGATACTGTACCATGTGAAGGACCGAGTTTACAGTCACCTTGAAGTCTCCACAGATGTGAATTTTTCTCTGTTCCTCAGGTTTATCATTATTCAATGCTTTCTTCATGACTGGAACGATAGGTGTTGCCCACTCGCTCCAATCTATTTTGGATAATACGCCTGCCTTTTCCAAATTCTCCAGCTCTGCCTCGACTGCTGGACGAATTGCGTATGGCACCGGTCTTGCCTTAAAAAACTTGGGAATTGCTGCATCTTCCACTTTTATTGAGGCGGTGATGCCTTTCAAGGTTCCTAGTTTCTCTTGAAACACTTCTTTGGCATTGGCCAAGATGTCTTTTAATCGTTCAGGTATGACGTCATCATTGTTTTTTTTCTTACTGTTCACCGTCAGTGCCTGAATGGAGTGGCAATCTAAACGTATTTTCCTGATCTATTCACGTCCCAACAGCGGTGGACCACCATCTTGTAGAATGTATAAATAAAACTTTTGTATTTCCTTGCCGTTGTATACAACAGGCACCCTTATTTTTCCTTTGGGGTATACTTTCTGCCCCGTATATGTTTTCAAGATAATGGATGTGTCTTTTAAAGGTATATGCGGAAATAGCCACTCGTAATCCCGTCGATTTATGACGGTCAGAGCTGATCCTGTATCTAGCTCCATTTTAACTGGGGACCCTGCTATCGTGAGGGTAACCCAAATGGTCTGGTAATCATCTTTGGCAATTACATTATGTAATTTGAGACAGCTTAGTCTCTTGTTTTCGGAGTCGCTATCGCTCTTCTGGTCTTCGGAGCTACTGTCCGTCATCATTTGTACCTTTCTGTACTTTTCTTTATTGATTTTTTTTTTCCTGTCTGTGGATTTTTTTTGTCCAGATCGGCATACCCGTGCAATGTGTCCAATCTTTCCGCATTGCCTGCATGCTTTGTCCTTGAACCAGCAGTCCCTCTGGTCATGGGTGGATCTGCCGCAGCGATAACATCTCTCTCAACCCTGTGTCATTTCATGGGTGCCGAAGCCCTGTGTCTTTTGTTGTATCTCTGCAGCTCCTCTTGCGGCTGCTTCGTATGATACAGCCATACTGAAAGCCTTGTCCAGTTTTCAGAAAGCAGCCTTTTCTGTGTTCCTTCACTTAGGAGACCGCAGACGAATTTGTCTCGAAGATAATCTACTAGTCCTGCCCTGAATTGGCAGTGTTTTGATAGCTTTCTTAATTCGGTGAGGTAATCAACGTTACTTTCATTCTTGTGTTGATTTCTCTTGAAGAATTTGAATCGTTCCGCTATCAGCAGCGGTGTTGGGTTTAAGTGCTCCTGTAGGGTATCAACAATTTCTTTAAAATTCTTGTCCTTTGGTTTGGCTGGAGTGATTAAATTTCGTAACAGCCCGTATGTCTTTGCGCCCATTAGATTTAGCAGTACTGAAGCTTTTTTTTCATCTTCTATTCCATTTGTGGTGCAATATACCTCCACTCTTTCCACATATGTGGTCCAATCCTCTATCTCGTTATCAAAAGCATCAATATTGCAAGACTTAGGCATCCTAGGAATAAAATGGCGCTTCCCGCGCTTTTCTTTCTTTTCTGCAGAAAAGATATGGCGCTTCCCCGCCGCTGCTGCCGATGACAACGCTATTTCCCGCGGTTTCCGTTCTTTTTATTTATTTATTTACAGTTGGAGACTCGTTCCCGCCGGACTCTCTCTCTAGGTCTGAACGCCGACCTGCTTGCAGCGCCAGCCGTCTCCCAAGTGCTCCTTCCCCATCTGTTACTGCTTGCCTTCGCTTTCGCTGCTTGGCCTAGCTGTCGAGCCAGCCACTGGAGCCCCAGCCCGACGCCTAGGAAGGATTATTGCAGTACCTGCCACCAGCTTGGCTAGCTGGTGAAACCACAGCTTTTTCTTTTTCTTGATTTTTCTTCAACTTTGGACGCCAGAGGAATCAAAGTCCTTGAGGTGCTGCCGAATTGCAGGTAAGTCCGTTTCCAATTCGTCGCCACTGTTGTGTCTGTGTGTTGATAGAGACACTGAAGACAGGAGTTGGTTTCATAGGTGTTTACTAAACAAAGTCTGGAGGGGAACTAACTGATACAACACAATATACAGGCTTGTATAGCCCGAGTGGCCATTACCGGCATTACAGTACACAGGGGGCTCTTAAAGGCACATACACTACATTTTCTTTCTACTAATGCAGTAAAATTATTGGCACGACGCCCAAATAAAATGCAGCCAACTATCTGCAAATCCGTATTGGAAGCATTAAAGTACAGAGCAGCCCCCACTGTCTGGCAGGTCTGAAAATTGTATTTTTGTATCATAAAATCACACTAAAAATGACACTGCTGACAACCAGAAGCAATGGCCAGTGAATGGCCACCAATCCCCCAGCATCAATGGACCGGAACAGGGAAGGAGCAAGGGAGGGGCAGAAGATACAAGGAAAAGCTATGAATGCTGGAAACCTGAAATAAACACAGAAATATTCAGCAGGTCAGTCAGCTCCTAAAAGAGAATGAGAGAACAACATAGAAACATAGGAGCAGGAGTAGGCCATTCAGCCCTTCGAGCCTGCTCCACCATTCAATATGATCATGGCTGATCCTCTAACTCAATACCATATTCCCGCTCTCTCCCCATACCCCTTGATGCCTTTTGTGTCTAGAAATCTATCTATCTCCTTCTTAAATATATTCAGTGACTTGGCCTCCACAGATCTGTGGTAGAGAATTCTACAGGTTCACCACCCTCTGAGTGAAGAAATTTCTCCTCATCTCAGTCCTAAATGTCCTACCCCGTATTCTGAGACTGTGACCCCTCATTCTAGACCCAGGGGAAACATCCTCCCTGTATCCAGCCTAACCCTGTCAGAATTTTATATGTTTCAATGCGATCCCCTCTCATTCTTCTGAGCTCTAGTGAATACAGGCCTAGTCGACCCAATCTCTCCTCATACGACAGTCCTGCCATCCCAGGAATCAGTCTGGTGAACCTTTGCTGCACTCCCTCTATGGCAAGTATATCCTTTCTTAGGTAAGGAGATCAAAACTGCACACAGTACTCCAGGTGTGGTCTCACCAAGGCCCTGTACAACTGTAGTAAGACATCCTTGCTCCTGGACTCAAATCCTCTTGCAATGAAGGCCAACATACCATTTGCCTTCCTAACTGCTTGTTTGCTTTCAGTGACTGGTGTACAAGGACACCCAGGTCCCTCTGTACATCAACACTTCATGTGGGTCCCTTTATCAGATTATATCTATCCATATTATAATAAAAACCTTACTTCTGCACTCAATTGCTGTCAAGCTTTTTCATTCTAATTTCCTATGACTACTTTAAAATGCAAAACAGCCTGTTGTAAGGTTCTCAAAATTTCCACATTCCCCCAAGGTTATTAATAAAAGGGACCCTGGATGGACAATTTAAAAAGGGTACCCAAAAGATGGCGTCCGCACCTCGCCACCAAAAGCCTGTAAGATTTTACAAGCTTGGACTCTGCAGCACAGAACAGGCTGCTTTGGGAAATCGAAACTTAAAATGCATTTCTGTGAAAAGGATTTTTTGTGTTTGAAAAAACAGACAGCTAGGCAAACACTGTATATGCATTTCATCAGATTGGAACAGATCAACCCAGTTAGGCCTAAGCAGGAGGCCATTAGTTTGCCTGCATAAATAATCGGAAACAGCTTAAGGAAGCCACCAAGGCTGGACAGGCCTATTACAATGCATTAATGACAATACAACTCGGACATCGAGCCATCAGGTGCGATAAACGGCCATCTAAAGCCAGTTACTTTAGATTGGTATAATCATTTAAAACAGCCCGCCAAAAGTGAAACGATGGACTGACCTGATTTGGCATGCAGATAAGGGCCATTGGAAAGAGTATAATTGTAGGCCCATCAGTAACAATCGCTCTCTTGCTCTTCTCTGGACTCTGACCTTTTGTCTGGTCTTGGGCCACTGTCGCTCGTACTCGTGCCCTGGCCTCGTGTCGGGTTCTCTTCTCGCTCCCAGTATTGGGTGCAACCCAGGACATCCATACCAATCGCGGAGGGGAACGAGACCCGAGTCCAAAGTTATACAGGACACACGGGCCACCAAAAAGGGGCAGACAAAACATAACGAGATAAGGCAAGACGAAGAAAAAAGGTAAAGATCCGACAAGAGCAGAGAAGGGCAGCAGAAGACGCACTAATAAAGACCGAGCGCCTAGTAATAAGCTGGCGCTTGGGGGAAGAAAATATATGTATGGACAGTGAGATTAAGTTGGCTATTGAACACTGCGAATGAGCTGGCATTAGACGCAGGTGTCCATGCCATAACGAATATACCGGCATTTGCTGCTTGGGTAGTAAAATCTAAGCAGTGAAGACTGCCAACCGTCTCGCTGACGCAATGTTACCGCCGACGACCATCCGAGGGAGAAGAAGAAGAGAACCCATCGCGACAAGACGACGACGGTAGCTGAGGAGAAGAAAGGTGTGTCGCAGCAACAGCTCCAGCACCGCGCCCTGAGACCACGTGGTGATGGAGTACCCCAAAGGACAGGAGACCAGACCTCAAAACTGGCAATTGCTAAAACAACAAGCTTTGCCTTGGATTGGTGAGCATGAATTCCTGGCCCCTCATAGCTTGCTCTAGTTAGGTATAGGGGGTGGGATAAAGATAAGGAGATTGTTAAAGTAGTTGTTTTTCCCTCCATGTGCCGTGTGTTCCCCTTTCCCTGTATAAGTGTAATTATCGTTATATGTCTACAATTGTTCTACCAGTAATTTCTCATAAGACTGTGTTTTATTTCTGTTTTAATAAAATCTTGGTTTTCTTACACCAAACCACCTGTCTACTCGAGTTTTTCTGTATCGCCGCCTATACCTAAGTCCGGTGTCTAGAACCCAGGGGTGTGGGAGCGATTCGAACTGCTCACAGGCAGTCAGTGGCATAACTGACTGGGTGCACGCGCCACCTGCCACCCACCACCCCTATACTGTGTAACCATATCACGCTTTCTTACTATCTTCCTTCTTTTCTCAACCTTAATCCATCCAATAACCCCATTAACTTGGTTCCCCTTCTACATTAATCACCATATTATCACAACCCTGCCCTTTATTGTACTGATCCCCAGCACCACTGGTCGATGGTTCATGCTCCAGGTCCAATGTTTCCCTGGCTACCCCACCAACCTGTGATTGCGCACACTTACACACCTAGAAACTCGAATTAGGCATGGAAATGAGTGCGCGGGGGGCGGTGGTGGAGGGGGGAGGCAGCGCGCTCTACATGCCTGGAGACCACACAAAGTTAGTGCTCGGAGATCATTATAATTCGTGGCAGACACGTAGCTACACACACTGCTTATTGGCTGCGCATCTGTTTGCGGAGGCGGGAAACCGCTCGTCACTGACGCTACTTTAACGGCCGCCTGCATCTCTTAATGTGAGAAGTCACACAACACCAGGTTATAGTCCAACAGCTTTATTTGAAATCACAAGCTTTCGGAGCGCTGCTCCTTCGTCAGATGAAGTGAAGAGATGCATATAGGCACAGCATATATAGTCAGAGAACACTGACAGATGATTACAGGTAATTTTTCTAACTGCCCTTTATCACACCTCGGCAGAGAGATAATAACAGCAATCAAAGGTGTGAATGGTGTCCAAACAGGTCAGTCAGGAAAACATTACATCAAAGAACAATGAGGTGGGGTCACAAGGGGTCAAATGTTGCAGATGCTGGGGTCTGTATGAAAAACAAAAAACAGACAAAAAAGAATTAAAAAAAAATTTTTTTTGCTGGAAATCACAGCAGGTCCGGCCGCATCTGTGTAGAGAGAACAAGCCAATGACGACTCGAGTCTGGATGACTTTACGTTGGGTGGGGTTACATGTAGCGTGACATGAACCCAAGATCCCGGTTGAGGCCATCCTCATGAGTGCGGAACTTGGCTATCAGTTTCTGCTCGACGATTTTGCGTTGTGTGTCTTGAAGGCCACCTTGGAGGATGCTTACCCGAAGATCGGAGGCTGAATGTCCTTGACTGCTGAAGTGTTCCCCGACTGGGAGGGAACACTCCTGCCTGGCGATTGTTGCGCGGTGTCCGTTCATCCGTTGTCGCAGTGTCTGCATGGTCTCGCCGATGTGCCATGCTCCGGGGCATCCTTTCCTGCAACGTATGAGGTATACAACGTTGGTCGAGTCACATACCATGTACCTGGTGGGTGGTGTCCTCACATGTGATGATGGTATCTGTGTTGATGTTCTGACATGTCTTGCAGAGGTTGCCATGGCAGAGTTGTGTGGTGTCGTGGTCGCTGTTCTCCTGAAAGCTAGGTAATTTGCTGCGAACGATGGTCTGTTTGAGGTTAGGCGGCTGTTTGAAGGCGAGTAGTGGAGGTGTGGGGATGGCCTTAGCGAGGTGTTCGTCGTCATCGATGACATGTTGAAGGCTGCGAAGAACATGGTGTAGTTTCTCTGCTCCGGGGAAGTACTGGACGACGAAGGGTACTCTGTTGGTTGTGTCCCGTGTTTGTCTTCTGAGGAGGTCTATGCGATTTTTCGCTGTGGCCCGTCGGAACTGTCGATCGACGAGTCGAGCGTCATATCCCGTTCTTACGAGGGCGTCTTTCAGTGTCTGTAGGTGTCCATCGCGTTCCTCCTCGTCTGAGCAGATCCTGTGTATTCGCAGGGCTTGTCCATAGGGGATGGCTTCTTTAACATGGTTCGTGTGGAAGCTGGAGAAGTGGAGCATCGTGAGGTTGTCCGTGGGCTTGCGGTAGAGTGAAGTGCTGAGGTGTCCGTCTTTGATGGAGATTCGTGTGTCCAAGAATGAAACCGATTCTGAGGAGTAGTCCATGGTGAGTTTGATGGTGGGATGGAACTTGTTGATGTTATCGTGTAGTCTTTTCAGTGATTCTTCGCCGTGGGTCCATAGGGAGAAAATGTCATCGATGTATCTGGTGTATAGCATTGGTTGGAGGTCCTGTGCAGCGAAGAAGTCTTGCTCGAACTTGTGCATGAAGATGTTGGCATATTGGGGTGTGAATTTGGTCCCCATGGCTGTTCCGTGTGTTTGGGTAAAGAACTGGTTGTCGAAGGTGAAGGCATTGTGGTCAAGGATGAAGCGGATGAGTTGTAGGATGGCGTTTGGAGATTGGCTGTTGTTGGTGTTGAGTACTGAGGCTGTCGCAGCGATGCCGTCATCGTGGGGGATACTGGAGTAGAGTGCCGAGACGTCCATCGTGGCGAGGAGTGTTCCTGGTTCAACTGGTCCATGGGTGCTGAGTTTCTGTAAGAAGTCTGTAGTGTTGTGACAGAAGCTGGGGGTTCCCTGTGCGATGGGTTTCAGGATGCCCTCGACGTATCCAGAGAGGTTCTCACACAGGGTTCCGTTGCCTGATATGATAGGATGTCTGGGTGTGTTGGCTTTATGTATCTTTGGGAGGCAGTAGAAGTCTCCCACGCGGGGAGTATGTGGGATGAGAGTGCGTAGGATGCTTTGGAGGTCTGGATCGAAGGTCTTGATCAGTTTGTTGAGTTGGCGGGTGTGTTCTTTGGTCGGATCTGCGGGTAACTGTCTGTAGTGTTCCTGGTTGTCCAGTTGTCAGTATGCTTCTTTGCAATAGTCCATTCTGTTCTGTATGACGATGGCTCCTCCTTTGTCTACTGGTTTGATGACGATGTTGCGGTTGGTCTTGAGAGCGTGGATGGTGTTGCGTTGTGCTCGGGTGACATTCTGAACTGTCTTGTGAGTGCAGCTGATGAATCTGGCGTTGATGCATCTCCTGACAGCTTGAGCATACATGTCAAGCTTAGGGCAGCGACCCTCCGGAGGGGTCCAATTTGACTCTTTCTTCTTCGGTTGCTGCACTGCGGGTCCCTCTGTCTGCTGTTCTGGGTCATTGATTGCAGCAGACAGAGGGACCTGTTGGAGATAGTCATTGCCTGGCACATGTGTGGCATGAATGTTACCTGCCACTTATCAGCTCAAGCCTGAACTTTGTCCAGGTCTTATTGCATGCAGGCATGGACTGCTTCATTATCTGAGGAGTTGTGAATGGCGATGAACACTGTTCAGTCATCAGCAAACATCCCCATTTCTGATCTTATGATGGAGGGAAGGTCATTGATGAAGCAGCTTAAGATGGTTGGGTCTCAGACACTGCCCTGAGCAACTCCTGCAGCGATGTCCTGGGGCTGTGATGATTGACCTTCAACCACCACAACCATCTTCCTTTGTGCTAGGTATGACTCCAGCCAGTGGAGTGTTTTCCCCGCGATTCCCATTGACTTCAGTTTTACTAGGGCCCCTTGATGCCACACTCGGTCAAATGCTGCCTTGATGTCAAGGGCAGTCACTCTCACCTCAGGTCAATGACTATTTCTTCACACTTGCACCACCTGTGGCCCCACTACTCACAACACCCCCTCCCCTGCTGCCCTTCACTCTCTTCAAACACTGAAGCTAACGTCACTCCAACTCCTTCTCACCCTCCTGTTCACACACTCTGCACCTTCTACTCTCAGCACCATTGGAACCCTCACTTCTCCACACCTCACATCTTGCACATGACATCTGCACTATTTGATCATGACATTTTAGACCACCTCACAAGGTTACCACTAACACACTAGCAGGAGAAGGTGGCACACAACATAACAGCGGACAGCGACCGGAGAATGCCAAAGCCGCCTCCATATCCTTTCCCCACTGGAGGGTGAAGTCCTCAATGTGACGGGCAGGGTTGGGCGAGTCATGACTGTGGCAAGTGGAAACGCTGGAGCAGGCATCCCGCAGGGTTTCTTCACCCTCTAATTCCCATCTCACTTCAGTCTCACCCTACACACTGCATGACAACCTGCCACTCCTCTTCCTCTCTCTGCACCAAAAGGTAAACCTTGTCCGTCTCCTTTGTTTCAGTAGCCAGAACCTTTCAGAAGAGCAGCCCTACCAGCCAACTGGAAGTTTGCATCATACATTTGGCAATAGGAATTTACAATAGAAAATCAAGTGCAGAATGTATGACTTTAAAATAAGGACTGAATTATACATGCATTCGTCCGTTATCCCCTGCGCTCCATCCTTGCTTCGCCTGAAGACTACACTTGGTCTTAGCTCTAATGTGCTGCACGACAGGAGATTGATTAGTATATAATTAAAAGGTTTGTGGCTAGCCCCCATTTCTGTATATGCCGCGGCTCCTCCTAGTTGGTTGCAGATGATGTCAGTATAAAAGGGAGGAGCCTATTAGGTTCAATGTTCAATATTACAATGGTGCAAAGCAGACAGCAGCAGGCAGATGTGGATTTCTAAAAAGAAAGTAAACGACGTTTATTTTCAATAGCACAGGCAGATTGTGCCCTAACTGAAATCAGTCCAGGAACTCACAAAATACTGCACGCCCCAGGGGAACTGAGGGGGAAAAGCATCAGCTCTGCAGCCGACATCAAACTGTTTCAAAAGAACTTGCTTCTATGAGGGGAGCAGGTGCCTGAACTTGGTTCCTTGGAGCGGGTACGGTGCAGATTCGCCAGAATAATACCTGGGCTTCAATGGGAGGAATTGCCTTTCCTCATTCTTGACTCCTCTGATGTTCTTAAGAAAAAAGATGTGAGTTGTTTGTTCCGAGCAACGTCACTCTGCCAGAACTGCCAAAGAGAACATGTATTGTTTACCAAGGTTCAGTGAGAACAAGGTTGAGCCGAGGGATGCCTGCAGTGAAGAGAGTCAGCTGTACACTATGGCAGCAAATTCACATTTGTTCTCAATTGGTGACTGTTCCAAAATTAGATGAAAGAAACGCGGTTGGAACCATTGCCCAAGTCCTGGAAAAGTTTCAAGAAATTCTCTGTGATGAAGAAGTGCTTCAGAAGGATCAAAACGCAACTGTGGCCTAAAGCACAAGAGTCCCTAACTAACTACTTGATCTGAAAACATGGCTATGAAGAAGTAACGCAGAATTAAAATGAGTGCGAGCATAGTTAAGCTGCCAATCCGTTCATTAAGGAGTGTGGATTACAGTTCTTGTGACAGTTTTTGAACATAAATTATGAATTTTTATAAATTATTTACAATGGCTTTTCATCAGAGAGTCTAGATAACTGTTTCATTTTTTGGGGGCTCTGCTACATGACTTACTGTGGCTTCCAATTGTAGCACATTCTGTGTGTCTCCAGGGGCTCCGGAACATTAATTAAAACAAACAGCAGATGTTATCTTTCTTTTGAACTTCATTCTGACAAGCTCCAGACAAACACCCAAGATTCCTAATTATTTGATGGTCCACTGTACAATTTGAAGATGCTTTTATCTTGCCGCTCATTTAGTTCAGATGGCAGGAGACTGGCGTCTGTAAGCTGGCTCCCCGCATTTACACAACTAAATCTACCACTCTCACCAGGCAGTAGATCCGCCTTTTCATGGATCTACAATTCTACTGCGATCCGAACTAATCAAGCAACAACACTTGCATTTATATAGCGCCTTTCACAACCACCGGACGTCTCAAAGTGCTTTACAGCCAATGAAGTACTTATTGAAGTGTAGTCACTGTTGTAATGTCAGGAAACATGGCAGCCAATTTGCACACAGCAAGATCCCACAAACAGTAATGTGATAATGACCAGATAATCTGTTTTTGTTATGTTGGTTGAGAGGATAAATATTGGCCAGAACACCAGGGATAATGCCCCTGCTCCTCTTCGAAACAGTGCCATGGGATCTTTTACATCCAACCTGAGAGAGCAGGCGGGGCCTCGGTTTAATGTCTCATCCGAAAGACAGCACCTCCGACGGTGCAGCACTCCCTCAGTAATGCACTGGGAGTGTCAGCGTAGCTTTTATTATGTGCTCAAGCCCCTGGAGTGGGACTCGAACCCACAACCTTCTGACTCAGAGGCGAGTGTGCTGCCCACTGAGCCACAGCTGACACCTTAAATGCACCTTAAGGGGTGCTAATTCAGGCAGCAATTTCAAAAGTGAGTCACGATTACATTACTCTTTCACGTGGTTATAGGGTTGCCAATTCTGGTTGGAGATATTCCTGGAGGCAGCATCACATGACCTCCTGCCTCCAACCGCCCAGTCCCCACACCCCTGCCATTAGTCACATGGCATGTCCATCCTCTTGGCGCACCGCCTTCCCAACCCAATGGGAAAGCAAATAGACTCTTCATTGCCTGCTTGGATGATTATTCACTGACAGCCAAACAGCCTCTCTTCCCATCTTGGATATTTTTAGAACTAATAAATGAAAGTGTTTGAAGAAAATGTTTTAAAATGCATCATTTTCTTTTAATGCCCCAATGATTTTTCACCCGGGGTTTGCTTGCAGCGGTGCCCTGGAGATTCATCTTTCATTCCTGGAGACTCCAGGGCAATCCTGGAGGGTTGGCAATCCTATATGCTTATTATTAGGGAAAAGGTGTCTCCATTCCTCACTGTCCCCTCTTCCCTTATATTACTGCTTTGTTCAAGTGCTAGTGTAGCCTAATCAGACACCAGCTCCTGGGATGAGCCCGGGAAACATTCCTATTTGGATATTTAAAAAAATATATTTTTTTAATTCATTCTTGGGATATGGGTCATAGAGTTATCGTCATAGAGTCATACGGCACAGAAGGAGGCCATTCGGCCCATCGAGTCTGTGCCAGCTCTCTGTAGAGCAATCCAGTCGGTCCCGTTGTCCCGCTCTATCCCCGTAGTCCTGCAAGTTTATTTCCCTCAAGTGCCTGTCCAGTCTCCCCTTGAAAACATTGAGGGCTGGACTTTCTCAGCCCCAAGGAGGCGGGCATGGAGGCGGGACTGCCAGTAAAGTAGCAGAAAGTGGGGGCGGACGGCAAACCCGCCCCCATCCCGCCCTTTTGCCAGGAGGCGGGAAGATGTGGTACTTCGGGTTCTGTCTCCTGGAGGCAGGAAAGGGATTAAATCCTTTTAACTGTTAACAGGCAGAAAAAAGGATTAGTCCCTTTTTACCTTTTTAGGTGAAGGCTTCCCGACCTCGGAGAACCCCACGGGTTGGAGGAGTCGAGTAGGAGGTCTGCGAGGGTTGGAGGGGCCTGAAAGTAAGATGTTGAGGTGAGTGATGGGTACAAGTGTGGAGTGGTAAGTATGTAAGGTGAGTGTTAAGTATTAAAAAATGTTCACTTACCTTGGTTTCTGCCTACAGCCTTCATGCGCTCTGGATCGGGAGACCCAACATCCTCCTTGTCGATTTCACAGACTGGCTGTTGGATCCTCCGAACCAACAGTCATCTGAAATCTACAAAGTTGAAAGGTTTAATGAGCCCTGGACACAAGGACTCATCAAACTACAGAGAATGTCAGTGTTTGACAGCTACACAGAGGTGTCAAACGCTGACATTTCTTCTTTCAAGAAGTCTTGACAGATAGCATGTCATACGTTGACGTGCTCTGTCAGTGACTTTCCCCTAATTGGCCTGCTGAGCCCGCCAGGCGGGCTTAACAAGGTCAATCGGGGGAAAATCCCGCTGGTTGGCCAGAAGATGATGAAGGCGGGACATAGATCTGACAAGCAGCAGCCCCGCCTTCCACCACTTCCGTCGGCAGCGAGTTCCAGGCCCTCACCACTCGCTGCGTAAAAAAGTTTTTCCTCACATCCCCCCTGTATCTCTTGCCCAAAACCTTAAATCTGTGTCCCCTAGTCCTTGTACCATCAACTAGTGGGAACAGCCTTTCCCCGTCTAGCCTATCTAAACCCGTCAATCTTGTACACCTCTATCAAATCACCCCTTAACTTCCTTTGCTCTAATAAAATCAAATCCAGCTTCTCCAACCTGTCCTTGTAGCTAAGATCCCCCATCCCTGGAAGCATTCTGGTAAATCTCCTCTGCACCCTCTCAAGGGCCTTCACATCCTTCCTAAAGTGTGGTGACCAGAACTGGACTCAATACTCCAGTTGTGACCTAACCAGCACTTTATAAAGGTTCAGCATAACTTCTCTACTTTTGTACTCGGTACCTCTATTTATGAAACCCAAGATCCCATATGCTTTGCTAACCACTCTCTCAATGTTCGCGATTTTGTCATTGGATGCGGCTTGGGAGCGGGTCAGCTGGTTTCCGTTTTCCAGTCCCGCCCCCAACTGCATCGAGCCCATGGACGTGATTTTACGTCAATTGACCTTGTTAAGCCCACCCTGCAGGCTTGCCGGCCAATGAAGAGGAAGCCAGTGTCAGATTACGTCATTTGATGATGCGTCATCTGCCAGTTTTCTTAAAGGGACCACGCAGAATTTTTTTGACAGCTCATTTCTCAGCGTTTGACAGCATTGAGGTGCTGCAAACACTGACAATCACTGTACAAAGGTGAGCTCTTGCACCCAGGCTCTCCAGTGACTCCCTCCTTAGGCTAGATCAGATGGCAGCTGTGAGGTCACAGAAGTGATCTGTCACTGGTGAGAGAGGTTCTCCCAATGAGGCGGGACTAGACATCCAATTCCAAACTTGATACCTACAGAAAAGTGTAAATGCATTAAAAATGATTTCCCCAACATTGCCTTACCTCTGAAACTCACTAGTGCACCATTGGATCCTTCACACCACTTCTGCAGATGTCATCAATGCAGAAACATTACAGCAGATTCACAACATGCCACACTTACCTGGTGTGGTGTCTGGATGTCAGGAAACCCGAGACAAACGTGGCAAAATTGAAAAAGAGTCTGTTAACAACTATCAAGTACCTGTTAACAGGCAGTTAAGTGGCTATAATCCTCTTCCTGCCGCTAGGTGTCGGGTCCATGCGCAAATCGGGGACCGGACACTTGGGAAGATTGATTGGAGGCGGGTTGACAGCGGGTTTCCTGCCTACTGTCCATCTCTGTGATTTTGACAGCGGTCCCACCTCCAAACCCGCACTCTGAGCACCGGCAAAATTCCAGCCAATATGTCCTGCCACCTTCAGGGACCTATGCACATTAACTTCCAGGTCCCTCTGTCCCTGCACACTCTTTAAAACTGTGCCATTAAGTATATATTGCCTCTCCCCATTCCTTCTGCCAAAATGCATCACCTCACACTTCTCTGTATTAAATTCCATCTGCCACTTGGCTGCCCATTCTACTAGCCTTTCTATGTCCTGTTGCAGTCGATTGGCATCATCCTCACTGTTTGCCACATCACCAAGTTTGGTGTCATCAGCAAATTTAGAATTTCTACTTTGTATTCCAATATCCAGGTCATTTATATATATCAAAAAAAGCAGTGGCCCCAGCACTGACCCTTGGGGAACACCACTGTCTACCATCCTCCAGTCTGAAAATCAGCCATTTACCACAACTTGCTGTTTTCTGTCCTTAAGCCAATTCCTTATCCAAGCTGCCACTGACCCACCTATTGCATGAGCCTCAATTTTTGTTAACCAGCCTTCTATTTGATACTTTGTCAAACGCCTTCCTAAAATCCATGTAGACAACATCCATTGCATTCCCTTCATCAATCCTCCTTGTTACTTCATCAAAAAATTCAATTGGATTAATCAAACATGATCTGCCTTTTACAAATCTGTGTTGGCTCTCCTTAATTAGCTTAAACCTCTCCAAGTGCCTGTTAATTTTTTGCTTGATTATTGTTTCTAAAACTTTACCTGCCACTGATGTTAACCGGCCTATAGTTACTAGGATTGTCCTTCCACCCTTTCTTGAACAATGGTGTCACATTTGCCACTTTCCAATCCCCAGGCACCTCCCCCGCATCTAGGGAAGGTTGGCAAATTACGGCAAGCCCTTCCGCTATCCCCATCCCGAGTTGCCCTTGAGAAGGTGGTGGTGAGCCATCTTCTTAAACCTCTGAAGTCCATGTGGTGAAGGTACTCCCACAGTGTTGTTAGGGAGGGAGTTCCAGGATTTTGACCCAGCAAAAAAGAAGGATCTGCGATATATCTCCAAGTCAAGATGGTGTGTGACTTGAAGGGGGACCTTGAGGTAGTGCCGTATTCAGTGGTTCGAGAGGAACTTGTACTGCACTAGTGTGTAGAAATGTATTACCAGGACATCATCAACACAGTTGGTGCACTTGTCTTCCTAAAACAGTGGGGACCCCTGCAATCTACCTCAGATACTGCAGGTCACATTGCTATTGTTGTCTGAAACTGCTGAAAGGCAGTGAGCAGAACCCTTCCTTAGTTGCATGGCTGACACAAGAGTTTTATAATCACTTCACTCAAAATTGGTGTTTCAGACAAAGATTGTGAACTCAACCACTTCCTGGTTTGACAGCTCATGCAGTTAACTTG
Source organism: Somniosus microcephalus (assembly GCF_052327205.1). Lineage (NCBI taxonomy): Eukaryota > Metazoa > Chordata > Chondrichthyes > Squaliformes > Somniosidae > Somniosus > Somniosus microcephalus. The sequence continues at coordinate 207,600,150 of NC_140996.1, read as the reverse complement.
TCCTCCTTTGCTCTAAGCATAGCTCAAATCAAGTTCAATTCTGGTGTAAACGGTGACATTTCAGGGACAGCCGCTTTGCCCTAATTAACTTGTCATTTGCAGACAGGCACCACTTTGGGAGTGGGCACATTTATGGCCAGCAGCCAATTCTTGTGAATTTCATCGGAGATTCCTCCCAACTCCTGCTGTAACTCTGGCGGGAAGTGGAACATACCAGAAAAAGGCAGGTAACCGGAGACATTATTGGGTCTGTGGCCACTCCAGGAGTTGCTGGTTGGCTCAGGGCCAGAATCCTCGCCCACCCTGTACAAGTCCTATGATGCCAAGGGGCAGAGCTGGGACTCCATATGCTGAGAGAACCCGCTTCCCATCCCAGGAAGGGACCCAGTGCAAGTGGGCCCTACCAAAAAGGGAAAGGATCAAGTATAGCAAAGTAGCATACACCCCGAAAGAAAGGATTTGAAAAAAAAATTGTGTTATGCCCTTACACCGAAATTCCCAACAGCATGGGGCAGGTGGGCACCAGAAACATTGAAAACATAGAAACATGAAGATAGGAGCAGGAGTAGGCCATTCGGCTCCTCGAGCCTGCTCCGCTATTTAATGAGATGATGGCTGATCATCCAAATTCAGTACACTGTTCCTGCTTTCTCCCCATATCCCTTGATCCCATTAGCCTTAAGAAATATACCTAACTCCTTCTTGAATATATTTAATGAATTGGCCTCAACTGCCTTCTGTGGTAGAGAATTCCACAGGTTCACCACTCTCTGGGTGAAGAAATTCCTCCTCATCTCTGTCCTAAATGGCTTACCCCTTATCTTTAGACTGTGACCCCTGGTTCTGGACTCCCCCGCCGTCGGGAACATCCTTCCTGCATCTAGTCTGTCTAGTCCTGTCAGAATTTTATAAGTTTCAATGAGATCCCCTCTCATTCTTCTAAACTCCAGCGAATATAAGCCCAATCGACACAATCTCTCCTCATACGTCATTCCTGCCATCCCAGGTATCAGTCTGGTGAATCTTCGTTGCACTCCCTCCATGGCAAGAACATCCTTCCTCAGATAAGGCGACCAAAACTGCACACAATACTCAAGGTGTGGTCTCACCAAGGCCCTGTACAACTGCAGCAAGACATCCTTGTTCCTGTACACCAACCCTCTCGCTACGAAGGTCAACATATCATTTGCCATCTTAACCGCCTGCTGCACCTGCATGCTTACCTTCAGCGACTGGTGCACAAGGACACCCAGGTCTCGTTGCACTTCCCCTTCTCCCAATCTATTGCCGTTCAGATAATAATCTGCCTTCCTGTTTTTGCCACCAAAGTGGATAACCTCACATTTATCCACATTATACTGCATCTGCCATGCATCTGCCCAATCACCCAACCTGTCCAAATCAAACTGGAGTTTCTCGGCATCCTCCTCACAGCACACACGCCCACCCAGCTTTGTGTCGTCTGCAAACTTGGAGATATTACATCTAGTTCCCTCGTCTAGATCATTAATATATATTGTGAATAGCTGGGGTCCTAGGACCGATCCCTGTGGTACCCCACTAGTCACTGCCTGCCACTCTGAAAAAGACCCGTTTATTCCAACTCTTTGCTTCCTGTCTGCCAACCAGTTCTCTATCCAAGTCAGTACCTTGCCCCCAATCCCATGTGCCATAACTTTGCACGCTAATCTCTTATGCGGGACCTTATCAAAAGCCTTCTGAAAGTCCAAATACACCACATCCACTGGTTCTCCCTTATCTATTCTACCAGTTACATCCTCAAAAAATTCCAGTAGATTAGTCAAGCATGATTTACCTTTTGTAAATCCATGTTGACTTTGTCCGATCCTATCACTGTTTTCCAAGTGCTCTGCTATTACATCTTTTATAATGGACTCCAGCATTTTCCCCACTACCGATGTCAGGCTTACCGCTCTATAATTCCCCGTTTTCTCTCTACCACCTTTTTTGAACATTAGCTACTCTCCAATCCATGGGAACTGTTCCAGGGTCTACAGAATTTTGGAAGATGACCAGCAATGCATCTACTATTTCTAGGGCAACTTCCTTAAGTACCCTAGGATGTAAATTATCAGGCCCTGGGGATTTATCGGCCTTCAATCCCTTCCATTTCCCTAACAGCATTTCCCTACAAATACTGATTTCATTATGTTCCTCCCTCTCATTAGACCCCATGTTCCCCGGCATGTCTGGGAGGTTATTTGTGTCCTCCTTTGTGAAGACAGAACCTAAGTATGTATTTAATTGGTCTGCCATTTCTTTGTTCCCCATTATAAATTCCCCTGATTCTGATTGCAAGGGACCTACACTTGACTTCACCACTCTTTTTCTCTTCACATATCTATAGAAGCTTTTACAGTCAGTTTTTATGTTCGCAGCAAGCTTACTCTCATACTCTATTTTCCCCCTCTTAATTAATCCCTTTGTCCTCCTTTGCTGAATCCTAAACTGCTCCCAATCCTCAGGTTTACTGCTTTTTCTAGCCAATTTATATGTCCTCTCCTTGGATCTTATGCTGTCCCTAATTTCCCTTGTTAGCCACGGTTGAGTCACCTTTTTTGTTTTATTTTTATGCCAAGCAGGGATGAACAATTTCTGTAGTTCATCCATGTGATCTTTAAATGTTTGCCATTGCCTATCCACCGTCAACCCTTTAAGTAATATTCCCCAATCCATCCTAGCCAACTCACGCCTCATACCATCATAGTTTCCTTTATTTAAATTCAGGACCCTAGTCTCTGAATCAAATACTTCACTCTCCATTTTAATGAAGAATTCTATCATATTATGATCGCTCAACCCTGAGGGGCCTCGCACAACAAGATTGCTAATTAATCCTTTCTCATTATGTCATACCCAGTCTAAGATGGCCTGATCTCTAGTTGGTTCCTCAACATATTGGTCCAGGAAACCATCCCGTATATACTCCAGGAATTCCTCCTCCACAGTATTGTTACTAATTTGGTTAGCCCAATCTATATGTAGATTAAAGTCACCCATGATAACTTCTGCGCCCTTATTGCACGCGTCTCTAGTTTCCCATTTAATGCCATCCCCAACCTCAGCATTACTGTTTGGGGGTCTGTATACAACTCCCACTAACGTTTTCTGCCCCTTGGTATTTCTCAGCTCTACCCATATAGATTCCACATCATCAGAGCTGATATCCTTCCTTACTATTGTGTTAATCTCCTCTTTAACCAGCAATGCTACCCCACCTCCATTTCCTTTTTGCCTGTCTTTCCTGAATATTGAATACCCCTGGATTCTGAATTCCCAGCCTTGGTCACCCTGGAGCCATGTCTCCGTAATCCCAATTATATCATACCAGAGAAGTGCCAGTAATGGTGGCGTTCAAATGGGGACCTCTCCTGCTAACCGCACAAACTCAACATTGGAGAGCACCAGCGGGCATGATCCCAGCATAATGACCTAACTTATGGTCTGTGGATTTTCAAGGCCCATGTATTTTAAAACAGGTGTAACTGGCATATCTGATTTATACCCCAAATTCTGGTATGCCAGAAGTACACCACTGTTGCACAAAAAAAATGGAATTTCTGGCCCTCTGTTTCCAACTAAACTAATCCTAACTTTTTGCCCCCCTTGGCTGGGAATTTCCTCGGAATCTTCCTGCTACATCACCGTAACTTGGCCGCAAGTGCAGCAGAACCTGATGCAAACAGTGCGGGCTTCTGTCAAAGTTATGGCGAGGAAGCAGGAGCAGTTCCGAGGAAATTCCAAGCCCTTGTTACCTGCATGTGTAAAGTAATTTGTTTTCCTCTGGTCTAGTTCAGTCTGTTGCACATGTAATCCGCATGTTTGGCCTCAGTCAGGCAAAGCCGTGGATTACAAGAGGTTGTGTGTGTCTAGTTCCATGTGCTGGGTTGAGGCTGTTGATGATGCTCAATGGAGTGCATCACACTGTGCCAGAGAGAGGAGTTGGCAATGAGTTCTGGCAAATTAGTGCATTTATTCCAACTTCTTTAATTTAGTTATGCATTAATTTTGTGGTACCTTTAGTGGGGAGGAGTGAGTATTTGTATGCCACAGAAATGGTTTTTTGGTAGAATGAGATAAAAATGACCAATCAGAAATGATACAGGAGATATGGTTCTAGGATCTGATTGGTTCCTGGATCTGCAGTTTGATAGGTCAATGGGTTTGTACTCTCTGACCAGTTTGTGCTGTTTGGTTGTTAAGTAATTTTAACAGCATTAGGGATGTACATTCAACGGACACAAACATTTGCTTCCACCACTTTGGTTCTGTCATGATCCCATCTGAAATCCCAAACATATTGGGAATGGGCGCCTGTGCCTTTCGTGACACAACGGGCAATGGAAGTGGTAAGATTTCAGAAGGGCAACTTGCTGGGCAAGCAAATGAACGGTCTGTCTGAACATCCATGGATACAAGCTGCTGCAGAGCTGCTGCTTTGATGGTAGGTCCCCAAATCAAATGTCAATCGATCTTTCCAGGATTGATTGCTATTTGGTTTCTACCTGATGGGGCCCACTTGTGACACAAAACAGCAGCTGTGCCATCATTCCGCAGGCGTCAGGACCATTGGGCCGTATGATGATGTATTTGGCAGGATACCCAGGCAAGCTTGAGAACGTGTCCTAGACTCGCTCCCAAACCGAATTCAGGACAGAGGAAAGGCAGACAGAAGAAGAGCCCACCTTCCCGCCATCACAATTTGCCGCGGCAGAGATGGGGGGGGGTCGATTTTCAGTGTGCCGTGAGGCGGGCTTTTAAGCGTGCGGGGGGCTAAAATCCCGAATTCAGGGGTCCCGACACCATCCCGCCCAAAACCCACCTCCATGTAAGTTTCAAAGGAGGTGGGTACCCGCCCCGCACTGGGACCCGCCGACCCGAGGCGGGAAGGGATTAGTGCCAATTAACTGCCTGTTAACAGGCAGTTTTTAGCCTAATCCCTATTTTGAAGGTTGTCGTGTGGGATTCCCGACAGCTCCAAACCACACCAAGTTAGAGGAGGTGGGCTGTCGGGTTGAAGGACTTGGAGGGGTCAAGATGTCGGTGTTCAGGTGAGTGATGGGTGCATGAGTGCAAAGGTAAGTGTGTTTGGTGTGTCTAAAGTGTGTAAAGAAGTTTAAATTACCTGTACTTATTTACAGCCTTTCTTCCTCTAGGTTTCGGGAGTCCATCATTCAGCCGGCACAGAAAGCAGAATGGCCGCGAGCTATCAAAAGTGACAGCCTGCAGCTTTCGGTGCCGGCGAGATTTCTAACTGAGTCTGCATAGAAGGACTCAGGTTAGAAGTCAGACTGTCAGTGTTTGACAGCTTCCAGCAGCTGTGAAACACTGATATTTCATCTGTCAACACATCTTGACAGATGAAATTTCAGTCTGTGACGTCACCTGTTGCCGGGTGGCCCTTAATTGGCCTGCGGGCTCAACAAGGTCAATCAAGTGAAAATCGCGTGGATTGGCCGCATCTCGATGGAGGCGGGACTACAACCCGAAAGTTGTAGTCCCGCCTCCTTCCCGACTTCTGGAGGAAAATCCAGCCCAAGGTCTCACCTTATTTCCACCTCCCCCTCCACCCTGCCTCACTCGCCTCACCACTGCCACAACACTGTAGGTCTGCTATGTCCTATGGGCGTCCACTCAAACAGGTAGGACTGCTGGGGGTGGAAACATGCTCCTCTGATCGGTTCAGGGCTGCCTTGCCCACGTTAAACACGCCAGCTTTAAACAGTGTTACACTGCTGATTTTTTTTAAAGGTTAATGCTTTTTAATTGGAAGATAGTGGATATGTAGAGACTGCTAAAGGATTCGCTGTTGTGCTGCTTAACACCTTTGAACAGAAGTTCGGTAAATATCTGGATTAAGAAGATAAGTACAGGCAGAAATGACTGGACGTCATAGGGAACATGATGAGTCCCAATTCATGCCAGGGTGGGCAACCAGTCTAGGGTAAATACTGTGGGGTAGACATTTTGTATAGTAATCTGGGATGTTATGATTAAGGTTATCCACCAGGTGGTGCTGTAGCCAATGCTGCTGCTAAGCTCGGGGGTTGCTTCCTGTTAAGGTCAGGGGTTAGCTTCCTGCTAAGGTCAGCAAAGGTGCAATGCCTGGAAGCAGGCCTGCCTGGTTGTCTCGCAGTCGTTCAATAAAGCACTCGTATTAATCCTCATACCTCGCCTCTTCGAGTTCCTTGTCTCACTACATGGATTTATCACATTTGGCGATGAGGTAAAACAGGACCCTGAATAAGAGAAGACTGCCAGGATGTTTAAACAACAAAATCACGAGCTGCAGTTAGCTACCAGTTGGAAGAGAGCATGGCTGCCATGGTAGGAACGGTCTCCGCTTTTGATATTCAAGCACAAACTTGGGAGGAATACTGTGAAGTGTTGGGTAATTTTTTCGAAGCAAATGAAATAAATGATGCCGGAAAAGGGAAAGCCATTCTGCTTAGTTCAGTGGGAAGCCAAACCTACAGTTTGATGAGGAATCTGCTCAGTCCTGAAAAGCCTGGAGACAAATCATTTGTTGAATTAGTGGCCATGCTAAAAGAACATTTCAACCCTAAACCTAGTGAGATTGTACAGCGGTTCAAGTTTAATTCAAGAAACAGGAAAGAGGAAGAGAGTGTAATGGACTATGTAGCGGTGTTGTGTAAATTGGCACAAGATTGCAATTATGGGAACAACCTGAAGGAAATGCTGAGAGATAGGCTAGTTTGCGGAATAATGGACGACCGAATGCAGCGCAGATTATTATCCGAGACTGGGCTTACTTATAAAAAAGCATTGGAACTTGCTCAAGCCTTAGAGACAGTGAACCAAGATGTAAAAGAAATACAGGGTTCAGACAGGGCTAATGCTACGCAAGTTGCAGGTCAGGTTGTTGTGCACAAGTTGAACATGCGTCAGAAACCACAACGTGAGCATGTGAAGGCATGTTATAGATGCAAGGGCGATCACCTGGCGAGTGAATGCCGGTTTCTGGAGGAAAAGTGCTACAAGTGTGGGAAACAAGGACACATAAAACGAGCTTGCAGGGCGAAATCACCTGTGGAGGAATCCAAACCAAAAGGGGGAGGACAGCAAAACCAAGGGAGAGAAGTGAAAAAACATGGAGCACACCACATCAGCGGGGAAGCTGAGGAAGAAGAGGACATGTTCATAATGTATGGCATGTTAGAGAGCATTCCAAAAGTGGCTCCTATCACATTGCAACTGACAGTAAATGACTCTAAGGTGAACTTTGAAGTGGATACAGGGTGCAGCGTGACCATAATGAACAAGGCAGAGTACTCAAAATTGTGGAACCGGGCAAAAGTTCCAGAGTTAAAGCCTTGCTCCCTGCATCTTAAAACATATACAGGTGAATGAGTAGTGACATTAGGTACAGCTAAGGTAACTGTGCAACACAGGGACACAGTGGAACAGCTACCTGTATTTATAGTATCGGGTACCGGACCAAACCTGTTAGGTCGGGGCTGGGTAAAAGAACTTAAATTAGACTGGGGAGCAGTACATCAAATAGATGCGGGCAAACAGTTGACTTTGCAAGACATGTTGAGTGAACATGAGAATGTGTTCAAGGAGGAACTTGGCACATTTAATGGCCCCCCAGCTAAGATTTATGTAGACAAGGAGGCACCGCCAAGGTTTTTTAAACAACAACCTGTGCCTTATGCCATGAAGCCAAAGGTAGAGGCTGAGCTTGACTGTCTATTGAGAGAGAACATACTGGAGCCAGTGAAATGTTCGGAATGGGCAGCTCCCATAGTACCTGTTTTAAAACCGGACAATTCGGTAAGACTCTGTGGAGACTATAAATTGACAGTCAATCGGGTGTCCAAACTGGAGCAGTATCCTATTCCCAAAACAGAGGGTCTCTTTGCAAAGCTGGCTGGAGGAAAGAAATTCACAAAGTTGGATATGAGTCATGCCTACTTGCAGATTACACTGGATGACGAATCAAAGAAGTATGTCACCATAAATACACACAAGGGCTTGTTTACATATAACTGCTTACCGTTTGGTGTCTCATCTAGTCCAGCTATCTTCCAGAGGACAATCGAAGGTGTACTGCAAGGGATTCCACATGTTTCCATCTATCTGGATGACATTCTGGTGACGGGAGGAACTGACCAGGAGCATCAGAGCACGCTGAGAGAGGTACTACAGAGATCGGAGAGGGCAGGGTTCCGGCTCAAGAGGAGTAAGTGCATTTTCCTGGGGAATGAGGCAGTGTTCCAGGGACACAGAGTGGATGCCACCGGGCTCCATCCACTCAAGGAGAAGGTACAAGCACTGCAGGCTGCCCCTGCTCCTACAAATGTGGCTGAGTTAAAAGCTTACCTGGGACTGCTGAACTATTATAACAGGTTTTTACCAAACTTGTCAACTGTGTTAGCACCTCTTCACAAACTACTGCGCAAGGAGACACAGTGGCAGTGGGGAGGGGAGCAGGGGGTTTCATTTGAACAGTCCAGGAAACTGATGCTGTCCTCGGATGTGCTGGTTCACTACAATGCAGAGAAAGACATCATTCTCTCTTGTGATGCTTCACCTTACAGGGTGGGGGCAGTTCTTTCACACTGCATGGAAGATGGAACTGAAAGACCAATAGGGTTTATGTCCCAAACTCTAACACCAGCGGAAAAAAACTATTCCCAGTTAGATAAAGAGGGGTTACCAGTAATGTTTGGGTTACAGAGGTTCCACAAGTATATATATGGCAGGAAGTTCACCATATGCACCGATCATAAACCTCATCTCTCTTTTCAATGAAATGAAAGCAGTTCCACAGATCACAGAAATCACAGAAACCCCACAGTGCAGATAGAGGCCATTTCGGCCCATCGAGCCTGCACCGACACATACCCCACCCGATCCCCATAACCCCTACACCAACACATATCCCACCCTATCCCCGTAACCCCACGTATTTAATCCCCCCGATGGTGTCACCCCGGATCCAGATGTGGGCTGTGACGTTGAGGGCATATGAGTATGTCATCGTCTACAAGGCAGGCAAGTACCATGGGAATGCAGATGCCTTGAGCCATCTTCCACTGCCAGGCACACCTATCCGGGCAGCTCCAGAGGACAGAGTGTTGATGTTGGAGGACACTGACATGGCACTTGTGACTGCAGAGCAAGTAAGAACATGGACAGGTAAAGATCCAGTACTGTCTAGAGTTCGAGAATATGTGGTGAGGGGATGGCCACAGCATCCGGAAGGGGCTGACTTCACACCCTACAGTGTCAGGAAAACAGAGCTGAGTGTGCAGGATGGTTACGTGTTGTGGGGAGCACGAGTGATTATTCCACAGCCAGCACGACAGTCTATCCTAGAGCAACTACATCAGTGTCATCCTGGGGTCTCGCGTATGAAAGCCTTGGCTAGGAGTTACTTGTGGTGGCCAAAGCTAGATGAGGAGATAGAAAATCTAGTCAAGACATGCAGCACTTGTCAGGAACACCGGAAGGCACCAGCAGCGGCTCCTCTCTACCCCTGGGAGTGGCTGGATAAACCATGGAGAAGATTGCACTTAGATTATGCGGGTTCATTCATGGGGAAGATGTTCCTCATAATCATTGATGCACATTCCAAATGGATGGATGTTTATCCTGTAAATTCTGCTTCCGCCACTACTATGATCAACTACCTGCGTTGGAGCTTCAGTAATCAAGGGCTACCGGAGATCGTGGTAAGTGACAATGCCACTTGTTTTGTGAGTACAGAGACAAAAGAGTTCTTGAGGAAAAAATGGCATAGTGCAGGTGACCTCGGCCCCATATCATCCGTCCTCAAATGGACTTGCGGAGAGAGCCGTAGAAACATTTAAAGAGATGATGAAAAAGAGTGCAGAAGGGAGTTTAGCAGCCAAAGTGTCATGGGTTCTGTTCAGCTACAGAATAACACCTCAATCCACCACAGGACTCTCTCCTGCTGAGATGTTATTAGGTCGTAGACTACGCTCCACTCTTGACCTTGTCCACCCAGACCTAAAAAGGAAAACGGAAAACAGACAAAACAAACAAAAAGAGAACCATGACAAAAGAACAAGGAGCCGAAGTTTTGGAGAAGGAGATGCGGTCCTTACTGTTATGTCCGTGTATCTTAATGTTGTGTCCTTCAATAATCAGACAACAGACTGCAGGGAACGATTCAACAGGTGTTTACTGAATGAGGGTTACTCTAGAACTAACTGTACAGATCACTACTCAGGGTTTATATACAGGTGTGGTCACTGCCGGTACTACAGTATACAGGAGCTGTAAAAAGTAGTTCTCTCCCTTAAGGTATATATACATTACATACATTACAATTCCTCCCCTTTTAGATTAACAGTACCATAATACTCATTTAACAATTAACATTTTTAATACACAATGTAATATGAAAATAGTCCATTCATATACTCAGTCTCTGGGGAGGCTTCCTGATTCTTTCTGGATAACGCCTTTCCCGAGTGTCTCACTCTTGGTGCGGAGGCGATTCTAGCACCCTGTCATCAGTTGATTCATCAGCTTCCAATGCTATTGTTTCTGAGGTAGATGCAACCTGTACGTCGGGTTCCTCACCAGGTACGTATGGCCGAGACATGGGGTTGACTCGTTCCTGTGACTCTAGGATCTGGTCAGCATGGCGTCTCACAATGTTCTCCCCAACATCCACTGTGTACATTAGTGGCCCCTGCCGTGTGCATATCGTTCCTGGTTGCCATTTCTCTGTTCGGTAGTCACGGGCCAAGACTGGTTGCCCTACATTGAAGCTCCTTGTTGGCTTCTCATTGATGTGCTGGAATTGCTTACTCTCAACATCTCTTCGTACATTTGGTCTGAGCAAATCCAGATGAGATCTCAACCTTCGGTTAAAGAACATCATGGCCGGGGCCTGGTTGGTGACTGCATGTGTCGCATTTCTGTAGGCTAACAGGAAATTGTCCACCTTATGCTGCAGTGGAATGTCGCCATCGCATATGGCCTTTACTGCTTTTTTAAAGGTTTGTACGAACCTCTCAGCCAATCCATTTGTGGCTGGATGATACGGGGCGGATGTGTAATGCCTTACCCCATTCCTTTTCATAAATCTTCTAAACTCTTCGGACACAAACTGTGGTCCGTTATCAGAGCAAATCTGCTCTGGCAAGCCGTTCCTGGCCAAAATGGTCCGTAGGACTGCAGTAGTTTTCTCTGTGGTGGTGGAGGACATTTTGATCACCTCAGGCCATTTCGAGTGCGCATCCACGGCTATTAAAACATTGAGTCTATGAATGGACCAGAAAAATCAATATGCACCCGTTGCCATGGAGATGAGGGCCACTCCCATGGGTGTAGAGGGGCATGTGGTGGTGCATTTTGGACCTTCTGGCATCCTGAGCAGCTCTTTGTCAGGTCCTCGATTTGCTGATCGATCCCCGGCCACCACACATAAGCCCTAGCAAGGCTTTTCATTTTCACCCCTCCCAGATGACCTTCGTGAAGCTCATTGAGCACTCTCTCCCTTAACTTGGGTGGAATTACCACTCGGGATCCACACATCAAGGTCCCCTGGCATACTGACAGCTGTTCTCTTCTGGATGAGAATGCTGGCAACAGTGAGTCGCCATGTGCTGGCCATCCCTTCACTGTCAAATCATATACCCGAGACAGTGTCGGGTCATTTCGGGTCTCCTTCTCTATACCAGCGTTAGTTACTGGCAAGCATTCAATTATAGTCGAATGAAATATTTCGACAGGATCCACTGCTGGTGCTTCCTCCGCAGTAGGCAGTGGCAGGCGTGATAGCCCATCAGCGTTTCCATGCTGTTTCGTGCCCTTATACTCGATTTCATATTGGTGTGCCCCTAGAAAAAGGGACCATCTTTGTAGCCGTTGCGCAATCATCACCGGAATGCCCTCCTTTGGATTAAAGATGGAGACAAGTGGTTGGTGGTCAGTCAGCAAGGTGAACTTCTGCCCGTGCAGATAGTGATTGAACTTTTTCACTCCCCACACTAGGCTGAGGGCCTCCCTGTCAATCTGGGCATAGTTACGCTCGGCTGAGGTTAGTGACCGAGATGCAAAGGCTACTGGCCTCTCCGAGCCGTCCGAGAATTTGTGCGACAGCACCGCTCCAATGCCATAGGGTGATGCATCACACGCCAACCGAATTGGTAGTGCTGGGTTGAAATGAGCCAACACCTCTTTTGATGTGATCAATGCTTTGCTCTTCTGGAAAGCTCGTTTACATTCGTCATTCCACTTCCATGGTACCCCCGTTTGCAGTAGGGTGTTCAGTGGGTGTAGTACGGTAGACTAATTCGGCAAGAACTTATAGTAGTAGTTCACCAGCCCGAGGAACGACCTCAGTTGTGACACATTTTCCGGTGTTGGAGCCTTGACTACTGCCTCAATCTTTTCAGGGGACTTATGTAACCCCTCTTTATCAATAACGTGGCCACAATACGAGATCTGCTCCTGGAAAAACTCACATTTGTGGCGATTAGCTCGGAACTCATATTCCTTCAATCCAGTGAGCACCTGCTCCAGGTTGGCAAGGTGATCACTGTCATTTTCGCCCATGACCAGGATGTCGTCCAAATAACACTGGGTCCCTGGAATCCCTTGCAGGGCTTGTTCCATTGCCCTTTGCCAAATAGCCGGAGCTGGTGCTACCCCGAACACCAGCCGGTTGTATTGGTAGAGACCTTTATGAGTGTTGATCGTGAGGTACTGTTTCGAGGCTTCTTCTACCTCCATTTGCAGGTACGCCTGGGCCAGATCAATCTTAGTGAAGCATTTCCCTCCAGATAGCGAGGCAAAAATATCTTTAGTCCGCGGAAGCGGATATTGTATAGTGTGAAGGGATGGGTTCACTGTCACCTTAAAGTCCCCACAGATGCGAACCTTCTTTGGTTCCCCAGGCGTATTACTCAACGACCTTTTCATTACAGGAACGATGGGTGTAGCCCACTCGCTCCAGTCCACTTTGGACAGTACTCCTGAACGTTCCAAACCTTCCAGCTCTGCTTCGACGGCTGCACGGATCGCATAAGGTACCGGTCTGGCCTTAAAAAACTTTGGGCTTGCATTTTCCTCTATTTTGATCGTCGCTGTTATGCCTTTTAGTGTTCCGAGTCCCTGCTGGAACACTTCTTGTGCGTCAGTTAGCATTTTTGACAGTCGTCCAGGTGTGACGTCATCATCCTTTTTGGCATCTACAGTCAGTGCTTGTATGGAATGCCAATCTAGCTGTATCTTCCGGATCCATTCACGTCCTAGTAGTGGTGGTCCTCCATCTGGCAATACATATAGGTCCATTTTTGGTGTTTCCTTGCCGTTATATATAACGTTCACCCTTATTTTTCCTTTGGGGTAGACTTTTTGCCCCGTGTACGTCTTCAAGACAATCTTTGTATCTCTGAAGGGTATATGTGAGAATAGCCGCTTGTAGTCCCTTCGGTTTATGACTGTTAGGGCTGATCCTGTGTCCAATTCCATTTTCACTTGGACTCCTGCTATCTTGAGCATGACCCAGATAGTTTGGTGATCCTCTGTTTTGATCACATTATGTAGTTTCAGACAACCCAGCTCCTTGCTTCCGGATTCTGTATCACTCTTCTGTTCGTCTGAACTATTCTCCGTCACCTTATGTATCTTCTTGTACTTCTCCTGTGGAGATTTCTTGCTGCTGGTTTTCTTTCCCGACCTGCAGACTCTTGCTATGTGTCCTACTTTTCCACACTGTCTGCACACTTTGTCCTTGAACCAGCAATCATTATGGTCGTGTGTTGTTCTGCCGCAGCGATCGCACTTCACTGTTCCGTATGACATTTCATTTGTGCCATATTCTTGCGGTCTCCGTTGTATCTCTGCAGCGCCCCATGCTGATGCTTCGAGTGATACTGCAATGCTGAAAAGCTTGTCCAGCGTAAGATCCTTTTCTGATAGAAGCCGTTTCTGGGTTCCTTCACTTTGAAGCCCACACACAAACTTGTCCCTTAAAGTATCTGCTAGTCCCGTTCCAAACTGGCAGTGTTTCGATAGCTTGCGCAGTTCCGTTAAATACTCAGCATTACTTTCATCTTTATGCTGGTTCCTTTTGTGAAACTTAAATCTTTCTGCTATCAGCAGCGGTGTGGGGTTTAAGTGGTCCTGTAGGATTGACACTATGTTTTCAAAATCCTTTTCTACTGGCTTCTCTGGGGTTACTAGGATTCATAGTAAGCCATACGTTTTTGCACCCATTGAATTCAACAATACCAGCGCATTCTTGTCATCTGGCACTTCATTCGCCTTGCAGTATACTTCTATGCATTCAACATATGTCGTCCAATCTTCGACTTCATTGTCGAACGCTGTGATACTGCCACTCTTCGGCATTTTTGGGTGTGGTTAGACTGGCTTAAAATGGCATCTCCCGCGCTTTCCTTTCTTCCCCGCTGCGGCTTAAAATGGCATCTCCCGCGCTGCTGCCAACGCCGCTCTCGGTGGTCCTCGTGGCAAATGGCGACACCCTGTGGGTTTCATGCGCTGCTCCTGCGCTGCTGCCAACGCCCCTCTCTGCGGTCCTCGTGGCAATGGCAGCGCCTCGCGTTTTCCTGCGCGCCTCTCTCCCCCGTTGACGCTGCTCGGCCCTTGACCACCGGCTGCGCTCTGCTCTCTCTCATCTCTCTCCCCCATTGACGCCGCTCGGTCCTGAACACCGGCTGCACCCTGTGCGCTCTGCCCTCTCTCTCTCCCCCGTCGATGCTGCTCGGCCTTTTTCTGTGCCGCTCGGTCGGGCTCTAGCCCGCCGCTGTCCGGGAAGGGTCTGTGCAGTACCTGTTGCCAGCCCGTTTCGCTGGACCACCGTGACTGGAAAGCCAAGCCTGGCTCTCGACAGCCTCCCCTGCGATGCTCAAATCTCCGCTGGATGACTGGGCGGTTGCCCGTGGTCGACGCCCGTGCTTCTGGACTCGACCTTCTTCCACTGTTCTCCAGGAGCGAATCCCTGGGAGGTGATGCAGAGTTGCAGATAGGTTCTAATCTGCTTCGCCGCCAATGTTATGTCCGTGTATCTTAATGTTGTGTCCTTCAATAATCAGACAACAGACTGCAGGGAATGATTCAACAGGTGTTTACTGAATGAGGGTTACTCTAGAACTAACTGTACAGATCACTACTCAGGGTTTATATACAGGTGTGGTCACTGCTGGTACTACAGTATACAGGAGCTGTAAAAAGTAGTTCTCTCCCTTAAGGTATATATACATTACATACATTACACTTACCAGGAATTTCAGTTATGGACCCAAGTGGATTCTTGGCTTCATAGACTCAATGACTGGTCCCGTATCATACAAGATCATGTTGGGAGATGGTAGGGTAGTACGCAGACATGTAGATAAGATACTTACCAGTCAAGGGGAAATTGAAATGAAGGTTCCAGATGCAATGGCTGAGAACAGGTTTGCCCCCAGTTATCCAAGTGCATCTGTGGTGCCACCACCAGGGACAGAGACCATTCCACAGGAACCCATTCGTCAAGAGGAAACCATCGTTGCAGAGTCAGATACTCCGAGCACTGCTCAGGAGCAGCTGGTGGCTTCACCACAAACAAGCAGGGACTTTACTGTCAGACATTCACAAAGGGCTCGCAAGCCACCAGAGAGATTGATACTGACCTGTTAGATTCGTCAAGTATGGTACATGGTGAATGGAGACTTCTTATGTGACCCTTAGGAATGGTTGTTTGATCAGAAATTCATACTGAAATCTTAAGGGGGGAGGGATATAGTAATCTTGGATGTTATGATTAAGGTTATCCACCAGGTGGTGCTGTAGCCAATGCTGCTGCTAAGGTCAGGGGTTGCTTCCTGTTAAGGTCAGGGGTTAGCTTCCTGCTAAGGTCAGCAACGGTGCAATGCCTGGAAGCAGGCCTGCCTAGTTGTCTCGCAGTCGTTCAATAAAGCACTCGTATTAATCCTCATACCTCACCTCTTCGAGTTCCTTGTCTCACTACATGGATTTATCACATTTTGAAATTTGTTTGATTTATTTTTTTTGGCGGGGGGAATGGAGAGAACCTTAGCAGAACCATAAGGAATTCAATAAGTTGGGTAGAGTTCCTGATAAAGTGAATTATACATGGTCTATACAGAGATGGGCCAAATAGCCATTCTTGTTTTTTATTGGAATTGGCAAATTGTTGGTGACAGAAACTCAATATTGGAGATTTCACTGCCAACAACAGTAATTAAGGAATATCACTCCTCTAGGTCCTTTGAGGTGGCCATTAAATACAGGCAAGTCATTCATTTTAATGAGGTTCCTAATCAGCTTTGGCATAGTCTTGATAATAAACAAGATCCTAGTTTAGTCGGAAGGCAGTCACCAGATGTTGAAGGACTAAGGTCAGAACAGGCCTTCCCAGCAGTTCTCTTACAAGTTGATATATTTCATAGCCAAAGTGACTTTAGAAGAAACGGAGGCGCTTTTGAATCGCATTAGCAGATGCGGCAGTTTAATTTGTTGCTGTGCAACGCGCGTCTTTCCTTGTTCTGAAATTAACTGCTGACAAGCTGCTGAAAGGCAGCAGTTTGTCTGTTGCTATTTGTGAGAGTTCAGATCGTTCATCAATGTTAAATGTGTGATTGCGTGCCAATAATATCTGCGAAATTGATTGTTCAAGTCCACTGAAGTAGTAGTGCCCAGTGACCAATCCTGGAGCTGAGCAGTTGCTGCAGTAAGATGTACGCGTGCACCTTATGATTGTAATTTAATACTTTTCCAGAGTACAACTCAACTATTGTTGGCACTTTCTCTTTTTAATTCCAGCTCAGTTTTGTGCAGAATGTGTTCATTTGACTCTGATGGGGCAAGCGTCTGGAAACCATTTACTGTACTGTACTGGTTGCTGAAAAAACCGAGAACATTCACCAGTTTTTTAGCATTTTTTTTCAGGGTTTTTCATGACCTAAATTACAGAGGCTTGTGGAACATTCCACATTATTATTAGGAACATAGGAACAGGAGTAGGCCATTCAGCCCCCCGAGCCTGTTCTACCATTCAGTTAGATCATGGCTGATCTGTATCCCAATTCCATTTACCCACATTGGCTCTGTAACCCTTAATACCCTTGCCGAACAAAAATCTATCAATCTCAGTTTCGAAATTTTTAATTGACCCCCAGCCTCAACAGCTTTTGAAGGAGAAAGTTCCAGATTTCCACTACCCTTTGTGTGAAGAAGTGCTTCCTGATTTCACCCCTGAACGGCCTAGCTCTAATTTTAAGGTTATGCCCCCTTGTTCTGGACTCCCCCACTAGAGAAAATAGTTTCTATCTACCCTATCAACTCAATTG
Source organism: Somniosus microcephalus (assembly GCF_052327205.1). Classification (NCBI taxonomy): domain Eukaryota; kingdom Metazoa; phylum Chordata; class Chondrichthyes; order Squaliformes; family Somniosidae; genus Somniosus; species Somniosus microcephalus. The sequence goes on along the minus strand of NC_140996.1, from coordinate 207,582,805 downwards.
ATCATCATAAACACCTCAATTAGATCACCCCTTAATCTTCTATATTCAAGGGAATACAAGCCAAGTCAATGCAGCCTGTCCTCATAATTAAACCCTTTTAGCCTCAGTATCATTCTGGTGACTTTGCGCTGCACCCCCTCCAAGATCAATATATCCTTCCTGAGGTGGGGGGCCCAGAACTGAACACATGCTCCAGATGGGGTCTAATCAGAGCTCTGTCCAGCTGTAACAAAACTTCCACCTTTTTGTATTCCAGCCTTCTTGAGATAATGGCCAACATTCCATTAACTTTTTTAATTATTTTTTTGTACCTGTTCAGAAGCTTTTAGTGATTTCAGTACTTGGATCCCTAAATCTCTCTGTTCCTCTACAGTTCCTAGCTTCTTGCCATTTAGAAAATACTCTGATCTATCTTTAATAACAACAGAAAATGCTGGAAAAACTCAGCAGGCCAGGCAACATCCGTGGAGAGAAAAATAGAGTCAACGTTATGGGTGAAAACCCTTTGTCAAGACTAAAGAAGCACAGGAAATGAAATAGATTAAGAGGCCAGGCTGGGAGAGAACAAAAGAGAAGTGAAGAGACATTAAGAGGTGTTCAAAACGAGACGAGATGGTGATAGGACTGGTGGAGACAAAAGACGGCTCTAGATTAGGTGTGAAATGCGCTGGCAGAATGAGAGACAGCTGCCATGTGGGAGAGAGAAAAAAAAGAAAGAGGGGGGAGGGGAAAGGCCAAAACAAAGGTGTGGATAAAAAATATAAGTAAAAATGTAATGGGGCCAAGGTTATGATCTGAAATTGTTGAACTCGATATTGGCTGTAAAGTGCCTAATCGGAAGATGAGGTGCTGTTCCTCGAGTTTACGGTGAGCTTCTGTGGAACAATACAAGAGGCCAAGGACGGTGAGGTCCGAGTGGGAATGGGGCGGTGAATTAAAATGACAGGCGACCAGAAGCTCGGGGTCACCCTTACGGACTGAACGGAGGTGTTCCGCAAAGCTGTCACCCAATCTGCATTTGGTCTCCCCAATGTAGAGGAGACCACATCGTGAGCAGCGAATACAGTATACTAGATTGCAAGAAGTACAAGTAAATCGCTGTTTCACCTGGAAGGGGTGTTTGGGGCCCTGGACAGTGGGAAGGGGGGAGGTATAAGGGCAGGTGTTACATCTCCTGCACTTGCACGGGAAGGTGCCAGGGATTTCCAGCATCTGCAGTATTTTGTTATCGTACTGATCTATCTTTCTTGGGTCCAAAGTGGATGACCTCACACTTTCCTACATTGAACTCCATCTGCCACAGTTTTGTCCTCTCACTTATTCTTTACAACTTGCTGTTCCCTTCTACACTTTTTACTGTGGCACCTAATTTAGTGTCATCAGCAAACTTAGATATACGGCTCACTATTACTTGATCCAAGTCATTTATAAATATAGTGTAAAGCTATAGTTCCAGTACAGATCCCTGGGGGACACCACTAGTTACATCCTGCCACTTTGAGTACATACCCATTATCTCTACTCTCTGTCTCCTACCTCCTAACCAATTCCCTATCCAAGCTAACAGGTTGCCTCCAATTCCATGCACTCTCAGCCTCTTATGTGGAGCCTTGTTGAATGCCTTCCAGAAATTCACATAAATAACATCCACAGACACTCCCTTATCTACCACGATTGTTACCTCCTGAAAAAATTCAACTAGGTTTGTTAGACATGTCTTACCCTTCGCAAATCCATGCTGGCTCCCTCTGATCAGCTCATATTTGTCCAAGTGCTCAGTCAACCTGTGCCTAATAACAGATTCTAGTAACTTCCCCACAACAGACGTTAGACTGATAGGCCTATAATTTTCTAGTTTATTTCTCTTACCCTTCTTAAATAATGGAGTGACATTTCCTAAGCTTTGTCTGAAAGATTGACGGTGTCACAAACAAGAGCACATAAGCATAACTGTCCAAATAGCATACAAATTACAGCTTTTATTGGGGTAGGGGTGAACTTTATGATCATCTCTGAAGGACCCTGTCATATTACATTAACATACAGCCCCTAATTATAGGCAGTTTTGTGTTAAGTACTCATCGCCACTGGGATTTAGATTGAAGCTATTCAAAGAGATTTTCTTGCCTTCCATATAGGAAGAGTTTTAACCCAGGCCCCCTGTGTGCTCACTGTGCTTATTCTATAGAGGTTAAGACCATATGCAGATTTCAGCAAAGTGGCAGATGGGGAACAGAATAGATGGTAGTGTTTGCCAGGATGGCTTAATAAGCAAGGAACCTTGATGAATGATATCAATAGCAATAAGGACAAATTGTTTGGCAATGCTTGCAAAGGTTGTTCCAAGGTGATGACACAAAGATATAAAGGAACTAACTACTAAGCTCAGTATGGTCACAAAATCTATAACAGCCATTAAGAGCTATTGTGATGACCTCTTGCTCTTTAATGATCAATAGGTAACCTTTCTGGCAGCACCTCCCAAAGCCACGACCTCCACCACCTAGAAGGACAAGAGCAGAAGGTACATGGGAACACCATCACCTCCAAGTTCCCTATTAAGTCACACACCATTCTGATTTGGACATATATTGCAATTCCTTCATCGTTACTGGGCCAAATTCCTGGAACTCCCTGTCTAACATCACTATGGAAGCACCTTCACCACACCAACTGTAGCGGTTCAAGAAGAAGGCCCACCAGCACCACCTCTCAAGGACAACTAGGGATGGGCAATATATGCCGGCGTTGTCAGCGACGCCCACATCCCGAGAATGTATTTTTTTTAAAGCACCACTAAGGTGGGGCTTGATCACAGGATTGCAGATGAACACCAGGCTGTGGGTTAGATTTACTATCTGTGTGGTATTGGGAGTGTGCCAGCCGGCCACCCAATAGTATAGGCAAGAGGCACGGGTCATTTTGAGGACCAGGCCTCATTAATTTGAGGGTGGCGAGCTGCAGCCAGGAGCCAACCACCCCAGAGCAGCCCGCTGGTTCTGGGTCATCAAAGTATCGGGAAGACCAGCTGAAGGCACGGCTACCAATGGTGGAACGAAGCAAATCGGGGATGCGCAAGAGGCCAGAATTGGAGGAGCGCAGAGATCTTGGAGGGCTATACGGCTGGAGGAGGTTACAGAGAGAGGAAGGGGTGAAAATGTAATTGTTCCTGGGATGTGGGCGTCGCTGGCAAGGCCAGCATTTATTGCCCATCCCTAATTGCCCTCGAGAAGGTGAGCCGTCTTCTTGAAACATTACAGTCCCTGTGGTGAAGGTATTCCCACAGTGCTGTTAGGGAGGGAGTTCCAAGATTTTGACCCAGCGATGATGAAGGATCAGCGATATACTTCGAAGTCAGGATGGTGTGTTACTTGGAGGGGAACTTGGAGGTGATTGTGTTCCCATGCACCTGCTGTCCTTGTCCATCTAGGTGGTAGAGGTCGCGGGTTTGGGAGGTGCTTTCGAAGAAGCCTTGGCGAGTTGCTGCAGTGCATCTTGTAGATGGTACACACTGCAGCCACATAGCGCCAGTGGTGGGGGGAGTGAATGCTTAAGATGGTGGATGTGGTGCCAATCAAGCAGGCTGCTTTGTCTTGGATGGTGTCAAGCTTCTTGAGTGTTATTGGAGCTGCACTCATCCAGGCAAGTGGAGAGTATTCCATCACTCTCCTGACTTGTGCCTTGTAGATGGTGGAAAGGCTTTGGGGAGTCAGGAGGTGAGACACTCGCCGCAGAATACCCAGCCTCTGACCTGCTCTTGTAGCCACAGTATTTATGTGGCTGGTCCAGGTAAGTTTCTGGTCAATGGTGACCCCCGGGATGTTGATGCTGGGGGATTCGGCGATGGTAAATGTCAAGGGGCAATAGTTAGACTCTCGCTTGTTGGAGGTGGTCATTGCCTGGCACTTGTGTGGTGCGAATGTTATCGGCCACTTATCAGCCCAAGCCTGAATGTTATCAAGGTCTTGCTGCGTTCAGGCATGGACTGCTTCATTATCTGAGGAGTTGCAAATGGAACTGAACACTGTGCAATCATCAGCGAACATCCCCACTTCTGACCTTATGAGGGAAGGTCATTGATGAAGCAGCTGAAGATGGTTGGGCCAAGTACACTGCAGCGATTTCCTGGGGCTGAGATGATTGTCCTCCAACAACTACAACCATCTCCCTTTGTGCTAGCTATGACTCCAGCCAGTGGAGAATTTTCCCCTGATCGCCATTGGCTTCAATTTTACCTTGTTGGCACACTCGGTCAAATGCTGCGTTGATGTCAAGGGCAGTCACTCTCACCTCACCATGAGGCCATGAGTATGTCATCTTATCCCTGGTATTATCTAATATATTGCCCATGTCTCTCTGAAGTAAAAGGCTACTATTTCACATGATATTTGTTGCATGAGGAACAAACTCAAGCCAGTTACACAGGCCTCCTTAATACATAGGATTAACATATATATGTAACATATATATGCAGTACTTTGCTTCATACAATTTACGTGCTCCATTTTTATGCTTTATTAAAAATCTAAAATCACTCTATCGCTCAGTTAATGGAGTTTTGGTCCGGGATGCTGGTCTTTTTTTTTCTGTGCACCGAGTACAATGAAATAGCTCCATGGTTTCCATGGAAACAGACCGACAATGGCAGATGTTGAGATCCAGCCTGAAGGTGCTTGATTGCTACGTGCGTCAGCTGCGTAGTGCGAGCATCCTTTGTGGTACTGACGCCACGGAAAGCCAGTTGTTCAGCATGAGTTGCTACAGTTCCAGCTGCAACACACAGCTGTTTGTTTGTCTTAATTGCTGCTGCCTCCCGAGGAAGTAATTCTTCCTAACTGCGCTGTTATATAAAGGTGCTGCCAAGGACGCGGGATCTAAAGGCAGCTTTGGATCTCAGCTCATGCATGTTCAATCAATTTACTCTCAACTCCTTCACTTATTCACTAATCGATTTTTTTTTAACTTTAGTGAATGTTTTGCTCATCAAGGTTAGAGATATCAATGCTGAAGAATGCAACATTTTGGTCAGCATTATCAGGTATGATTAGATGCAGAGTAAACTCTTTGGGGGTTATTTTGGTGAAAGGGTGAAAACAGGCGCTAAATGAATGCAGTGCTAATAAGACACGCCTGTTCGAAGGTCTGGATTGAGCACACAATTTTGGACCTAATTGCTGATTACCGTAACTTGAATTTGCCTGGAGGTGGTAAACCAGACACCTGCAGGTTTAGTACTCGAGTGCTGATCACACGCAATTTTCGTGGAGTAGTATATATGGGCTCCTTGCACCCACTTCCACCGAAGGTGTGGAATGCTCTGGCTGGCACACAGCAGCACGTTACAGGATGGCTTAGCGACCGAGGGAGAGGGCGCACAGGTTCTCGAATGCGGCACTGGAGGACCTGGTGGAGGAGGTCCAGAGGCGGACATAAGAACATAAGAAATAGGAGCAGCAGTAGGCCATTCAGCCCCTCAAGCCTTCTCCGCCATTCAATGTGATCATAGCTGATCTACCTCAACTCCACTTTCCGGCACAATCCCCATATCCTTTGATTCCCTTTATATCCAAAAATCTATCGATCTCTGTCTTGAATATACTCAACAACTGAGCCTCCACAGCCCTCTGGGGTAGAGAATTCCAAAGATTCACTACCCTCTGAGTGAAGAAATTTCTCTTCATCTCAGTCCTAAATGGCCGACCCCTTATTCTGAGACTGTGACCCCTGGTTCTAGATGCCTAGTCTTCACAAAGGAGGACACAAATAACCTCCCAGAGATGCCGGGGAACATAGGGTCTGATGAAAGGGTGGAACTGAAAGAAATCAGTATTTGTAGGGAAATGGTGTTAGGAAAATTGATGGGACTGAAGGCCAATATATCCCCAGGGCCTGATAATCTACATCCCAGGGTACTTAAGGAAGTGGCCCTAGAAATAGTAGATGCATTGCTGGTCATCTTCCAGAACTCGATAGACTCTGGAACAGTACCCATGGATTGGAGGGTAGCTAATGTTACCCCACTATTCAAAAAAGGTGGTAGAGAAAAAGCAGGGAATTATAGACCAGTAAGCCTGACATCGGTAGTGGGGAAAATGCTAGAGTACATTATTAAAGATGTAATAGCAGAGCACTTGGAAAGCAGTGACAGGATCGGACAAAGTCAACATGGATTTACAAAAGGTAAATCATGCTTGACTAATCTACTGGAATTTTTTGAGGATGTAACTGGTAAAATAGATAAGGGAGAACCAGTGGATGTGGTATATTTGGACAAAGCTGGGTGGGAGGGTATGCTGTGAGGAGGATGTCGTGAAACTCCAGTACGATTTGGACAGGTTGGGTGATTGGGCAGAAACATGGCAAATGCACTATAATGTGGATAAATGTGAGGTTATCCACTTTGGTGGCAAAAACAGGAAGGCAGATTATTATTTGAATGGCAATAGATTGGGAGAAGGGGAAGTGCAAAGAGACCTGGGTGTTCTTGTGCACCAGTCGCTGAAGGTAAGCATGCAGGTGCAGCAGGTGGATAAGAAGGCAAATGGTATGTTGGCCTTCGTAGCAAGAGGGTTCGAGTACAAGAACAAGGATGTCTTGCTACAGTTGTACAGGGCCTTGGTGAGGCCGCACCTTGAGTATTGTGTGCAGTTTTGGTCACCTTACCTGAGGAAGGACGTTCTTTCCATGGAAGGAGTGCAGCGAAGATTCACCAGGCTGATACCTAGGATGGCAGGAATGACATATGAGGAGAGATTGTGTCGATTGGGCTTATACTCACTGGAGTTTAGAAGATTGAGAGGGGATCTCATCGAAACCTATAAAATTCTGTCAGGCCTGGACAGACTAGATGCAGGAAGGATGTTTATGATGGCCGGGGAGTCCAGAACCAGGGGTCATAGTCTAAGGATAAGGGGTAAGCCATTTAGGACTGAAATGAGGAGGAATTTCTTCACCCAGAGAGTGGTGAACCTGTGGAATTCTCTGCCACAGAGGGCGGTGGAGGCCAGTTCATTAAATATATTCAAGAAAGAGTTGGATATATTTCTTAAGGCTAAAGGGATCAAAGGATATGGGGAGAAGGCAGGGACAGGGTACTGAATTTGGATGATCAGCCATGATCACATTGAATGGCGGAGCAGGCTCGAAGGGCCGAATGGCCTACTCCTGCTCCTATCTTCTATGTTTCTATGCCCCAGCCAGGGGAAACATGCTCCCTGCATCTCCCTGTACCGTGGCTACAGTATGTCCCATCTACAAGATGCACTGCAGCAACTCGCCAAGGCTTCTTCAGCAGCACCTCCCAAACCCGTGACCTCTACCACCTAGAAGGACAAGGGCAGCAGGCGCATGGGAACACCACCACCTCCAAGTTCCCCTCCAAGTTGCACACCATCCTGACTTGGAAGTATATCTGCGTTCCTTCATCATCGCTGGGTCAAAATCCTGGTAGTCCCTCCCTAACAGCACCATGGGAGTACCTTCACCACACAGACTGCAGCGGTTCAAGAAGGCGGCTCACCACCACCTTCTCAAGGGCAACTAGGGATGGGCAATAAATGCTGGTCTTGTCAACGACACCCACATCCCATGGACGAATAAAAAAATAAATCTGTAAAGCCCTGTAAGAATTTTGTATGTTTCAATAAGATCATCTCTCATTCTTCTAAACTCTAGAGAATATAGGCCTAGTCTACTCATTCTCTCCTCATAGGACAATCCCCCCATCCCAGGAACCAGTCTGGTGAACCTTCGTTGCACTCCCTCTATGGCAAGTATATCCTTCCTTAGGTAAGGAGACCAAATCTGTACACAATACTCCAGGTGTGGTCTCACCAGGGCCCTATATTATTGCAGTAAGACATCTTTACTCTTATACTCAAAGGCCTAGAAATTCACTTTGGGGCGGCCAGCTCGCTCGCGCCCAAAAGTTAGCGCTGGGCGGGGAGCCATTAGCGATCGTCAGATATTCAGTGTTTGCGCCCCAATTCGGAATCGGGTGCTATACCAGGGTGTGCCCGCCTCCGCTTGGGGCGCTGACACTGAATTTCAGCGCTCTTGGCGCCGCTGCGCCAGCCGCTGCGGAGCGGCAGGCTGCGGTACTGCAGGCCTCCTCCTCTTAAGGGGGAGCTGCCTGCAACGGGGAGATCGCCGCTGGAGAGTGCCGGCAAATGAGCCCGGCACCACGGAGAAGTGCCGGGTTCGCGGAAAGCAGCCAGCAATGCCGCGGGGGGGGCGGTTGGAGGAGGCCGGGGAAGGAGGTGCGGGCAGGCGGCCGCCGAAAAAGCAGCCGGCCGCACCTTCCCCTTTAAAGCGCCCCACTAAGGCTACAGCACGGCCCCGTTTTCTGGTCGCTGTTTGCGGCCGCTTTGGAGGAGGCGGCCGCTACTAAATATGGGGATCGGGCTGGTTTCGGGGCGGAACCGGGGCACTGCGCACACCGATGACGTCATCGGTGCCGGCGCAGCGCTAACGGCTACCGCCGCCAATACCGCTGCGCTGAATATCAGCGCAAACTCATTTTTGGCGCAGAAGCCCTCTTTAGGCGGTAACTGGCCGCAAAGCTGGCAGCGCCTTAATGAATTTCTAGGCCAAATTCTCTTGTAATAAAGGCCAACATACCATTTGCTTTCCTAATTGATTGCTGTTCCTGCATGTTAACTTTCAGTGATTCGTGTACAAGGATACTCAGGTCCCTCTGAACACCAAAAGTTCCCAATCTCTCACTATTTAAAAAATACTCTGCTTTTCTATTTCTCCAACCAAAGTGGATAACTTCCTAATTTCTCCACATTATATTCCATTTGCCGTGTTATTGCCCACTCACTTAAGAACATAAGAAATAGGAGCAGGAGTAGGCCAATCGGCCCCTCGAGCCTGCTCCGCCATTCAATAAGATCATGGCTGATCTGATCCTAACCGCCAATCCACTATCATAGCCTGTCTATATCCCCTTGAAGCCGCCTTGCATCCTCTGTAGGATAGAGTGTACCTGTAGGATTTCGTAAACATTATTAAGATTCTATAACCATTATATAACTATAATAATATGTGAAATTCTATGTTAAAAATCTAAAAAGCCTGTATAAAATGGCGAATGGCTGAGACCAAAGCAGGAAGGGAAATTATGCCAACGAGACTAAAAGCCTCTGTTTTAAAGTACTGATGTAATGGAATGTGGTGTTGAATAAACACGGCGACTGTCGGGGACATGGAGTTCGGTAATGTTATGGAAAAGAGATAAGAGCCGGAGAAGAGAGATAGGAGTTGGAGCCTTCATTTTAGAAACTGCAGAATAGACAAATTGTTTAGAAAACACCTCAAGGAAGTTCTGTAAAATGAAGTTCTTATTTAAGGGTATTTTGTTATGCACAGAAAGAGGCCTCGTGGAACTAATAAGGTCATAAGATGATTGGCAAGGAGAGGAGGGACATTTACTCGGGGCTGGATTTTGTGAATGGAGACTAGTTGGAGGCGGGACTGCTGCTTGTCGTGTCAATGTCCCGCCTCCATCCTCGTCTGACCAACCAGAGGGATTTTCCCCTGATTGACCTTGTTAAGCCTGCCCTGCGGACTCAGTAGGCCAATTAGGGAGGAAGTCACTGACAGAGCACATCGACGTCAGACGTGCTATCTGTCAAGACTTCTTGAAAGAAGAAATGTCAGCGTTTGACAGCTCTGTGAAGCTCTCAAACACTGACATTCTCTGTAGTTTGATGAGACCTTGTGTTCAGGACTCATCAAACCTTTCAACTTTGTCGATTTCACATGGCTTTTGGTTCAGTGGATCCAACAGCCAGTCTGTGAAATCGACAAGGAGGATGTCGGGTCTCCCGATTCATTGCGGCTGAAGGCTGTAGGAAGAAAACAAGGTAAGTGAACATTTTTTTACACTTATCACTCACCTTACATACTTACCACTCCACACTTGTACCCATCACTCACCTCTACATCTTATTTCCAGGTGCCTCCAACCGCCGCAGACCTCCTTCACATCTCCTCCAACCCGGCGGGGTTCTCGGAGGTTGGGAAGTCTTTACCTGTGAAGGTAAAATGGCACTAATCCTTTTTTCTGCCTGTTAACTACTCGTTGACAGACAGTTAAAAGGATTAAATGCCTTTCCCGCCTCCAGGAGGTGGGACCCGAAGCAGCACATCTTCCTGCTTCCTGGCAAAAGGGCACAGAGGTGGGATGGGGGTGGGTTTGCCATCCGCCCCCACTTTCTGCTACTTTACCGGCAGTCCCGCCTCCATGCTCGCCTCCTCGGGGCTTGGAAAATCCAGCCCTAGGTGTTAGCGAAGCTAATTACTTCCATGTAGGCAAAATAGGAAAAAAAGGGTACAAAAAATGCAGATATTGAACACCAAAAGCAGCGCGAAGCCAGAGGAGGAAGAAGAAGCTTCAGTCAACAGAACACAGCAAGAGAATAAAGAGACCGCGCCACAGTCACTCGGAAGGAACGCCGGGGTTTGATGAACAGACTGCAATTATCTTCTTGTTAAGTATTACTTCTTTATACTGGATGTTTAATGGTTATTAAACCTGCTTTACTTATTCACAATATACCTGGACCCAAAGTGGTTTGTGTAGTCATGGACAAATTATTCTAAAGAGCTTTTAAAAGTAACACCTCCTCACAACTTACATTCCCACCCAGCTCTGTATCATCAGTAAACTTGAATATATTACATGAGGTCCCCTCATCCAAATCATTGATATAGATTGTGAATAGCTGAGGCCCAAGCACTGATCCTTGTGGGACCCCACTAGTTACAGCCTGCCAACCCGAAAATGACCCGTTTATTCCTACTCTCTGTTTTCTGCCCATTAACCAATCCTCAATCCATGCTAGTATATTACCCCCAATCCCATGAGCCCTAATTTTGTTTAATAATCTCTTGTGTGGCACCTTATCGAATGCCTTCTGAAAATCCAAATACACCACATCCATTGGTTTCCCCTTATCTATTCTCAACCGCAAAAAACTAACAGATTCGTCAATCATGATTTCCCTATTATAAATCCGTGTTGACTCTGCCCAATCCTTTTATTATTTAAGTGCCCTGTTACCACGTCCTTAATAATAGATTCTAGCATTTTCCCTACTACTGATGTCAGGCTAACTGGTCTGTAGTTCCCCGTTTTCTCTCTCCCTCCTTTCTTAAATAGTGGGGTTACATTAGCTACCTTCCAATCCACGGGAACCATTCGAGAATCTATGGAATTTTGGAAGATGACAACCAATGCATCCATGCATCCACTCTCTCTATAGCCACCTATTTTAAAAGCCTAAGACGTAGGCCATCAGGTCCAGGGGATTTATCAGCTTTCTGTCCCATTAATTACTCCAGTACTTTTTTTTACTAATACTAATTTCTTTCAGTTCCTCATTCTCGCTAGACCCTTGGTTCTCCAATATTTGTGGGAGGTTTTTTGCTTCTTCTTCCATGAAGACAGACTCAAAGGGCTGGGTTTTACCTTTCGATGCAGCTTGGGGGCGGGACAGCTGCCTTCCAGGTTCCGATCCTGCCCCCAACGACGTCCGACACACAGACGCTATTTTGCATCAATTGGCCTTGTTAAGCCCGCCCTGCGGGCTTGCCGGCCAATTAAGAGAAAACCAGCGTCCGATGACGTCAGTTGATGATCGTCATCAGCCGGTTTTTTTAAAGGGGCCACATACAATTTTTTTTGACAGGTGATTTTTCAATGTTTGACAACATTGTGGTGCTGCAAACACTGACAATCACTGTACAACGGTGAGCCCTTGCACCCAGGCTCTCCAGTGACTCCCTCCTTAGGCTAGATCAGATAGCAGCTGCAGGTGAGGTTACAGAAGCGATCTGTCATTGGTGAGAGGGGTTCTCCCAATGAGGTGGAACTGCACAAACACTTCAAAACTTGTTACCTACAGAAAGTCTAAATACATTAAAATGATTTTCCCAACATTTTCTTATCTCTGAAACTTACCAGTGTACCATTGGATCCTTCATACCACTACTGCAGCTGTCATCAATGCCAATACATTACAGTAGACCCACAGCACGCCACACTTACTCTGGCATGGTGTTCAGATGTCGGGAAGCCCACAGTATACCTGCCAAAATTGGAAAAAGCCTTTTAACTGCCTGTTAACAGGTTGTTAACAAGCAGTTAAGTGCCTATAATCCTCTTCCCGTCGCTAGGTGTCGGGTCCATGTGCAAATTGGGGACTCGACACCTGGGAAGATTGTTTGGAGGCAGCTTGACAGCGGGTTCGGGACCCGCTGTCAATCTTTGCAATTTTGCCACTGGTCCCGCCTCCAAACCCATCCTCTGAGCGCCAGCAAAATTCCCCTCAAAGTATTTGTTTAAGTTCTGTGCCATTTTCTTCTTCCCCATTATAATTTCTCCTGTCTCAGCCTGTAAGAGACCCACATTTATTTTCGCTATCTTTTCCTTTTTACATACCTATAGAAGCTTTTACAGTCTGTTTTTGCATCTCTCGCTAGTTTACTCTCATATTCTATTTTCCCTTTCTTTATCAATTTCTTGGTCCTCCTTTGCTGAATTCTAAAATCCTCCCAATCTTCAGGCTTACTACTTTTTTTGGCAACATTATAAGCATCTTCCTTTAATCATAGAATCATAGAATGGTTTCAGCACGGAAGAAGGCCATTCGGCTCATCGAGCCCGTGCTGACTCTCAGATAGTTCCACTCCCCCGCCCTTTTGCCGTAGCCCTGCAATTTCTTTTCCTTCAGATACTCACCCAGCTCCCTTTTGAAAGATAAAGTTGAGTCTGCCTCCACCACCCTTTCAGGCAGTGCATTCCAGATCTTAACCACTCACTGTGTAAAAATGTTTTTTTCTTACGTCGCTTTTGGTTCTTTTGCCAAACTGTGTCCTTTGGTTCTTGACCCTTCTGCCAATAGGAACAGTTTCTCTCTATCTACCCTGTCCAGACCCCTCATGATTTTGAACACCTCTATCAAATCTCCTCTCATTCTTCTCTGGTCCAAGGAAAACAACCCCAGCTTCTCCAGTCTATCAATGTAACTGAAGTCCCTCATTCCTGGAATCATTCTTGTAAATCTTTTCTACACCCTTTCTAAGGCCTTCACATCTTTCCTAAAGTGTAGTGCCCAGAATTGGACACAGTATAGTTGGGGCCGAACCAATGTTTTATAAAGGTTCATCATAATTTCCACACTTTTGTACTCTATGGGCTGGATTTTATCAATGGAGGTGAGTAGGAGGCGGGACTCCCACTTTTGGGGTTGTAGTCCCGCCCCCATCGAGTTGTGGCCAACCCACTCGATTTTCCCTTGATTGAACTTGTTGAGTCCGCCCAGCGGGCTCAGCAGGCCAATTAAGGACCATTCGGCAACAGGTGATGTCACAGATTGACATTTCATCTGTCAAGCTCTTTGAAGCTGTCAAACACTGACAATCTGTACTCTAAGTTAATTCCTTCCTCTCAGGCTGATTTAGAGATCTCTCCAGAACAGAAAGCAAAGGCTGCAACTTTTAACAGCTCACGGTCATTCTGCTTTCTGTGCCGGTGAGATGAGGGACTCCCGAGACCTGAAGGAAGGATGCCTGCATTAGTAAGTAAAAGTAAATAAAACTTATCTGCACTCATGCACCCATCACTCACCTGAACACCAGACATCTCGAACCCTCCAAGTCCTTCAGCCCGACGGTCCGCCTCGCTATCTTGGTGTGCTCTGGAGCCGTCGGGCAGCCCACACTTCAGGGATAAAAATAGGGATTAGGCTAAATACTGCCTGTTAACTACCTGTTAACAGGCAGTTAATTGGCACTAATCCCCTTCCCGCCTCAGGGAGGTGGCTCCCAGCACAGGTCGGGTACCCGCCTCCTGGGAAACGGGCATGGAGGTGGGTTGGGGGAGGGATGGGTTCGTGCCCCCCGATTTTGCAATTTTAACCCCCCACACGCCTCCAATCCTGCCTCAATGGCCCGATGAAATTCGAGCCCTATACCTCTATTTGTGAAGCCCAGGATCCCGTAAGCCTTTTTAACTGCTTTCTCAACCTACCCTGCCACCTTCAATGATTTATGCACACATACTCCTAGGTCTCTGTTTGTGCACCCCCTTTAGGTTTGTACCATTTAGTTAATATTTCCTCTCCTCATTCCTTCTACCAAAATGCATCACTTCACACTTTTCTGCGTTAAATTTCATCTGCCACGTAACTGCCCATTTCACCAGCCTGTCTATGTCTTCCTGAAGTCTATCACTATCCTCCTCACTGTTCACTATACTTCCAAGTTTTGTGTCATCTGCAAATTTTGAAATTGTGCCCTGTACACCCATGTCCAAGTCATTAATATATATCAGGAAAAGCAGTGGTCCCAGTATCGACCCCTGGGGAACACCACTGTGTACCTTCCTCCAGTCTGAAAATCAACCGTTCACCGCTACTCTGTTTCCTGTCATTTAGCCAATTCTGTATCCATGCTGCCACTGTCCCTGTTATTCCATGGGCTTCAATTTTGCTGACAAGCCTATTATGTGGCACTTTGTCGAACTCCTTTTGGAAATCCATGTACACTACATCAACCGCATTACCTTCATCAACCCTCTCTGTTACCTAATTAAAAAACTCGATCAAGTTGGTTAAACACGATTTGCCTTTAACAGATCCATGCTGGCTTTCCTTAATTAATCCACCCCTATCCAAGTGGCTGTTGATTTTGACCCTGATTACTGTTTCTAAAAGCTTCCCCACTACCAAGGTTAAACTGACTGGCCTGTAGATGATGGGTTTATCTTTACACCCTTTTTTGAACAATGGTGTAACATTTGCAATTCTCCAGTCCTCTGGCACCACCCCCATATCTATAGAGGATTGGAATATTATGGCCAGTACCTCCGTGATTTCCGCCCTCAATTCCCTCAGCATCCTAGGATGCATCCCATCTGCTCCTGGTGAATTATCTACTTTAAATACAGCCAGTCTTTCTGATACCTCTTTATCCATTTTTATCCTATCAAGTGTCTCTACTACCTCCTCCTTCACTATGTCTATGGCAGCATCCTCTTCCTTGGTGAAGACAGATGCAAAGTACTCATTTAATACCTCAGCTATACCCTCTGCCTCCATGCGTAGGTCTCCTTTTTGGTCCCTAATTGGCCCCACCCATCCTCTTACTACCCGTTTACTATGTATATGCCTATTGAAGACATTTGGATTACCTTTTATGTTGGCTGCCATTCTAATCTCATATCCTCTCTTTGACCCTCTTATTTTATTTTTCACTTCTCCTCTGACCTTTCTATATATAGCCTGATTCTCAGATGTATTTGCAAGCTGACATCTGTCATACACGTTCTTTTTCTGTTTCAACATATTCTCTATCTGTTTCGTCATCCAGGGAGCTCTGAATTTAGTTGCCCTACCTTTCTCCCTCATGGCAAAATACCTTGACTGTACCCAAACTATTTCCTCTTTAAAGGTAGCCCATTGTTCCACTAAAGTTTTGCCTGCCAATCTTTGAATCCAGTTTACCTGGGCCAGATCCGTTCTCATCCCACTGAAATTGGCCTTCCCCCAGTTAAACATTTTTACTCTAGATTGCTCCCTGTGCTTTTCCATAGCTAATCAAAACCTTATGATATTATGATCACTGTTCCCTAAATGTTCAGTCATGTTGATCTAATACTATCTTTAATTTCTCTTGTTAGAGACGGTTGGACCATTTTTCCCATGGTGTTTTTATCCCTTAAGAGAACATATATTCGTTGCTAATTATGAATTATTTCTTTAAATATTTGCCATTGCTTTTCTACTGTCATAACTTTTAATCTATTTTCCCAACCTACCTTAGCCAACTTGCCTCTCATGTCTATGTAGTTTGCTGTGTTCAGGTTTAGGACCCTAGTTTTGGACTTAAATAAATCACTCTCAAACTCAACATAAAATTCTATCATATTATGATCACTGCACCCCAGAAGCTCCTTTACTACAAGGTTATTAATTAACTCTGTCCCATTGCACTGTACTAGATCTAAAATAGGCTATTTCCTCATAGGTTCCTTGACATACTGATCTAGAAAACTATCTTGAATGTATTCCATGAACTCTTCCTCTGCACTATTTCTGCAAATTTGGTTTGCCGAGTCAATATGAAAGTTAAAGTCCCCCATGATTACTGTATTACCCTTGTTACATGCACTTCTAATTTCCTGATTTATACTCTTGTAGGGGATGGTGTGGGTTGGCGCGTGCTCCCAGTCAGTTATGCCCCCGACTGTTTATGAGCGGTTCGAATCGCTCCCACACCCCTGGGTTCTAGACACCAGACTTAGGTACAGGCGGTGATACAGAAAAGACTCGAGTAGACAGGTGGTTTGGATGTAAGCAAATCCAAGATTTTATTGAAATAGAAATTAATACAGTCTTACGAGAAGTTACCAGTATAAAATTACAGGCAAATACAAATAACTATACTTATGCAGGGAATGGGGAACACACGGCACATCGAGGGAAAACAAACTATCTTAACAATCCCCTTATCCTTATCCCACCCCCTATACCTAACTAGATTAAGCTATGAGGGGCCAGAATTCATGCTCACCAATCCGAAATAAAAGCCAACTGTTAACGAGTGCGAGTTTTGAAGTCTGGTCTCTGATCCTTCTAGGTACCCCGTCGCCACATGGTCTTCAGGGGCGCGGTGCTGGGTCTGCAACTGCGACACACCCTCTCCCCTCCGCTGTCGTCATCGTCTCGTGGTCTCGGGGCACTGCAAGGGCGTCGCCCAGGCAAAAGTACCCCAAGATTAAAGTCTTTGCTTGGGTACTTTACCTCGCAGGGATGGTGGTTCCTCTTCCTTTGGACGGCAGTTGGAGTTTGCATGAAGCTAATCGCAGGTCGGCTGAATTGAAGGCCCGATTATTCGAAGCGTTCTTCAACCCTCTCCCGATTCGTCTCGTCTCACCGCCTCTCCCCGTCTCATCCCGCCTCGCCTGCCCTGGTTTGTCCGTGTCCGCCTGGTGCAATGCCGGGCATTCCTGGTGGGATGGGGAAAGGCACGGGCGGTGGCCAGGCAGCAAGTGCGGGATGGGGAAAGAGCAGTAGCCATGAGGGTGGGGAGCAAGAGGCAAGAGCAAGAGAAGAGAGCGGCGGTTGCTGGTGGGCCTACAATTATACTCCTTCGGATGGCCCTTATCTGCGCGCCAAATCAGGTTAGCTCGTTGTCCCAATCTTGACGGGCTAGTTTAAATAATTGTAGCAATCTAAACTAACTTTTTAGATGGCCAGTGATCGCACCTACTGGCCTGATGTCTGAGCTGTTATTGTTATTAATGCATTTTAATCGGCCTGTCCAGCCTCGATGGCTTCCTTAAGCTGTTCCCGATTATTTATGCAAACAACTTGATGGCCTCAAGTTTAGGCCTAACTGGTTTTGGTCTGTCTGCGATTTGGCTTAATGCATAATTCAGAGTCCTGCTGTCTGCTTTTCAAAATACAAAAGTCTCTTTTCACAGAAACTGCAGCTTAGGTTTCGATTTCCCCATAAGCTGCTTGTGCCACAGAGTCCAAGCTTTTAAAATCTTGCAGGCTTTTGGCCACGAGGTGCGGACACCATCTTTGGGTACCCTCTTTAAAATGTCCATGCAGGGTCCCTTTTATTAATAATAACCTTTGGGGAAATGTGGAAATTTTGCGAATCTTACACTACCCCCTGTGACGAAACCCACTTGCTTGAAGTATCATTGTTACAAGGTGAGCAAAATTTTTCTGACCCTCCATAGCCAACCTTCCCCTGTAATTACCTATCTAATATACCCACGACACATGCACTTCCCATTCCGTGAAAATGTAGTGTACATCAGCATACATAGGGTAAATTACAGACTTTACACACATCCAAGCATGGAGGGGGTCCAACACCCCTGCACCACTTGGTACACATACATCTTTATTAACCGCGTCGCAAAAAAACCCAGAAAAACCTTTATTAAAAATAACAAACACAAAAAAACAACAATCTTTAATCAGAATACAAGGAAAAAGACTTAAACAGGCGTATCTCCCTCCACCTTCACATAGTGTTCCTTCCAGATCCTCTGGTTTCGGAATTCTAATATCTGACCCTTTCCCTTACACTGAATGCAAAGTAGATACAACACTATCCCTAACTGGCAAACCACGAGAATGTGGGAGGCCAGTCTGATCCACGAAGGGACCTCTATGTTATTGAAAATGTCCCACCAGGGTGGAATCACAATATCCAATATCTTAGCCCCTATCTCTACTGTTTTCTGCTCTAGAGTGTAAAAATGTTTCTGCAAAACTATAACGGCCTTGAGTATTTTGGTAAGGTGTTCAGGGACAGGGGCATTTCGTAGCCAAAGTGCGCTACGTACTTTTGCAAATTCGTAAAATTCTCTTTTACAGTGAGGTGAACAGTGGAGGGTTCAGGAATGGGGACAATTCGCTCCTGGGCCACTTGAACTTCTGCCTCGGGTTTAAAACAAAAGCTGCTGTCACTAACCGGACACCAGCTATGCTGTCCATGCTGGTAGTGGGACGCGCCGGTGGTGACACAATATGCCCCACCTCCTATGTATGCTACCTGCGGGAGAACATGGCCTTGTGCCATTGCCTCCATGGTACAATTTATAGATTTTGCGCCAGCAGCTCTGAACCCACACTGTGGTTTTGAATAGGCATTCAAGTGCTGGGGACTATGTGTGCTCCCCGGCTCCGGCACCCTGAGAGGTCAGTACCTGTCATAGCGTGCTCCCACTTTATGACATAAGGTGGGACCGCTGTGAAACGAATGTGTGCACCCCCTTGAATGACTCCAATGTTCTCGACCCTGTATACCGGCACAGGTCAGGCTGTCCTACCCATGACCGGCATCCTAACTACTACTCCCATGATTGTGTGGTTGGACCATCCCCTCCTGGTGTGTCCTTGTTGCCTGAGTCGTGGGCAAGGGCTTTCGGGCGCGCGCCACTAGCTCAGTGGCTTTAACTGGGGTTGGGTACCGCGGGACTATGCATGTGTGTAGGTGGGAATCCCATTCTACCCCCTTCCCCTTATCCTGCCAGGCTGCAGAGAAGATGACAGATACGCCCGTAGGGCAGGCCTTTTTCGACCCCCACATACAGACATAGATCCCCTGTTCCAATTCCCACCACTTGTCCCAACATACACTTGTCCCTTCTTGGGTCCCGGTGACCGTTTGGTGGGTGTCGTTTCCCATCCGTTCCCAGTCGGCGGTGCGATCTCCCATGTCCATGCTCAGCTTCCTGAGCCACCACCATCTTCCCAGGGGAATCTGCCCTGTGCACGTCAGGCACACGTGTTTCCCCTCAGTGACCCCGATCCGCGAGGCCACAACCGGTACTCTGGGGCAGGGGAGGGAGGCCTCCCCGTAGGTGAATCTGGTCTGGCTGGAGTACCGGGTGGAGTTGGATCCCAACCACCCGGGCCATCTTCCCTCGTGGGCGTAGACGGCAGGTCCCTCCGTGCCTTGTTCGCTGCTCCCGGCAGTCACCACTGGAGCCTTTTCTCCCGAGCACCCGTAGATGTGGGAGTCTTCCACATCGCCTCGCCTTCCGACGCTCATCCCAATCAGGGTGAATAGGATCACGATCCACTTCATCCTGAAAGTTTTTCTGCAAAAGATACAAAAACATGCAGCCAGGTCCCCAAGAGATTCTCTGGTTTGGTGAAGCATGGTCGGGTCCCGCGACCTCGACCCAAATATATACACCCTTAGCAGATTACTACTTAATTGAAACTACCCATCACCTTATTTAACTTAAGTTAAAACACCCAAACTTAAGCTAAATATCTAACTTAACCATATAAACTTACATTATCTAAACTATATACATCCGCTGCCCGTCTCCGGGTGGCCAGGCTAATTCCTGGTTGGACTGCGGCTCACCGCTACCTCCGGCACGGCCGCACCGTCCTGCACTGTTGGTCCCTTGCAGCCCGTGGCTGCTGGCTGAGGACCTCTATCCTTGGACCTCCCCCTAACTCGAGGGGCTGCCCTTGGTATCTGGAGAGCTGGTGACTATGGCTTTCTCGGCTGGGGCGACCTTGGCGGGTGGGGCTTTCTTGGCTGCTGGGCCTTTAACCCGAACTGCTGCTCCCTCAGGCTTGACCTCTCCCGAACCCGGGCTAGGGGCAGGTAACTCTTCGCAGCCTGCTGCTGGGAGCTGAGAGTCTCCGCCCCCAGGTCCCATGGCTGGGCCCGGGGCGGGGTTTTCGACCTCAGGTCCCTCCCTCTCTACACCTGGGTTAGGGGCGGGGTTTTCACCCTCAGGTTCCTCCCCCTCGTCTGGATCCCAGAAGAGTGGGGGAGTGTCCCAATTGATGGGCGGGATGGCCCCTCCCTTTAAGCAAGCCACAGCGCCTGCCTGTGCAGTCTGTGAACTCGCTCCTGCTGCAGGCCGAGGATCTTTATCCTCAGACCTTTCCCCAACTGGCTGTTTCTCTCTTTCAGGTGTAAACAGCTTACACTGGTTGATATGAAACCATTTTGTATGCCGGGGCATCTTAACGGCGTATACCATGGGGCTGGCTTTATCTACAATGCTGTAGGGCCCCATGTACAATGGCTCCAAACTACCCACTCAGGCATAGTTTCTTACCATGACCTGATCTCCTACCTCCCACTCGTGGTGTTTTCGGGGTTCGAGCAGCAATCAGTTACTCCGATGTTGCCTTCCCATGTCCCCAGCCGCCTGCTCGTGGACCTGTTTAAGGTGCTCAGAGGTTTCGGGCGAACCTGTCCCGGTTTACCTCCCTGAGCTGACCCTCCGTGAGCACTGGGGCTAGTACATGGGTGGGGGTCCGCATAACCCTGCCAGTCATTAGCTCGTACGGGGAGTACCCCGTGCTTTTAGACTGGCTGGCTCGGATCCCCATCAAAACCAACGGTAGGACCTCGGCCCATTTACGGGGCGAGTCTACTGTCTCCTTCCTTAACCTTTCGTTCAGGGTCCTGTTCATTCTTTCCACAATCCCTGATGACTGCGGGTTGTGGGCCACATGCCATTTCCTCTCAATGCCTAGCAGCATAAGGGTATTCTGCATCACCTGTCCGGTGAAGTGACTCCCTTGGTCGGACTCCACATACTGTGGTAGTCCCCACCTCGAGAACACTTCCCGGACCAGGATCCTGGCAGTACCCAGAGCTGTGGCTGTTCTGCAGGGAAAGGCCTCTACCCATTTGGTAAACACGACAACCAGGACTAGGCAGTACTTATAGCCTCCCTGGGCGGTGGGCAGGGGCCCGATGTAGTCGACCTGTATCGACTGCCATGGTCCCTCTACCCTCCTGACGTGTCCCATAGGTATCTTCCTTTTGTGGGGGTCGGGGTTATTTGCGGCGCACACAAGACAGCCTGCACAGAACTCGCGGACATCATCCCTGAGTCCTGGCCACCATCCCGCCTGTTCCACCCGTTGCCAGGTGGTCTCAGGCCCGGGGTGTCCCGTTCCTGGACCCTCATGGGCCAGTTGAAGGAATTCCCTCCAGTGCTGCTGCGGCACAACCCACTGCTCCCTCCGGAACAGCATACCCTCTTTAACGGAGAGGGCCGCTGTGCCGTACGGACCCTCTACTCCCTTTCCCTCAACTACCGCGCTGAGGACTGCTTTGAGGGCGGGGTCTTGGGCTTGGACCATCTTAAGGTCTGGGGCTAATGCTACCCCTGCACTCCCTTGAGTCCCGTCCCTGCCTCTGACCGCCGCCATGGTTCTGGACCCAAATGGGTCCCAGAAAGTGCTTGTGTGGGCACCCTCCTTGACGAGCAAGTCAGCCTGCTGGTTGCCTTGGCCGTGGGGTTCTGTGGAGGAATGGGCTTTCACCTTGTGGATGAAAACCTCCCCTTCCTCCCCCACTGCTGCCAGGATCTTTTCCAGCAGGGGTTTTACTATGAGGGGTCTCCCGTCAGCAGAGGTGTATCTGCGGCGGGACCAGATGGCCAGGTACTCCGTACACGAATTGCATGTGAACATGCTGTCCGAGCAAATCGTGTAGGGGGTGGGGAAGATTTCGGGGTGTGTAACAATGTACACCACCATGGACAGTTCAGCCTGCTGGGCGCTCATGGTGCTGGGGAGCTTAATCGCCAGGGCGATGTTTGCCGCTGGGTCATAAACTCCACACCCCGTGAGACGCTCGCCAGCAGATACCGTGCTGGAACCGTCTACATAGATCTCGCAGCCTGTGGGATGTATCCCGGCCCGTAAGCCTATGTTTACTTCCCAAACCCCTTCAATGGAACACTGTTCCAGGATATACCAGGTTGGCTGCGAGCTTTGGCTCAGAGACCCTTCACCTTCAGATCCATCTGTGAGAGGAGCAAGGTCCAGCGGGCAATGCGGGCACTGCTCACTGTTCCATTCTTGATCCTTTAAACTGTTTGCCATGCACTGATGGAAAATGCTGGGGCTGTTGTGGAAGCCCTGAGGCAAGCAGTTCCACGTGTACTGTTGCCCTTTAAATGTAAAGGCAAACTTGTACTGATCCTCCCTCCTTAAAGGGATGGACCAAAACCCATTGGAAATATCCAGCACCGTGAAAGTGGTCGCGGATGCTGGAATACTTCCTGTCAGGTCGGTAACTGCTGCTACTGTGGGTGCACAGGCTGGGATGTTACTATTGAGCACCCGATAGTCCACTGTGGCCTTCCAAGAATTGTCCGGCTTTCTGACCGGCCATAATGGAGAATTCACGTGGGTAGCTATCGGTCTCAGAACTCCCTGCTGCACTAATGAGGACATGGCTGCTTCTATGTCTGGCTCTGCTTCCCTGGGGAAGTTATACTGTGTTAAGTCTGTGGGTTGTATTATAAATAATCACAGACTCCACTGTTAACAAAATAAAACACGTCTTTACTATTCAGAGGCTCGGGCGATTCTGCCCTAGTTAACGTATCACAACCCTTATATACTGGTGTGGTCACTATCGGTATTACAGTATACATGAGCCAATAGATAGTGCCACCCTAAAGTAGTGCTCTTAAAGGCGAACGGTTACATTCTATAGTTCCCTTAAAGGTAAACGGTTACATACACAACACTCCTCCCTTCCTAGCTTATTACTTACAGAATCCCGTTAAACATACAATCTTCAACTTTATATAAACAGTTTGCAGATATACTCTCGATGGAGTCAACGTCATATAACAATTTACAGATATACTCTCAATGGAGTCAACGTCATATAACAGTTTACAAACATACTC
Source organism: Somniosus microcephalus (assembly GCF_052327205.1). Classification (NCBI taxonomy): domain Eukaryota; kingdom Metazoa; phylum Chordata; class Chondrichthyes; order Squaliformes; family Somniosidae; genus Somniosus; species Somniosus microcephalus. The sequence goes on along the minus strand of NC_140996.1, from coordinate 207,559,578 downwards.
TCAGTGGAATCAGTTTACAGGTTCAGTCTCTGTGGGAACAGTTCATAAATTCAGTCTCTGGTATTAATTCGTTCCAGACAGCATCCTCCATAGCCTTTTTTTTTTTTTTTTTTTAACAGCTTGTACTTTCGTCCTGTTGAACCAGCAGTGCGGACTTATACAACCCACTGGCTGTCTTGATAATGTCCCTGGATTTTTTTTACAAATTTAGCACCTTTCGTAGTGTTCGGACTGAGGTAGTAGAAGTAATAATATTTTAAACAGTTATTATTTTCTGCTTCTTCTTTTTCTTTTCTGCCTTTTTGAAACTCTCCGAGCTCTTTTCCCGGCTGCCATCAGTAGCGCCACCAACTCTCTATGTTCCTTAGACCTTAAGTGCTTCCTCAGGATTTCAGCACTTTGGGAGTTCCCATCACAATTTGGGCAGACCACATCCTCATAACATTCGGTGTCACTCAACAGGTCAAAACCCTTCTTCAAGCAATCATATTCATCCTGCTCTTCCTCGGATGTCTGCCCTTCCTTCCCTCCTGGCCTCATTTGTGCGTTCAATCCTTTCCCTTCCTTCAGGGATTTCGTTATCAGGCTATTTAATCCTTCTACTGAAGTAGCTGTTTCCCCATTCTCCTGTTCCCCTGGACGTAATTCAGCGTACTCCTCCATTTCATCCATCATTTTCTCCAATGCTTTCATCTTCTCTTCCTCTTGTACTTTGGCTTCCAGTGCTTGGAGAAGTTGCGCCTCGATGCTCTCTAGCTCATGTTCAGGGCCCATTCCCAGTTGAAACTGTTCTTCAAGTCGGTCAACCTCGGTAATTGCCGCCTCATATTTGTCTTGGGCTTCCTTCCATATTTTTATGAGTTCTGCCATGTCTTTCACCTCTACATCCTCATCTATGTATGGAACTTCTACCGATGAGTCTGTCTTGGCCCTGAGCTCCTCAAGAATTTCCTGCAGCCTTTGGACTTCTTGCTCATGTTCAACCTTTAGTTGCTCATATACTTCCAACGAAACTAGCTTTTCGGAGGTTGCTGAGTTAACCCCCTCCAGAATTGTAGTCTGGGCCTGTTCATACTGTTTTTTCAACTTCTCGCACTCTGCTTGTGAGGAGTCGTAGAGAAGAACTGGAATAAAATCCTGGCTTCCTGAAGATTCCTCTTCATTTGTTTCTTTCGCAATTTCCTGTTGGAGTTCAGCCAAGGCTGCTATGCTATCTGCCTCTCGAAGTCTCACTGCCATCAACTCTTCTTTATTCTTGCAGTCCATCTCAGCCATTTCCCGTTTACTTTCATTTAACTGAGTGAGTAGTCCCTTATTTTGGGCTGAGAGATATTGCACCTTCTCATGTAGACCCTTGCACTCCTTCTCTGCTTGACATAGCTGATTACCGCTGATTTGGTTCTGCGTTTCAAGTTCCAACATCCTTTGCTTAGCTTCTTTCAGTTTCGCCCCTATAAGCTCCTCTTGCAACATGGCCACATTATTCTCATCAGGTAAAGAAGCGTTTCTCTTTTCCATGTCCAAGATTTGTTTCTGCATCTCCTTAAGAGCACCCTGTGATTCAACTTCTCTTAACTTTGCCTGCACTAGCTCCGTCTCTAATTGCAGAACAAAATCCTCAGTGCAGCGTGATTTGCCCTTCTGCTGTATCTCTAGATCATGCAAATATTCTAACCCCTGAACATCATCAGGGAGATGTGATCGGTAATTGGTCACGATGGCTCTATGGTCGCTCTCTGCTTGAGCCAGTAGGTTCTGTTGTCTTTCCAGACTCTCCCATTCGGTGTCATAGAACTTTTTCATTGTTTTCATCTCTTGTACGAGGCGGTAACTTAATTGTTCTAATTGTTGTTGTACTTTGAAATAGCGTTGAGTTCGAGCCCGGTGTTCCTCCGTAATGCATATGTCTGTAGCTTGAACAGACTCAGAATTCTCTGTCTTTATGCACGCCATCGATTTTCCAACCTTAGTCCGTGAGTTAATGTTAACCTTGTTTTTCATACATAAGCTGGACTTATCGTCTTCCGGCTCAGAGTCTGAGCTGCTTGTCTGCACCGAGTCCTCACTCGTCATTGCTTGTCGGTAGTGCCATTCCATGTCTATTTTCTTGATCCACTCCCATCCTAGAAGTGGTGGTCCTCCCTCAGGTAGTACGTACAAATTCATTCTTGGGTGTACTTTACCCCTATCTCTCACCTTGACTCTTATCTTCCCCATGGGGTATACGCGATGCCCCGTGTATGTCTGTAATACGAACTTGGTATTTCTTAAGGGTATGTGAGAGAATAGTCGGTGGTAGTCCTTTTGGTTGATGACTGATACAGCTGATCCCGTGTCCAGCTCCATTCGTACTTGGACTCCAGCTATTTTTAGTGTGACCCAGATCGTCTGTAGATCAGTTACTTTACCCACATTGTGGATTCTCAGACTATCCAACTCCTGGCTGTTTGGGTCTGAGTCTGAATTTTGTTCGTCTGAACTCTTTTCAGCCACCTGATGCACCTTGTTGTACTTTTCTTGTGGTGGTGGCTTCCTTTGTTTGTTGGTCTTCTTTCTGGACCTGCATACCTTCGCGATGTGACCCAGTTTGCCACATTTCCTGCACTCTTGATTCTTAAACCAGCACTGATTCTGGTCGTGCGTTGTCTTTCCACAACGGTAGCATTTGGAAATGCTTGCAGTAATTTGATCCTTCAGCACTGCTACGATCTCTTCGAAGGTCTGGTCCACTGGTTTAACTGGTGCTATTAGATGTTTCAAGAACCCGTATGTTTTTGCTCCCATCGAATTTAACAAAGTTATTGCCTTGGCGTATATGGCTACGCAATATATTCCTATGCGTTCCCCATACGTGGCCCTGTCTTCTATTTCAGCATTAAAATCATTAATATTTCCTCGCTTAGGCATCTTCTTCTCTTTCCGAGAACAGCACAAGTATTTCTTTACTTATTATTAATTTTCTTCTCTTCTTGAGAACACCACAAGTATTGCTTTACTTATTTCTTGTTTCTGAAAATTCTAATTAATTTTCTTCTCTCTTCTTGAGAACACCACAAGTATTGCTTTACTTATTTCTTGTTTCTGAAAATTCTAATTAATTTTCTTCTCTCTTCTTGAGAACACCACAAGTATTTCTTTACTTATTATTAATTTTCTTCTCTTCTTGAGAACACCACAAGTATTGCTTTACTTATTTCTTGTTTCTGAAAATTCTAATTAATTTTCTTCTCTCTTCTTGAGAACACACCAGCCTTTCTGAAAAATCTTATTACTTTCCTGAAATTCTTAATAATTTCCAAGATGGCGGTTTCCCGCTTCTTCCTTCTTCTTCAGCGGTTTCCCCGCGAAAAATGGCGGCTTTCCCGCGCTTCTCGCTCTCCCCGCCCACTTCGATGGCGGTTTTCCCGCGCTTCTCGGCGCTCTCCGCCCACTTCAATGGCGGTTATCACCCGTTCCCCGACGCTGACTTTCAGGCCAAGTGCGGGCCTTATCAGCGGATGCGATCGATGGCCCGGCTGCGCCTCGCACTTGAAAGCGGCCCCCGGCCTCTGGCTCACCCGCTCGCGCGGCTCTTGCTCGCTCCCTCCCGGGCTCTGGCTTACCCGCTCGCGCGTTTCACCGCGGCTCTTATCAGGGATTGCGATCGCCCTGTCTTTGCAGCCAACGCTGCGGCTTACCCACGAGGTTATGGAGGCTTCAGGGTCCTAATGCCTGTCGCTTCCAGCCTGTCGGTTCCAGACTGGTGAGGATTGAAACCTCTCTTCAACGTCCTGTCTTCGGACAAAGCCGCCGTGGAACAACTGCCGCAGGGTTCGAATCCTGACTCGTTGCCAATGTTAAGTCTGTGGGTTGTATTATAAATAATCACAGACTCCACTGTTAACAAAATAAAACACGTCTTTACTATTCAGAGGCTCGGGCGATTCTGCCCTAGTTAACGTATCACAACCCTTATATACTGGTGTGGTCACTATCGGTATTACAGTATACATGAGCCAATAGATAGTGCCACCCTAAAGTAGTGCTCTTAAAGGCGAACGGTTACATTCTATAGTTCCCTTAAAGGTAAACGGTTACATACACAACATACTGTTTCTGTAGTCGGGCCATGGGGTCCCCGTCTACGCTGACCTCAAACCCTGTGACCCTCCCGCAGTCGTGTTTGTGAGTGGCAAATGTGGCCAGGTGGGCCTGCACAAATGCCTGGAACTCCTGTGAGGTGTTGCTGACCATGAGCCCGAGGTTATAATCCTCTTTGGGCTTCATGGTGCAGAGGGTCCCCTTCCCTTCCTTTCCCGGGATTACTACTACCTCTCCGTTCTTGACTTTACCTGCCCCCCAAAGGCAGTGATTCCTTAAATCCACTAGGATCCCGTGGCCTACGATAAAGTCGGCTCCCAGGACCCCTCTTCCACCCTCCACTTCCCATTTCATCAGGACACAGGTCCACTTGGAGCAGAGCGGTCCCAACCGAATGGTGAGCGGGATGGAAAACAAGCCAGCCTGTTCCCTACCCGTGAACCCCGATAGGCTGTATGGGACCCCATTAGAGAGAGGCGAGGTGGCGGGGTTATCTGAATAGACCACGGTGCATGATGCCCCTGTGTCTAACAGATAGGTCCTCGTCACCTTCTCCACCTCCATCTCCAAAAGGGGTCTTTTCCACTCATCATACCGGAGAGAACACAGATACACAGGCTGCGCTGGCTCTAGTCACGGCTGTGTGTTGGATGGGGCTGACGGGGTCAGAGCACTGGTGGTGGCTGCTACTCTCCCCTGGCCAGTCAATAAGGACCTCATGGTGTCCAAAAGTGACTCGACCTCTGTGGAAGGGATCCCTGCCCCCGCTTTTTGGGCTGGGGCTGTGGAATGCTTTCCCTTGTTATCTTTCCAAGGGTTTTTGCACTCCTTCCGCCAGTGACCATCCTTCCCACACCCGTAACAATTGGTCTTTGTGTTGGGGGGTTACTCCCTTCCTGGTGCCACTCTTTCCTACCCGGTCTGGGTTTTACCTCATGCACCTTTCCCTTGGGTGGGTGTGCATCGGCTCCTCTACCGTTTTTATAGGCCAGAGTGAGCTGCCTAATTACCGTAAGTTCGGTGGTCTGGGGATTTTTGGGGTCGAACCAGGCTTCTGCCTTGGCCCGGACCTGTGGCAAGCTGTTCACCACCAGGCAACGGAGCCAATGGGCCAGGGAATCCTTGTTCAGGAACGCCCGGTCCGGCATCCCCGGACAGGCCCTCCGGTACACCGGCCACAGCCGGTCCACGAAAGCCTGCGGGGTTTCCCCTGGGAGCTGGACCGTCTTCTCCACCCGGGAGAAGGGACTTCCCTCATTCATCCCCATGGCCTCCAGAACTGCATCTCTAAGCTCCTCATATCCGCACTGCCCCCTTTTACATTCGTCAGAGAGGGATTGGAGGAGACTACTCTCCAGGGAGAATAGCAGCATCTTGGCCTTCTCAGCGTCATCGCAGTCATTGATGCTGGCTGCCTGCTCTACTTCCCTGAAGTGGATCGAGGGGTCTCCCTCTTCGGAGAGCCTCGGGATATGGTTGACCATAGCCCTAAGCTGTTGGGTGTTAAAGGGTAATACGAATTGGTTTTGGAGGGGTCCCTCATTGTCAGCATTGGAGGGTGGGCCGAACCTCCGATGCTGTGCTGGGCACATTGGTCCCGGCTCCGACCTCTCTGGCGGGGTTTGCTCTACCTCCGCCTCCACCTCTGGCTCCACTCCTGGTTCCACCCCCCTTTGCTGTCAAACCTCGCTGAAACTTGGCGCTACGGGTGGTGGTTGTGAGGTCTCCTCTCTCTCAACCGGGTCATCCCTAGACACTACCGGTGACGTTGGAACTGTCCTCCCCTCGTTCCCCATAAAATCTGCCTGGCCTGCCTTTGGGCTTATGAGGCATACCATGCCTTTTGCCTTCCGGAGGGCCTGGCTCAGATTTTCTATCCTCTCTTTACAGGGTCCGTGGTCTACCTCCTCAAACCCCTGTTCGCTCGCTAGCTTGTACGCTGCCTTTACCTCCTGTACTTTCTCTTCCTGTTCCCTAATCTGCCTTGCCAAGTGGGCGTACTTCTCCCGCAACCTTAGCTCATTTCCCTTGGCCTCGGTGACTTGGCACCGTAGGTATTCCAACTGAGCCTTGTGCTCTCCCATTAAATGCACTCTCTCCTGATTCAGGGCCTGCAAAGCTACTAATAACTTCTCCCCTGCTAGAGCCTTATCCTGGATCTCCAGGGCTGACTCCCTTAACTCGACTGCCTGTGCTGCAACGAGCCTGTCCAAAAGCTGGACCTGCTTTTTGAAACACATCAGCCAAACTGCCTTCTCTAAGGACTTCTTGTGTTCCTTTCCCTCTGTCCACTTAGCTGCTGCATCTACCGGACACCCAGCCTTTAACAGAGTGGTGATCCACTTCTTAGTGATATTCACCTTGCTAAACACATAATTAGAAATCCTTTCCTCCATCATGGTTTGCTCATCCGAACCATTGTCTACTGTATCGCAACCCTGTTGCCGGTGTCCTGCCGCGGTCGTCATTTCTGTAGGGGGTGGTGGGGTTGGCGCGTGCGCCCAGTCAGTTATGCCCCTGACTGTTTGTGAGCAGTTCGAATCACTCCCATGCCCCTGGGTTCTAGACACCGGACTTAGGTACAGGCGGTGATACAGAAAAAGACTCGAGTAGACAGGTGGTTTGGATGTTAGAAAACCAAGATTTTATTAAACAGAAAATAACACAGTCTTACGAGAAGTTACCAGTATAAAATTAGAGGCAAATACAAATAACTATACTTATACAGGGAATGGGGAACACACGGCACATCGAGGGAAAACAAACTATCTTAACAATCCCCTTATCCATATCCCATCCCCTATACCTGACTAGATTAAGCTATGAGGGGCCAGAATTCATGGTCGCCAATCCGAAATAAAAGCCAACTGTTAATGAGTGCGAGTTTTGAAGTCTGGTCTCTGGTCCTTCTAGGTACCCTGTCGCCACGTGGTCTTCAGGGGCGGGGTGCTGGGTCTGCTACTGCGACACACCCTCTCCCCTCCGCTACCGTCGTCGTCTCGTCTCGATGGGTTCTCCTCTTCTTCTCCCTCGGGTGGTCATCGGCGGTAACGCTATATTTATCGAACAGTCATTACCGTTTAGATTTTACTAGCCATTCATCAAACGCCTGTATATTCGTCGTGGCGTGGCCACCTGCGTTCTTGCAGTGTTTAACGAGATGCTTGTCTTCCCAAGCGCCAGCTTATAACTAGGCGCTTGGTTTTCTTATTGATACGGTTTTCGCTGCCCTGCTCTGCCCTTATCGAGTTGTTGTTGTCTTCTTCGTCTCTACTCGTCTCGTCGGACTACTATACAAGCCCTGGGCTACCTGCTCAACTTTGTCTCGCCCCTTTCTGCGGCCTGGGCGTCCTGGATGGCTATGGACTTGGGCCTCGTTCCTCTTCCTAGCAGTTGGTATGGTGTAACTGGCTACTGAAAATCTGCTCCGGGGAGAGAACCCGCCACGAGGCCAGGGCACGAGTACGAGCAGCAACCCAAGAGGCCGGAGCCACGAGAGCAGAGAGCAGAGTCAAGCGCAAGAGCAAGAGAGAGAGATTGCTACCCGGGGCCTTCAGTTATACCCGTCGCTTCACTCCTTATCTGCGCGCCAAATCAGGTTAGTTCATTGTCCCAATCTTGGCGGGCTAGTTTAAATAATTGTAGCAATCTAAACTAACTGTTTTTAGATGGCCGGTGATCGCACCTACTGGCCTGATGTCTGAGCTGTTTTGTTATTAATGCATCTTAATCGGCCTGTCCAGCCTCGATGGCTTCCTTAAGCTGTTTCCGATTATTTATGCAAACAACTTGATGGCCTCAAGTATAGGCCTAACTGGTTTTGGTCTGTCTACGATTTGGCTTAATGCATAATTCAGAGTCCTGCTGCCTGCTTTTCAAAATACAAAAGTCCTTCTTCACAGAAACTGCATTTTAGGTTTCGATTTCCCTAAAAGCTGCTTGTGCCACAGAGTCCAAGCTTTTAAAATCTTGCAGGCTTTTGGCCACGAGGTGCGGACGCCATCTTTGGGTACCCTTTTTAAAATGTCCATGCAGGGTCCCTTTTATTATTAATAACCTTGGGGAAATGTGGAAATTTTGCGAATCTTACACTCTGCCCAACACTACAACCATTGTTCGGAGTCCTATAGACTACTCCCACTAGTGTTTTCTGCCCCTTGTTGTTTCTTAGCTCCACCCAAACTGATTCTACATTTTGTTTTTCCGAGCGAAGATCCTTTCTCTCTACTGTCTTTATTCCCTCCTTTATTATCAGGGCTACCCCTCCTCCTTTTCCATTCTGCCTGTCTCTTCTAAAACTCAAATATCCTGGAATATCTAGTTCCCAAGCTTGATCAATCTGCAACATTGTCTCTGTAATGGCTATTAAATCAAACCCATTTATTCGTATGAAGAGAGATTGGGTCAATTGGGCTTGTATTCGGTGGAGTTTAAAAGAATGAGAGGGGATCTCATTGAAACTTATAAAATTCTAACAGGACTAGACAGACTGGATGTAGGAAGGATGTTCCCGATGGCGGGGGAATCCAGAACCAGGGGTCACAGTCTAAGGATAAGGGGTAAGCCATTTAGGACTGAGATAAGGAGGAATTTCTTCACCCAGAGAGTGGTGAACCTGTGGAATTCTCTACCACAGAAGGCAGTTGAGGCCAATTCATTAAATATATTCAAGAAGGAGTTAGATATATTTCTTGAGGCTAAAGGGATCAAGGGATATGGGGAGAAAGCAGGGACAGGGTACTGAATTTGGATGATCAGCCATGATCTCATTAAATGGCGGAACAGGCTCGAGGGGCCGAATGGCCTACTCCTGCTCCTATCTTCTATGTTTCTATGTTTCTGCTTCTTAAATGCACTATTAGTTCATTTATTTTGTTTTGAATGCTTCGTGCATTCAGATATAATACCTTCAGCTTTAACTTTTTTCTATTTTTCCTTAATGTCACTTTAGTCACTAATGCCGTATTAGCTTTATTAATCGTTCTGTCCCTTCCCGACCCACTTTGCTTACCTTTACCCAGATCACTACTCTGCTTTACAGCCTTGACATTTCTCTTACTGCATTTGAATTTATCCTTTCCTGAATCCTCCCACCCCCCCCTTCATTCGTTTAAAGCCCTATCTACCGTCCTAGTTATTTTATTCGCCAGGACACTGGTCCCAGTCCGGTTTAAGTGGAGCCTGTTCCCCACGGAACAGCTCCCTCTTTCCCCAGTACTGGTGCCAGTGCCCCATGAATTGAAACCGCTGCCTCTCAGACCACTCTTTGAGCCATGCGTTTAATATTCTAATCTGTTTGTCCCTATGCCAATTTGTGCATGGCTCAGGCAACAATCCAGAGATTATTACCTGTGAGGTTCTGCTTTTTAATTTCGACCCTAGCAACTCAAACTCTCTCAGCAGAACCTCATTCCTAGATCTACCTATGTCGTTGGTTCCTACATGGAGCACGACAACTGTATCCCCCCCTCCCACTCCCACTCCAAGTTCTTTTCCAGCCGCGAGGAGACATCCTTTACTCTGGCACCAGGCAGGCAACACAGCCATCAGAACTCCCGGTCGCGACTGCAGAGAACCATATCTACCCCTCTGACTATACTGTCCCCTACCACATTCCTTTTCACTCCCCCCACTTGAATGGCTTCCTGCTCCATGGTGCCATGGTAAGAGGATGATGCCCTGTACCCGCAAGGATGCCACCTCGCCCTCCTGTCCCTCTCTCCTGCAGCAGCTGGTGCTGCTCTGCCTGGCCTCATGTCCTCCTCCCATTGCTCGTCCAGGCCAAGGGGGACCCTTATCAAGATGCCGATGTCCCTTTCTCCCGGTGACTCCTATGAGCTGTCCAATAAGGTGGAGTAGAGCAGCACTCACTCTTTTTAGGTGAAGTCCTCAGAGAATTTCTGGAATAAATGTTGCTCGAGAGTTGGTGAAGTCTTGACAAAGGGTCCCAGAAAGTCGTTCGATGTGTTTCAGAGGTCCTCTTCACAGCTCTAGCAGCAATGAACATGAAATGGTGAGTACCTCTTTAAGTAGCACTTGTAATCGACATCAATGCCGTGTTTACTCCCCAACAAATAGGTAGTCCAGCTATTAGGAGAGGGTGTTAGGACAAGCACTAGCCACCAAAATGCAGTGCAGCCTCTTTAATGAGCGCTAGTGTCTTGTTTTGCACACTTTGTACAAAAGTAATAAATTGCAGGACAACAGAGTATTACAATTTAAACTCTTTTAATGAAGCATCAGGTCTGTAAGCTTTCTCAATCAATCCAGCACCGTGTGGACAAGATGGAGTCAGGGCCCCTGGGTCCTCTAAACAATAGCAGCCCTTACAGATGCCTGCAGGCCAATGACAACTCAGCATGTGATCACATGTGAATATAATAGATATTCCTTACAGATGCCTGCAGGCCAATGATAAATCAATATGCAAATGTTACATCCCCTTTCTTTTAAAAGAAAAATGTTATGCATTACTTTTGAACCTTTCTTCTACATAATGTTCTCAGTAGCATCAACATATAAGTAAACTCAACATTTAACTAGCACTGAAAACATCTCAACGTTTCAATAACGATGTATAGTTTTTTTTAGGGCAGCGATCCGCCTACACCCTTTGTCAGTTCACAAGTCAAGGATAACTCTAGGCTTGACCTCTTGTCCCAACCTTGTGTGGTATGGAACTGAGCATGCTCCTGAATCGGTCAACAATTCCGGTTCAAGTTTAGGTTCAGGTAAGTATGATGTGTATTGTGTATTGCTCTGTTCATCACACTCTGTTGAACTGATCCTCTCGTCGGAATGACGGTGTTGTTCCTTGGTGTTCAGGAGGCGCCTGTGATTGCGGCGGTACACCTGTCCTTCTGGGGTGCAGACGTGATACGATTGCTCAGTGTCAGCTGGCTGGATGACGACTGCTGGCTTCCAGTAGTCATGCTCCTGGATTCTGACAGATTCTCCATTGTGCAGCGGCGGCAGTAGTCTAGCTGACCTGTCATAGTATCTCTTTTGGTGTTGCTGTCTCTGTACACGTTTTGCCTGCACTTACTTGCAGTTGACGACCTGCCAGGGCCTGTCTGGGATACGGTGAGGTATCATGGGCTCTTTGACATTTGATGGGCGGCGTTCTAGACAAATGGAACATTTTCCGACAATGTCCTCAATGTGTTTGCACATTCCGGGCCAAAACATAATGGGGCAGTAATTCCTCCCCAAACGCGTGAGTACGGACGGGGTACTCACGCGTCTGGCCGGAGGAAATGCCGGTTTTCAGCATGCACAGCGCATGCGCTGAAAACCGGCATTTCCTCTCCTCTAACCCAAGAGGTGAAGAGGCTAGCGTGTGCGCTGTAGGGGGCAGTGCGTGTGTCTTGGATTTCCTCTGTTTTGGGGGATTTCTGCATGTGTAAAGGCCTCCGGTCTTTACGCTTGTAAAAAGCACACGTAAGTATTTATTTTTACAGGTAAGTGGTGTTTTAGTGCAATTTAGAATTTTTTTTTCCACGGGTTTATTATTTTAAAGAATCTACAATAAGGTAAGTTTAGTTTTAGACCCTTTTTATTAAAAATTTATTTTTTTCAAAAAAAAAAAATTTTTGTTTAAATTATTTTTTTAAACTTATTTATACTTAATTTAATGATTGGGATGTTTTTTTAAATGTTATTTAAAGTTTAAGTAGTGTTTTGGGGTGCAGTACTTCTCATGAGTTTGACAGTTCTTACTCTCAAACTTATGAATGAACCTTCCCCTCCCCTGATTGGCTGAACAGTGCTCATCTGATCCCAGCCGGCACATCGCACTAACTACGCCGCTGGGCCAGGTTAGCACAGCGCGCCGACATCAGAACCGGGCCACTGACAGGAAATCCACTGCGGGCCAGGTTTCAGATGTCGGCACGCAGGGTGAGTGCACATCGGGGGCTTGCACGCGCGGCAAGCCCCCGACACCAAGTTCTGGGCCAATGTCACGTGCTCTTTGTTTGCATTTTTCCATGCCCATATGTCCAGCATGAATTTTTGTCAACATCTCTTCTCTGAGGCTGGTAGGAATGATGATTTTCTCCCCTTTGAAGACGATTCCGTTGATTTATGACAGTTCATCTCTGTGGTTCCAGAATTCAGATATGCTCTGAGGGCATTTCCTCCTTTCCTTCATGTATGACTTTGCTCAGCAGTGTGAGTTGTGCATCTTTCTCTGTTTCTGCTCGGATCTCCTTCAGCTTTGAGTCACTCACAGGTAAGCTGTTGTACACCATGTGCACCTGCACATCCATGCCTTCACTGAGGCTGCTGTCCTGGTAGCTAAGAGATTTTCTGGAGAGCGTGTCTGCGACAGGAATGTCTTTGCCTGGACAGTGAATGATTGTGAAGTCATACTTCTGTAGCTGAAGGATCATTCTCTGTAGCCTTGGTGGGGCTGCGGCTAGTGGTTTCCTTATGATTGACTCGAGGGGCTTGTGGTCGGATTCCACAATGACTTGTCGGCCATAGACGTACTGGTGGAAACGCTTACATCCAAACAGAATTGCATATAGCTCTTTCTCGATTTGAGCATAGTTGATTTCACTGTCTGAGAGAGATCTAGAAGCGTAGCCGATGGGCTTTCCTTCTTGCAGTAATACTGTGCCTAGTTCGTACTTTGACGCATCCACTTGTAGTCTGAGCTCTTTGTTGGGGTCGAAGTAGGCAAGAACTGGTCCTGGTTCTCTGGTGATTAGGACTTTCATTTTCTGAAATGCTGTGTCATGTTGTTTGTCCCACAGGAACTCATTGGATTGTTTGAGCAACTGACGCATGGGTACGTTGATTTCGGAGAGGCTCGGGGCAAACTTGGCTAAGTAGTTAACCATGCCTAATACTGTCTCTAGCTCTGCGCGGTTCTTCGGCAGCTCCATCTTCTTGATGGTGGAGATTTTCTCTGGATCCGGCTTAATGCCATCAGTTGAGAGGCGATGCCCGAAATAACTGACCTCGGTGGATCCGATTATGTTTTTCTCGGGGTTGAGCCGGATACCTTGCTCCCGTGATTTTTGTAGCATCGCACGGAGGTTCCTGTCATGTTCCTCTCTATTCCTGCCATAGATGAGGATGTCGTCTACGATTGCAACTACTCCGTCGAGGCCTTCATAGGTTTCATCGATCTTCCGCTGGAATTCATCCTGAGCTGAGATAAGACCAAATGGTAAACGCAGAAATCGGTAGCATCCAAATGGTGTGTTGAACGTTGTTAGCTTAGATGACTCTTCCATGAGCTTGATATTTCAGTATCCTGATCGTGCGTCCATTACACTGAAGTAATGTGCTCCCACTAGCTTGGGTGTGATGTCATCTGGCGTTGGTAGAGGGTAGTGAGGGCGTTTGATAGCCTTGTTCAAATCTCTGGGGTCGAGACAGACTCTGAGCTCGCCTGTACGTGGTTTCTCAACCACTACTAACGCGTTGACCCACTCTGTCGGTTCTGTTTCCCGGACGATGATTTCTGTATTCTCCATGCTCTGCAGCTCCTCCTTCAGGTGACTACGTAGAGCAAGGGGTATCCTTCTGGGTGGGAAAACCACAGGGGTTGCTGCTGGGTCAAGGTGAATAGTGCATTCACCTGGGAATAGTCCGATTCCTTTGAAAACATCAGCAAACTCCTCCATGACTGTCTGCTTCTCAACTGGTGCTGTCAATGATAGCACTAGCTTGACGAGGTCCATGTCTAAACATGCCTTTAGACCTAGAACTGGAGGTGCTTGAGTGTCAATAATGTAAATGTCCAGCATCATGTCGCTTTCTTTGTACTTGCATGTCATCACACATGTGCCTTTTACAATGAGCTGCTCACCCCCCTAGCCGGTCAGTCTGCGTGAGGTGGGCTGTAGCTCACACTCATCCTTCAAGCTGTGATACTCACTCAGAGGAATTACGTTAATCTGAGATCCAGTGTCTAGTTTAAACTTAAGCTCTTTGCCCTGTTTTCCTATCTCAATATCGGCAAAAGCTTGCTCATTCTGAAATCTGTTTTTTCTGTGACACAGAATCAATAAACAGTTCCTCTGCATTTGGCTCTCTATCTGGCATTTGGCTGTCACTCACTGTGTGTACTATTTTTCCAAAAACAGTCCTGCAAACTTTAGCAAAGTGGTTCCGTTTACCACATTTAGTACATTGCCTTCCTTTGGCAGGGCAGTACTCCTTTTCTCCATGCCAGTTGTTTCCACAATATCCACAGTTTTTGAAGCATTTTATGTCTGTGTCGCTCATTTTTAGAACGCTTGCTGTTCTTCCTGTTCTGAAACACGCTCTCTGGGCAGTGTTCTTTGGTGTGTGTCTATTAACTGCATGCACTGTCTGTTCACTCGAGCTGTTCGTGGCGCCGGTTATGGTTTTCAACTGTGCTTGGGCTATCTTGTGCGATCTAGCTATGTCTATAGCTTTGTCCAGCATTAGCCCGGACCCAACATTCAAAAGTTTCTCTCTCACTTTAGCTGAATGTATTCCAAACACGATGCGGTCTCTGACCATCTCATCTTTATCTGCATATACACAGTCTTTTACCAGCAGTTTTAACTCAGTCACGAACTGTTCAAACGACTCACTAGCTCCTTGCACTTTCTCCTGAAACTTGTACCTAGCGAATATTGTATTTGTCTTGGGCATCACATATGCTTCAAAATGGTCAAAATAACTTTTCAGTACCTTTGCTTCATCCGCGGTGAGAGACCATGTGTTAAAAATGTCTCTCCCTTTTTCTTCGATCCACAGGAGTAGGTAGCTGCATCTTTCTTCCTCCCCTTTGCTTTTCAGTGGACCCGAAAACATCAACTCCACGTGTTGCTTGAACTTGCTCCATTCTCTAGGTAAGTTCAAAGATTCCCACTTCATTCGAGCTAAGGGAGCTCCAACGATGTCCATTTCAAATCCCTGTTCTGACACCATGTCTTGTTTTGCACACTTTGTACAAAAATAATAAATTGCAGGACAACGGAGTATTACAATTTAAACTCTTTTAATGAAGCATCAGGTCTGTAAGCTTTCTCAATCAATCCAGCACCGTGTGGACAAGATGGAGTCAGGGCCCCTGGGTCCTCTAAACAATAGCAGTCCTTACAGGTGCCTGCAGGCCAATGACAACTCAGCATGTGATCACATGTGAATATAATAGGTATTCCTTACAGATGCCTGCGGGCCAATGATAAATCAATATGCAAATGTTACAGCTAGCAGGCATATTAAGTGGCAATCAGCTGTTTAACGAGTCTCCAGGCGGCCGTTCCTTTACCAAGATGGCGTCTTGCACTAAACGCGGGCTAAACTGGCGTTGCAGCTTAAGGCCCCAGCTTGGCCTCCTCGGAGGCTCTTTAGCGCTTAAAGTATTTGGCAAAAATCACCCCCTTTGCTCTTCTGCTCCAACAGTCTGTCATAGTTCCCCAACCTCAGAAGACTTCCCTCAACTGCACTGGTGTGACATTTTTCCATTTCCCACCTCAATATCCATGGCCTTGCTGAGTTCGTTTTCCAGTTTTGTACCAATGTACAGTACCAATTATCACTGTTTTAGCTGTAGTTTAGTGATTGCCCACTGGGAACTTTCATAATCTACATGGTGGTTATATCAGTGAATTTATGGCTGCTTTGCAGTTTTATTGGTTTATGCAAGTATCTCCTGTGCCATTTTCATTGTGTGATTCCCATAGTATTCGCATAAATTGTGCAATTTGAGTTGAAAGGCAGAATTTTGACAGCCCAGGTTCATCTTTACCGAAGGTGTGCAGATTGAGGTTCATTGGAGTGGCAAGTTGAGCACTTGAGCCTTTGGTTCTGCACAGTCTGAGCTCCTAGCCCTTCCCCTGCCACCATCAAAAGGCATCAAATGGGAATGATCTATCTATCTATTCAGTGAGGGAGTGATCTATCTGTTCAGTGAGGGAGTGATCTATCAACACGACAAATAACCCCAAACTGAGTAAAACCAGCACAATAAAGCACATACCATCCGTCCACTATTAAATAAACTAGACACACCTGTCGAATGATTTCAAGGCAACAAATAGCTCGAGTATCAGTCATGTGGTTTATACCATTTGCAGCTCTTGATAGGTCACAATGTGTAATTCTCCCTACCAATGCGCCCTGTAATTTACTTTAAGGGGCTGCACGGGCCATTCAAAATCCACAGGGACGGAGGGTAAATCAAAAGGAGAATAATTGGAATTGGTACCAGAACAGTGTCAGATGAAACTTGGAATCAGGTTTCCACATCACCAACAGAGCAAGTTTTGGTGCAAGACACAAGCCCACCCTAGAGACAGGGATAGTGCATGACATGAGCAGCCCCAGCCAAGAGATAGGATAGAATGTGACGTGAGTGGCCCAACCCAAGAGTCGGAGATAATGGGGGTGATTTTAACTCAGGTGCGGGCTGTTGTCGTGTTATCTGAATTTCGTGTTTCCCACATGAATCTCAGTGGATGTGGGAGATTGATGCAATTTTAACTGAATTGGCCAATTGATTTCCAACGTGTGGGAAGCCTTTGCAAATGGGTTTTTCATGACTGAAAGTCCCCTCCGATGACGTCATCATTGCTGCTGCATTTAAGGTCCACAGCAAGCCTTGCTTCTTCTGCAGACTGCCAAGCTTCTTGACTGTGCAGTGTGAGGGAGCTGCAGCAAATATGATAAGCGGGAGGGCCAGATCAGTTCCTCGCTTTGACGAGGTGGCACTGCAGGCATTAGTGGATGGGGCTAGGGCCAACAGGGAGGTGCTCTTCCCTTCATCAGGGAGGAAGAGGCCTCCCACTCAGACCAAGGCAGTGTGGATGCAGGTGGCTGGGGAGGTCAACTCCTTGGGAGTCACCCGCAGAACCTGGATACAGTGCAGGAAAAGATTTCATGACCTTCAGCGCACTGGAAAAGTGAGTATGAATTTCCCATCACCCTCAATCTGATCCCCATTGCCTTTCCTCACCAGCACTCAGCTTTAGCAATCTCTTCCTCCACATCCCACTTGACACTAACATCCATGCACCCTTATCCATTCCCTCTCTCTCTCTATGCTCACATTCACGTAACTATTCAACCATGCAGGCCTCACACGCCCTATCACTCTGATGCTTTGAACACACAGGGAGGGCCCTTGGTCTTGCAACCTCACTCCATCTTTGTCTCCTAAGCATTTATGCTATGCAATCCCTACACTCACTCCTTCATTCTCACTAAACCTCCACTTGTCTCCCTCATTGCAGGAAAAGAGAGCTCACAACAAAAGGGAGTGAGCCAGGACAGGAGGGGGGACAGCCTCAATAGCTCACCTGACCCCCTGGGAGGAGGCCGTCCTGGAAATTATGGGAATAGAGGATGATTCGCGCGTGGGGGATGGACAGACGGGTGTAACACAGCAAGCTGGTGACAGAAACGTTTCCCATCTCTCTCTTTGACATTGCATGAGTCGCTGACAATGATTGTGAAGCTGTAACAGATGAACTTATGAGCATCTGCAAAAAGCTATGTGCATGTAGCCTTTGCATCACATCTCTGACTCTTTCCTTTACTCCCCCACAGGACCATCACAAGCATCCGTCCCCCCTAGCCAGGAAGAAGAGGCTGAGCAGCCAGACTCCTCAGAGGAAGCTGCAACCTCTGAGGGCGCAGCGTCAGCAGAATTCAGCGCACCCAGCACCAGCGCAGACACTCACACCTCGGTGGGACTTTCGGAACATAGAGTAGTGTTGTCGCCTGGTGTATCACAGCTCACAAGTGAGCATCAGCAGATTGTGGAGACACAGACAGCAGTGGAGAGTCCTAGTCGGAGGGCGCAGGACTCTGCCAGCTCGGCTCAGCAGCATGTCAACCCTCTGCCTCTGGGTCCATCCATAAGATTAGAGGTGATGGAACTCCAGGCACAGATGCAGGAGTCTCTGGCAGGTTTTGTCTCTAGGGTCGTTGCGAGTGTGGAGCGAACATGAGCAGAGCCTTTGTGGAGCTATTGGCGCATGAACGCATCACCACGGAAAGGATGGCTACATCCGTGGAAAGGATTGCTACCTCCGTGGTAAGGCTGGCTACCGTAGAGGAGATGATGGCTACGGCCATGGAGGAGCTTAGTCGCCAGGGTATGGAAAACATGGTAATTGTTCAGAATAGAATGACATCTCTTGAGGAGCGATGGGCATCTATTGAACAGAGAAACCAGACCTTCATGGAAGTCCTTCTGAGTAGGACTGCCATTGCAGATACGGGTCCCCATGGCCCCCCTGATGTGCAGCAGGGTGCTCTCCAGCCACTTCCAGACGCTGGCCCCTTCTGGCCTGTGCAGCTTCAGGTGGATGAGCAGCAGCCTGGCGCTCCTGCTGCTGCTGCTGTTGCTGGTGCTGCTGTTGTTCCTGGTTCTGCTGCTGCTGCGGCTGGTGCTCAAGCTCCTCTAATGCCCAGATGGGACGGAAATAAATGGCTCCCATGCTTCTGGTATATGCCTCCGTTGAGGAAGCGCTGAGTGAAGGTGGCGAGAGGGGTTTCCCGGGAGGTCACACTGGAGATGGGTGTGAGGCTCCAACCTTCCACAGGTGTGGTTAAGCCTTCTAAAAGTTGCCCCAGACCTGAGACCACTAAGTCCTGCCACCTGCAAATCATGACTGATCAAATCTCCTCTTTAATGGTTGACCTGCAGTTGATAGTCAGCAATCCAATAGTGCTCCCGCCAGGTTTCACATTCGTGTTTCCCACCAGGCATGTTTCATGTGGGAAAAGGATTACATTCACAAGGGCCTTTCAAAATAGGATTATAGAGGCCATTTAGTGGTTGTTAAGAGCCTTAACGACCAGTTTCGCCTGTTGGATGCGGGACGGAGTCGGGACCAGCAGACACAACTGAGTTAAAATTGCTCGGAGTCGGGAACCAGGCGGTGGGGGGGCCCGCCTGCCATCTTTTGCGATTTTAACCCCCCGCACGCCTCCAAGCCCGCCTCCATGGCTCAATGAAAATCGAGCCCAATGTGTGACACAAGGGCCTAGAAATTCAGTAAGTCCCCGCCAGGTCTTTAGCGCCCGAAATTTAGCGCTTGCCCGGATTCCCGTAGCGCCCGCCTGAAATTCAGTTGCGGCGCCCCAAGACGGAGGCGGGCACTATTGCAGGGTTTGGCCGCCTCGCTTGGGGCGATGAAAGTCAATTGCAGGCGTCCAGCTGCCGCTGCGGCACCCGATGCGGTGCGGCAGGCTGGGGTACTGCAGGCCTCCTCCTTCTCTTAAGGAGGAGCTGCCTGCAGCTGTGAGATCGCCGCTGGATACCCCCGGCAAATGAGCCCGGCACCACGGAGAAGTGCCGGGCTCGCGGGAGTCAGACACCAATGCCGCGGGGGGGTGGTGCAGGAGTCCGGGGAGGGAGGTGCGGCCAGGCGGCCGCCGGGAAAGCGGCCGACCGCCCGTCCACCTTTATGCGCCGGCCTCTCGGAGCTGCAAGGCACCGTTTTTCAAACGCTGTTTGCGGCCGCCACGGGCGAGGCGGCCGCAACTGAATTTGTCGGTCGGCACGGAATCGCATTGGAGCCGGGGCGCTGCGCACACCGATGACGTCATCGGTGCCGGCGCAGCGCTACCGGCTAACGCCGATGTTAGGGACCAACTGAATTTCGGGCGCTAAAAAACTTCCAGCGCAAACCACTCTTTAGCCAATAAGTGGGCGCAAACGCGACTGAATTTCTAGGCCAAGGTGCCTAACTCATGAGCCACGATAGAAACATAGAAACATAGAAGATAGGAGCAGGAGTAGGCCATTCGGCCCTTCGAGCCTGCTCCGCCATTCAACGAGATCATGGCTGATCATCCAAATTCAGTACCCTGTCCCTGCCTTCTCCCCATGGCCTAAAAATTCAGTCGCGTTTGCGCCCACTTATTGGCTAAAGACTGGTTTGCGCCGGAAGTTTTTTAGTGCCCGAAATTCAGTTGGTCCCCAAAATCGGCGTTAGCCGGTAGCGCTGCGCCGGCACCGATGACGTCATCGGTGTGCGCAGCGCCCCGGTTCCAACGTGATTCCGTGCCGACGGCCAAATTCAGTTGCGGCCGCCTCGCCCGTAGCGGCCGCAAACAGCGTTTGAAAAACGGGGCCTTGCAGCTCCGAGAGGCCGGCGCATAAAGGTGGAGGGGCGGGCGGCCGCTTTCCCGGCGGGCGCCTGGCCGCACCTCCCTCCCCGGACTCCTGCACCGCCCCCCCCGCGTCATTGGTGTCTGACTCCCGCGAGCCCGGCACTTCTCCGTGGTGCCGGGCTCATTTGCCGGGGGAATCCAGCGGCGATCTCACGGCTGCAGGCAGCTCCTCCTTAAGAGAAGGAGGAGGCCTGCAGTACTCCAGCCTGCCGCACCGCATCGGGTGCCGCAGCGGCAGCTGGACGCCTGAAATTGACTTTCATCGCCCCAAGCGAGGCGGCCAAACCCTGCAATAGCGCCCGCCTCCGTCTTGGGGCACCGCAACTGAATTTCAGGCGGGCGCCACGGGAATCCGGGCGAGCGCTAAATTTCGGGCGGTAAAGACCTGGCGCGGCGATAGCGAATTTCTAGGCCCATATCCCTTCATCCCTTTAGCCTTAAGAAGTACATCCAACTCCTTCTTGAATATATTTAATGAACTGGCCTCCACAGCCCTCTGTGGCAGAGAATTCCATAGGTTCACCACTCTCTGGGTGAAGAAATTCCTCCTCATTTCAGTCCTAAATGGCTTACCCCTTATCCTTAGACTATGACCCCTGCTTCTGGACTCCCCGGCCATCGGAAACATCCTTCCTGCATCTAGTCTGTCCAGGCCTGACAGAATTTTATAGGTTTTGATGAGATCCCCTCTCAATCTTCTAAACTCCAGTGAGTATAAGCCCAATCGACATAATCTCTCCTCATACGTAATTCCTGCCATCCCAGGTATCAGCCTGGTGAATCTTCACTGCACTCCTTCCATGGCAAGAACGTCCTTCCTCAGATAAGGCGACCAAAACTGCACACAATACTCAAGGTGTGGTCTCACCAAGGCCCTGTACAACTGCAGCAAGACATCCTTGTTCCTGTACTCGAAACCTCTAGGCCAACATACCATTTGCCTTCTTAACCGCCTGCTGCACCTGCATGCTTACCTTCAGCGACTGATGCACAAGAACACCCAGGTCTCTTTGCACTTCCCCTTCTCCCAATCTATTGCCATTCAAATAACAATCTGCCTTCCTGTTTTTGCCACCAAAGTGGATAACCTCACATTTATCCACATTATAGTGCATTTGCCATGTTTTTGCCCAATCACCCAACCTGCCCAAATCGTACTGGAGCTTCGCGACATCCTCCTCACAGCATACCCTCCCACCCAGCTTTGTGTCGTCTGCAAATTTGGAGATATTACATCCAATTCCCTCGTCCAGATCATTAATGTATATTGTGAACAGCTGGGGTCCTAGGACCGATCCTTGCGGTACCCCACTAGTCACTGCTTGCCACTTGGAAAACGACCCGTTTATTCCAACTCCCTGCTTCCTATCCGCCAACCAGTTCTCTATCCAAGTCAATACCTTGCCCCCAATCCCATGTGCCTTAATTTTGCACTCTAATCTCTTATGTGGGACTTTATCGAAAGCCTTCTGAAAGTCCAAATACACCACATCCACTGGTTCTCCCTTATCTATTTTACCAGTTACATCCTCAAAAAATTCCAGTAGATTAGTCAAGCACGATTTACCTTTTGTAAATCCATGTTGACCTTCTCCGATCCTGTTGCTGCTTTCCAAGTGCTCTGCTATTACATCTTTTATAATGGACTCCAGCATTTTCCCCACTACTGATGTCAGGCTTACCGGTCTATAATTCCACGCTTTTACTCTATCACCTTTTTTGAATAGTGGGGTAACATTAGCTACCCTCCAATCCATGGGTACTGTTCCAGGGTCTATCAAGTTCTGGAAGATGACCAGCAATGCATCTACTATTTCGAGGGCCACTTCCTTAATTGCCCTAGGATGTAGATTATCAGGCCCTGGGGATTTATCGGCCTTCAGTCCCATCAATTTTCCTAACACCATTTCCCTACAAATACTGATTTCTTTCAGTTCCACCCTATGTTCCCCGGCATCTCTGGGAGGTTATTTGTGTCCTCCTTTGTGAAGACAGAACCAAAATATGTATTTAGTTGGTCTGCCATTTCTTTGTTCCCCATTGTAAATTCCCCTGATTCTGACTGCAAGGGACCTATGCTTGACTTCACCAATCTTTTTCTCTTCACATATCTATAAAAGCTTTTACAGTCAGTTTTTATGTTCCCTGCAAGCTTACTCTCATATTCTATTTTCCCCTTCTTAATTAATCCCTTTGTCCAATCCTAAACTGCTCCCAACCCTCAGGATTATTGCTTTTTCTGGCCAATTTATATGTCCTCTCCTTGGATCTTATGCTATCCCTAATTTCCCTTGTTAGCCATGGTTGATTCACCTTTTTTGTTTTATTTTTATGCCAAACTGGGATGAACAAATTCTGTAGTTCATCCATTTGGTCTTTGAATGTTTGCCATTGCCTATCCACCGTCAACCCTTTGAGTGACATTCTCCAATCAATCCTACCCAACTCGCTCCTCAGACCATCGTAGTTTCCTTTATTTAAATTTAGGACCCTAGTCTCTGAGTCAACTACTTCATTCTCCATCTTAATGAAGAATTCGATCATATTATGATCACTCTGACCCAAGGGGCCTCGTACAACAAGATTGCTAATTAATCCTTTCTCGTTACTTAATACCCAGTCTAAGATGGCCTGATCTCTGGTTGGTTCCTCGACATGTTGGTCCAGGAAACCATCCCGTAAATACTCCAGGAATTCCTCCTCCACAGTATTGTTACTAATTTGGTTAGCCCAATCTATATGTAGATTAAAGTCACCCATGATGACTGCTGTGCCCTTATTGCACGCTTCTTTAATTTCCCTTTTAATGCCATCCCCAACCTCTGCCTTACTGTTTGGAGGTCTATATACCACTCCCACTAATGTTTTCTGCCCCTTAGTATTTCGCAATTCTACCCATACAGATTCCACATCATCAGAGCTAATATCCTTCCTTACAATTGTGTTAATCCCTTCTTTAACCAGTAATGCTACCCCACCTCCCTTTCCTTTTTGCCTATCTTTCCTGAATATCGAATACCCCTGGATGTTGAAGTCCCTGCCTTGGCCATCCTTGAGCCGCGTTTCCGTAATCCCAACCAATTCATATTCGTTTACCTCTACTTGCGCATCCAATTCATCCACCTTATTACGAATGCTCCTCGCATTGAGACACAAGGCCTTCAGGCTTGTTTTTTTAACGCTCTTAGACCTATTAGAATTATTATTTACTGTGGCCACGTTTGATTTAAACCATTGATTTCTCTGACTGGCACTTTTAAGAACATAAGAACATAAGAAATAGGAGCAGGAGTAGGCCAATCGGCCCCTCGAGCCTGCTCCACCATTCAATAAGATCATGGCTGATCTGATCCTAACCTCAAATCTTCTATCACTCTGCATCCACCCGAACCCATGTGATCTCTGAGGAGAGGCGAAAAACCAGATAAAAGACCCCATGGCCAATTTGGGAGAAAAAAATCTGGGAAATTCCTCTCCGACCCATCTAGGCGATCGAAATTCTTCCAGGAGATCACTCTGCCCCTATATTTTCTACAGTACTTACCTTCTGCAAAGGCGATCTCCACCCCAGCCAGGAACAGGAATAAAACCATCTCCTGAAATCTAACACAGAATTAGAACACAGTAGGAGCAGAACCAGGCTACACGGCCCCTGGGCCCACTCCACTACCCACAGGGCCATGACCATTCCGAACCTAGACTCATGTCCAATTTCCTGCCCACTCCCCGTAACCCTTAATTCCCTTTACCTCTAGGAAACTATCTATTTCTGTTTTAAATTTATTTAATGATGTAGCTTCCACAGCTTTCTGGGGCAGCAAATTCCACAAACCTACCACCCTCTGAGTGAAGAAGTTTCTCCTCATCTCAGTTTTGAAAGAGCAGCCCCTTATTTTAAGATTATGCCCCCTAGTTCTAGTTTCACCCTTCATTGGGAACATCCTCACCGCATCCACCCGATCAAGCCCCTTCACAATCTTATATGTTTCAATAAGATCGCCTCTCATTCTTCTGAACTCCAATGAGTAGAGTTCCAATCTACTCAACCTCTCCTCATATGACCACCCCCTCATCCCCGGGATTAACCGAGTGAACCTTCTTTGTACTGACTCGAGAGCAAGTATGTCTTTTCTTAAGTATGGACACCAAAACTGTATGCAGTATTCCAGGTGCGGTCTCACCAATACCTTGTACAACTGCAGCAATACCTCCCTGTTTTTATATTCCATCCCCCTAGCAATAAAAGCCAACATTGCATTGGCCTTCTTGATCACTTGCTGCACCTGCATACTAACTTTTTGAGTTTCGTGCACCAGGACCCCCAGATCCCTTTGTACTACAGTACTTTCCAGTTTCTTGCCATTAAGATAATAACTTGCTCTATGATTTTTCCTGCCAAAGTGCATAACCTCACACTTTCCAGTATTGTATTCCATCTGCCAAATCTCTGCCCACTTACTTAGCCTGTCTATGTCCCTTTGCAGGTTTTTTATGTCCTCCTCACTCACTACTTTCCGTCCCATCTTTGTATCATCTGCAAACTTTGATATGTTACACTCGGTCCCCTCCTCCAAATCGTTAATATAGATTGTAAAGAGTTGGGGACCCAGCACTGACCCCTGCGGAACACCACTAGTTACTGGTTGCCAATCTGAGAACGAACCATTTATCCCAACTCTCTGCTTTCTGTTAGAGAGCCAATCCTCCACCCACGCCAGAATATTACCCCCAATCCCGTGATTTTTTATCTTGAGCAATAATCTTTTGTGTGGCACCTTGTCAAATGCCTTTTGGAAGTCTAAATACACTACGTCCACTGGTTCCCCTTTATCCACCCTGTATGTTACTTCCTCAAAAAACTCAAGCAAATTTGTTAAACATGACTTCCCCTTCATGAAACCATGCTGAGTTTGTCCTATTAAATTATGTTTATCCAAATGTCCC
The DNA here is from genome assembly GCF_052327205.1 of Somniosus microcephalus. NCBI lineage: Eukaryota > Metazoa > Chordata > Chondrichthyes > Squaliformes > Somniosidae > Somniosus > Somniosus microcephalus. The sequence continues at coordinate 207,534,438 of NC_140996.1, read as the reverse complement.
GTTACTGTCTCCTTAATAATGGACTCTAACATTTTACCAACCACAGATGTTAGGCTAACAGGTCTATAGTTTCCAGCCTTCTGCCTACTACCCTTTTCAAATAAGGGTGTTACATTAGCAGTTTTCCAATCTGCCGGGACCTTTGCTGAGTCCAGGGAGTTTTGGAAAATTATTACCAATGCATCCACAATCCCTACCGCCACTTCCCTCAAGACCCTAGGATGCAAGCCATCAGGTCCAGGGGACTTATCCGCCTTGAGTCCCATTATTTTACCAAGTACCACTTCCTTAGTGATTTTAATCGTATTTAGTTCCTCCCCCCCTAGAGCCCCCTGTTTGTCCAGTGTTGGGATATTCTTAGTATCCTCTACTGTAAAGACTGATACAAAATAATTGTTCAGTGTTTTTGCCATCTCCATGTTTCCCACCATTAATTTCCCGGTCTCATCCTCTAAGGGACCAACATTTACTTTAGCCACCCTTTTTCTTTTTATATAACTATAGAAACTTTTACTGTCTGTTTTTATATTTTTTGCTAATTTACTTTCATAATCTATCTTCCCTTTCTTAATCAATCTTTTAGTTATTTTTTGCTGTCTTTTAAAGACTTCCCAATCTTCCATCCTCCCACTAGATTTGGCTACCTTATATGCCCTTGTTTTTAGCCAGATACTATCCTTAATTACTTTACTTAGCCATGGATGGCTATCTTTTCTTTTACACCCTTTTTTCCTCAGTGGAATATATTTTTTTTGGAAGTTGTAAAATAACTCCTTAAATGTACACCACTGATCATGTACCGTCTTACCCTTTAATCTATTTTCCCAGTCCACTCTAATCAATTCCACTCTCATACCTTCATAGCCTCCTTTATTCAAGCTCAGCACGCTTGTTTGAGATCCAACCTTCTCACCCTCTAATTGAATATGGAATTCAACCATGTTATGGTCACCCATTCCATGGGGATCCTTTACTGGGACATTTTTAATTAATCCTGTCTCATTACACAGGACCAAATCTAAGGTTGCTTGCCCCCTGGTCGGTTCAGTTACATACTGCTCAAGAAACCCATCCCTAATACACTCAATGAACTCATCCTCAAGGCTGCTCTGCCCAATTTGATTTGTCCAGTTAATTTTCTCCTTCCTATCTTTTGTTTTTCTCCTTCCTATCTCCTTCCTATCTTTAGTGCATAACACGACAAGCAGAATTAAGATCCAAGGATAGTGCATGACACAAGGACACTGAACATCTGCAAACCCTGGCCCTGGTGGTTATGCCGGGATCGTGCCCACCAATCCTGGAATCGGTGAGGACACAACACAACTGGATCGCTGTAGCTGCAACCAAAAAGGTACATTTTAAAAATATACCTACCTGAATGTGGAGCCGGGAGGTACGCGAGTGCTCCTCACCACCCCACATTAAAAGACCCCAGGCCTTTGCCGCCCCCTCCACCCCACCCCCGTTTTACACAACTCCTTCATCTTGACTACCGAACCCCCCCAACCCCGGCCACTGCCCCCTCACCTCCGCCACTGTCCCCCCATCCCCCTGCTTGCCACCAAAACTCACTACCCCCCCCGCCCCCACACCAGGCACCGAAGGCCGCACCCCCCTCCTGGCCACCACTCCATCCTGACCTGATTGCCTGTCCTTTCCAAACCCTTCCTCCCTGACCTAAGGGCCACTGCTAGCATCGCAGCGGCCCGATCTTAATTACAATTCACTGGCAAATCTCCGAAGCTTGCCGGCTCCATGGTAATGAGGCCCGAGGCCCAATATTGGGGGAGCCTTGGGCCTAACCATTCAAACACAGAGATTATACCAAAAAGGGGCACGCCTGAATTTCTAGGCCTATTTCTTCTGGTCGGGGAGTCATAACAAGAATCATCAATTAACAATTGTCACTAAGAGAGTGAGGAGAGAGATTAAGATCATTTTTTTTATACAAAGGGTTGTTAGAGCATGGAATGCGATGTCACAGGAAGTTGTTGAGGCAGAAGCTAATCCATTTTTTAAGGGAAAAATGGAAAAACTTTTGATGCAGAGGAAGATCTCAAGCTGTGAAGAGAGGTTGGGGCAGTGGGATTAGTTTTGGATTGCTCTAGCAAAGAGCTAGCACAGAAATAATAGACTAAATGGCTTCTCAGTGCGGCAAGCCTACATGCTTGTGCGGTTTTAGTAAAGGCTCCATTTTTAGAACATCCTACACTAGGCCTTTACAGCATGGCAATACAGAACACAATTCTGCTGCAGTGCATGCTGCTGTTTAAACCTTTGCTTCCTTTGGTAATAATTCAAATCCAGCACAGCACATACATGTGGTGACTTGGTGATGTCATTGCATTCTAAAAAAAATAGCACCATGCAGGAATTTTATCCAAACAACATTGGCCCTTTTGTGTCTTTTACTTCCTTTAGAATGTGTAGTACGCACATATTAACAAAGAAATGGCGGAGGGTTTGGCGTGAGGTTTGCAAGTGGCTGTTACAAAAATGGATTCTTGTGGAGAATGCCCTACCCTCAGCCTCGATAGATGACTGAACTTCTTCACGTTAAGGAGATGATTCGATGAGGCCATTGGCGTGCTGCTGTGCAGGGGTGCCCTAGACGCACTGTTCGTGCTTATAATGATCATTGGGAGTCTCGGGGTGGCCGCCATGGTGAGCCAGAATCCATTAATGGTATATAGTCCTTTGAACTTTGTGCTGTCAGCTGAAATATGTTTAATGAAATGATTTGATTTCCTGGTGGGATCTAGTCACAGCAGGAAATATTAGAATGGATTCTTACTTAACCAGCACAGAATTCAGTGCAGAGCTGAGTGAGAGCAAAGCAAAAGAGTACAAATTTAATATTACTTCACCTCATCTGACTCAAAGCTTTTGAACCAATTTTTCATCCCATTACTTCTATAAAGCTAACCATTTTAGTTTCTATTTTTGCCAGAATGATTCTATTTTCAATGGATTTTTCCTTGATGAAATTCTTTCTTTCCCTTCGAGCTCCACGAGCGCCCTTATGCTGCGCACTTGTTCTTGTTGTGGAGCGATGGTGATTGGTCATGACTCAAGCTTTGACACTCTGAACCAGTCACAAGAAGACCTGTGAAGTGGAGTAGGGTGAAATATCCTACTGTGGCAGAGCCACTGAGAGATTCTGAACAAGTGTACATAATTCCTTTTAACGATGTGTTAGCTACAGACTAAATCTGTACCATTGTATATACTGTTTGTATGTACAGGGCGCGGGCCCTTAAAGAGCGTGGGCAAACGCGATGACATCATGCCGCCGATCACGTGATCACCCTAAATGCGGGAAGAACGTGATGACGTCATGACGCCATCCACGGGACCGCCCAAGAGCCCTCGTGGAGCCTCCAGCCAGTTCAGGCCTGTATTCATAGTTCTCTTGCATCAATCTGTTTAAACTCGTTAGTTTGACATTAAAAACCTTTTTGATTGATTGCCTGCGTCGAACTCAATCTCTGGATAGGAATTTGACCATTCCTAGAAACATAGAAACATAGAAGACAGGAGCAGGAGTAGGCCATTCGGCCCTTCGAGCCTGCTCCGCCATTCAACGAGATCAACGGCTACACTACTAGCTTCCATCCCTCAGAGGCATGACTTAAGACCAGAAATTCACCACCTCAGCCATCATAAGGAGAGAATGTTTGTCCTACCTCTCCGTGATACAAGGGGGAAGATTTACCTGGTACTGCAACTGGGTGTATTGGATCACCCTGCACTGTGAATATAGGAAAATTGGGCAGCTTGGAGCACATACCTGTAAAGAAGCCTGCCCTTTTTTCCATCTATTTAAATGAATGGATGGAATATTGAGCGGGCTATCTTACGGGTGTGCATTGCAGCCCGCCAGGTTGTCCTGTATTCGTTGCACCCAGGTGATGCAGTGCACCCAGGCACAGGACCAGGAACATCTCCCTAAGTGTATCAGAGCAGTAATAAGCACTACAAAGCCTCTGAGCCCTACCCTTTGGCATTTGCTCCCCTGCCTCTTCTGAAGGTGCTGATTCACACTGGTTCCACATGAGCTGACCATCCTCCGGTACCTTGTCTAAGTGACCATTCTTTATTTATGAACATAGACAGCATGTGTCAGCGGGCTATCAACTATGGGAGGCATTGTATCCAAGCCAGATCCTTACCCAACATCCACACGTGCACTTCCCAGCAGGAGACAGTTAATAGTGATAAGGAGGGGGGATGTTTGCTGATTCCTCCCCTGCCTAATTTAAAGAAAGAAAAGAAAGAACTTTGCAACCAATTAAGTACTTATGAAGTGTAGTCACTGCTGTGATGTAGGAAAGAGTGGTAGCCAATTTTGCGCACAGCAAGCCCTCACAAACAGAAATGTGATAAATCATCTGTTTTATTAGTGATGTTGGTTGAGGGATAAATATTTGCCAGGACACCGGGGAGCACTGCCCTGCTTTTCTTCAAAATGGTGCCATGGGATCTTTTACATCCACCTGAGAGGGGCCTCAACCAAAAGGCGGCACCTCCGACAGAGCAGCTCTCCAGGCAGTGAGGCCAAATTTAGCACTTCTCCTGCGGAGGTCAGCTGATTCAGTTAAAGATGAGATCGGACCTAGGACCTTCATCGACTCTTTCAGTGGTTTTCAAATTTTATTGGGTGTGGGCCCCACGGCAAATATTAGCATACCCCCATCATTTCAGAAAATATTTTTCTGAGTCTATAGCAACAGAAATGATAAGGCAAAAAATCTCAGAAAAAATACCTAATTATAGAATGCTTGAGAATCCAACTGTGTTTGAAATATGATATGACCAGCCCCAGACGGACAGAAACCGATAATGTTGCGGACCCCCTGAAATCCCCTCCTGGACCCCTATGGGGGCCAGAACCTAGTTTGAAACTCCTCTGTCTATATGACTCATTCCTCCATTCATAAATACAAACTAACAGTTGAGCCTTTGGGGTACAGTCTGGTATTCGTAACAAGGTTAATGAGTGAACGGCAACAAGCTAGAGGTTGATTAGTGCCTATTCGTTCTTCCTAGATTATCAACAACTTCTGATGGGATTGAAGGCATTAACGTGAAGGAAATCCAATATTACGATCGTCAATGTGGAACAATGCAGAAAAAAACCCACGGCAATGCATTTAACAAGTATTGCACCCTCATTGGAATTCCCCATCTCCATTGTAGGGAAGAGGTGGATCAGCAAAAATGGGAACAGATCTACTAACAGAACTGGTCTATTTTCCTCTTGATTATGATTAATGCAAAGTGCGATCAGACAATACATGCTCATAGCATGAATTATCTGTGTACCATTAGCCATTTCCAGTATTAAAAAGTCATCTAAATATAGTTCTAAAGATAAATGTAGCTTCATGGTCAAGAAATAGCGTCGGAGTGAATTATAATTGCCTTTAACTCTCTGAGAACTGCAGTAGCAGAATATGAACGTACTGAAGATGACTTTCTGAGTTAGGTTTAATGGGTAGAAAATGGAAGACAACTTGCCCACAATTTCCTGATATGTGCAGCAGGTGGGCAAGGCCCCTTTCTCCCTCCTCCACCCTATTTTGTTATGGTAGCTGAGAAAGAGTGAAGACTAAATAGAATTATTCAGCCGTACAACTGACTATTACGGCACATTCTCACAAACTTTCTGGAGCCAAGCTACTTCACATTCAGGTAAGCTATGGATAAGGCCATGAATCTTTGCCGCTACCTGAAATACACGGAACAAAATATTCACTCATTCAATGCATATTTACCTTACAGAAAAGGACAGCCATCAGCACAAGCCAGATGGGTGGAGCGACTCTACAGGCCAGAGGTGTCACCCCTTATAAATGTGCTTTCATGGAGGTTATCAACTAGGTGAGGAAAGAAGTTTACACCAAAAGGAATACAGTACAGGTTTGTATAACTATAATTACCTTCTCTGTGCAAGTGTGCTTCAATAGGTGTAAAGCAATGACTGCTGTATCACAAAATGTGCTATATACTGTTTCTGCAGCAACAACAAAATGCCTAACTATGTACATAGAAACACAGAAACATAGAAGATAGGAGCAGGAGTAGGCCATTCGGCCCCTCGAGCCTGCTCCGCCATTCAATGCGATCATGGCTGATCATCCAATTTCAATACCCTGTCCCTGCTTTCTCCCCATACCCCTTGATCCCTTTAGCCTTAAGAAATATATCCAACTCCTTCTTGAAAATATTTAATGAATTGGCCTCTACTGCCTCCTGTGGTAGAGAATTCCACAGGTTCACCACTCTCTGGGTAAAGAAATTCCTCCTCATTTCTGTCCTAAATGGCCTACCCCTTATCCTTAGACTGTGACCCCTGGTTCTGAACTCCCCGACCATTGGGAACATCCTTCCTGCATCTAGTCTGTCCAGTCCTGTCAAATTTGCCTTTCTCTTATTATTATGGATATGTTACAATCCAAAAAGGAGCAAAACTGTTCCTCTTACCAACAAGTTTCACCAAAGCACTCAGCATCGTCGCTACTTGGAGCACATGCCAACCGAGAGACACAAACAGCGGAGTAACAACAGAAAATGCTGGAAAAACTCAGCAGGCCAGGCAACATCTGTGGAGAGAGAAATAGAGTCAACGTTTCAGGTTGAAACCCTTCGTCAGGACTGAAGAAACACAGGAAATGAAACAGATTAAAAGGCCAGTTTGGGGGCTGGGGAATGGGGATGAAAGAACAAAAGAGAAGTGAAGAGGCATTAGAGGTATTCAAAACCAGACGAGATGGTGATAGGACTAGTAAAGAGACAAAAGACGGCTCTAGATTAGGTGTGAAATGCGCTGGCAGTATGAGAGACAGCTGCCATGTGGGAGAGAAAAAAAGGAGGGAAGGGCACAAAACAAAGGTGTGGATAAAAAATATATATAAAAATGTAATAGGGGCTGAGGTTATGATCTGAAATTGTTGAACTCGATATTGAGTCCGGAAGGCTGTAAAGTGCCTAATTGGAAGATGAGGTGCTGTTCCTCGAGCTTACGCTGGGTTTCCGTGGAACAATGCAAGAGCCCGAGTACAGTGAGGTCTAAGTGGGAATGGGGCGGTGAATTAACACCGGAGGTTTGAGTGATGTAGGAAAGGAAGCACAGGGTGAGTCACTTCTCATGGAGGTAGAAGAAGCAAAGGTTATGGCTGAGGAATGGCTGGTTGCTACGAGCTGAGGCATAGCATCGCAACTTGAGTCACTTTGTGAGTTTAACTTCAGGGACCCAGCTATGAATTGGAGAATGCTTCACGAGCCTGAATATGTTCAGCAATCACTTGCCTCCTTGTAAGCTAGGTTAGTGTAAAATACCCTATTCTTATATACACGTATATGTAGGATTAGGATTTGGTTTAATCGTATATGTGTCAGCTGTGGCTCAGTTGGTAGCACACTCGCCTCTGAGTCAGAAGGTTGTGGGTTCACAGTCCCGCTCCAGAGACTTGAGCACATGAAGCTAGGCTGACACTCCAGTGCAGTGCTGAGGGAGTGCTGCACCGTCGGAGGTGCCATCTTTCGGATGAGATGTTAAATCAAGGCCCCATCTGCTGTCTGAGGTGGATGTAAAAGATCCCATGGCACTATTTCGAAGGAGAGCAGGGGAGTTATCCCCGGTGTCCTGCCCAATATTTATCTCTCAACCAACAGAACAAAAACAAATTATCTGGTCATTATCACATTGCTGTTTGTGGGAGCTTGCTGTGCGCAAATTGGCTGCCGTGTTTCCTACATTACAACAGTGATTACATTCCAAAAAGTACTTCATTGGCTGTAAAGTGCTTTGAGACGTCCGGTGGTTGTGAATTGCGCTATATAAATGCGAGTCTTTCTTTCTTTTAAGAAAGGAGGGAGAGAGAAAACGGGGAACTACAGACCAGTTAGCCTGGCATCAGTAGTAGGGAAAATGCTAGAATCTATTATTAAGAATGTGGTAACAGGGCACTTAGAAAATAATAATAGGATTGGGCAGAGTCAACATAGATCTATGAAATTTCTTTCTTATATGGTTACGGTTTTTGCTTTCTCTTGACTTATAAATAGCTTGTAGACTTGTACTGTAGCTAGAAATAATAAAATGGTCAATTTGCTCATTCCCAGAATGCTTCAGGGTATGGAAGACCTTTAGCAAGAAAAAGTTTTGTCAGCAAGGAGGGTTTTTTTATTAGCAAGGAATGATGAATAAGGGGTCAAAGATCTTTCAGATAAGAGAGTAGCCTATATCACAAACAAACAATGATCAACAGATGAGTTAGGAAAAACAACTGAAAAACAACTCTTATCACACCATAATGAATCATCAAGGTTGCAAGGGTGGGTGTGAGTGACTAGAGTCCTATAAAGATATTAAGCTTTTCTTCACAATTCATAGAGAGAGACAGAAACGAAATAATGGATGATGGTTAGGTCTCTAGCCAGAGGAAAAGCGGGTAATATTGTTTATTTCTCTGTATGACTATTGCTTAGACACTCTCAAGACTCAGTCAAATTTAATAAAGGTTATTTGCAAACCAAGAAATTGGTGTCAAGTTTCAGAACCTTACAGTCAGCTACACATATGGATTCTACTAACAGGTTGTTCACTGACATGAAGCTAGGATTGTTTGCTCTTCAAACTGCTGGTCAGCAGCATCAATGGCAATGACATTGCAGGCCTCAGACAGACAGGAGATGAGTATCTCTCAGGAATTGTATGTTGCGCCATTGAGATCCACACTCCATGACAGAACAGACTCCATGACAGGCCAAGGTAAGAACTCAGCACCCAACAACAGCAGCGATAGATGCACAGGAAGGGAGCCCTCAGTTGCCTCTGGACAAATGACAGGAGAATCCCCTGAAAACAAGGAAGCTCCTGCAGCTGAAACAGGCCAGGCTATTCCTAGCACACAGGCAGGACAGCCTGGGTCTACCATATGTCAAGTAAGCAACCGGCCAAAACACGAGCACCTTTGGTGAAGCTTTCACTATGATTCCTTTCAGAAGTCACAAGATGCCCACAATACAAAGCATAGGCAAGGGTCCGAGCCAGTGGCGTTTGCAGGAATGGCTTTAGAGACCATGCCCAATAGACGTTGGTGGCCACATGTATCATATGTCCATTGTTGTCCATGTCAACAATTGGTTTGATATTTCTCAAATAACAATTTCTTCTGCTAATACTCTGTTGGCCTTAAAGTGTACTGTGCTACATTTTATGGAAGATTTCTAAATTGTGTGATCTTTGGTTATATATTCCCTGGTTTCTGGATGCATATAGTAGGAGAGATTTCTCATCAGGCTTGTATCAGAAAAATTCACCAGTCCTTCTGCCGATGATGCGTCAGCTGGCTGCATTTTGTGCATTGCAGTGTTCTTGTGTCACCAGCACATTAAGGCCTCAGAATTCATACAAAAAATATTTAAATGAATGCTTGGTTCAATTTCTCAGCTTTTACATTATCTGCCACAAAGCCCATTTTAAATGGGTTTAAGAGAAGCTTCATGTACCTTTCACAGTACCTTTTTTCGTAATGTGCTGCTTCTAACAGATTTTTAAAAATGTTTTTGATTTATTTTGTGGGGGCGGGGTGAAAATTTTACTCATTCATACGGTAAGTTTTTTTTTAAAGTCCCCAAAAATTAGTCCATTACTGTTGGCTAAGTCACTGGAAAGTGAAATGTCACTGAAGTATTTACAAGACCTCACCATAAGAACATAAGAACATAAGAAATAGGAGCAGGAGTAGGCCAATCGGCCCCTCGAGCCTGCTCCGCCATTCAATAATATCATGGCTGATCTGATCCTAACCGTCAATCTACTATCACATAACCATCTCCTGAATCTAACAGAGTTAGACACACGAAATAGGAGCAGGATCAGGCTACACGGCCCCTGGGCCTGCTCTGCTACCCACAGGGCCATGACCGATCCGAATCTAGACTCATGTCCAAATTCCTGCCCGCTCCCCGTAACCCTTAATTCCCTTACTTCTAGGAAACTGTCTATTTCTGTTTTAAATTTATGTAATGATGTAGCTTCTACAGCTTTTTGGGGCAGCATATTCCATGGACCTACCACCCTCTGAGTGAAGTAGTTCCTCCTCATCTCAGTTTTGAAAGAGCAGCCCCTTATTCTAAGACTATGCCCCCTAGTTCTAGTTTCACCCATCATCGGGAACATCCTCCCCGCATCCACCCGATCCAACCCCTTCACAATCTTATATGTTTCAATAAGATCGCCTCTCATTCTTCTGAACTCCAATGAGTAGAGTCCCAATCTACTCAACCTCTCCTCATATGTCCATCCCCTCATCCCCGGGATTAACCGAGTGAACCTTCTTTGTACTGACTCGAGAGCAAGTATGTCCTTTCTTAAGTATGGACACCAAAACTGTACGCAGTATTCCAGGTGCGGTCTCACCAATACCTTGTACAACTGAAGCAATACCTCCCTATTTTTATATTCTATCCCCCTAGCAATAAAAGCCAACATTCCATTGGCCTTCTTAATCACTTGCTGCACCTGCATACTAACCTTTTGAGTTTCGTGCACCAGGACCCCCAGATCCCTTTGTACTTCAGTACTTTCCAGTTTCTTGCCATTAAGATAATAACTTGCTCTACGATTTTTCCTGCCAAAGTGCATAACCTCACACTTTCCAGTATTGTATTCCATCTGCCAAATCTCTGCCCACTTACTTAGCCTGTCTATGTCCCCTTGCAGGTTTTTTATGTCCTCCTCACTCACTACTTTCCCTCCCATCTTAGTATCATCTGCAAACTTTGATATGTTACACTCGGTCCCCTCCTCCAAATCGTTAATATAGATTGTAAAGAGTTGGGGACCCAGCACTGACCCCTGCGGAACACCACTAGTTACTGATTGCCAGTCTGAGAATGAACCATTTATCCCAACTCTCTGCCTTCTGTTAGATAGCCAATCCTCTATCCATGCCAGAATATTACCCCCAATCCCGTGATTTTTTATCATAAGCAATAATCTTTTGTGTGGCACCTTGTCAAATGCCTTTTGGAAGTCTAAATACACTACGTCCACTGGTTCCCCTTTATCCACCCTATATGTTACTTCCTCAAAGAACTCCAGCAAATTTGTCAAACATGACTTCCCCTTCATAAAACCATGCTGACTTTGTCCTATTAAATTATGATTATCCAAATGTCCTGTTACTGTCTGCTTAATAATGGACTCCAAAATTTTACCTACCACAGATGTTAGGCTAACCGGTCTATAGTTTCCAGCTTTCTGTCTACTGCCCTTTTTAAATAAGGGTGTTACATTAGCAGTTTTCCAGTCTGCCGGGACCTTTGCCGAGTCCAGGGAGTTTTGGAAAATTATTACCAATGCATCCACAATCCCTACCGCCACTTCCCTCAAGACCCTAGGATGTAAGCCATCAGGTCCAGGTGATTTATCCGCCTTGAGTCCCATTATTTTACCGAGTACCACTTCCTTAGTGATTTTGATCGTGTTTAGCTCCTCCCCCCCTATAGCCCCCTGTTTGTCCAGTGTTGGGATATTCTTAGTGTCCTCTACTGTAAAGACTGATACAAAATATTCATTCAGTGTTTTTGCCATCTCCATATTTCCCACCATTAATTTCCCGGTCTCATCCTCTAAGGGACCAACATTTACTTTAGCCACCCTTTTTCTTTTTATATAACTATAAAAACTCTTACTATCTGTTTTTATATTTTTTGCTAATTTACTTTCCTAATCTATCTTCTCTTTCTTAATCAATCTTTTTGTTATTTTTTGCTGTCTTTTAAAGTTTTCCCAATCCTCTATCCTCCCACTAGATTTGGCTTCCTTATATGCCCTTGTTTTTAGTCGAATACTATCCTTAATTTCTTTACTTAGCCACGGATGGCTGTTTTTTCTTTTACACCCTTTTCTTCTCAGTGGAATATATATTTTTTGGAAGTTGTAAAATAACTCCTTAAATGTACACCACTGATCATGTACCGTCTTACCCTTTAATCTATTTTCCCAATCCACTCTACTCAATTCCGCTCTAATACCTTCATAGTCTCCTTTATTCAAGCTTAGCATGCTTGTTTGAGATCCAACCTTCTCACCCTCTAATTGAATATGGAATTCAACCATGTTATGGTCACTCATTCCAAGCGGATCCTCTACAGGAGAAAGATATAGTTCGCCCGGGGCGACCTGGGGGCGACCTGTTGTAGAACGGTGGCTCTTTTAGGCCATGACTCAGGCCCTTCAATGCGGACTAGATGAAAAAAGAAGGTACATGACATGGGAGTTCATCCAACACTAACTTCCACAGGAGATCAGGGAGCCAAAAATGATCTCAGCACAATCTGCAGAGTTCCATGGCCGTTGGCAAGTTAAGGCAAGATTAATGATGGGGATGGTTCGGATACACCGCAGATACGGTAGGGTAGATTTTCAACTTGCCACCGGGACTAAAATGGTCAATGCGGATTGGCTGCCTGTTATAGAAACCATCTTATTTTTCATTTCAATGGAAAGTAAAGCAGGGGGGTTTCTACAACAGGCGGCCAATCCGCAACACCAGTTTTACGCCTCGGCAGTGAGTTGAAAATCTTTCCCGGTATCTTATGCTGGAAGTGCTACAAGAGGAAGGAAAAAGGTCTGCCAGTGCGATCGGCAGGCTCCTGAGCCACACTGACTGTTCCAGCCATTATGCTGCCTGCGGGTCTTGGCACATCTGCCGGCCAATTACTTAGGACCATTGCCCTCAATGATCAGCCAGTTGCCAAACTTTGCTGCCTGCTGTCAGGACAGTAGCAGGCGACCTGCAACCCAGGCAAAATGGCATTTAAGGTCATCACTGCCCTCAAGATTTATGCCTCTCGTTCATTCCAGATTAGCATTGCTGCATTGGCTAATGTGTTGGGCACAAATATACCGAACAGGTGACTGATGCATCAGTCAGCATGACCAGCAGTTTTATCTTATTCCCACTGACTGTAATGTTATCTTAATAACGTAATTATGAGTCTCCCAAGCAGTTGTAGTGGAGTGCCATTTATTCAGTCCTGACTCTGTGTCTCCTAGTACAGTACTTCAAGCATGGCCAAGATGGCGTCGGATCCCACCCCCGGATATGACGTCAGCCGTCAACCAGTTGTCAATCAAACCCCGCTGTCTTTACGACAGCTACGGTTATCCGTACATCTTCCCCCTTCAATGAAGACATAACACAGTAACAACATAACATAACATAACACATAGAACACTTGTTAACATTAAATAGAAACAGTCAGTGTAACTACACCATTGAACTAATTGCAGGTAGGTATAAACCTTACCCACACCCAGGAGTCCATTAACTGTTTACAGTCTTATCAATCCCTGTCTACAGGTCAAGTTTAACTACAGGCTTTCTGGTGCGCTGTGACCTGCGTGGCTGAATGGGTGTTTGCTGAACCACCCCAGTTGTATCCCTTAAGTTCATGTCTGTACCACACAGGTCCCTTGTCACATTATCACTACTGTGTCCTTCGTCACTTTGTGGCATTTCCCTCATCTCGTCTCTTTGTGGCATTTCCCTCATCTCGTCATCCTTTCCGTCCTCCTGAGGGTGAAAGGTCTCTGTGGTTTTCAATAGGTGTCTCCTGTTTCTACGAAACACATTGCCGTTCACTGTCATGACACTGTATGACCTGGGGGCGACCTGTTGTAGAACGGTGGCTCTTTTAGGCCATGACTCAGGCCCTTCAATGCGAACTATATCTTTCTCCTGTAGAGGCACTAGTGTAGTGGCTGTGCGGTCATGAAGTGTTTTTTGTTTCTGTTGTTGTTTCCGAGCCTTGTCTGCCCACACCTCATCTCTGTGGTCAGGTGTGACATAACTGGAAAGTCGTGTATGGATTTTCCGACCCAGTAAGAGCTCAGCTGGAGACTTGCCGCTTGCTAGCGGGCCCACCCTGTACGACATCAGGGCCAGATATGGGTCAGTGTTGCTGTGTGCTGCTTTCTTTAATAGTCTTTTCACAATCTGTACCCACTTCTCCGCTTTTCCATTAGCCTGAGGATAGAGCGGACTGGAGGTTACATGATTAAACTCATACTCTGAAGCAAATGACTGAAACTCATGACTGGCATAGGGAGGGCCATTATCAGAGACCAGTGTTAGAGGGATGTCCTGCCTGGCAAAGATTGACTTCAGGTGAGTTATCACAGCTCTTGATGTGGTACTGGACAAGAGAGCCATCCCTGGATAATTGGAATAATAATCAATAACTAACAAATAGTCTTTTCCTTCATAGTGAAATATATCAGTTCTGACCTTTTCCCAAGGCTGTGATGGGAGCTCTGTGGTAATGAGGGACTCTTTTGTTTGCTTGTAGTGATACTCCTAACATGTAGCACACTCGCTGATCAACTGGTCAATATCAGAGTTCATGTTTGGCCAGTAGAGTGCCTCACGTGCTCTCCTTTTTGACTTTTCTGCACCGAGGTGCCCTTCATGTATCCTGTTGAGCATTTCTCGTCGCATAGAGGTGGGCACTACTATCCTGTCACACTTAAGCAGTAGTCCATTGACCACAGAGAGCTCAGACGGAATGTGATAATATTGTTTACATGACCCTTTCTTCCAGCCCTCTTGAAGATTTCTCATTACTTTACTCAGGACTGGGTCCTTTGATGTCTCTGTGACTATCACTGACAGTTGTTCCTGTGTAGCGGGCAATGCTGCGTAGACCATATCCACATGAAGAGCCACATCCTCTTCTGATTCACTGTTTTGTGTGGCATAAGGCGCAGCCCTGGATAGTGTGTCTGCAATGAACATTTGTGTCCCTGGCACATATGTTAGCTCAAAATCGTAACGTTGAAGTCTCATCATTAGGCGTTGTATCCGTGGCGACATGTCACACAGATTCTTCTTTGCGATCCCTAGCAGTGGCTTATGGTCCGTTTCTAGGATAACCTTGGGAAGACCATAGATGTAGGTATGAAATTTTTCACACCCAAATGCCAAGCCGAGGCACTCCTTCTCGATTTGCGCGTACCGGCACTCTGTAGCCGTCATGGAGCGTGACGCATACGCCACTGGTCGCCATTCTCCTTCATCTCCCTGTAGAAGGACAGCCCCTAATCCATTCTTAGAGGCATCTGTGGACACTTTTGTCCTCTTTTTAGGGCAGAAGAACTTCAGCAGGGGTTCACTTGCTAGAATGTGTAGCAGCCCCTTCCATTCTCTCTCGTGTTCATGTCCCCATTGGAACTCTGTCTCTTGGTGCAGCAGTTTTCTCAGATGAACAGCTTTCACTGCTAGATTTGGAATGAATTTTCCTAGGTAGTTAACCATGCCAAGGGCCCGCTGAACCCCTTTCTTGTCCTTTGGTTTCTCCATGTCATGTATAGCCTTTACCTTTGACTTGTCTGGCTGAATCCCCTATGTAGAGATCTTGTCTCCGAGGAATGTGATTTCATTGACACTGAACTGACATTTGTCTTTATTTAGTTTGAGTCCATACTGCTGTATTCTCTGAAGTGTTTTCTCCAGTCTGGTGTCGTGCTCCCCTGAGTGGAGCCCCATACTACCAGATCATCCACGTACACCCGCACTCCCTCCAGGCCCTCGATGATTTGCTCCATTGCTCTGTGAAAGATTTCTGGGGCGGAGCTAATACCAAATGGCAGACGCTGGTAGGAGTATCGACCAAACGGGGTGTTAAAAGTGCACAGCTTAGCACTTTCTTCATCAAGTTTCAACTGCCAGAAACCATGCGAGGCGTCCATCTTGGAGAAGACTTTCGCTTCTGTCATTTCGCTGACTATTTCCTCTCTCTTTGGAATTTGGTAGTGCTCTCTTTTGATATTGGCGTTAAGGTCCTTGGGATCCATGCAGACACGCAATTTATCAGTTTTCTTTGAATTGACGCAGACCATGGAATTTACCCAGTCAGTCGGTTCCTCAATCTTCTTTATGACAGCTAGTCCCTCCATGCGGTCTAGCTCTTTCCTCAGTTTTTCACGGAGAGCCACTGGAACTCTCCTGGGTGCATGAATCACAGGTTGTGCATCCTCTCTCAGTTTGATGGAGTATGTAAAGGGCAGTGCTCCGAAACCCTGAAATACATCTGCATATTTGTGTGCTATAGTCTCATGAGTCAGATTTGTACTATTTTGGGGGGCACTCTGCACACAGTTCAGTTCATTGATAGTATAGACTCGTTTTACCAAGCCCAAATCCACACAGGCCTTATCCCCCAACAGTGACTCATGTCCTTCAGGCACTATAACAAAGGTCAAAGGGTGAATGTGATTTTTTACCTTAACATTCAGCCTACACGTTCCTTTTGTTTCAACGCTTTGTCCATTGTATGCCTTCAAAGACACTGTCTTGTTCAGTATTTTAGGTCGCACTTTGAGATTCCGTGCATCACTCCAACTTATGAGGTTTGCTTTAGCACCTGTATCTAGCTTAAAGGGAACAATGGTGCCATTTACCAGCAAGGGAGCTATCCAAACTTCAGTCTTTGGTCCTACAGAGTGCACTTCATTAGCATTTTTGCCCTGTTTTGACTCATTTTGCACCATTCCAACAAACAAAGTCTCTGCTCCTGTCTCTACAGTCTCAATAGCATGCACTGTCTTTTTACCTTCAGTTTTCTCTTCCCAAAAACACATCTTGGCAAAGTGATTCCTGCCTTTACATTTTGCACAGTTCTTCCCATAAGCAGGACACTGTCTGGCTACGTGTTTATTACCGCACCGTCTGCATTCATAAGGCATCATCGTCTTGAACTTCATGGGCCCTCTTGTGTCTCTTTTGTGCACCACATCCACCGGCAGATTTTTCAGCCCCAGGGCGCTCCCGCCCGCTGCTGTGCTGCTCCGTTTGAAAGTTTTCATGTGCATGGCTGAGAATTCACTAGCATGACATATTTTCACTGCTGCATCCAAATTTAGGTCATTGTCTCTAAGCATTCTCTCCCTCAACTTCTTGTCAAGTATTCCAAAAACGACTTGATTGCATATCATCGATTCCTTCAGGTCCCTAAAGCTGCATGTTTGTGCTTTTATTTTCAAGTCCATCAAAAAAAATCAAAGGATTCTCCTTGCTTTTGCACACGGGAGCAAAACATGAATCTCTCATACGTTTCATTCTTTTTTGGAGTGTAGTATTTGTCGAACCGTTCTATCACCTTGTCCAGATCATTTTTATCATCTTTGGCTGCAAACGTAAATGTATTAAACAGCTCGATTGCCTGCGAGCCAGCCACTGTTAGCAACAAAGCTACTTTACGTGTTCCAGAGCTAGTCGAAGCGTCAATCGCTGTGAGGTAGAGAAGAAAGCGTTGCTTGAAGACACGCCAGTTTTCATCCACATTTCTTTCTAGTTGCAGGCTAGCCGGAGGTTTTATTCCTTCCATTGTTGTAGTATGTCCTTATCATGAGTTCTATAAATCCTGGTACCATGTAATGTTATCTTGATAACGTAATTACGAGTCTCCCAAGCAGTTGTAGTGGAGTGCCATTTATTCAGTCCTGACTCTGTGTCTCCTAGTACAGTACTTCAAGCATGGCCAAGATGGCGTCGGATCCCGCCCCCGGATATGACGTCAGCCATCAACCAGCTGTCAATCAAACCCCGCTGTCTTTACGACAGCTACGGTTATCCGTACACTGAGGAGCAGCCATATATGGATGCCGAATTTCACCATTCTGCTGCATTTCATACACTACACGGGACTACCTTGATTCTGCTCCTCCTCCCCCACCATCACGTGCCCTTTCTCGTCTGTGCTACCTCCTTCGGCTCACTAGCTGCATCCTTCAGGTTGTGTGTAGACGTGGAGGGAGCTGTGTGTTGTTCTTGTTCTCTGACCATGCTGACAAGCTGCTCTCCCAGGCCTACAATGATAAAAAAGGAACAGATATTAAAATGTTGGCTCCAAGGCACACCTTCAAACAAAGCTTTCAATACATTGCATGATGCTTGTGTGATTGTGTGCATGCCTGATTGCGATGAGGAAGAAGGAGGTCAAGTCCTTCGGCCGGAGGAACACACGGGTCTACGAGAGGCCCGGATCATTTTAACGGCCGGACCTCAATAACGTATATGCGGTGAGCTGCTGGCTTAAAATGGGAATCCAGAGACAGCTCACTGGATTCCAGCTGGTGAATATCAGGTAGCCCAGCTGACCAGCACTCCGGTATGCCACCAGGAGTGGGTTCGGGAGGGTTTTTTTTGAACATGGAAGGGCAGGTGAGCTGGGGGGGGGGGCGACAGATTCCCAAACTTTCTTTGTGGGGCCCAAAGGACAATTCCTGCTCCTCCTGGCTACTTGCCTGCCAGGTTTTAAGGTCCGCGGAAGGAATTTTGGGAGTGTGGGCAAAATTGCGCTAATGTTACATTAACATTGAATATATTTAATGCAGAGATAGACAGATTCTTCAACAATAAGGCAGTCAAGGGTTATGGGGAGCGGGCAGGAAAGTGAAGCTGAGCCCAAGATCAGATCAGCCATGATCTTATTACATAGAAACATAGAAGATAGGAGCAGGAGTAGGCCATTTGGCCCCTCGAGCCTGTTCCGCCATTTAACATAGTAACATAGAGATAGGAACAGGAGTAGGCCATTCGGCCCTTCGAGCCTGCTCCGCCATTCAATGAGATCATGGCTGATCCTCGTCTGAGATCATAGCTGATCTTACCAGTTCAGTACCCCGTCCCCGCCTTTTCTCCGTAACCCTTAATCCCCTTAGCCTTCAGAAATATATCCAATTCTCTCTTGAAAATATTTATTGAATTAGCCTTCACAGCCCTCTGTGGCAGGGAATTCCACAGGCTCACCACTCTTTGAGTGAAGAAATTCTTCCTCATCTCTGTTTTAAATGATTTGCCCGCTATTTTTAGACTGTGGCCCCTGGTTCTGTGCTCCCTGGCCATTGGAAACATTCTCTCTGAATTCAGCCTGTCCAGGCCTGCCATAATTTTATATGTTTCGATGAGATCCCCTCTCAATCTTCTAAACTCCAGTGAGTACAAGCCCAAACTATTTAATCTCTCTTCGTAGGTCATTCCCGCCATTCCAGGTATCAGCCTGGTGAATCGCCGTTGCACTCTTTCCATGGCAAGAACATCCTTCCGCAGATGGGGCGACCAAAACTGTACACAATACTCCAGATGCGGTCTCACCAGCACCTTGTACAGCTGTAGTAAGGTATCCCTATTCCTATACTCGAACCCCCTTGATATGAAGGCCAACATACCATTTGCCTTCTTAATCGCCTGTTGCACCTGCATGCTCTCCTTCAGTGACTGGTGCACAAGAACACCCAGGTCCCTCTGCACTTCCCCATCTCCCAATCTATTGCCATTTAGATAATAATCTACCCTCCTGTTTTTACCCCCAAAGTGGATAACCTCGCATTTATCCACATTATAGTGCATCTGCCACGTATCCGCCCATTCCCCCAACCTGTCCAAATCGCACTGTAGCCTCCTGACATCCTCATCAGAGCCCACCCCTCCTCCTAGTTTAGTGTCGTCAGCGAATTTGGAAATATTGCATCCAATTCCCTGATCCAGATCATTTATATATATTGTGAACAGCTGGGGTCCCAGGACAGATCCTTGCGGCACCCCGCTGGTCACTGCCTGCCACTCTGAAAACGAGCCGTTTATTCCAACTCTCTGTTTTCTATCCGCCAGCCAGTTCTCTATCCACGTTAATACTTTGCCCCCAATCCCATGAGCCTTAATTTTGCATGACAATCTTTTGTGTGGAACCTTATCGAAGGCTTTCTGGAAGTCAAGGTACACCACATCCACTGGCTCTCCCCCATCTATTTTACCAGTTACTTCCTCAAAAAATTCCAGCAGATTAGTCAAACACGATTTACCCTTTGTAAATCCATGTTGACTCTGTCCGATCCTTTCCCCATTTGTCAAGTGCTCCGCTATTTTATCCTTAATAATGGACTCTAGCATTTTGCCCACAACCGATGTAAGGCTTACTGGTCTATAATTCCCTGCTTTCTCTCTACCCCCCTTTTTAAATATTGGGGTAACATTAGCTACCCTCCAATCCACGGGTACTGTTCCCGAGTCAATGGAGTTCCGGAAGATGATCCTTAGAGCATCTGCTATCTCCAGGGCCACCTCCTTAAGTACCCTAGGATGTAGTTTATCAGGCCCCGGGGATTTGTCGGCCTTCAGTCCCCTCAACTTACCCAACACCATATCCCTAGAGATACTAATTTCTGTCAGCTCCTCCCTCTCATTAGTCCCTATGTTTGCCGATATTCCTGGGAGGTTATTTGTGTCCTCCTTTGTGAATACAGAACCAAAGTATGAGTTTAATTGGTCTGCCATTTCCTTATTCTCCATTATATATTCTCCCGAATCGGACTGCAGGGGACCGACTTGGGATTTTACCAGTCTTTTCCTCCTGATATACCGATAAAAGCTTTTGCAGTCTGTCTTTATTTTTAATGAGATCATGGCTGATCATCCAAATTCAGTACCCTGTCCCTGCTTTCTCCCCATATCCCTTGATGCCTTTAGCCTTAAGAAATATATCTAACTCCTTCTTGAATATATTTAATGAATTGGCCTCTACTGCCTTCTGTGGTAGAGAATTCCACAGGTTCACCACTCTCTGGGTGAAGAAATTCCTCCTCATCTCAGTCCTAAATGGCTTATCCCTTATCCTTAGACTGTGACCCCTGGTTCTGGACTCCCCCGCCATCGAGAACATCCTTCCTGCATCTAGTCTGTCTAGCCCTGTTAGAATTTTATAAGTTTCAATGAGATCCCCTCTCATTTTCTAAACTCTAGCGAATATAAGCCTAATCGACCCAATCACTCCTCATATGTCATTCCTGCCATTCCAGGTATTCAGTCTGGTGAATCTTCGCTGCACTCTCTCCATGGCAAGAACATCCTTCCTCAGGTAAGGTGACCAAAACTGCACACAATACTCAAGGTGTGGTCTCACCAAGGCCCTGTACAACTGCAGCAAGACATCCTTGCTCCTGTACTCGAATCCTCTCGCTATGAAGGCCAACATAGCATTTGCCTTCTTAACCATCTGCTGCACCTGCATGCTTACCTTCAGCGACTGGTGCACAAGGACACCCAGGTCTCATTGCACTTCCCCTTCTCCCAATCTATTGCCATTCAGATAATAATCTGCCTTCCTGTTTTTGCCACCGAAGTGGATAACCTCGCATTTATCCACATTGGGCAGATGCATGGCAGATGCAGTATAATCACCCAAACTGTCCAAATCATACTGGAGTTTCTCTGCATCCTCCTCACAGCACACGCGCCCACCCAGCTTTGTGTCATCTGCAAACTTGGAGATAATACATTGAGTTCCCTTGTCTAGATCATTTATATTGGGGGAGAAATTCAGTGTCGCCTCGTTTGGGGCGCTATTATCAGCCGTGTGCAAAGTTTAGCGCCTGGCGCTAATTATCGCCTCTGACAGCAAACTTGGCTTTTATCGCCCCTGGAGTTGATTGGAGCGCTAAGTCAGGCACTTCACACCTGTCTTAAGGCGCAAAGGCCGAGAAGCGAGGCGCTACCTCAGAGCGCTGGCGAAGCAAGGAAGGGCAAATCAAAATGAACCTGCAAAGTGCTGCTCAGTACCCAAAACTCCTTCACACAGCGTTGAATCTCTCCTGAAGTCTCTCTCTCTCTCTCTCTCTCTCTCTCTCTCTCTCTCTCTCTCTCTCAGAATGCTTGGTGCAAAATGTCACCGACAAAAAGAGGCAAGAAGCGCTCGCCTTTAAATAGCGCTTCCCCAGTCCCTTTCTGACAGCAAAACGCTCCCCTCAACCTGTCGTGGCTAGCGGCAGGTGGTAAGGCAGGGGGCACCACTCAATATCTGGCCGGAACGCTAACGGGGCATTGCGCACTCGACTGACATCACGATCTGCTGGCGCAGAAGATCGTGGCGGTAGTGTTTAGAGCCGCCGCAAAATGTCTAGTTATTTTCGCGAGCGGCGCAAACATCAACGCACCCGGGTGCTAGTTTCCTTGCACCCAATTGGCGCCCTCTTAAGGTGCTAATGGGAGGCGCAAACAACTGAATTTTTCCCCCATTGTGAATAGCTGGAGTCCTAGCACCGATCCCTGCGGTACCCCACTAGTCACTGCTTGCCACTCGGAAAAATACCCATTTATTCCAACTCTTTGCTTCCTGTCTGCCAACCAGTTCTCTATCCAAGACAGTACCTTACCCCCAATCCCGTGTGCTTTAAATTTGCATGCTAATCTCTTATGCGGGACCTTATCGAAAGCCTTCTGAAAGTCCAAATACACCACATCCACTGGTTCTCCCTTATCTATTCTACCAGTTACATCCTCAAAAAATTCCAGTAGATTAGTCAAGCATGATTTACCTTTTGTAAATCCATGTTGACTTTGTCCGATCCTGTCACTGTTTTCCAAGTGCTCTGCTATTACATCTTTTATGATGGACTCTTAACATTGTCCCCACTGCCGATGTCAGACTTACTGGTCTATAATTCCCCATTTTCTCTCTGCCACATTTTTTAAAAAGTGGGGTTACATTAGCTATCTTCCAATCCATGGGAACTGTTCCAGTGTCTATAGAACTTTGGAAGATGACCAGCAATGCATCTACTACTTCTAGGGCCACTTCCTTAAGTACCCTAGGATGTGGATTATCAGGCCCTGGGGATTTATCGGTCTTCAATCCCATCAATTTCCTTAACACCATTTCCCTACAAATACTGATTTCATTTAATTCCTCCCTCTCATTAGACCCTATGTTCCCCAACATCTCTGGGAGTTTATTTGTGTCCTCCTTTGTGAAGACAGAACCAAAGTATGTATTTAATTGGTCTGCCATTTCTTTGTTCCCCATGATAAATTCCCCTGATTCTGACTGCAAGGGACCTACGCTTGACTTCACTAAACTTTTTCTCTTCACATATCTATAGAAGCTTTTACAGTCAGTTTTTATGTTCCCTGAAAGCTTACTCTCATAATCTATTTTCCCCCTCTTAATTAATCCCTTTGTCCTTCTTTGCTGAATCCTAACCTGCTCCCAATCCTCAGGTTTGCTGCTTTTTCTGGCCAAATTATATGTCCTCTCCTTGGATCTTATGCTATCCCTAATTTCCCTTGTTAGCCACGGTTGAGTCACCTTTTTTGTTTTATTTTTATGCCAAACAGGGATGAACAAATTCTGTAGTTCATCCATGCGATCTTTAAATGTTTGCCATTGCCTATCCACTGTCAACTCTTTAAGTAACGTTCCCCAATCCATCCTAGCCAACGTGTGGCTCATACCATCATAGTTTCCTTTATTTAAATTCAGGACCCTAGTCTCTGAGTCAACTACTTCATTCTCCATTTTAATGAAGAATTCTATCATATTATGATCGCTCCTCCCCAAGGGGCCTCGCACAACAAGATTGCTAATTAATCCTTTCTCATTACATAATACCCAGTCTAAGATGGCCTGATCTGTAGTTGGTTCCTCGACATATTGGTCCAGGAAACCATCCCATATACACTCTCGGAATCTCTCCTCCACAGTATTGTTACTAATTTGGTTAGCCCAATCTATATGTAGATTAAAGTCACCCATGATAACTGCTGTGCCCTTATTGCACGCATCTCTAATTTCCCATTTAATGCCATCCCCAACTTCAGCATTACTGTTTGGGGGTCTGTATACAACTCCCACTAACATTTTCTGCCCCATGGTATTTCTCAGCTCTGCCCATACAGATTCCACATCATCAGCGCTAATATCCTTCCTTACTATTGTGTTAATCTCCTCTTTAACCAGCAATGCTACCCCACCTCCTTTTCCTTTTTTCCTGTCCTTCCTGAATATTGAATACCCCTGGATGTTGAATTCCCAGACTTGGTCATCCTGGAGCCATGTCTCTGTAATCCCAATTATATCATATCCGTTTACATCTATTTGCACAGCTAATGCATCCACCTTATTACAAATGCTCCTCGCATTAAGACACAAAGCCTTCCGGCTTGATTTTTTAACACTCTTAGTCCTTTTAGAATTCTTATTTACTGTGGCCCTGTTTGATTTACACCCTTGATTTCTCTGCCTTCCACTTTTGCTTTTCTCCTTCCTGTCTTTTGTTTCTATCCTTGCTTCCCTTTCCTCTGTCTCCCTGCACAGGTTCCCAACCCCCTGCCATTTTAGTTTGAACCCTCCTCCACAGCAGTAGCAAACACTCCCCCTAGGACATTGGCTCTATTGAATGGCGGAGTAGGCTCGAGGGGCCAAATGGCCTACTCCTGCTCCTATTTCTTATGTTCTCATGTTCCATTATTCCTAATGAACCAAATTGCTGCACATTGATATACGCCGGGCGCCTGCGCTACTTCCTGATCGCTCAGACACAAAGAATCATCCCACTTCTGTAGTTCAATGTTTTCATAGTTCAGATTTTGATTTTCAAATTGATGGGTCAGACGTAGGGAAACTTCAGTCATTTTTTTTTCCTTCCAGTAATTAACATCTTCTGGCATTAGCGTGATCATACAGTCACAAAAGGATGAATGAGGAGTTATTTATTATACCGTTGACATATTCATCAGTATTGAGTTACACTGTCATTTGTAACAGAGGAAAAAAAATTAAATAGACTTTTCAAAGGGCACTTTTCCTTTCTCAATACATTCAGATGCTAGCTCACAGTCTGGCACTTCATGCATTTATAATAAGACAAATAACTCATTTTGTATTACATCTTTAATGCATAAATTTAGAGCGTCCCTGCAAAAGGTTATTGTATTACTTCAATATAATAAAATAAAATGTGAATTTTATGTGACTGTCTAATGAACGAGTCGAATTAACTTGACACCCCTAAAATTGCATGGGAGCTTTGCGATATGATCTCCGACAGAATCGGAATCTTTATCAGTAAATTTTTTACTTGCCGCCCGGGAGTAGAATTGGCCTTTCAGACGGGCCGCGCTCTATAGAAAGCACGCGACTGTTCCTTTCCATCGATTGGAATCTCACAAACACCCAGCCCGACCCCGAGTCCCAATCTCACTGATCCCCTCCTCCCTAAATCCCAATCTCACTGATCCGCTCCTCCCTAAATCCCAATCTCACTGATCCGCTCCTCCCTAAATCCCAATCTCACTGATCCCCTCCTCCCTAAATCCCAATCTCACTAATTCCCTCCTCCCCTAATCCCAGTCTCACTAACCCCTGCCACCCCGAGTCCTAATCTCACTGATCCCCTCCTCCTCTACTCCCTGTTCACCCTCTTACAGTCAGGTCCAGCCCAGCTCAGCCTACCCCAGCCTAACCACACTCCTCTCCCCTCCACAAGGCGGTCCCATTGCCGATCACCCCTGACCAGGGGCCTGCTCTCTGTTCCGGGAGGGGGGAGGGTGATGTCATGGAGCGCAGGGGGGGAGGGGATGTGTTAGTTTAAAAGGCACATTTCTCCCAGCCTGTTCGAAGCAGTGCCCAGAACATTCATGTCGTATTCCAGGAGAATCAGCAACCCTAAGCAGAGTACTTCACGGGCTGGATGAAACTGTTCCGCGGGCTTTATACTTGACACCCCTGCTTTCGGACATACTCGGACAACCTTCCACATTGCCGGGTCAATGCCAGTGTTGTAGGTGTACTGCAACAACCTGGCTGATGGAGCAGCTAGCTCCGGTGCATAGGTCAGATGTTATACATGTCGGGAAGTCATTTGCCTAATGCTAAGTAGACGGGCCATGGAAATCTGAAGGAAAATGGCAGATGTGAAGCTGATGGCACCTGCTTCTGCCCGGTTTGTGCCCGAACTCAAAGGTCTACCCGCATCTTCTTATTACCCTCTGTGTAACAGATCTGGCTAAAATCCCTCCATTTTCTCATTTTCAAATTATATCGATTAATTTTTAAATCTTCATCAGTGGCTGAAGGAGAGATGGTGAGGAAAATAAATACAATATTTGCACCAAAGACAAATCCAGCAAAGGATGGAATACTGTGCTGAAGGTTATCTGCTTCCTATTGGTTTCCCAATGATTTTAAGTTAATTGATTTCCTGTCACCAACTCTGCATCAATATGGCCATAATGAGGGGTTTTGCTGTAAAGCACAACTTTCAAAGAATTGATGTGTGAAATTGTAAATGACTGAGGTTAAATTCCTAAGTCTGCTTCGTGCTGTTATTTATCTTTCTGTGGTTGCTAGATTACCAAGTGAAATGGTGATGAGGTCATACACTAAGAGGCCTGTCATTTCGCAGTTGTAATTTACTTACACGTATACAAAAGCCTCACAGGTACTTTCCCTGTGAGGCCTAATTATTTATATTGGTACAGCTATTTCCTGTGCACTGTAGCCTGGTTTCTCCGCTTCCGCGCTTGCCAGCCTGCAATTTGGGCAGAAAACCGCAAGCAGGCAGGCAGGCACTGAAATAGAGGGGGAGAAATTGGGTGAGTAGCGCCACCTGTTAGCGCCTAAAGAGGCAGTCAGTGGCTGTAGCGCCACTGGCTGCGTCTCCCGCGATATTCAGTAGGGGCGCTAATGGTGGCGTTAGGCTTTTGCACTGCGCCACCACCGATGACGTCATCGGTGTGCGCAGCGCCCCATTCGTGCCCCGTTTGCGATATTTGGTAGCGAATGCCGCAGTTGCGCCGCTCGCTACCCGCGCCCGGTTCACGGGGCCTTACTGTGCCGGCAGCGGCGCAAGTTAAGGTGGAGGTGCGGGGCGGCCGCTTTTTCGGCGGCCGCCTGCCAGCACCTCCGTCCCCGGCCTCCTAACCCCCCCCCCCCCCCCGCAGCATTGCCGGCTGTTTCCCGAGAGCCCGGCACTTCTCCTTGGTGCCGGGCTCATTTGCCGGCACTTGCGATCGGGGATCGCGCTGTTGCAGGCACCTCCCCCTTAACAGTGGGAGGAAGGCCTGCAGTACCACAGCGTGCCGTGCCGCAGCATGTGGCGCTGTGGCACGTTGCGCTGCGATAATCAGTTTCAGCGCCCTAAGAGGGACGCGGAGCGCCTCGAGCCTCGCCCCGTGTCCCTCGAGCGGCACTGAAACTGAATATCTGACGATCGGAATTACTCCGATCGCTGCGCTAAATCCTGCGCTCAGGCGACTTTTGCGCCACTTTGGCGCCCCAACCCAATTTCTAGGCCAGAGAATCCAGGTCTGTATCCTGATCAGGTATAGTTAAAGAAAGAAGAGAAGAAAGACTTGCATTTCTGTAGCGCCTTTCACGACCACCGGACGTCTCAAAGCGCTTAACAGCCAATGAAGTACTTTTTGGAGTGTAGTCACTGCTGTGATGTAGGAAATGTGGCGGCCAATTTGCGCACAGCAAGCTCCCACAAACAGCAATGTGATAATGACCAGATAATCTGTTCTTTTAGTGACGTTGATTGAGGGATAAATATTGGCCAGGACACTGGGGATAACTCCCCTGCTCTTCTTCGATATAGTGCCAGGGATCTTATACGTCCACCTGAGAGAGAAGACGGGGCCTCAGTTTAGCGTCTCATCCGAAAGACGCTACCTCCGACAGTGCAGCACTCCCTCAGCACTGCACTGGAGTGTCGGCCTAGATTTCTGTGCTCAAGTCTCTGGAGTGGGACTATGAACCCACAACCTTCTTGACTCAGAGGCGAGGGTGCAACCAACTGAGCCATGGCTAGAGGAAGAAAAGCCCGGATACCATTGAACCCAACAGAAAGTGGGCAGAACCAATCAGCCCTGACAGCACCAGATATGGCTTACTCAGGTGGAGGGCCCTCATCATGCACATCACAAGGAGGTCTAGGACCACTAGAATCCCAGCAGGCACTCAGTGAAACCCTGCAGGCAGCAGACGCACTTATTCCTTTCACAGGGGACTCTCTCAGGAGTAGCAGGTTGAAGTGTCACAAGCTCCATGGGGATTCACCATGTCAAATCATGTTAGCAACATTCACACATGACACAGTGGATTTAATAAATGAATTGCTCTTGAATTGAACATTATGCTGAGTATTTATTTGTAGAATAGTGCATGAGGCCAGCAAACGAAGGAAATGGGCAGTCTTGGTCATTGGAAAATTCGAGCAACCTGTAGAAATGTGTTGCTGCTGTTGGGCAGTGTAAATGTGATAGTCATTGGCTATGCTAATTAATACAGCAGTCACCTCCTTGATACACCTGTGGACAGCATATTAGTTAATACTACAGATGTCTCCAGTACTGGAAGGAGCCCACCACAGAAAAATTTGGCTGCAGATAATGACATCACTATTCCCTGCCGGAATGGAGGTGGTTGGTTAATTCCCCCGTCAATCACGCCTGGAGACTGCACTACTGTCAGTGAGTAAGATTGATTTTACGCATATAATTTGTATGTAACTATCCTCCACTCATTGCATTTTGCTGGAGAAATTACCCTGCTCTCATCAGGAGATGGTGCTGCAGATTTGCTTCTGTTTGCTGTAGTTCATAGAGACTTTTTTAAAATAGACTCTGTAGACTGTTTGCTGTGGTGTGCTGTTTAAACTGACTGCTGACTAAATAGACTTTGTTTGCTGTAAAATACACCGTTTGCTGTATAGTCCTGCCCCACCTCCAACTCATTGGCTGACACAATGCAACTCTTTGGCTGATGTAATGATATCAGCAAATAGTGATGGTATTTGCCTGTTTGATTATTATGCCTTACCAGCATATTTGCCTGTTTGATTATTTATGCCTTACCAGCAGAGGGCATGTGAGGGAGGCAGAGTAGTTTCGTTTTGGATGGATATCTAAGATGGTGTCTCCTGTAAAGCAGTTAACCTACTTGAACACACTTTAGATTAAAAGACAGGGGCCCAGAAATTCAGTCGCGTTTGCGCCCACTTATGGGCTATAGAGTGGTTTGCGCCGGAAGTTTTTTCGCGCCCGAAATTCAGTTGGTCCGTAACATCGACGTTAGCCGGTAGCGCTGCGCCGGCACCGATGACGTCATCGGTGTGCGCAGCGCCCTGGTTCCAATGCAATTCCGGTCCGACCGCCAAATTCAGTTGCGGCCGCCTCTCCCGTGGCGGCCGCAAACAGCGTTTGCAAAACGGTGCCTTGCAGCTCCGAGAGGCCGGCGCATAAAGGTGGAGGGGCGGCCGGCCGCTTTCCCGGCGGCCGCCTGGCCGCACCTCCCTCCCCGGACTCCTGCACCACCCCCCCGCGGCATTGGTGTGTCACTCCCGCGAGCCCGGCACTTCTCCGTGGTGCCGGGCTCATTTGCCGGGGGAATCCAGCGGCGATCACACGGCTGCAGGCAGCTCCTCCTTAAGAGAAGGAGGAGGCCTGCAGTACCCCAGCCTGCCGCACCGCATCGGGTGCCGCAGCGGCAGCTGGACGCCTGAAACTGACATTCTTCGCCCCAAACGAGACGGCCAAACCCTCCAATAGCGCCCGCCTCCGTGTTGGGGCGGCGCAACTGAATTTCAGGCGGGCGCTACGGGAATCCGGCCGAGCGCTAAATTTCGGGCGCTAAAGACCTGGCGGGGCTATACCTAATTTCTAGGCCGCCGTCAATCACGCCGCCTAGAAATGTGTCATCATTGAACCCACGTACAAAACAATACATGGTGTCAGAAGAGGGATTGAAAGAGATGACGAGGAAAAATCTGAAGTTAGCAACTCGACGAGACAGTGAACTGAGTCGTGGCAAGTAAGCTACCCAGCGAAATCAGCTCTTCACATATTAGCAAGCCAAAAGAGAACATCGTTACTTACCTTTGGAGAATAGCTAACAAAGTGAAAAATGGAAGGTTTACACCCACCGGCGAAGCTTCAGTTGACAGGTAATGTGGCTGAAAGTTGGAGGAGGTTCAAACAACGTTTGGAGTTGTATTTAGCAGCAATCGGAGCTGACGAGAAAAGTGATAAAATGAAAGCGTCAGTGTTCTTACATGTCGTGGGTGATGAAGCGCTGGAGGTGTATAATAACTTCACATTCGCTGCTGATGGAGGCAAAATGAAGATGGATAAAATAATGGAACAGTTTGAGGCCTACTGCATACCTAAACGTAACGTGACGTTTGGGAGGCACAGATTTTTCACATGTGTACAGAAAACGGGAGAGACTATTGATCAGTATGTGACTGAACTGAGAAACAGAAGCAAAACGTGGGAATTTGGGGGACTGACAGACTCGCTGATAAAAGACAGACTGGTGTGTGGTATTCCAGATAATGGTCTAAGGGAAAGACTGCTAAGAGAGCAAAATCTAGACCTGGGAAAAGCCATAGCACTGTGTAGGGCTACAGAGACTGTGAAGTCGCAGGCAAAGGAGCTGTTCAGTGACAGTAGCTGCAACGTGGATGCAGTGAGAAAGAACGAACACAAACCGTTTAACAAAAAGAGCGCCAATGTGAAAAAAGAGGCGTGGCCAGCGAACAAAAATGAAAGGGGCAATCGAAAGTCATGTAGTCGATGCGGTACACAGCATCCACCAAAAAAGTGTCCAGCATATGGTAAAACATGCAATAGTTGCAACAAAAACAACCATTATGCCCGTTGCTGTAAGAACCAAGCGCAACAAAGCAAGGTCCATGCAGTAGATGAAAGCGAGATAGAGGAGTTCTATGTGGATGTTGTGTCTGAAAAGAAAAAAGAGACTGGATGTTGACACTAAAAGCGAATGACATACACATTCCATTTAAATTGGATACTGGAGCACAAGTTAATGTGATATCAGAGACTGATTTTAAGAAAATTAGACCCAAACCAAAGACACATGGAACAAAAGTGAAAGTGACAGGATACTCAGGTATTGATATACCAGTGAAAGGAAAATGCATTGTCAAAGTGACACACAAGGACAGAGAGCACACGCTAGCATTCATCGTGGTGCCAAAGGATGTGCAGGCCATACTAGGCTTAATAGCCTGTGAGAGACTGAACCTGGTAAAGAGAGTCCTCGTTGTGGAAAGTGAAGGAGAGACAGTCTATGACGAACTCATGAAAGAGGACAACGACCTATTTCAGGGTCTAGGCTGCCTTCCAGGAGAACACACGATCAGAGTAGATAAAAGTATGCCAACGGTCATACATCCATGCAGAAAAGTTCCGTTTGCTCTTCAAAAGCAACTGAAGGCAGAGTTGGACAGGATGGAAAGCCTGAACATGATTCAGAAGATAGATGAGCCAACTGAGTGGGTGAGTTCCCTCGTCGTTGTGGACAAAAAGAATGGAAAGCTCAGAATTTGCCTGGATCCAAGAGATCTAAACAGAGCAATAAAAAGAGAGCACTTCAAGCTTCCTACACGTGAGGAAATCATGTCACAGTTTGCAAATGCAAAGTATTTCAGCAAGTTAGATGCATCATCAGGATTTTGGCAGATGAAACTGGACGAGGCAAGTTCAAGACTGTGCACGTTCAACAGTCCATTTGGCAGATACAGATACCTAAGGTTACCATTTGGCATTGCCTCAGCTCCTGAAGTGTATCACAAAACTATCCATATGATCTATGAGCACCTGGAGGGAGTTGATACCTCAATGGATGACATCATAGTATGGGGAACCACGAGAACTGAGCATGACGAGAGACTGAAAAATGTGCTGGAAGCAACAAGGAAAACAAACCTGAAGCTGAATAGAGAGAAATGCCAGCTCGGGGTGACAGAACTGACATTCGTGGGAGATATCCTTAGCAGTGAGGGCATCAGACCAGATCCCAGAAAGGTGTCTGCCATTGAGAATATGCCAAAGCCACAATGCAAAAAGGACGTGCAGAGGTTTCATGGAATGATCAACTACATGGGTAAATTCATATCCAACCTCTCAGAAAAGATGGCGCCACTGAGACGACTAACTGAAAAGAACATAGAATGGGAATGGAATCATGAGCATGAGAAGTCATGGAGCGATCTAAAGAAACTGCTCACAGAGGAATCAGTTCTGAGGTTTTATGACCCAGCGAGACCCATCAAGATATCATCAGATGCATCACAGAGTGGGCTCGGTGCCGTTCTTCTGCAAAAATATGATGACTGGCAACCTATTGCATATGCATCGCGCTCAATGACAGACGCGGAGATGCGATATGCTCAAATAGAAAAGGAGCTGCTCAGCATCACATACGTCTGTGAAAGATTTCACCAGTTTGTGTCAGGACAAGCAATCAGTGTAGAGATTGACCATAAGCCCTTGATTGCATTGTTCCAAAAGCCACTAAATGGCTGTCCGCTTAGAATACAAAGAATGATGATCAGGCTGCAACGCTATACACTGAATGTTGCGTACACCCCGGGTAAGCTGATGTATACAGCAGACACGTTGTCCAGAGCTGTTGACCCAAGAGAGCCCGCAAACACCAAAATGGATGAAGACGTGAACGCCTACGTGGAGATGATCACAAGTGCACTGCCCATAGCAGATGCAAAAATGGAGCTCATAAAGACTGAGACAAACAAAGATGAAACACTGAGACGACTGAGGAAAAGCATCTTGGATGGATGGCCCAACATGAAGCAAGACTGCTCACCTGACATGGCAGAGTACTGGAACTGCAGGGCGAAACTATCAGTGGTCGAAGACATCATCTACAAAGGAAGTAAAATAGTTATCCCAAAGGGTCTGAGAAAAGAGATGCTAAAAAGGATCCATGGAGGACATCTGGGAATCGAAAAGTGTAAGAAAAGAGCACGAGAGGTGATGTACTGGCCACGAATCAACCAAGATGTGACAAATGAGGTGTCAAACTGCACAATATGCCTGAAATATCAAGCAAGCAATCCTGTAGAACCACTAAAGCCACACCCAGCGCCAGACAGACCTTACCAGAAGGTAGGCACTGACCTATTCGTATGTCAAGGGAAGGACTATCTTGTAGTCACAGACTATTACTCCCTGTATCCAGAGGTTTGTAGACTGTACACCACCACTGCAGATGCTGTGATAACATGTATGAAAGCCATATTCTCCAGACATGGCGTGGCAAGCGAGGTCTTCACAGACAACGGACCCCAGTTTTACAATGCAAGTTTCCGACACTTTGCCAAAGAGTGGGACTTTGTCCACACAACGTCAAGTCCTCACTTTCCACAGTCCAATGGACTAGTGGAAAAATCGGTCCAGACAGTGAAAAGACTGATGTACAAGGCAAAAGACAGTGGAACTGACTTCTACCAGAGCATGCTTGTATACCGCACAACGCCGCTCGAGTGTGGTATGTCACCAGCCCAACTCCTTATGGGACGTCTGCTAAGGTCAAACCTACCCATCCCGGAGAACCTCCTGAAAACAAAAGAGGGGGAGAAAGTGAGGAAGTTCAAAGAACAACAGAAAGAAAAGCAAAAGTACTACTATGACAGTGGAACACAAAACCTACCTGAACTCCATACTGGTGACCAAGTAAGGTTCAAAGACAAAACAAACATGGACTCAGAAGGGAACTGTCCTGAGTGAAGTCCAACCAAGATCATACGCCATTCAGACAGATGAGGGTGCTGTTCTGCGAAGAAATCGTCAGGATCTTCTCATGGGACCAGCCACAGCAGGCCAAAAGACTGATACTGTTGAACAACCTGATCACACAGCTGAGAACCCATCATCTGAGGCAACAACTCAGATTCAAGGACAATCAATCAGAAAATCCTCAAGACATGTGAAGCCTCCTGAGAGACTCATTGAGCAAGTTTAAGGACTCTTGTTATAGAAGGAAGTAATGTTATCTTATTCTCTCTTCAAGTTCTAGTGTATTTACATATTTCATGTGAACACACAAAACAAGGTTAAAAATCCTTGATAATGATAATGTAAGTTCATTAAATGTTACAGTTAAAATGCAGAGTAATACAAAGAAAACATGTTGTTAGATAAAAGTAAAATACTTTTGTTTTAAGAAAGGGAGATGTAATGATATCAGCAAATAGTGATGGTATTTGCCTGTTTGATTATTATGCCTTACCAGCATATTTGCCTGTTTGATTATTTATGCCTTACCAGCAGAGGGCATGTGAGGGAGGCAGAGTAGTTTCGTTTTGGATGGATCTCTAAGATGGTGTCTCCTGTAAAGCAGTTAACTTACTTGAACACACTTTAGATTAAAAGACATAGGCCTAGAAATTCAGTATAGCCACTTTTGGGGCAGAAAAGTCGGGCGGCCGCTAAAGTTTGCGCCCGGCGCAAAGTCGAGGCCACTTCGCCGATATTCAGTAGCTTCGCCCTAAGAGTTTGCTCGAGCGCTAAAACTGGCGTTACACAACTATCTTTAGGCGCAAAGCCGGCGGTGCTGAGCTAAACCGCTGAGGCCGGGCGCGGCGCAGGTGCGGTCATTTCTTGATTGACAGCAGACACCCTGGCGCCGGCCAGCTCTTAAAGGGGGAAGGGTCGAGTTCGTCTGCTGCCACGCCCTGGACACTGCAGCCCTCCAGCTAGGCCTAAACACTGCTGCTGAACAGAAATAGCGCCGGGAAAGATGCAGAAGGCCCGTGAACGAGCGCAGCACTTCTCTGGCCATGATTTGAGGGTGCTGGTTAGGGCTTTGGAGAGGAGACGCAAACTCTTGTTCCCGGACAGTGGCAAGA
This sequence comes from Somniosus microcephalus, assembly GCF_052327205.1. Taxonomy (NCBI): domain Eukaryota; kingdom Metazoa; phylum Chordata; class Chondrichthyes; order Squaliformes; family Somniosidae; genus Somniosus; species Somniosus microcephalus. The sequence goes on along the minus strand of NC_140996.1, from coordinate 207,499,910 downwards.
AGCCTGCCACCAGCGTCTACAGGAAAGCCTGGAGGGAGGTCGCCCACAGGGTCACATCCAACAGCGAGGTCCCCAGGAGCACTGTCCAATGCCGGAAAAAGTTCAATGACCTCACAAGGATTGTCAGGGTGAGTCCCCTTTCCAGTGTCCTCCTCATCCTTGCATGTGCACCTCACATTATGGGCAAAGGGACCTAAAAGCCCTAATGGCCAGCCCTCATCCAGCAGCTATGGGACTGGCATGAACATCAATTGCACATTCTGCACTTGACACACTGGCCAAGCTATTGGACCATGGGAGGCAGTGCACACAAGATCTGGGCACCACACTGGCCAAGCTATTCGACCATGGGAGGCAGTGCACACAAGATCAGGGCACCACACTGTACTTAGAGGCCGTCCTTTCTCTTGCAGGCCAAGCTGGCACACAATCAGAAGAGCTGGACTGTGACCGGGGGAGGCCGTCCCCAGATCCAGCAGCTCAGTGACCTTGAAGAGCGCGTGGGTAGCCTCATGGGTGCCCGGGTGATTGGCCCCGTTGCATCTGGAGATGCCGACCCTGTTCTGGGCACCAATGGTAAGGACATCACCTTTTGGACCTCTCTCGTCCCACTTGCGCTTCAGATCTACATCCTTTGCCACTGTCCGACCAATGCGCTGAATGCCACCACTCATGCCTCCCTCGCTGACGCCCTCTCCTCACTCTAAAGCTACTCTTGTGCCTTCCTGCTTTCAGATGGTGAGGAGGAGGTCCCTGAAGCTGCCAGTGACAGCCCCTCGGAAGAGGAGGAGGAGGAGGAGGAAGAGGAAGGCGGCCCATCAGGGGAACCCTCAGCCGCGCCGGGGATGCCAATGGAGGGGACACGTCTTCCCTGGAGGAGAGCCAGGGGAAAGTGTCGGAGGGGAGTGTAGCTCCTGTGCCCAGTGGCGTGCAGCAACGTGGGAAGGGTCGGCCAGCTCGGCGGCCTTCTTCCCAGAGGGGGGAAGGGTCGCAGGGGAGTGTAGTTGCAGGGCCCAGTGGCATCCAGCAATGCGGGAAGGGTCGGGCAGCTCGGCGGCCTTCTCCCCAGAGGGAGAGTCCGGCCTCCAGTCCAGAGACGGTCCTCGCCAAGGAGGTGCGCCTCCTCGATCAAATGTCCGTGGACTCGGATCGCCGGCACACTGAGTTCATGGGGGTTGTGGCACAGTTGCCTGAGGCCATCGAGTCCCTGGCTCATAGTGTGGCCGATTTCGGCGCCTCACAGGCCAGGAGTTTCGAGCAATTCGAAGCAGCACACGCCGCAAGTCGGGCCGAATTCGGGGCAGCACAGGCAGCGAGTTGGGCGGAATTCGGGGCAGCTCACGCAGCGAGTGGCCAGGTGATCAGTGGTGCCGTGCAGTCACTGGCTGGTCTGATGCCGGCACAGACCAGGGCAGTACGGGCACTCACTGCTGCCACACTCGCTGTGTCAGCCAGGCATCGCCAGGGCACCCGCCGCGCTGCAGCAGCACAGCGGTCTGTCCTTCAGCAGATTGCTGCGCATGCTGCAGTGCTGGCCCGGGCGAGTGCCAGTGTCTGAGGCGAGCAGCGAGCGCCTGCCATCAGCCAGCTTGCCCCCATTCCTGCAGCTGCCACTGCCACTCCCCCAATGGAGCTGCGACGAGCTGCTGGAGAGACTGCTGCTGCCCAGCCACAGCTGCAGCAGTCACCAGCCGGCCCCTTGAGGGCCAGAGCTCGTCTAGGCCGACCCCCAAGGGCATCTGCCGTCACGCCATGTGTCCCTCAGGAGCCTTCCCCCAGCCTTGCAGCAGCCACTGGGCACACTTTGAGGAGGAGCAGCAGGGCGGCCAGGGGCCGCAAAAGGCTGGACAAGGAATCGCCCTCGCGGGCCACAAAGTAGAGGGTGTGGGCAAATGTTTTTTTATATGGGGATGGTTGTTTTTATTTGGGGATTCTTGTTTTTATATGGGGATGGTTGTTTTGTTTATGGGGATGGTTGTTTTTGTAAGGCCGAGGATGAAGGCCATTTTTGTGGAAATGTTTTGTTATTCCTCCCCAGGTTGTGGGAGTGAGTCATGTGTGTGACTGTTTTTTGGGGGTGTTGTCTGTTTTTGGGTTTCATGTGGGAAGGGCCCTGAGTTTGTTCAATAAAGCATTTAATTTATTCAGCTTGTCCATGTTTGATGTTTGAAGTGGTTTTTGCCTTAACCGGCTGAGGGCTTGCGGAGCGGCTGCATTCAGGCCCCTTCATTGCCACAAGCCATTCCCTGACAGGGGGCCTAGAAGTGATGTTCAATAAGCCGCCAACGGGCGGCCCTTGGACATTGTGCCTCCCTCCTGGGCTGGTACTCCTCCTCCTCCTCCTCCTCCTCCTCATGCTCCTCCTGCTCCTCCTCCTGAGGTGGTGCTCCAGCGTGAGGTGGCGGTGCCTGAGTCCTGCGGATAGCCAGGTTGTGCAGCATGCAGCAAACGACCACGACCTGGGAGACTCTCTCCGGCGAATACTGCAGAGATCCGCCGGAACGATCCAGGCAGCGGAACCGTTGCTTGAGGATGCCAATCGTTTGTTCTATGATGTTCCTAGTGGCTTGATGGCTTTCGTTGTATGCCTCCTCAGCAGGGGTCCTGGGCGTGCGGAGCGGGGTCATGAGCCAGGTACACAAAGGATAGCCTTTGTCCCCGATAAGCCATCCTCTTGGGGGAGGCTGTGCCTGGAACATGTCAGCCACAGTAGTCTGTCGCAGGATAAATGCATCATGGCTGCTGCCTGGAAAGCGGGCATTGACAGCTAGGATGCGCTGCCTGTGGTCACACACCAGCTGTACATTGAGGGAATGGTAGCCCTTCCGGTTGCGGTAATCCTCGGTATTGTCGATAGGTGCCCGCAAAGCCACATGCGTGCAGTCAATGGCGCCCTGCACCATGGGGCAGCCCGCTATTCTTGCAAATCCCACTGCACGCTGCTGCTGCTTCTCCAGGGTCATGGGGAAGGAGATGAATTGGTGTCTCCTTCTGAAAAGGGCATTGGTCACCTGGCGGATGCAGCAATGCACAGCGAACTGGGATATGTTAGCAATGTCCCCAGCAGCGGCTTGGAAGGAGCCGCTTGCATAGAAGTTCAGAGCCACCGTGACCTTCACTTCCACCGACAGAGACGTCCTGCACCTCAGCTGTGGACACAGATCTCTGTGAAGCAGCTGGCAGATCTCTGCAACCACCTCCCTTCTGAAGCGCAGCCTCCTAACACACTTCGCGGCAGGCATGGTGAGATAGGACACCTGCTGGCGGTATTTCCTGAGTGGGTAAGGCCTACGTTGCCGACGCCTGTTGCCCCCTCTGCGTCTAGCCAGGGCTGCCCCTCTCACACAGCGTCTGTGAGCCCTTCGCACATAATGCTGAAACTGAGGGTTGGCACCCCATGCAGCCCCCATAATATACTGGCAAACAATGACCTCACAATGAAGGCGAATTGCCAAGCTCTGGCCTGAAGCCAAAAATACCTCTCCTATGTTGGGCCAAAGCAGTAAGCTCTCTTCCTTGGTCTCTGTCCATAAATCCGTTGCACAAGAGTGATTGCTGCAAAATGGCTGGCCTTTATAGTTCAGGGTAAGTGCCCTTTAATTTGCGCTCTCCGCGGCCCGCATGGCCTCTGCTGCGTTCCATTTCACAGTTCTTAGGACCGCCACGCCCACATTGGGCGGGCGCGACTGAAGTTCCGGATTGGGGCACACAAAGGGCGTTGCACGAGGAAATGACGTCATAATCTGCGTGCGCAGCTGAGCGCGCGCAAACACTTTGCGCCGGCGCTAAATGTCCACTGAAGTTGGGCGTAGGCGCAGATCGCGCTGCGCCCGGCCACTAAGTGCCTAGCGCTCGAGATCTACTCCTCCTAAGGCGCACGCAACTGAATTTCTAGGTCATACTCTTTCATCAATGTGTCGTCATTGAACCCACGTACAAAACAAATATGCTGACAGTGGTGTCAATGGACACTCTATAAAAATTTAGGGCCAAGGTCTGTCTGGGTGTTAGATCTTGTGTAGAGGAAATGGCGCAACTCTGTCACAACCTCCCTGCTAAACCTCAACCTTCTTAGGCACATATCTTCTGTCATTCATAGTTAGCTGTGCCGGGTACAGCAAGACAATTATGTTCTGTAGTGGCAGAACTGGACGTGCCACCTGATATCACAGGTAGCTCTTTCTTGCTCTTGTTGGTGCTTCTCTGCCAATTGCAGTTCGAATGGAGCACAGAATGCAATTCCCAAAGTGTGCAAAAAGCTAAAGTTTCAGCTGAAGTATGCAGTAGCTCACCTTCCACCAAACAGTCTAGGTGACCGACTGCAGGCTACAGCAGTATAGGTTTTATATGAAAACTAGCAATACATCACACTTGTGATGCGATAGCAATGGATATAGCGCACTATACTCTTAACAAGTTGTTATGGTGGCAAGAACAAACTGTACACACATATTTGGTGCTGTAGTGCACGGGACCAATTTTCAATCCGCAACAATTTCTACAGCATTAGGAAAATGAGTGGTAAGTGTGGATGAAATGGCACTCACCAAATTACTCATCAGCAACACTCCAATTCAGCTTGTGTTAAACTCAGTGGTGACAGCAATATCCAGCTACTGTCACCTCCTCTGCTGCTAAATGTCCCGTTGTTTGTTCCTGGCTCCATCTTTGGTTCCTTAACTGGTGCTGTACCATCCTCGGTATAGTGGAGGGTCTTTCCACCGTTGCTGTAATCTGATGAGGGCTCTACACCCGTATTGTTAATTTGTATTATCTCTTTACAGACACTGACTGACCTGCTGTATACTTCCATCATTTTTTATGTTTATTTGTTCAGATTTCTAGCATTTGCAGGGTTCTTTCTCTTATTCGTGTATTGCAGTCGTTTGACGTCATGTATACTTCATCTGAATGCCACACATTTGCTCACAGGGATCACATGCAGACTTTCCAGCTGGATGCTGGCAGATTGCAATTTTGAATTACTGCCACCCTCCTCAGCGAAACGGATGAAGAAATGCTGTCTTATTTTTTCATCTTTTTTCTGATTCTTCTCATCTTTTCTTTGTAGTTTTGTAGTTCTGCCACAGTTATGAATATACAAACAATGACGGACAGGTAAAGACCATTTGGCCCATCGAGCCTGCCCCCCACAATTGCGATACCTTGTGTATCACAACATATACTCTCTACCCCTCCCGAAACCATGTGATCTCCTGGGAGAGGCGAATAAAACATAAAAAACCCGCCAATTTGGGGGTGGGGGGGAATCTAGGAAATTCCTCTCCGACCCACCTAGGCAATCGAAACTAGTCCAGGAGATCAGTCTGGCCCTGAATTCCCTGCAGCACCTACCTTCTGTAAAAGGTCATCTCCGCCCCAGCCAGAAACAAATCAAGCTCTCGCTTTAAGGAATTTAGTGAATCCGTGTCCGAGTCTGTTCAGTATCATTATGTCGGATGTCTTAGCTCAGATGCCTAACACATGACATGGTCCACTACCTTAAACTAAAGAATTGACTAAGGTGAAATTAATTTAGTTTGATTTCAGTAAGTTTCACTCCTATATCCTTTTGATTGTCATTACTACCTAAAAGTTCTTGCACTCTTTCACAATCAGCACCAACTTGGCCTATTGTTCGATGCACTATTGTATCTTTTATCAGCTCTACTGGCATTTTGGTTTTCGTATTCTTTGTTTGACTCCTCAATTTCATCATGTCACCAACGCATCCAATCCATTATTCCACAGATCATCTACTCCATGTCAGTCTCTGGGAACAGTGCAGCTCCACCTGACCTCCTCTAGAGGTTGATTTAGAATCATAGAATCATAGAAAGTTACAGCACGGAAGGAGGCCATTTCGGCCCATCGTGTCCGCGCCGGCCAACAAAGAGCTATCCAGCCTAATCCCACTTCCCAGCTCTTGGTCCGTAGCCCTGCAGGTTACAGCATCCCAAGTGCACATCCAAGTACTTTTTAAATGTGGTTAGAGTTCCTGCCTCTACCACCCTTTCAGGCAGTGAGTTCCAGACCACAACCCTCTGGGTGAAGAAATTTCCCCTCAAATCCCCTCTAAACCTTCCACCAATTACTTTAAATCTGTGCCCCCCTGGTTTTTGACCCCTCTGCTAAGGGAAATAGGTCCTTTCTATCCGCTATATCTAGGCTCCTTATAATTTTATACACCTCAATAAGGTCTCCCCTCAGTCTCCTCTGTTCCAAGGAAAACAGATCCAGCCTATCCAGTCTTTACTCATAGCTAAGATTCTCTACTCCCAGCAACATCCTTGTAAATCTCCTCTGTACCCTCTCTAGTGCAGTCACATCTTTCCTGTAATGTGGTGACCAGAACTGCACACAGCACTCTAGCTGAGGCCTAACTAGCGTTTTATACAGTTGAAGTATAACCCCCCTGCTCTTGTATTCTATGCCATGGCTAATAAAGGCAAGCATTCCGTATGCCTTCTTAACCACCCTATCTACCTGGCCTGCTACCTTCAGGGATCTGTGGACATACACTCCAAGGTCCCTTTGTTCCTCTACACTACTCAGTATCCTACCATTTAATGTGTATTCCCTTTCCTTGTTAGCCCTCCCCAAATGCATTACCTCACACTTCTCCGGATTGAATTCCATTTGCCACTGCTTTGCCCACCTGACCAATTTATTGATATCCTCCTGCATTCTACAGCTTCTTCAGTATCAGCCACACAGCCGATTTTAGTATCATCTGCAAACTTCTTAATCATACCCCCTATATTCAAGTCTAGATCATTGATATATACCACAAAAAGCAAGGGACCTAGTACTGAGCCCTGCGGAACCCCACTGGAAACAGCCATCCAGTCACAAAAACACCCATCAACCATTACCCTCTGCTTCCTGTCTCCGAGCCAGTTTTGAATCCAACTTGACACTTTGCCCTGGATCCCATGGGCTTTTAACTTTGTGACCAGTCTGCCATGTGGAACCTTATCAAAGGCCTTGCTAAAGTCCATATACACTACATCAAATGCACTACCCTCATCTACCCTCCTTGTTACCTCCTCAAAAAATTCAATCAAGTTTGTCAGACACGACCTTCCCTTAACAAATCCTTTATTAATTCTTGATTAATCCGTGTCTTTCTAAATGAAGATTTATCCTGTCCTTCAGAATTCTTGCCAATAATTTTCCCACCACCGAGGTTAGGCTGACTGGCCTGTAATTACTCGGTCTATCCCTTTTTTCCCTTTTTAAACAAGGGTACCACATTAGCAGTCCTCCAGTCCTCCGGCACCACATCTGAAGCCAGAGAGGATTGATAAATGATGGTCAGGGCCTCTGCTATTTCCTCTTTTGCTTCGCTTAACAGCCTGGGATACATTTAATCTGGACCTGGGGATTTATCCACTTTTAAAGCTGCTAAACCCCTTAATACTTCCTCTCTCACTATGTTTATTTCATCTACTATTTCACACTCCTCCCCCCCGATAGCAATGTCTGCTTCGCCCCTCTCCTTTGTGAAAACAGACGCAAAGTATTCATTAAGAACCCTACCGACGTCTCCCGCCTCCACACACAGATTACCCTCATGATCTCTAATGGGCCCTACCCTGTCTTTAGTTATCCTCTTACTCTTTATATTGAATTTGGATCTTTTCTGTTCATGGAGCTCATCTTTTAAATGTTTAATGTAAGAAGTCACACAACACCAGGTTATAGTCCAACAGCTTTATTTGAAGTCACAAGCTTTCGGAGCGCTGTTCCTTCATCAGGTGAAGTGGAGAGATGCATAAAGACACAGCATATATAGTCAGAGAGTACTGTCAGATGTTTACAGGTAATCTTTCTAACTGCCATTTATCACACCTCGGCAGAGAGATAATCACAGCAATCAAAGGTGTGAATGGTGTCCAAACAGGTCAGTCAGGAAAACATTACATCAAAGAACAATGAGGTGGGGTCACAAGGGGTCAAATGTTGCAGATGCTGGGGTCTGTGTGAAAAACAAAAAAACAGACAAAAAACATTTTTTTGTTGTTGCTGGAAATCACAGCAGGTCCGGCCGCATCTGTGTAGAGAGAACAAGCCAACGACGACTCGAGTCTGGATGACCCTACGTCAGGTGGGGTTACATGTAGCGTGACATGAACCCAAGATCCCGGTTCAGGCCGTCCTCATGGGTGCGGAACTTGGCTATCAGTTTCTGCTCGATGATTTTGCATTGTCGTGTGTCTCGAAGGCCGCCTTTCCTGCAACGTATGAGGTTAACAACGTTGGCCGAGTCACATGAGTATGTACCATGTACCTGGTGGGTGGTGTCCTCACGTGTGATGATGGTATCTGTGTTGATGATCTGGCATGTCTTGCAGAGGTTGCTGTGGCAGGGTTGTGTGGTGTCGTGGTCGCTGTTCTCCTGAAAGCTGGGTAATTTGCTGCGAACGATAGTCTGTTTGAGGTTAGGTGGCTGTTTGAAGGCGAGTAGTGGAGGCGTGGGGATGGCCTTAGCGAGGTGTTCATCGTCATCGATGACATGTTGAAGGCTGCGAAGAACATGGCGTAGTTTCTCTGCTCCTGACTGACCTGTTTGGACACCATTCACACCTTTGATTGCTGTGATTATCTCTCTGCCGAGGTGTGATAAATGGCAGTTAGAAAGATTACCTGTAAACATCTGACATTATTCTCTGACTATATAAGCTGTGTCTTTATGCATCTCTCCACTTCACCTGATGAAGGAGCAGCACTCGGAAACTTGTGACTTCAAATAAAGCTGTTGGACTATAACCTGGTGTTGTGTGACTTCTTACATTTGTCCACCCCAGTCCAACTCCGGCATCTCCACACCATGGCTTTAAATGTTTAAGCCTCCCAACATTCTACACTTGTCTCTCACCTCCCAATTTTCTTGCCTGCTCTCCTGAATTCTCTAACTCATATTAGGATACAGTTCTACAGGTGCCAACTAATCTCCTGTATCTCACCCAAGTGGCCATTCTTAATGTGTGAGTTCAGGCAGTGAGAATTGGCAGGCTATGTAACCATCAAGGGTTATTGCTGAGTATCACAGGGTGCCAGAGCTGAATCTTGTCTCACCTCCTGACCACCCAAAGCCTTTCCACCATCTACAAGGCACAAGTCAGGAGTGTGATGGAATACTCTCCACTTGGCTGGATGAGTTCAGCTCCAACACCACTCAAGAAGCTCAGTATCATCCAGGACAAAGCAGCCCGCTTGTTTGGCACCCCATCCACCGCCTTAAACATTCACTCCCTCCACCACCAGCGCAACTTGGCTGCAGTGTGTATCATCTACAAGATACACTGCAGCAACTTGCCAAGGCTTCTTAGACAGCACCTCCCAAACCTGTGACCTCTACCACCTAGAAGGACAAGGGCAGCAGGCGCATGGGAACACCATTGTCTCCAAGTTCCCCTCCAAGTCACACACCATCCTGACTTGGAAATATATCACCCCTTTGTTTTGGGTCCTCCTTTCCCCCACCCCCCCTCCTTTCCTTTTGTTTCTCTCTCTCACCTGGCAGCTGTCCTTATCCTGCCAGTACACTTCACACCTAATCTTAGCTACCTTTTGTCTCCACGGGCCCATTACCATCTCATCTGGCTTCTAATACCTTCTATTGTCTCCTTTTGTTCGATCGCAGCTTTGCCTTTGATCTTTTTATTTTCTTTCCAGTTTTGAAGAAGGGTTTCAACCCGAAATGTCAACTCAAATTTCTCTCCACGGATGTTGCCTGAACTGCTGAGTTTTTCCAGCATTCTCTGTTGTTATTTTGGAAATATATCACCGTTCCTTCATCACCACTGGGTCAAAATCCTGGAACTCTCTCCCTAACAGCACTGTGGGAGTACCTTCAGCACACGGACTGCAGTGATTCAAGAAGGTGGCTCACCACCACCTTCTCGAGGGCAATTGGGGTTGGGCAATAAATGGTGGCCTTGCCAATGATGCCCACATCCCAAGAACGAATAAAAAAATAAATCTGACATTCACATTTGCGCACTTTCCAGCAATGATCATTGGATAACCATTTGGGTTGTGAACCCTGACTTATTTTTCTCCCTCTTAACCTAGCACTGCTAACTTTAGGGGCCTACATGCACCATTTGTTTCTGGGGGGGAGTTGGTCCATCCGTCTGTCTATCTGAAGTATTTTACTCTTCAGCAACCTTAACCAGCAATGCTACTGAAATAGATTATTGAGGCATTATTACACATATTTAATAAGGTGTAGTGCCAGAGGATCTTCCCCAGATAGAAATATAGAAATATAGAAACATAGAAGATAGGAGCAGGAGTAGGCCATTTGGCCCTTTGAGCCTGCTCTGCTATTCAATGAGATCATGGCTGATCATCCAAATTCAGTACCCTGTCCCTGCCTTCTCCCCATATCCCTTGATCCCTTTAGCCTTAAGAAATATATCCAACTCTTTCTTGAATATATTTAATGAACTGGCCTCCACCGCCCTCTGTGGCAGAGAATTCCACAGGTTCACCACTCTCTGGGTGAAGAAATTCCTCCTCATTTCAGTCCTAAATGGCTTACCCCTTATCCTTAGACTATGACCCCTGGTTCTGGACTCCCCGGCCATCAGAAACATCCTTCCTGCATCTAGCCTGTCCAGGCCTGACAGAATTTTATAGGTTTCGATGAGATCCCCTCTCAATCTTCTAAACTCCAGTGAGTATAAGCCCAATCGACACAATCTCTCCTCATACGTCATTCCTGCCATCCCAGGTATCAGCCTGGTGAATCTTCGCTGCACTCCTTCCATGGCAAGAACGTCCTTCCTCAGATAAGGTGACCAAAACTGCACACAATACTCAAGGTGTGGTCTCACCAAGGCCCTGTACAACTGTAGCAAGACATCCTTGCGGGGAAGTGTAGGGGGTGGTGTGTGGGGTCAGCTTCACCTCTGACTTATGAGCGGTTCGAATCGCTCCCACTCCCTTGGTTCTAGACCTTGGACTTATTTGGGGGTTGTGATAAAAGTGCAGCAGACAACTGGTTTTGGTGCAAGAACTTTGAATTTAATTTGAGAAAAGAAAATACAACACAATAATAACACTCTAATAAAATGGGCAAAAATGTCAACATACACGAGGGATAATTACAGTAGACAAATATCTCACCCATCCCAATCCCACCTTACTAGCTAAGTTAGGCTCTAAAGGACCAGGGATAATGGTCACCAAACGACTCCTTGACAGTTGAGCTGGTTCGCGATTTCGGGGTTTGCTAGATGTGTTGGTTGGGGCCTGCCGTACCCCGGACGCGGTAGAGGACTTCACCTGCGTATCTGGTCAGTCTTCGCGAGTCCACTGATGCAGTAGGGTGCGTATTGGATTTATCAGGTGAGCACCCAATTTCCTTTGGTTAGAAGTAGGGCTTAGAGTCTTTTGAACAAAATCTTACCCAGGGGTAAGTCAGGATAGTTTGTAGAGTGTAAAAACTTGCAAATCTTCGGTTTTCTCCGAGTTGTTTTTCCGTTGGTCGCGGTGGCCCAATACTACCCGGTTGGCTGAGGGTAATATTCAGTTGGTTGTTTCGTGGGGCCCTTGGGGCCGCGAGATGTCCGATGGTCACTGAAACTGTTGCTCTGGTTTCTTCTTGTGTGTTACTTCGAGAGAGAGAGAGAGCTGCTTCGAGATGCTTGAACTCTACTGGACTCGAACTTGGAACTCTCTGTACTTCTTGAACTCCCACCTTGCTGAACTGTGTACTGTTCGAACTGTCTTTCGAGCTTCTTGACTTCTCTGTCTTTAGAAAACAGGCTTTCAATTATACTAATTGGGGCCTCCTAATCTTAAGTTGTTTAAAGTGGTTTCGGGATGGTTCCATGGGTTGTTGAAGTTTTAAGAATGTGTGAAGTGGTTTCGGGATGGTTGCCTGAGCTGTTGAACCCTTACTTGATTGTAGTGAATTGTCCTCAGGCTTTGAGTTTCCTGTGGGGCCTGAGATTCTTTGTAGGTTGGCGAAGCGATTTGTTTTATGTATGTTTTTGGATGGGTCCTGTGAGGCTGTTCTTCCGTGGGTCTATTGTTAGCATGTAAATTTCTTGATAGGGGCTGAGTGGCATTTAGACAGTTCCCCAGACAGCTTGGTTAACTGATTAACTCCAATATCGAAACTGTCTTTACAGAGGTTGATCCCATTTCCTGTTACAGCCTTTTTCCAAACATGCCTTTTTAAAAATACCAAAATCTTGGTTTTTGACCTTGAATCTCCCTCTGTTTGGCCCAATATTCCTTTTATCCTCCTGAAGTTTTTAGCAAGGGTCCAAAGCCATTTTTAATAGGGTTTTCTTTTGTTTTGGGGATCTGTTAATTTTGAGAATCCTACAGGAGGTACCTGAGGATTGGAAAATGGCAAATGTGACACCATTATTCAAGAAAGGGTGTAAGGACAATCCTAGTACTGTAACTACAGGCTGGTCAGTTTAACATCAGTGGTGGGTAAAGTTTTAGAAACAATAATCAAGGAAAAAATTAACGGGCACTTGGAGAGGTTTAAGCTAGTTAAGGAGAGCCAACACGGATTTGTAAAAGGCAGATCGTGTTTGACTAATCTAATTGAACTTTTTGTTGAAGCAACAGGGAGGATCGATGAAGGGAATGCAATGGATATTGTCTACATGGATTTTAGGAAGGCGTTTGACAAAGTACCACATAGAAGGCTGGTAAACAAAATTGAGGCTCGTGGAATAGGTGGGATAAGGAATTGGCCTAAGGACAGAAAACTGCGAGTTGTGGTAAATGGCTGTTTTTCAGACTGGAGGATGGTAGACAGTGGTGTTCCCCAAGGGTCAGTGTTGAGGCCACTGCTTTTTTTGTTATATATAAATGACCTGAATATTGGAATACAAAGTAGAATTTCTAAATTTGCCGATGACACCAAACTTGGAGGTATGGCAAACAGTGAGGATGATACCAATCGACGGCAACAGGACATAGAAAGGCTAGCATAATGGGCAGACAAGTGGCAGATGGAATTTAATACAGAGAAGTGTGCGGTGATGCATTTTGGCAGAAGGAACAAGGAGAGGCAATATACACTTAATGGCACAGTTTTAAAGAGTATGCAGGGACAGAGGGACCCGGGAGTTAATGTGCATAGGTCCCTGAAGGTGGCAGGACATATTGAGAGAGTGGTTAGCAAAGCATATGGGATCTTAGGTTTTATAAGATGAGGTATTGAGTACAAAAGTAGAGAAGTTATGCTGAACCTTTATAAAGTGCTGGTTAGGCCACAACTGGAGTATTGCATCCAGTTCTGGTCACCACACTTTAGGAGGATGTGAAGGCCCTTGAGAGGGTGCAGAGGAGATTTACCAGAATGGTTCCGGGGATGGGGGATCTTAACTACAAGGACAGGTTGGAGAAGCTGGATTTGTTTTCATTAGAGCAAAGGAGGTTGAGGGGTGATTTGATAGAGATGTACAAGATTATGATGGATTTGGTTAGGCTACACGGGGAAAGGCTGTTCCCACTAGTTGATGGTACAAGGACTAGGGGACACAGATTTAAGGTTTTGGGCAAGAGATACAGGGAGGATGTGAGGAAAATCTTTTTTACGCAGCGAGTGGTGAGGACCTGGAATTCGCTGCCGACGGAAGTGGTGGAAGCGGACACACTCAGGCCTAGAAATTCAGTTGCGTGCGCCAGCCGTTAGCGCCTTAGGAGGAGTAGATCTCGAGCGCTAGGCGCTTAGCGCCCGGGCGCAGCGCGATCTGCGCCTCGCCCCAACTTCAGTAGACATTTAGCACCGGCGCAAAGTCTTTGCGCGCGCTCTGCTGCGCGCGCAGATTATGACGTCATTTCCTCGTACAACGCCCTTTGTGCGCCCCAAACCGGAACTTCAGTCGCGCCGGCCCATTGTGCGCCGGGCGGCCCTAACGAATGTGGAGTGGAACGGTGCACAGCCGAAGCGGGCCACGGGGAGCGCAAATTAAAGGGCACTTACCCTGCACTATAAAGGGCAGGCATTTTGCAGCAATCACTCTTGTGCAACGGATTTTTTGAAAAAAACCAAGGAAGGGAGCTTACTGCTTTGGGCCAACACTAGGACAGGTATTTTTGCCTTCAGGCCAGAGCTTTGCAATTCGCCTTCACTGATATCTCATTGTTTGCCAGCATATTATGGGGGCTGCATGGGGTGCCAATGCTGAGTTTCAGGATTATGTCGGAAGGGCTCGCAGACGCTGTGTTAGAGGGGCAGCCCTGGCTAGACGCAGAGGGGGCAACAGGCGTCGGCAACGTGGGCCTTACCCACTCAGGCAATACCGCCAGCAGGTCTCGTATCTCAACATGACTGGCGCGCAATGTGTTAGGAGGCTGCGATTCAGAAGGGAGGTGGTTGCAGAGATCTGCCATCTGCTTCACAGAGATCTGCGTCCACAGCTGAGTTGCAGGACGTCTCTGTCGGTGGAAGTGAAGGTGACGGTGGCTCTGAACTTCTATGCCACCGGCTCCTTCCAATCAGCTGCTGGGGACATTGCTAACATATCCCAGTTCGCCGTCCATTGCTGCATCCACCAGGTCACCAATGCCCTTTTCAGAAGGAGACGCCAATTCATCTCCTTCCCCATGACCCTGGAGAGGCAGCAGCAGCGTGCAGTGGGATTTGCAAGAATCGCGGACTTCCCCATGGTGCAGAGCGCCATTGACTGCACGCATGTGGCTTTGCGGGCACCTCTGGACCATCCCGAGGATTACCGCAACCGGAAGGGCTACCATTCCCTCAACGTACAGCTGGTGTGTGACCACAGGCAGCGCATCCTAGCTGTCAATGCCCGCTTTCCAGGCAGCAGCCACGATGCCTTTATCCTGCGACAGACTACTGTGGCTGACATCTTCCAGGCACAGCCTCACCCAAGAGGATGGCTTATCGGGGACAAAGGCTATCCTTTGTGTACCTGGCCCAGGACCCCTGCTGAGGAGGCATACAACGAGGGCCATCAAGCGACTAGGAACATCATCGAACAAACAATTGGCGTCCTCAAGCAACGGTTCCGCTGCATGGATCGTTCCGGCGGATCTCTGCAGTATTCGCCGGAGCGAGTCTCCCAGTTCGTGGTCGTTTGCTGCATGCTGCACAACCTGGCTATCCGCAGGACTCAGGCACTGCCACCTCACGCTGGAGCACCACCTCAGGAGGAGGAGCAGGAGGAGCATGAGGAGGAGGAGGAGGAGGAGGAGTACCAGGCCAGGAGGGAGGTACAAGGTCCAAGGCCCGCCCGTCGGTGGCTTATTGAACATCACTTCTAGGCCCCCTGTCAGGGAATGGCTTGTGCCAATGAAAGAACATGAATGCAGCCGCTCCGCAAGCCCTCAGCCACTTAAGGCAACAAACACTTCAAAGATCAAACATGGACAATATGAATAAATAAAATGCTTTATTGAACAAACTCAGGGCCCTTCCCACATGAAACTCAAAAACAGACAACACCCCCCAAAAAACAGTCACACACATGACTCACTCCCACAACCTGGGGAGGAATAACAAAACATTTAAACAAAAATGGCCTTCATCCTCGGCCTTAACAAAACAACCATCCCCAGAAACAAAACAACCATCCCAATATAAACAAACATTTGTCCACACCCTCTACTTTGTGGCCCGCGAGGGCGATTCCTTGTCCAGCCTTTGGCGGCCCCTGGCCGCCCTGCTGCTCCTCCTCAAACCGTGCCCAGTGGCTGCTGCAAGGCTGGGGGAAGGCTCCTGAGGGGCACATGTCGTCACGGCAGATGCCCTTGGGGGTCGGCCTAGACGAGGTCTGGGCCTCGAGGGGCCGGCTGGTGAATGCTGCAGCTGTGGCTGGCCAGCATCAGTCGGACCAGCATCTCGTGGCAGCTCCACTGGGGGAGTGACAGTGGCGGCTGGAGGAATGGGGGCAAGCTGGCGTATGGCAGGCGGCCGCTGGTCAAGTGACACACTGGCACTCGCCCGGGCCCGCACTGCAGCATGCGCTGCAATGTGCCGAACGACAGACCGCTGTGCTGCTACAGCGCGGCGGGTGTCCTGGCGATGCCTGGCTGACGCAGCGAGTGTGGCAGCAGTGAGTGCCCATGCTGCCCTGGTCTGTGACCGCATCAGACCAGCCAGTGACTGCACGGCACCACTGATCACCTGCCCACTCGCTGCGTGAGCTGCCCCGAATTCCACCCAACTCGCTGCCTGTGCTGCCACGAATTCGGCACAACTCGCGTCCTGTGCTGCCCCGAATAGCTCCAAACTCCTGGCCTGTGAGGCCCCGAACTCGGCCACACTATGAGCCAGGGACTCGATGACCTCAGGCATCCGTGCCACAACCCCCATGAGCTCGGTGTGCCGGCGCTCCGAGTCCACGGACATTTGATCGAGGAGGCGCAGCTCCTCGGAGTTGACCGTCGCCGGACTGGAGGCCGGACTCTCCCTCTGGGGAGAAGGCCGCCGAGCTGGCCGACCCTTCCCGCGTTGCTGGATGCCACTGGCCCCAGCAACTACACCCCTCTGGGAAGAAGGCCGCTGAGCAACCGCACACCCCCTGCGTTGCTGCACGCCACTGGTCCCAGGAGCGACATTCCCCTCCGACACTTCCCCCACGCTCTCCTCCAGGGAAGACGTGTCCCCTACATTGGCATCCCCTGGCGCGGGTTCCCCTGATGGGCTGCCTTCCTCTTCCTCTTCCTCCTCCTCCTCCTCTTCCGAGGGGCTGTCACTGGCAGCTTCAGGGACCTCCTCCTCACCATCTGAAAGCAGGAAGGGACAAGAGTAGCTTTAGATTGAGGAGAGGGCGTCAGCGAGGGAGGCATGAGTGGTGGCATTCAGCGCATTGGTCGGACAGTGGCAAAGGATGTAGATCTGATGCGCAAGTGGGACGAGAGAGGTCCAAAAGGTGATGTCCTTACCATTGGTGCCCAGAACAGGGTCGGCATCTCCACTGGCAACGGGCCCAATCACCCGGGCTCCCATGAGGCGACCCACGCGCTCTTCCAGGTCAGTGAGCTGCTGGATCTGGGGACCGCCTCCCCCGGTCTCAGTCCGGCTCTTCTGATTGTGGGCCAGCTTGGCCTGCAAGAGAAAGGACGGCCTCTAAGTACAGTGTGTAGCCCTGATCTGGTGTGCACTGCCTCCCATGGTCGAATAGCTTGGCCAGTGTGGAAAGTGCAGAATGTGCAATTGATGTTCATGCCAGTCTCTTAGCTGCTGGATGAGGGCTGGCCATTAGGGCTTTCAGGTCCCTTTGCCCATAATGTGAGGTGCACATGCAAGGATGAGGAGGACACTGGAAAGGCTACTCACCCTGACAATCCTCGTGAGGTCATTGAACTTTTTTCTGCATTGGACAGAGTTCCTGGGGACCTCGCTGTTGGCTGTCACCCTGATGGCGACCTCCCTCCAGGCTTTCCTGTAGACGCTGGTCGCAGGCTTCTTCCCACTGTCCGGGAACAGGTGTTTGCGTCTCCTCTCCAAAGCCCCAACCAGCAGCTTCAAATCATGGCCAGAGAAGCGCTGCGCTCGTTCACGGGCCTTCTGCATCTTTCCCGGCGCTATTTCTGTTCAGCAGCAGTGTTTAGGCCTAGCTGGAAGGCTGCAGTGTCCAGGGCGTGGCAGCAGACGAACTCGACCCTTCCCCCTTTAAGAGCTGGCCGGCGCCAGGGTGTCTGCTGTCAATCAAGAAATGACCGCACCTGCGCTGCGCCCGGCCTCGGCGGTTTAGCTCAGCACCGCCGGCTTTGCGCCTAAAGATAGTTGTGGAACGCCAGTTTTAGTGCTCGAGCAAACTCTTAGGGCGAAGCTACTGAATATCGGTGAAGTGGCCTCGACTTTGCGCCGGGCGCAAACTTTAGCGGCCGCCCGACTTTTCCGCCCCAAAAGTGGCTATACTGAATTTCTAGGCCTCAGTGTTTTCAAGGGGAGACTGGATAGGCACTTGAGGGAAATAAACTTGCAGGGCTATGGGGATAGAGCAGGGGAATGGGACTGACTGGATTGCTCTACAGAGAGCTGGCACGGACTCGATGGGCCGAATGGCCTCCTTCTGTGCTGTTATGACTCTATGGGCTGGATTTTCTCAATGGGAAGCTTTTGCAGGCGGGACTGCTGCTTGCCAGGTTTCAGTCCCGCCTCCATCAGCTTCTGGCCAACCAGCGGGAATTTCCCCTGATTGATCTTGTTAAGCCCGCCCAGCAGGCTCAGCAGGCCAATTAGGGGGAAGTCAGTGACAGAGCACATCAACTTATGACGTGTCATCTGTCAAGAATTTTTGAAAGAAGAAATGTCATCGTTTGATAGCTCTGTGAAGCTGTTAAACACTGACATTCTGTGTAGTTTGATGAGTCCTTGGGCTGGATTTTGTTATGGGGGCGGGTTGGGGGCGGGTCAGGTGGCCGGCAGGTCATGCCCCCGCCTCCGATGTGAGGCGGGATAATTTTGCGATTTTGCCCTAATTGGGCACTTGATTTCCAGTGTGTGGGAACCCCTGGCCCAATGAGTCTTTTGGTCCTGAAACTCGCCGCTGATGATGTCATCTATGCAGCTGCATTTAAGGCCTGCAAGCAGCCTTGGTTCATTTTCTGCCTTACAACGTTTTGCTGAGACTTCTGAGGAGTTAGTGGTGCAAACATGGCAAGCTCGAGGCCCAAGTGCGCACCCCGATTTAATGAGGACTCCCTCCAGGCTCAGAAGGAAATGCTGTTTCCTTCATCTGGGAGGAAAAAGCCTCCCCAGCAGGCCAAAGCTGTGTGGCTGCAAGTGGCACAGGACGTCAGTGCCATCTCAATGTGCAGCAGAACCTGGCTGCCGTGCAGAAAGAGGTTTCATGACCTTCTCCGCACAGGAAAAGTGAGTATTACATCACCATGAACCTCAATCTGATCCCCATCACCTCTCATCACCAGCACTCTTCAATGTCAACCTCCTCCTCCACATCCCACTTGACCCTTACATCCCTGCACCCTTGGCCATTCCCTCTCTCTCTATGTTCACATTCACTTAACTATTCGACTATGGAGCCCTCGCACTTCCTATCACTGCTATGCTATGACAACAACTTACAACACACAGGGAGGGCCCTTGGTCTTGGGACCTCACTCCATCTTTGTGTCCTTCTAAGCATCTATGCTATGGATTCTCTACACTCACTCCTTCATTCTCACTCAAACTCCACTTGTCTCCCTCATTGCAGGAAAAGAGAGCCCACAATAAGAGGGAAAGAGCAAAGACAGGAGGAGGACCACCCTCAATAGCCCAGATCATCAGCGCAGAGGAGGCATAGAAACATAGAAGATAAGAGCAGGAGGAGGCCATTCGGCCCCTCGAGCCTGCTCCGCCATTTAATGAGATCATGGCTGAACATCCAAATTCAGTACCCTGTCCCTGTTTTCTCCCCATATCCCTTGATCCCTTTAGCCTCAAGAAATATATCTAACTCCTTC
The DNA here is from genome assembly GCF_052327205.1 of Somniosus microcephalus. NCBI lineage: Eukaryota > Metazoa > Chordata > Chondrichthyes > Squaliformes > Somniosidae > Somniosus > Somniosus microcephalus. The sequence goes on along the minus strand of NC_140996.1, from coordinate 207,480,485 downwards.
TTGAATATATTTAATGAATTGGCCTCAACTGCCTTCTGTGGTAGAGAATTGCGCAGGTTCACCACTCTCTGGGTGAAGAAATTCCTCCTCATTTCTGTCCTAAATGGTTTACCCCTTATCCTTAGACTGTGACCCCTGGTTCTGGACTCCCCCCCCATCGGGAACATCCTTCCTACATCTAGTCTGTCTCGTCCTGTTAGAATTTTATAAGTTTCAATGAGATCCCCTCTCATTCTTCTAAACTCTAGCGAATAAAAGCCCAGTCGACCCAATCTCTCTTCATACGTCATTACTGCCATCCCAGGTATCAGTCTGGTGAATCTTCACTGCACTCCCTCCATGGCAAGAACATCCTTCCTCAGATAAGGCGACCAAAACTGCACACAATACTCAAGATGTGGTCTCACCAAGGCCCTGTACAACTACAGCAAGACATCCTTGGCCCTGTACTCGAATCCTCTCGCTATGAAGGCCAGCATACCATTTGCCTTCTTAACCGCCTGCTGCACCTGCATGCTTACCTTCAGCGACTGGTGCACAAGGAAACCCAGGTCTCGTTGCACTTCCCCTTTTCCCAATCTATTGCTGTCCAGATAATAATCTGCCTTCCTGTTTTTGCCACCAAAGTGGATAACCTCGCATTTCTCCACATTATACTGCATCTGCCATGCATCTGCCCAATCACATAACCTGTCCAAATCATACTGGAGTTTCTCTGCATCCTCCTCACAGCACACACGCCCACCCAGCTTTGTGTCATCTGCAAACTTGGAGATATTACATCTGGTTCCCTCGTCTAGATCATTAATATATATTGTGAATAACTGGGGTCCTAGCATCGATCCCTGTGGTACCCCACTAGTCACTGCCTTCCACTCGGAAAAAGACCCGTTTATTCCAACACTTTGCTTCCTGTCTGCCAACCAGTTCTCTATCCAAGTCAGTACCATATATGCTTTAACTTTGCACGCTAATCTCTTATGCGGGACCTTATCGAAAGCCTTCTGAAAGTCCAAATACACCACATCCACTGGTTCTCCCTTATCTATTCTACCAGTTACATCCACAAGGCGGCCCTCAAGATCATGGGAGTCGAGGAGGATGCGCAAGTGGGGGATGGACATACAGGCACATTAGAGCAAGCTGGTGACAGAATAGTTTGGCAACTCTCTAATTGACATTGGATGAGTGACTGATAATGATTCTGATGCTCTAACAGATTGACTTATGATCATCTGCATAATTCCATGTGCATGCAACATTTAGATCACATGTCTAACTCTTTCCTTTACTCCCCCATAGGACCATCGACAGCCCCCCTCCCCACTATCCAGGAGGAACAGCCTGAGCCACCAGACTCCTCAGAAGAAGCTGCAACCTCTGAGGGCGCAGTGTCACCAGAATTAAGCGCACCCATCACCAACGCAGACACACTCACCTCGGTGGGACTTTTGGGAGATACACCTGGTGTATCACAGCTCACAAGTGAGCATCAGCAGATGGTGGAGACAGGAACAGCAATGAAGAGTCCTCGTCGGAGGGCACAGAACTCTGCCAGCTCGGCTCAGCTGCATGTCGACCCTGTGCCTGCGGGTCCATCCAGAAGGAGAGCGGTGCTGGAACTCCAGGAACAGGTGCAGGAGTCTCTGGCAGTTTTAGTCTCCAGGGTTACTGCGATTGTGGAGCGGATGGAGGTGTCCATTGCTAACATGAGCAAAGCCTTTGTGGAGGCATTGGCGCATGAACGCATCACTACGGAAAGGATGGCAACCTCCGTAGAAAGGATGGCTACAGTAGAGGAGAGGATGGCTATGGCCATGGAGGAGCTAAGTCACCAGAGTGTTGAAAACATGGTCATTGTTCAGAATAGACTGACATCTCTGGAGGAGCGATGGACAGCTATTGAGCAGAGAAACCAGAGCTTCATAGATGTCCTCTGGAGTAGGACTGCCAGTGCAGAAACGGGTCCCCATGGCCCCCCTGAAATGCAACAAGGTGCTGTCAAGCCACTTGCTAGCTCTGCAGTGGGCCTGACCCATGAGAGGGATGTTGGTGGCAGACAACCATGAAGTGGGGGCTCCTCTCCAAGCGCTCACACGACCATGCCACGTCAGAGCCCCACCAGAGTCCTCACCCAACTGAGATGGGCGTCTCATCCCCTGCACAGCTGCAGGAGCAGCAGACTGTTGGCGAGCCCTCACAGGCTCGCAACCCCAGAGGACGCCCGCCAAAGGTGACAAGGCAGGAGCAGCAGGAAAGTGAGCAAGGGGCCTCCGCATCTGCTGAAGCCACAGGGGAAGCAACACGTAGGAACACACGTAAGAGGAAGATAAAGCACAAGTAGTCACAAGGGTAGTCACTTGGGTGTTCTGTTGCGTTTAATTCTGAAATGCCATCCATGAATTATTGTTATAAAATGACTTGATGGCAAACTGTTGGAGTTGTGGGCTGTGTCATTTCACAAATAGGACTTCCACATTGAGGGCTCAACGCGACTTGGAATTGTCAGTATGGTGGTCAGAGTGATAGGAAGCCGCAGGTTCTTGTCCATTGTCGATGGTGTGGTAAGAAGGTGCGAGCCCAATGTGTTTGATTGGGCAGCCTAAGCAAATCTGGCTAAGATCAGTATATCCCTTGCATCCCGGGGCCCCATCTGATATTTCAAGGCATCTGAATTGCATCTTCAGCAAGCCGATGGTTTGCTCGATAATGGATCTGGTGGAAATGTGGCTGGAGTTGTAGCGCTCCTCAGCTTCGTTGGATGGCCTCCTGAACAGCATCATTAGCCACATCTTCAGGGGATAGCCCTTGTCTCCAAGTAGCCATCTGCAAAGTTGGTCTGGCGGACTGAAGAGCGGAGACACACTACACTGCTGCAGGATGAAGGAGTCATGGCAACTGCCAGGGTACTTGGCGCAAACATGCAAAATTTCCTTATTGTGGTTACACACCAGCTGCACATTGAGGAAGTGGAAGCCCTTGCAGTTGACAAAAATACTTGAATTGTGATGGGGTGCCTTAAGGGCCACATGTGTGCAGTCTACGATGCCCTGCACCCTTGGAAAGCCTGCCAGATTAGCTAATCCAACCGCATGCGCGGTTACACTTGCTTGATCTTTGGAGAAGTTGATGTAATTGTGCGCGATGGCAAAGAGGGCATCGGTTACCTGCATGATGCAAGTGTGTGCAGCCGCCTGGGAGATGCCACTGATGTCTGCTGTTGATCCCTGGAATGAGCCTGAAGCAACAAAGTTGAGTGGGGTGGTGACTTTGACGGCCACTGGTAAGGGGTGTCCACCCGTTCCTCTGGGCTCCAGGTCTTGCTGCAGCATTGCGCAGATGTCACCCACTACCTCTCATGAAAGTCTGAGCCTCCTTTGGCACTGCTGCTCAGTCATGTTGAGGTAGCTGATCCTCTGTCTGTAGACCCTGTTTGGGGGTATCTCCTGCGGCGATGTGCTTCCATGCGCTGGCGCCCTCTGGCCTGTGCAGCTTCAGGTGGGTGAGCAGCAGCTTGGCGCTCCTGCTGTTGGCGCTCCTGCTGTTGGTGCTGCTGTTGTTCCTGGTTCTGCTGCTGCCACGGCTGGTCTTCGTCCGAATCTGAGGTCCAGGAGGAAAGGAAATAAATGGTTCCCATGCTGCAGGTATATACCTCAGTTGAGGAAGCACTCAGTCAAGATGGGGAGAGGGGTTTCCCAGGAGGTCAGAGTGGAGATGGATCTCAGCTTCAAAACTTCCAAAATGAGTAGGCCTGCAAAAAATTCTCCCAGACCTGAGAAAAGAAAGTTCTGCCACCTGCAAATGATCATTGTGGAAAATGCCTTTTTTATGGTGGAGCTGCAGCTGTTAGTAAGCCATCCACTTGTGAGCCCGCCAGGATTAACTGGCGTGTTCCAGGGGAGACTTGCAGCACGCGGGAAATGTGGTAAACTCTGAAAGGCCGCTCAAAATGGCATTATAGAGGCATTTAAGTGGTTGTTAAGTGCCTTAAGAGCCTATCCCACCTCTTGGAGGCAGGACCGAAACGGGGTCTGAAGGCCCGCATTTGGGAAAGTTGCTCAGAGGCGGGTTGGAGGCAGAATCGGAGCCCAACGCCATTTTTGGCAACTTTCCCACCTGACCCGCCTTCAAACCCGCCTCCTCGGGCCTGGCAAAATCCAGCCCCTTGTGTTTAGGACTCATCAAGCCTTCTACTTTGCAGAAATCAGCTGGCTGTTGAATCGGAGGATGCAACAGCCAGTCTGTGATCTCTACAATGGAGATGTCGGGGACTCTGGCTCCACAGCAGCTGAAGGCTGTAGGTAGAAACAAAGGTAAGTTAACATTTTCTAACACTTTACACTCACCTCACATACTTACCACTCCACACTTGCACCCATCACTCACCTCTACATCGCACTTTCAGACCCCTCCAACCCCCGCAGACCTCCTACTCACCACCTACACCCTGGCGGAGTTCTCAGAGGTCGGGAAGCCTGCACTTCAGGACGAAAAATGGGGATAATCCTATTTTCTGCCTGTTAACTATCTGTTAACAGGCAGTTAATAGGCTTTAATCCCTTCCCGCCTCCAAGGGATGGGACCCGGGGCAGGACGGCTTCCCGCCTCCTGGCAAGAGGGCACGGAGGCAGGTTGGGGGTGGGCCTGCAACTTTCCCGCCAGTCCTCCTTGGGGCAGAGAAAATCCAGCCCTATGACTCTATGACTGGTGGATAGCTAACGTAATAATATCTATATTTAAGAAGAGAAATAGAACATGTCCAGGGAATTATAGACAAGTCAGCTTAACATCGGTGGTAGGAAAAATAATGGAATCACTACTAAAGGAGAAAATAGGAGAATGTCTAGAAACCAAAAAGATAGTAATGAATAGTCAGCATGGATTTCAAAAGGGAACGTCTTGCTTGACCAACCTCAATGAATTTTTTGAAGAGGTAACAGAGTGAGTATCCAATGGTAATGCAGTAGGTGTAATTTATCTGGATTTTCAAAAGGCCTTCGATAAGGTACCCCATAATAGACTGATGAACAAGGTCAGAGAATGTGGAGTCAGGGGACAAGTAGCAGAATGGATTGCTGGCTGGCTTCAAGACAGAAAGCAGAGAGTAGGAGTAAAGGGTAGCTATTCATAGTGGCAGAAGGTGGGCAGTGGTGTTCCACAAGGATCAGTGCTGGAACCACTGCAGTTCACAATTTATAATAACGATTTAGACTTTGGAATCAAAAACTCAATTTTTAAATTTGTGGATGACACCAAATTTGGGGGGATAGTCAATACTGAGGAGGACTGCAACAAGTTACAGGAGGACATTAATAAACTTGTAGAATGGGCATATAATTGGCAAATTAAGTTCAACATAGATAAATGTGAAGTATTATATTTTGGTAAGAAGAATAGGGAGGTCACTTATTACTTGGAGGGTGCGAGTCTAGGTGGGGTAGAGGAACAAAGGGACCTCGGAGTACAAATACACAAATCACTAAAAGTTGCGACACAGGTTAGCAAGGCCATAAAAAAAGCAAACCAAGCACTAGGGTTTATTTCTAGAAGTATAGAATTGAAAAGTAGGGAAGTTATGCTAAGCCTGTATCGAACCTTGGTTAGACCAAACTTAGAGTACTGCGTATAGTTCTGGTCGCCATATTATAAAAAGGATATAGAGGCACTGGAGAGGGTGCAGAGAAGATTTACAAGGATGATACCAGAAATGTGAGGAAAGGATGAACAGGTTGGGTCTCCATTCTCTTGAAAAAAGAAGGCTGAGGGGTGACCTAATAGAGATCTTTAAAATTATGAAAGGTTTTGATAGAGTGGATATAGAGAGAATTTTTCCACTTGTGGGGAAGAGCTTAACTAGAGGCCATCAATATAAGACAGTCACCAAGAAATCCAATAGGGAATTCAGAAGAAACTTCTTTACCCAAAGAGTGGTAAGAATGTGGAACTCGCTACCACAGGGAGTGGTTGAAGCGAAAAGTATAGATGCGTTTAAGGGGAGGCTCGACAAGCTTATGAGGGAGAAGGGAATAGAGGGTTATGCTGATAGATTTACATGAGGAAAGACGGGAGGAGGCTCGAGTGGAGCATAAACGCCGGCATGGACTGGTTGGTCCGAAAGGCCTGTTTCTGTGCCGTATATCCGATGTAATCCTATGTAATATTAAAAATACCACAAGTACAGATCCTGAAATGATCCATTTCACTGTTAGGGAGGAGGGCTCTAGTCTGAGTTTTGTGCAAGTCTGCAGGGGCTTTAATGCATTACTGACAACCCCAAATTTGAGTATAAAATTTTGCAATAAGAGTTTGTAAAGAAATACTAACAGATATTAAAAATGTAATTGCTATCTGAATGGGTTTAAAGTCAGAATTTGGCTACAAATTTTCAGCAGAGCTATATTAATATTCTATGTTGTAAACTTCAGGAAAGCTGTTTATTTTAAAGATTTCATTAGAACGGCATTAAACCATCTATTATAGTGAACCTGTAACAACAGCTGTGTGTGTGTGTAAAAATTGTAAGCCTGGGTAAATCCATCTCAGAAGTGTCAAATGTAACAATAATGAATTCAAAACATGTTTTCTTGTGAGGCATAATAATCTTACACGAAATTGTACTGAGCTGTACTATGAAATAAAGAAGATTGTTTTTCAGATAGTAGTCAAGAGAAGCTGTAAGCAAAGCCCATCAGCACATAGCCATGAGCACAGCTATATATGTGCTCACTGTGACTGTCATACAGTCAAGTACGGGCTCAAGCACCATTATAAAGTCAAACATGTGCTCATGGATACTGTCACATAGCCGTGCACATAATCTATTAAAGGTGCATTATTAATAACATCAAGTAACAACAACAACTTGCATTTATATAGCACCTTTAATGTAGGAAAGCGTCCCGAAGCACTTCAAAGGAGCGTTATCAGACAAAATTTGATACCGGGTTACATTACGAGATATTAGGACAGGTCAAAGATGTAGGGCTGGATTTTCATTCAGGTGCGGGTTGGTGTCGTGTAATCCGTATTTCGTGTTAACCACACGAATCTAATTGAGATTGATGTTATTTTAACTAAATTGCCCAATTGAGTTCCAGCGTGTGGGAACCCATGGCAAATGAGTTTCTCCAGTCTGAAAGTCGCCTCCGATGGCGTCATCATTGCTGCTGCATTTAAGGTCTGCAAGAACCCTTGCTTCTTCTGCAGACTGCCAACCTTTTGGCATTTGCTGATACACTGAGCTGGAAGCAGAATGGCCAGGGAAAGACCGAGGTCTGCACCCAGGTTCGACGGCGTTGCCCTGCAGGCTTTAGTGGAGGGAGCAAGGGCTCACAAGGAGGTGCTCTTCCCTTCATCAGGGAGGAAGAAGCCTCCCCAGCAGACAAAGGCTCTGTGGCTGCAAGTGGCAGAGGAGGTCAACTCCTTATCGGTTTCCCGCAGAACCTGGATACAGCGCAGGAAGAGATTTCATGACCTTCAGCGCACTGGAAAAGTGAGTATGAATTTCCCATCACTCTCAATCTGATCCCCATTGCCGTTCCTCACCAGCACTCAGCTTTAGCAATCTCTTCCTCCACATCCCACTTGACACTGACATCCATGCACCCTTACCCATTTCCTCTCTCTCTATGGTCACATTCACCTAACTATTTGACTATGCAGCCCTCACACTCCCTATCACTCTGATGCTATGAAAACAACTGACAAGACACAGGGAGGGCCCTTGGTCTTGCCACCTCACTCCATCTTTGTCTCCTTCTAAGCATCTATGCTATGGATTCTCTACACTCACTCCTTCATTCTCACTCAACCTCCACTTGTCTCCCTCATTGCAGGAAAAGAGAGCTCACAATAAAAGAGAACGAGCGAGGACAGGAGGAGGGCCACCATCAGTAGCCCAGCTCACCCCCTGGGAGGAGGTGGTCCTGGAGAGCAAAGGAGTGGAGGACAACACGCATGTGGGGGACAGACAGACGGGTGCATCACACCAAGCTGGTGACAGAATAGATTTCCATCTCTCTCACTGACATTGCATGAGTTGCTGATAATGTTTCGGAAGCTCTAACAGATGGACTTATGATCATCTGCAATATGCAATGTGCATGTAACCTTGGCATCACATCTCTGACTCTTTCCTTTACTCCCCCACAGGACCATCGCAAGCACCCGTCCCCACTAGCCAGGAGGAACAGGCTGAGCCTCCAGACTCCTCAGAGGAAGCTGCAGCCTCTGATGGTGCAACGTCAGCAGAATTCAGGGCACCCAGCACCAGCGCAGACACTCACACCTCGGTGGGACCTTCGGGACATAGAGTTGTGTTGTCACCTGGTGTATCACAGCTCACAATTGATTGTGGAGACAGGGACAGCAGTGGAGAGTCCTAGTCGGAGGGCGCAGGACTCTGCTAGCTAGGCTCAGCTGCATGTCGACCCTCTGCCTCTGGGTCCATCCACAGTATCAGCGGTGATGGCACTCCAGGAAACGATGCAGGAGTCTCTGGCAGGTTTTGTCTCCAGGGTCGCTGCGAGTGTGGAGCGAATGGAGGAGTCCCTCGCTAACATGAGCAGAGACTTTGTGGAGTCATTGGCGCATGAACGCATCACCACGGAAAGGATGGCAAACTCCGTAGAAAGGATGGCTACAGTAGACGAGAGGATGGCTACGGCCATGGAGGGGCTAAGTCGCCAGAGTGTTGAAAACATGGTGAGTGTTCAGAATAGACTGACATCTCTGGAGGAGCGATGGTCAGCTATTGAACAGAGAAACCAGACCTTCATGGCAGTCCCTCTGAGTAGGACTGCCAGTGTAGATACAGCTTGTACTCGCTGGAGTTTAGAAGAATGAGAGGGGATCTTATTGAAACCTATAAAATTCTGACAGGACTGGACAGACTAGATGCAGGAAGGATGTTCCCGATGGTCGGGGAGTCCAGAACCAGGGGTCACAGTCTAAGGATAAGGGGTAGGCCATTTAGGACAGAAATGAAGAGGAATTTCTTCACCCAGGGAGTGGTGAACCTGTGGAATTCTCTACCACAGAAGGCAGTAGAGGCCAATTCATTAAATATATTCAAGAAGGAGTTAGATATATTTCTTAAGGCTAAAGGGATCAAGGGGTATGGAGAGAAAGCAGGGACCAGGTACTGAAATTGGATGATCAGCCATGATCGCATTGAATGGCAGAGCAGGCTCGAGGGGCCGAATGGCCTACTCCTGCTCCTATCTTCTATGTTTCTATGTTTCAGGTGGGTGAGCAGCAGCTTGGTACGCCTGTTGTTGCTGCTGCTGTTGGGGGTGCTGTTGTTGTTGCTGCTGTTGTTCGGCCTCATCTAATATCCAGAAGGGAAGGAAATAAATGACTCCCATGCTTCTGGTAGATGCCTCAGTTGAGGAAGCGCTCAGTGAAGGTGGCGAGAGGGGTTTCCCAGGAGGTCACACTGGAGATGGGTGTCAGGCTCCAAACCTCCACAGCTGTGGTTAGGCCTTCTAAAAGTTCCCCCAGACCTGAGACAACAAAGTCCTGCCACCTGCAAATGATGGCTGATCAAATCTCCTCTTTAATAGTTGACCTGCAGCTGATAGTCAGCAATCCAATTGTGCTGCCGCCAGGTTTCACCGTCATGTTTCAGAACAGGTGTGATTCACGTGGGAAAAGGGTTAAAATCGCAATGGCCATTCAAAATGGCATTATAGAGGCAATTTAGTGCTTGTTAAGGGCCTTAACGGCCTATCCCACCTCTTGGAGACGGGACCATCAGACACGAATTTTTGAAAATTGCGTGGAGGTGGGATGGTGGCGGGATCGGGCCCGTCCAGCAGTTTTTGCAATTTTAACCACTCGCATGCCTCCAATCCCGCCTCCATGGCCCAATGAAAATCCTGCCCGTAGGTTTTAAGGAGCATCTTAAAGGAGAAGAGAGAGAGGCAGAGAGGTTTAGGGAGGGAATTCCAGAACTGACGGCCTAGACAGCTGAATGCACGGCCGCCAATGGTGGGGCGCAGGAAATCAGGAATGCGTTAGATGCCTGAATTGGAGGAGTGCAGAATTCTCGGAGGGTTGTAGGGCTGGAGAAGGTTACAGAGATAGGCCATGGAGGGATTGAGCACAAAGATGAAAATTTTAAAATTGAGGCATCGCTGGACCGGGAGCCAATGTAGTTTGGTGAGCACAGGGGTGATGGGAGAACAGGACTTGGTACAAGTTAGGATACAACAGCAGAGTTTTGGATGAGGCCAAGTTTACGGAGAGTGGAAGAGGGGAGGCTGGCCAGGAGAACATAGGAATAGTCGAGTCTGGAGGTAACAGGGCATGGGTGAGCTTTCAGCAGCAGATGACTGAGACAGGGGCGGAGACGGGCAATATTACGGGATGGAAGTAGGCGGTTTTGGTAATGGAGAGAATATGGGGTCGGAAGCTCAGCTCAGGGTCAAATAGGATGCCGAGGTTGTGAACAATCTGGTTCAGCCTCAGTCGTTGGCCAGGGAGCGGGAGATGGCTAGTAAATGGAGTTTCTGGAACTCAAAACTGTACCTTTCACAGATTATGTCCATCCTGTTGTATGTCCGCCACTTGATCCATTTAATCACCTGTGGAAAGGTGCTGAAGAGTTTTGTTATGCTCCAATAAACATGCAAAGTGTTTTGGTAATAACTAAATGCTTTTATTTCCAGACCCTTCTGGAATTTTCTTACATAAGAATAACAAATGAATACAAGAGAAGACATTGGAGTGTGAAAGGGGGAAAGAAGATGTACGGGGGTTGGTGTGGAGTGCTGGTGCATGATGGGGATTTGGCCCTATGCAAAAATGCTCAGGAAAGGCAGTGCATAGCATTACCTCACATAATCGCGTGACTGGGCTGACTACAAGGTACAATCAAAAACATCGAAAGGCAAATGTCGCAAGACAAAGGGGATGCTCAAGATGTGTAACCGCCCTAGAAACCAGATGGCTTGTGGGAACACAGCATCGGCGGCAGTTCAAACCGGTGGCAGTGAGTCAGGAGCAGCCCGACTCGAGCGGGCCTTGTGGGAACACAGCATCGGCGGCAGTTCAAACCGGTGGCGGTGAGTCAGGAGCAGCCCGACTAGAGCGGGCCTTGTGGGAACACAGCATCGGCGGCAGTTCAAACCGGTGGCAGTGAGTCAGGAGCAGCCCGACTCGAGCGGGCCTTGTGGGAACACAGCATCGGCGGCAGTTCAAACCGCTGGCGGTGAGTCAGGAGCAGCCCGACTCGAGCAGGCCTTGTGGGAACACAGCATCGGCGGCAGTTCAAACCGCTGGCAGTGAGTCAGGAGCAGCCCGACTAGAGCGGGCCTTGTGGGAACACAGCATCGGCGGCAGTTCAAACCAGTGGCAGTGAGTCAGGAGCAGCCCGGTGTAGCAGGGACTGTTGGTAAACCAGTTAACTGTAGTGTAATTAGTGGGATTGATTGATTTAATTTAAATACAATTAATTAAAGGGTAAGTCATGGCAGGACAGCTGGGCCCCGTGATCTGCTGCTCCTGCGATATGTGGGAACTCAGGGACACTTCCTGTGTCCCTGACAACTACATGTGCAGGAAGTGCATCCAGCTGCAGCTACTGACAGACCGCATTGCGGCGCTGGAGCTGCGATTGAACACATACTGGAGCGTTCACGATGCTCAGGACAACGTGAATAGCACATTTACGGAGTTGGACACACCGCAGGTAGAGGTTGGACAGGAAGAAAGGGAACGGGTGACCAACAGGCAGAGTACTAGGCGCAGGCAGGTAGTGCAGGGGTCCCCTGTGGCCATCCCCCTCTCCAACAGATACACCACTTTGAGTACTGTTGGGGGGGATGGCTTATCAGAGGAAGGCAGCAGCAGCCAACTTCCTGGCACCAGGGGTGGCTCTGCTGCACAGAAGGGAGGAAAAAGAGGGGTAGAGCCATAGTAATAGGGGATTCAATTGTAAGGGGAATAGATAGGCGTTTCTGCGGCCGCAAACGAGACTACAGGATGGTGTGTTGCCTCCCTGGTGCAAGGGTTAAGGATGGCTCCGAGCGACTCCAGAACATCTTGGAAGGGGAGGGTGAAGAGCCAGTTGTCGTGCATATAGGCACCAACGATATAGGTAAAAAGCGGGATGAGGTACTAAAACCGGAGTATAGGGAGTTAGGAGATAAATTAAAAAACAGGACCTCAAAGGTAGTAATCTCAGGATTGCTACCAGTGCCACGTGCTAGTCAGAGTAGAAATAGAAGGATACTTCAGATGAATACGTGGCTAGAGGAATGGTGCCAGGGGGAGGGATTCAAGTTCCTGGGACATTGGAACCGGTTCTGGGGGAGGTGGGACCAGTTCAAACTGGACGGTTTGCACCTGGGCAGGGCTGGAACCAATGTCCAAGGGGGAGTGTTTGCTAGTGCTGTGGGGGAGGGTTTAAACTAAAATGGCAGGGGGTTGGGAACCTGAGCAGGGAGACAGAGGAAAGGGAAACAAGGATAAAAGCAAAAGATAGGAAGGAGAAAAACAAAAGTGGCAGTCAGAGAAATCAACAGTTTAAATCAAACATGGCCACAGTAAATAATAATTCTAATAGGTCTAAGAGCATTAAAAAAACAAGCCTGAAGGCTTTGTGTCTTAATGCAAGGAGCATTTGTAATAAGGTGGATGAATTGGCTGCGCAAATAGAAGTAAACAAATACGATTTGGTTGGGATTACGGAAACGTGGCTCAAGGAAGGCCAGGACTGGGAACTCAACATCGAGGGGTATTCGATATTCAGGAAAGATAGGCAAAAAGGAAAGGGAGGTGGGGTAGCATTACTGGTTAAAGAAGGGATTAACACAATTGTAATGAAGGATATTAGCTCTGATGAGGTGGAATCTGTATGGGTAGAATTGAGAAATACTAAGGGGGAAAAAACGTTAGTGGGAGTGGTTTATAGACCTCCAAACAGTAAGGCGGAGGTTGGGGATGGCATTCAAAGAGAAATTAAAGAAGCGTGCAATAAGGGCACAGCAGTCATCATGGGTGACTTTAATCTACATATAGATTGGGCCAACCAAATGAGTAATAATACTGTGGAGGAGGAATTCCTGGAGTGTTTACAGGATGGTTTCCTGGACCAATATGTCGAGGAACCAACCAGAGATCAGGCCATCTTAGACTGGGTATTATGTAACGAGAAAGGATTAATTAGCAATCTTGTTGTAAGAGGCCCCTTGGGTCGGAGCGATCATAATATGATCGAATTCTTCATTAAGATGGAGAATGAAGTAGTTGACTCGGAGACTAGGGTCCTCAATTTAAATAAAGGAAACTATGATGGTCTGCGGAGCGAGTTGGGTAGGATTGAATGGGGAATGGCACTCAAAGGGTTGACGGTGGATAGGCAATGGCAAACATTCAAAGACCGAATGGATGATCTACAGAATTTGTTCATCCCAGTTTGGCATAAAAATAAAACAAAAAAGGTGACCCAACCGTGGCTAACAAGGGAAATTAGGGATAGCATAAGGTCCAAGGAGAGGGCATATAAATTGGCCAGAAAAAGCAATAATCCTGAGGATTGGGAGCAGTTTAGGATTCAACAAAGGAGGACAAAGGGATTAATTAAGAAAGGGAAAATAGAATATGAGAGTAAGCTTGCAGAGAACATAAAAACTGACTGTAAAAGCTTTTATAGATATGTGAAGAGAAAAAGATTGGTGAAGTCAAGCGTAGGTCCCTCGCAGTCAGAATCGGGGGAATTTATAATGGGGAACAAAGAAATGGCAGACCAACTAAATACATATTTTGGTTCTGTCTTCACAAAGGAGGACACAAATAACCTCCCAGAGATGCCGGGGAACATAGGGTCTGATGAAAGGGTGGAACTGAAAGAAATCAGTATTTGTAGGGAAATGGTGTTAGGAAAATTGATGGGACTGAAGGCCGATGAATCCCCAGGGCCTGATAATCTACATCCCAGGGCACTTAAGGAAGTGGCCCTAGAAATAGTAGATGCATTGCTGGTCATCTTCCAGAACTCGATAGACTCTGGAACGGTACCCATGGATTGGCGGGTAGCTAATGTTACCCCACTATTCAAAAAAGGTGGTAGAGAAAAGGCGGGGAATTATAGACCGGTAAGCTTGACATCGGTAGTGGGGAAAATGCTAGAGTCCATTATAAAAGATGTAATAGCAGAGCACTTGGAAAGCAGTGACTGGATTGGACAAAGTCAACATGTATTTACAAAAGGTAAATCATGCTTGACTAATCTACTGGAATTTTTTGAGGATGCAACTGGTAAAATAGATAAGGGAGAACCAGTGGATGTGGTGTATTTGGACTTTCAGAAGGCTTTCGATAAGGTCCCGCATAAGAGATTAGCGTGCAAAATTAAGGCACATGGGATTGGGGGCAAGGTATTGACTTGGATAGAGAACTGGTTGGCGGACAGAAAGCAAAAAGTTGGAATAAACGGGTTGTTTTCCGAGTGGCAGGCAGTGACTAGTGGGGTACCGCAAGGATCGGTCCTAGGACCCCAGCTGTTCACAATATATATTAATGATCTGGACGAGGGAATTGGATGTAATATCTCCAAATTTGCAGACGACACAAAGCTGGGGGGGAGGGTATGCTGTGAGGAGGATGTCGTGAAACTCCAGCACGATTTGGACAGGTTGGGTGATTGGGCAGAAACATGGCAAATGCACTATAATGTGGGTAAATGTGAGGTTATCCACTTTGGTGGCAAAAACAGGAAGGCAGATTATTATTTGAATGGTAATAGATTGGGAGAAGGGGAAGTGCAAAGAGACCTGGGTGTTCTTGTACACCAGTCGCTGAAGGTAAGCATGCAGGTGCAGCAGGCGGTTAAGAAGGCAAATGGTATGTTGGCCTTCCTAGCAAGAGGGTTCGAGTACAAGAACAAGGATGTCTTGCTACAGTTGTACAGGGCCTTGGTGAGACCACACCTTGAGTATTGTGTGCAGTTTTGGTCGCCTTACCTGAGGAAGGACGTTCTTGCCATGGAAGGAGTGCAGCGAAGATTCACCAGGCTGATACCTGGGATGGCAGGAATGACGTATGAGGAGAGATTGTGTCGATTGGGCTTATACTCACTGGAGTTTAGAAGATTGAGAGGGGATCTCATCGAAACCTATAAAATTCTGTCAGGCCTGGACAGACTAGATGCAGGAAGGATGTTTCTGATGGCTGGGGAGTCCAGAACCAGGGGTCATAGTCTAAGGATAAGGGGTAAGTCATTTAAGACTGAAATGAGGAGTAATTTCTTCACCCAGAGAGTGGTGAACCTGTGGAATTCTCTGCCACAGAGGGCGGTGGAGGCCAGTTCATTAAGTATATTCAAGAAAGAGTTGGATATATTTCTTAAGGCTAAAGGGATCAAGGGATATGGGGAGAAGGCAGGGACCGGGTACTGAATTTGGATGATCAGCCATGATCTCATTGAATGGCGGAGCAGGCTCGAAGGGCCAAATGGCCTACTCCTGCTCCTATCTTCTATGTTTCTATGTATCTATATCCCAAGCAGACTGTCGAAGTCATTTGGCAGAATGCCTCATCGCCAGAACTCATCACTACCCTCACTCCTCCTTCTCACAATCTTCAGGTTTGTAAAACCCAAACTCGGTGATATCTAATCTTTACTTAATGATGTACCCAGTGTTCTCTTTCACTCTTTTCAACCTAGGTGGTGTCCTGCCACGTGGGCCTTGGCTCTTTATCTTGATTTCTCAGTAACAATTAAAAAAATCCTATTTTAATGGATGGAAGCTAATGGAGAGCACATCCAAGATTTATGACCATGTACTCCCATTGGGCAAGGCTCCACACCAGGAGCGCAAATTCAGAATATTGATTCCACCATGTCCAGGAAAGCAACTGGTTTAGGGTATATAATGTAAGATTATTGTAAAGTCCGCGCCTCAATAATACACGGACTTCGGGAGAACAGTTTAACAGGTACTTTACTGATCAAGAGGCAGCTTGAAACTGAAACTACAGAAGCCTGCTAGGGCCTTTTATACAGGGGTGGTCACTGCCGGTACTGCAGTCTAAGACCAGTTATTCCCTTAAAGGTACATACACAACAATTCCTCCCCTTTTAGATAAACAGTACATAACATTCATTTAACAACTAAATAATAACTAATTACAATTACAATTTTCTCAGTAATATATACATCAACTGTAATAGTCATTTATAAGTTCAGTCTTTGAGGAGGCTTCCTGATCCGGACTGGATAGCGCCTTTCTCGAGTATCCTGTTCTGGCGGTGGAGTCAATTCTGGCTCATTGTCATTGGTTGGTTTGTCAGCTTCCAATACCCCTGCTTCTGAGGTAGACGCAATCTGTACTTCGGGCTCATTACCAGGTGCACATGCTTCTGGTACAGGTTTGGCTTGTTCCTGTGACTCTAGAATCTGGTCAGCATGGCGTCTCACGATGCTCTCTCCAACGTCCACTGTGTACATTAGTGGTCCCTACTGTGTGCATATCGTGCCTGGCTGCCATTTTTCTGTTCGGTAGTCGCAGGCCAAGACTGGTTGCCCTATCTTGAAGCTCCTGGTTGGCTTCTCATTTATGTGCTGGAACTGCTTATCCTCAACATCTCATCTTATGTTTGGTTTGAGCAAATCCAAGCGACATCTTAGTCTCCGGTTGAAAAACAGTACGGCTGGAGTTTGATTGGTTACTGCATGTGTCGCATTCCGGTAAGCAAACAGGAAGTTATCCACCTTGTGTTGCAGTGGTATGTCGTCATTATACATTGCCTTTATGGCCTTTTTAAAGGTCTGAACAAACCTCTCAGCCAATCCATTTGTGGCTGGATGATATGGGGCAGATGTATAATGTTTCACCCCATTATTCTTCAGGAACCTCCGAAAATCCTCAGACACAAACTGTGGGCCATTGTCGGAACAGATCTGTTCTGGCAACCCATTCCTGGCGAAGATGGTCCTTAGGACTGCAATAGTTTTCTCCGTGGTGGTGGAGGACATTTTAATGACCTCTGGCCATTTCGAATGGGCGTCCACAGCGATTAGAAACATTGAGTCCATAAATGGACCAGCGAAATCAATGTGTACCCGTTGCCATGGAGATGAGGGCCACTCCCATGGATGTAGCGGGGCCTGTGGTGGAGCGTTTTGGACCTTCTGGCATCCTGTGCATCTCTTGGTCATATCCTCGATTTCTTTATAGATTCCCAGCCACCACACAAACGCCCTGGCTAGGCTCTTCATTTTTACCCCTCCCAGATGACCCTCGTGAAGCGCATTGAGTAATCTATCTCTCAACTTGGGTGGAATTACCACTCGGGATCCACACATCAAGGTTCCCCGGCACACTGACAGCTGTTCCCTCCTTGGCGAGAATGCTGGCAAAAGTGAGTCGCCATATGCTGGCCACAGTGAGTCGCCATATGCTGGCTATCCCTTCACCGTCAAATCATAGACCCGAGAGAGTGTCAGGTCATTTCGGGTTTCCTTCTCAATACTTGCGTTTGTAACAGGCAAACATTCGACTATGGTCGCATGGAATATCTCCACCGGGTCCACTGCAGGTGCTTCTTCCGCCGTAGGCAACGGTAGGCGTGACAGCCCATCAGCGTTTCCATGTTGTTTCGTACCTTTGTACTCTATGTCATACTGATGTGCCCCTAGAAAAAGTGACCATCTTTGCAGCTGTTGCGCCGTCATCACCGGAACGCCCTTCTTTGGGTTAAAAATTGAGACCAGGGGTTGATGATCAGTCAGTAGGGTGAATTTCTGCCCGTGCAGATAGTGATTGAACTTCTTCACCCCCCACACCAGGCTGAGGGCCTCCCTGTCAATCTGGGCGTAGTTACGCTCGGCTGAGGTTAGCGAGCGCGATGCAAAGGCTATTGGCCTCTCTGAACCGTCACGGAATTTGTGTGACAGCACCGCTCCAATGCCGTAAGGTGACGCATCACATGCCAACCGAATCGGTAGTGTTGGGTTGTAGTGGGCCAATACTTCTTTTGAAGTGATTTGGCATTTACATTCCTGAAAGGCACGCTTACACTCATCACTCCATTTCCATGTTACACCAGTTTGAAGGAGGGCGTTCAGTGGGTGCAGAATTGTAGATAAATTCAGCAAGAACTTATGGTAGTAGTTCACCAACCCGAGGAACGACCTCAGTTGCGACACATTTTCTGGCGCTGGAGCCTTGACTACAGCCTCAATCTTGTCCGGCAACTTATGCAACCCTTCCTCATCAATCATGTGGCCACAATACGAGATTTGTCTCCTGAAGAACTCGCATTTGGGACGGTTGGCTCGTAGCCCATATTCCTGCAATCTCGTGAGCACCTGTTCCAGGTTGGCAAGGTGTTCATTGTCATTTTCGCCCGTAACCAGGATGTCATCCAAATAACACTGGGTCCCCGGGATCCCTTGCAGGACTTGTTCCATTGCCCTCTGCCACATAGCCGGGCCCGATGCTATCCCAAATACCAGTCGATTGTACTGGTAAAGGCCTTTGTGAGTGTTTATCGTGAGGTATTTCCTAGATGCTTCTTCCACCTCCATTTGTAGATACGCTTGAGCCAGGTCAATCTTTGTAAAACATTTCCCTCCAGATAGCGAGGCGAAAATATCTTCTATCCGCGGAAGCGGATACTGTACTGTGTGCAGGACTGGGTTCACAGTCACCTTGACGTCCCCACAGATGCGAACCTTCCTTGGCTCCCCAGGCGTGCTGCTCAATGCTTTCTTCATTACAGGAACGATGGGTGTGGCCCACTCGCTCCAGTCCACCTTCGACAGCACCCACCTTAGAACACTCCAGACTCTCCAGTTCAGCTTCCACAGCTGGGCGTATCACGTATGGCACCAGTCTGGCCTGGAAAAATTTTGGGTTTGCGTTATCCTCAATCTTTATGGTTGCCTTTACTCCTTTTAGAGTCCCAAGTCCTTGTTGGAACAGCTCTTCCGCGTCAGAGAGAATTTGTGACAGACGTCCAGGTGCGACGTCATCATCTTTTTTGTCAGCCACAGTTAGTGCCAGAATGGAATGCCAATCCAATTGTAGTCTTCGGATCCATTCACGTCCCAATAATGGTGGTCCTCCATCTCGTAGTATATACATGTATAGTTTCTGTGTTTCCTTTCCGTTATATTCAACTGGCACCCTTATTTTTCCTCTGGGGTAGACATTTTGCCCCGTGTATGTCTTCAATACAATGGATGTGTCCTTTAAGGGTATGTGTGAGAATAGCCGCTCATAGTCTCATCGATTCATGACAGTTAGGGCTGATCCTGTGTCCAATTCCATCTTCACTGGGGACCCTGCTATCATGAGGGTGACCCAAATGGTTCGGTGATCTTCTTTTGCGATCACGTTGTATAACTTTAAACAACTTAGTCGCCTGCTCCCGGAGCCCTTATCACTCTCCTGATCTTCTGAACTACTATCTGTCAGTTTCTTTACTTTCCTGTACTGTTCCTTAGTAGTTCTTGTCATGTTGGTCTTCTTTCCCGACCTGCAGACTCTTGCTATATGTCCCATTTTCCCGCATTGCCTGCATATTTTGTCTTTAAACCAGCAGTCCTTCTGCTCAGGGGTTGTTCTGCCACAGCGATAGCACTTTTCGGCTCCATACGCCATTTCGTTAGCGCTGTATTCTTGTGGTTTCTGTTGTATTTCCGCAGCTCCCCGTGCTGCTGCTTCGTAGGATACTGCCACGCTGAAAGCCTGTTCTAGCGTCAGGTCCTTTTTTGAAAGTAGTCGTTTCTGGGTTCCTTCACTCTGGAGCCCGCAGACAAACATATCCCGTAAGGTGTCTGCCAGTCCTGCTCCGAACTGGCAGTGCTTCGATAACTTGCGTAGTTCCGTAAGATAGTCAGCATTGCTCTCATCTTTGTGCTGGTTTCTTTTATGGAACTTGAATCTTTCTGCTATCAGCAGTGGTGTAGGGCTTAGATGTTCCTGCAAGATATGAACAATCTCCTCAAAACTTTTCTCCATTGGTTTAGCTGGGGTAATTAAATTCCGCAATAGGCCATACGTACTCGCACCCATCAGATTTAATAATACCGACGCCCTCTTTCCATCAGCCACCTCATTTGCCTCGCAGTACACGTCAATTCTTTCCACATACGTGGTCCAGTCTTCTACCTCGTTGTCAAAAGCAGTGATACTGCCACTTTTCGGCATCTTGGGCGATTTAAAATGGCGCCTCCCGCGCTTTTGCTTCTTCCCCAACGGGATAAAATGGCGCCTCCCGCACTTTTGCTTCTTCCCCTTACTGCCACGCTGCTCCTAGCGTTCTACGGGGTAATGGTGGCGACCCGCAGCTTCAGCGCGTCTCGTTTTCCTCCCCCCCCATTTAATTTATCTCCGCTGTCCTGTTCTCGAGCACCGACCGCGCCCTGTGCGCTCCACCCTCTCTCTCTTGTTTTCTTTTCCCGGCGACGCTGCGCGGCCCGATTTGTGGAGCCGCTCGACCGAGCTTGAGCCCGCCGCAGTCCGGAAGGGTCAGCGCGCTACCTGCTACCAGCACGATTCGCTGGAACCACAATCTCTCCCGCAATTCTCCAAACACCGATGGATTCTTTGGGCGGTTGCCCTCGGTCGACGCCCGTTGCTCAGACTACGACCTTCCAGGACCTTCCTTTCAGGCGAGATCCCCGTGAGATGATGCCACACCGCAGGTGAGTTCGAACTTACTCGTCGCCACTGTAAAGTCCGCGCCTCAATAATACACGGACTTCGGGAGAACAGTTTAACAGGTACTTTACTGAACAAGAGGCAGCTTGAAACTGAAACTACAGAAGCCTGCTAGGGCCTTTTATACAGGGGTGGTCACTGCCGGTACTGCAGTCTAAGACCAGTTATTCCCTTAAAGGTACATACACAACAATTATATAGGTATTTTGGTTGTTTATCTCGGAGGACAGAGAGAAGCTTGATATGTAACTGAACACTAAATGGATCCCTGATGGGAATAAGCACATTTTAGCAATTGCACTCTGTTGTGGAGTCATTTCAAATCACTCAACACAAGTCCCATTTATCTTCTAGCATTTTTAGCCGTAGTAATCCTTCGACATCCTTATTATTTTTCCTTTTTCTGGGCTATTATGAATTCATTAGTTCTCTTACTTTATTTTGCAATACGATCGGGTTATTATTATCACTGCCTTCTCTTTGTTTTTCTTTTCGCCTTCCCAGCATTCTTTTTGTTTGGCGGGGACAGCGTTGGGATCCCAATTACTTGCTAGCATTCTGGCTTATTCTTTTCCTTATTCTTTTTGGCCACATATTCAGTCAGGGACCCTTATGGTCCCCAATCCATCTCTCTAGCCCCCATGGTTATTTGTTGTCAGAGGTATCTTCCCTTTTCTTTTTCAAGACTCTTCCCGAGTGAGACAGATACTTGCAACTTATACCGATTCAATCTAGATAACATTCCCCCATGGCTATTTGTTGTCAGAGATATCTCTCTTTTTCCAAGACTCTCCCGAGTGAGACGGATACTTGCAACTTGTACCGACCTCGCACCGTTACGCTACGTTACCGATTCAATCTAGATAACACAGTAATAGTAAGAGTCGAATCGTTTCACCTGAGGTTGTTATCCGTAGGCTGCGTGGAGTCTCGTTCAGACCTGCAGATTCGGGTCTCTCGGGCAGCCGACACGTAGCAGACTTCTGCTTTGTCCTAACTATGCGTGGTCATTTTAAACATACTCACGTGGTTGACATGCTGGTGTCTGCTGTCCGCTGCGAGATCCTGCCGGCTACGCCTTGTACAGTTGTAGCAGGACTTCCCTGCTTTTATACTCCAACCCCCTTGAAATAAAGGCCAACATTCCATTTGCCTTTTTGATTACTTGCTGTACCTGCATGCTAACTTTTTGTGTTTCATGCACAAGGACCCCCAGGTCCCTCTGAATTGTAGCATTTTGTAATCTCCCTCCATTTAAATAATAGTTTGCTTTTTTATTTTTCCTGCCAAAGTGTATAACCTCGCACTTTCCCACGTTATACTCCATCTGCCAAATGTTTGCCCACTCACTTAGCCTGTCTATATCCCTTTGCAGATTCTTTGAGTCCTCTGCACAACTTGCTTTCCCACCCATCTTTGTACCATCTGCAAACTTGGCTACATTACACTCGATCCCTTCATCCAAGTCATTAATGTAGATTGTAAATAGTTGGGGCCCCAGCAACGATCCTTGTGGCACCCCACTAGTTACCGTTTGCCAACCAGAAAATGACCCATTTATCCCGACTCTCTGATTTCTGTTAGTTAGCCAATTCTCTATCTATGCTAATATATTACCCCCAACTCCGTGAGCCCTTATCTTATGCAAATAACCTTTTATGTGGCACCTTATCAAATGCCTTCTGGAAATCCAAATTTACCACATCCACTGGCTCACCCTTGTCCACCCTGCTTGTTACATCCTCAAAGAACTCCAGCAAATTTGTTAAACGTGATTTCCCTTTCCTAAAACCATGCTGACTTTGTTTGACTGCAGTATGTTTTTTTAAATGCCCTGCTACTGCTTCCTTAATGAAGGACTCCAGCATTTTCCCAACGATATATGTTAGGCTAACTGGCCTATAGTTTCCTGCTTTCTGTCTCCCTCCTTTCTTAAATAGGGGTGTTACATTAACGGTTTTCCAATCCGCTGGGACCTTTCCAGAGTCCAGGAAATTTTGGTATATTGCAACCAATGCACCACTATCTCTGCAGCCACTTCTTTTAAGACCCTGGGATGCAAGCCATCTGGTCCAGGGGACTTGTCGTCTTTTAGTCCCATTATTTTACCGAATACTATTTCCTTAGTGATAGTGATTAGGGGAAAAATTCAGTTGTTTGCGCCTCCCGTTAGCGCCTTAAGAGGGCGTTAATGGGGCGCAAAGCAACTAGCACCCGGGCGCGGCGATGTTTGCGCCGCTCGCGAAATTAACTGGACATTTTGCGGCGGCGCTAAACACTACCACCACGATCCCCTGCGCCGGCAGATCGTGACGTCAGTCGAGTGCGCAACACCCCGGTAGCGCCCTGGACCAGATATTGAGTGGTGCCCCCTGCCTTACCACCTGCCACTAGCAACAACAGGTTGAGGGGAGCATTTTGCAGTCAGAAAGGGACTGGGGGAGCGCTATTTAAAGGCGAACGCTTCCTGCCTTTTTTTGTTGGTGACATTTTTGCACCATGCATTCTGAGAGAGAGAGAGAGACTTCTGGAGAGATTCAACGCTGTGTGAAGGCGTTTTGAGTACTGAGCAGCACTTTGCAGGTTCATTTCGATTTGCCCTTCCTCGCTTCACCAGCGCTCTGAGGTAGCGCCTCGCTCCTCGGCCTTTGCGCCTGGAGGTGATTGGAACGCTAAATCAGGCTAAATAGCCCTGTTCCTGGGACTAGGGACAGGGTCACTGGCAAAGGCTTGGAAACTAAGCAGAGCCAGGCCTGGTTAGTACCTGGAGGGGTGACCATCAGGGAATGAACCAGGTGCAGAAGGTCACGGAAGGAGCCCCGAGGAGGGGCGGTTGGTGAGAAGGTCACGGAAGGAGGAGCGGCTGGTGAGCAGGCCCGGGCGTTGGGCTGAAGATTGTCGGACAGGAGGAATAATGGAATGGCGGCACGCAGCGGCTTTGCTTCTCCCAGTCATGGGAGCTTGCAAGATCACATTTCGTTGTTCATGTACTTGTGCAATGACAATAAAGTTGAATTATTATTAATTAGCAGCAGGCGCTAAACTTTGCACACGGCCGATAATGGTGCCCCAAATGGGGCGATACTGAATTTTTCCCCATTGTCTTTAGCTCTCCATTCCCTCTGGCCCTTTGATTATCCATTATTGGGATGTTGTTAGTGTCTTCTACAATGAAGACAGATGCAAAATATTTGTTCAGAGCCTCTGCCATTTCCCCGTTCCCCATTATTAGTTCTCATCCCCTAAGGGACCAACGTTTACTTCAGCTACCCTCTTCCTTTTTATATACCTGTAGAAGCTCTTACTATCTGTTTTAATGTTTCTTGCCAGCTTACTCTCATAATTCATCTTCTCTCTCTTCATTAATTTTTTAGTCATCCTTTGCTGTTTTTTAAGTATTTCCCAATCCTCTGGTCTCCCACCAATCTTGGCAACAAACTTCACAAACCTTTTAGGGGATTAGGTTGTGTAATGGATTAATGCACTGGCTTTTCATGTCTGGGACCTGGGTTTGAATCCAGTACAACTAGTAGAATAATGTCTCCTTTAATAGCTGTATGAGTTCAATGTGAAATGAGTTTGGGCAGTCTCAACCCAGTTACTAGTGGGCATGGCCCCCACAGCATAAAGCAGCTCCTGCTTCAGCACTAATTTGCAAGTTATCTCAAAAAGGATGGCTGATGTGTCAAATGGAAAAATTTGCATCAATGCAATCGAAGTTATTCTGAGATTGGGGCTGAGGCACATTGTCAGGACAGAGTAGAAAGTGTTTTATTTAGCACATAAGTGTGTTCAACCTATCCTGGAGTGCTTGCTATGATACTATTCCGTTTTTCAATGCTGACCACCTCACCTTGATGAAGAGCATAAAACTAATGAGGGAGAAAGAAAGTTAACTTCTTTTATAGAAAGGTATTTTGCAAGTATTTTTTGCATGGAAAAGGAAGAAATGTTTCACCCTTGCATAATATTGACTCTGGAGGATAAACTGATAAAGACTGTGAGCTTCAAGTATGCAAAGTCACATATTTAGAAAATGTATGATTTGTGATCATACAATATTTAAAACCTTTTATTAATTATGAATTGTTTTGCCTTGTTCATGTTTTAACATTTCTTTTACAATATTTATCAAATTTTACAAAGAGAATTGCTTTTTATTTTTACAATCTATTATTCATGATAAAAATGGTCATCCGCACAAAAGACATGTTAAAAAGGGACTGATCCTCACCGCACTTTTCGTTATTATTCATGTTCAGACCACAAGGTACTGAGCTCTGAATCCAATCAAGCACAAAAATAGGCTCTCCCCTTTAGTTACCCATTCTTAAAGGTGCTGAGTGACTAGAGCATTGCTCAGACTCAAACTAGGCTCCATGTAGTCTCATAGTGCTGGCACTGCTTCACACACACCAGGGGATGAAAAGCATGTTATGGGCATAGTAGGCTTCAGGGCTTCATGTCCAATAATACAGGGAGCCGGTGCCCAATGTGATTCAGTGCACAAGTGACAGACATTGGCCGCGATTTTGCTGACCTCGACAGGTCCGCGGCGGGCGACGTCGGTGGCGGGTCCCGACTCCACTGCTGGCTCCATCCCGCTGTCTGAAATGAATTGCTCCTGATTGGGCTTGTTAAGCCCGCCCAGCGCATTTCCCAGCCAATTAGAGGAAGCAGGTCTGGTGACGTCATCTGCCGGTTTCCTTAAAGGGACCATGGCCAACTTTATTATGACATTTGTGCTGTCGGTGTTCTACAGCATTGAGGTGCTGCAAACACTGACAATCGCTGTACAGAGGTGCAGGGCTGCACCCAGGCTCTCCCATGACTCCCTCCATATGCTTATGGAGGGAGTCACAGCACGCAGGGAGGTCCTCTTCCCTTCCCATGGGCAGAAGAGACCTCCCCAGGAGACCAACGCAGCCCAGTTGCACATTGCAGAGGAGGATACAAGCAGGGATGTGGTCAGGAGGACCTAGGTGCAGCGCCGCAAATGTTTCAATGATCTCAGTCAGGAAACGTTGGTACAAAGCCACACTCAACCTCATCCTGCTGTGCCTCTCATCACATCCCCCATCACTCTGCCTTCCCTACCCTACTCCTGCACATCCTTACTCACACAAAGTTACCTTGCACCTCCACCCATCCCTCTCTATCTATGTTATCACATCCCCATTTCACTAGCCACCCCTCACACTCACCCTCATCCTAGTGCAATCATACCAACTAACAACACACAAGGGTAGGCACTTGGGTGTTTTAGGCAATGTTCATGTAAAGTTTCTGTCAATGTGGTGTCAAACATTGAAACTTTTATTTTCAACACTTTGCGTTCTTGGACAGATTTGTGTGCACCTTTGGAAGTGGCTTAGTGAGTTGCAGTGAATGGTGAGACATAACGGTACCCCCCACGATGGCGATGAGTGTGGAAGGAATGGCTTGGGCATTGTAGGGATGCTTTATGGTGTTGGTGTGGGGTGGTGCCAACCTGGCGCATCATGTGGCAGCCAGTGTGTACAGCGTCAAGTGAAGTAAATCTGGCCATGGTGAGGCCATCCCTGGCCTCCCAGGCAGCAATGTGCTCGGGTGCTGATGCCCTGTGTCCTGTGCAGCATCAGGTGATTGGGGAGAAGGTTGGTGTTGTTGTTGGTGCTGCTGGTGTGCCTGGTGCTGCTGGTGTTGGGGCTGATCGTGATGGGATTCTGAGGACCAAGGTGAGAGAGTTTCAATGGCACCCGTTGCTGATGGAATAGATGGCAGGTGAAGTAGAGATGACAGAAGCGATCTGTCAATGGTGAGAGAGGTAATGAGGTCAGACTGGATGGAGACTTGTGTAAAGACTTGCAGCATGGTGACTCTGTTGTGGAAATGCAGTGAGGAAGAGTGTGTGGCTGAGGGAAGATATCTCTGTAAGATTGGTGCTTTTACATGACATTTGAAGCTGTCAACTCATCAGCTGATTCAATGGCTATTGACCTCCCACCTCAGCTTCACAGACGTGTGGTCTAGCAACAGCGTGAAACTGGTGGGCGAGCTGTCGAATTCATAAGGTCAGTTTAAAACCATTGTTAAGTGGCTGTAAACTAGCCACTAATCATTTATATTGCCTCCCCCGCCGCTGCGTGTCGGGCCCGCTCAGCACTCAGACCCGACATTTGATAAAGGCACGTGGCGGTGGGTTCACAGCGGGGTCCCGACCTGCTGGGGAAAAAAACACTTTCCCACCCGACCCGCCACCGATCACGCCCACTGACCGCCCGGGAAATCTCGGCTGATGTTGGCCGTGAATGTTTCGTTCATGCTTTTATTCAAACATTGTGTTAATAGGCCATTTTTTTCTATTTAATAGTGTAAACTGCAGCCAGTAAATTGTTCATAAATGTGACTGTTTTACAACCAGCTGTACAATTATCTTTCAAAAATCCACAAGATAGTTCTTCACTTTTTAATGTGCCTCTGAGTTCTACTTATGACCCATAAACTGATTGTGCATTTTATTTGCACTAATAAATTGCCCGTGATCAATATAACTTTGATGACAGAGTTGCGAGACTTTAGAAATTAACTCCACAGCACCACCTACCAGTCAGAGCCTACAACTACATCATCAAGGTAACTGTTTACATATGCTATTTCATTTTTTAATTTATTCTATAAAGATTTGACCAAAAATCGGGACAACAAAAAGTTGGTCAAGAAATGCAAGCATACACAAAATTGTAATAATATATAGAACGCAAAAGGACATCCCAAAGCACTTTACAGCCAATGAAATACTTCTGAAGTGTAGTCACTGTTGTAATGTAGGAAATGTGGCAGCCAATTATATATATTGTGTCACAATTTCCTGTACTCTGCACCTTTCTCAAGGCCTACATGTTTGCATTTTCTTAATCTCCCAAAAGTGACAATAAAAGACTGCAGTTATACTGCACTACCAGTCTGAGGCCAGAGGGGGAATTTTCCCAGCCCTGAGAAGGCGGGTTTGGAGGTGGGACTGCTGGGAAAATGGCAGAAACTGGGAGCGGGTACCGACCCCGCTCCCAACCCGCCTTCGTGCCATCCTCCCGGGAGGCGGGTCCCCAAGTAGCACAGGGACCCATCTCCTCGAGACGGGAAGGGGATTAGGGCCAATTAATTGCCTGTTAACAGGTAGTTGACAGGCAGTTTTGAGGCTTTTCCCCATTTCACACCTGCAATTGCGGGCTTCCCGACGGCTGCAAACCTCGCCAAGGTCAGCGAGGCGAGCTGTGGGTCTGCGGGGGTGAGAAGGGTCGATATGTCAGCTGTAGAGGTGAGTGATGGATGCAAGTGTGGACAGGTAAGTATGAAAGGTGAGTGTAAAGTGTTGGAAATAGTTTCCTTACCTTTGCTTCTTTCTGCAGACTTCAACCGTTGAGGATCGGGAGGTGCCTCATCTCAACGCCAGAGATGACAGAATGGCTGCTGCCTTCTCAGATGCAGCAGCCATCTGCTTTCTGCTGAGAAGAGAGGCCTTGGTGAGCCTTTGTGCAAGGACTCACCTTAGAACAGAGATTGTCAGTGTTTGACAGCTTCTCAAAACTGTCAAACACTGACAATTCATCTGTCAAAAAAATCTTGACAGATGAAGCATCATACGCTGATGTCATCTGTCACCGGCTTTCCCTTAATTGTCCATTAAGGCTTAACAAGGCCAATCAAGAGAAAATAGCGTGGGTTCATCAGACGTCACTGGGGGCGGGACTAGAACCCGGAAGGCAGCAGTCCCGCCCCCAACTCGTCTCGGCTGGCAAAATCCAGCCCTTGGAGTTGCAGTGTGCAAAGTACAGCTGGCAACAACCCTGTCATATTGCTTGGTTATAAATCACACTGTGTCCATCGGGAGAGAGCTGTACGCATGCATTTTTACAAGTATGCTCAGAGCTCTGTTCTGGGACAACATTTTTTTAATGTTTTGAGAGTGCCGGTTGGAGCATCTGCTTTCTGAAAACACTAAGAGGAAGTGTACAGTATGTAAAGTGCCAGGAAGTCTAACATATCATCTGAGTACTTTTCAAATCTGGTTTCACACTCACTAGAGATTTATCCCAAACAGCATGAGGCCCATGCAGTATAAGAAAAAAGAAAGTCTTGCATTTATATTGTGCTTTTCATGACCTCAGACTCCAAAGTGCTTTACAGCCAATGAAGTGCTTTTTGAAGTGTAGTCAATGTTGTCATAGAGTCATGGGGGAGAAATTCAGTATCGCCCCGTTTGGGGCGCAATTATTGGCCGGGTGAAAAGTTTAGCGCCTGGCGTTAATTATCACCCCTGACTGCAAACTTGGCTTCTATCGCCCCTGGAGGTGATTGGAGCGCCAGATCAGGTGCTACACACCTCTCTTAAGGCGCTAATGCCGAGGAGCGAGGCGCTACCTCAGAGCGCTGGCGAAGCTCATGTGATGTCAGTCAGCAATGGAACACAGACACATTGGCGCTGGCCAGTTCTTAAAGGGGAGGGTCGATCTTGCTCTCCATTCACATCCTGCTCATTGCAGCCTCGAATCTTGGCCTGGAGAGACCTGTACATCAAATCTGCTGGAAAGAACAATGGAGAGTGTGATGAAATATATGCCTTCATCAGCCCATGTGTTTTACCTGCTTGTCTTGTGTGAACCGCCCCCTTTTGTTCCTATTGTGTGTATTGGCTACGCCCCTGTCTTTTGCCATATAAAGGTCTCAAGAGCTGTATGAGTCATTCCTACCAGACGAACCCGATGTGGGAAGACCTGCAATGCTGCAATGTTCTTAGTGATTAAAAGCCTTTAGTTGAATCCTTTAAACTCCTTGTCTTTGAGTTATTGAAGGCACATCAGAGAGGCCCAGGGAAAGAGCTCAGAGTGCAGCCCCCATAGTCTCTTTTAAATCGATGCAAGGAGGGTCAAATCAAAATGAACCTGCAAAGTGCTGCTCAGTACCCAAAACTCCTTCACACAGCGTTGAATCTTGCCAGAAATCTCTCTCTCTCTCAGAATGTGTGGTGCAAAAATGTCGCCGACAAAAATAGGCAGGAAATGGTCGCTTTTAAATAGCACTCCCCCAGTCCCTTCCCAACTGCAAAATGCTCCCCTCAACCTGTCGTTTCTAGCGGCAGGTGGTAAGGAAGGGGGCGCGACTCAATATCCGGTCTGGAGTGCTACCGGGGCATTACACGCTCGACTGAAGTCACGATCTGCGGACGCAGGAGATCGTGGCGGTAGTGTTTAACGCCGCCGCAATTTGTCTGGTCAATTTCGCGAGCAGTGCAAACATTGCTGCGCCCAGGCACTAGTAGCTTTGCGTCCCATTAGCACCCGCTAATGGGAGGCGCAAAGTAGCTGAATTTTTCCCCCACAGAGTCATAACAACATAGCAGGAGGCCATTCAGCCCATCACGTCCGTGACAGCTCTCTGTAGAGCAAACCAGTCAGTCCCATTCCCCCGCACTATCACCGTAGCCCTGCAAGTTTATTTCCCTCAAGTGCCTATCCAGTCTCCCCTTGAAAACATTGAGGCCTAGAAATTCAGTAGCGTGCGCCAGCTGTTAACGCCTTAAGAGGGGTAGATTTCCAGCGCTAGGCACTTAGCGCCCGGGCGCAGTCCGATCTGCGCCTACGCCCAACTTCAGTTGACATTTAGTGCCGGCGCAAAGTGTTTGCGCCCGCTCAGCTGCGCGCGCAGCTTATGACGTCATTTCCTCGTGCAACGCTGTTTGTGCGCCCCAAACCGGAAATTCAGTGGCGCCTGCCCAATGTGGGCGTGGCGCTGTTAAGAACTGTGAACTGGAACGCAGCAGAGGCCCTGCGGGCCTCGGGGAGCGCTAATTAAAGGGCACTTAGATTGAACTATAAAGGCCAGCCATTTTGCTGCAATGACTTTAGTGCTTTGGATTTCTGGACAGAGACCAAGGAACAGACCTTACTGATTTGGGACAACATAGGAGAGGTATTTTTGGCTTCTGGCCAGAGCTTGGAAATTAGACTCATTGTGATTTCACTGTTTGCAAGTTTATTATGGGGGCTGCATGGGGTTCCAACCCTCAGTTCCAGCATTATGTGCGAAGGGCTCGCAGACGCTGTGTGAGAGGGCCAGCCATGCCTAGACGCAGAGGGGCCATCAGGCGTCGGCAACGTAGGCCTTACCCACTCAGGGAATACCGGCAGCAGGTGTCCTATCTCACCATGACTGCCGCGCATTGTGTTAAGAGGCTGCGCTTCAGAAGGGAGGTGGTTGCAGAGATCTGCCAGCTGCTTCACAGAGATCTGCGTCCACAGCTGATGTGCAGGACGTCTCTGTCGGTGGAAGTGAAGGTCACGGTGGCTCTGAACTTTTATGCAAGCGGCTCCTTCCAAGCTGCTGCTGGGGACATAGCGAACATCTCCCAGTTCGCCGTGCATCGCTGCATCCGGCAGGTCACCGATGCCCTTTTCGCAAGGAGACACCAATTCATCTCCTTCCCCATGACCCTAGAGAGGCAGGAGCAGCGTGCAGTCGGATTTGCCAGGATCGCCGACTTCCCCATGGTGCAGGGCGCCATTGACTGCACGCATGTGGCTATGCGGGCACCTATCGACAATGCCGAGGATTACCGCAACCGGAAGGGCTACCATTCCCTCAATGTACAGCTGGTGTGTGACCACAGGCAGCGCATCCTAGCTGTCAATGCCCGCTTTCCAGGAAGCAGCCACGATGCATTTATCCTGCGCCAGACTACTGTGGCTGACATGTTCGAGGCACAGCCTCCACCAAGGGGATGGCTTATTGGGGACAAGGGCTACCCTTTGTGTACATGGTTCATGACCCCGCTCCGCGCACCCAGGACCCCTGCGGAGGAGGCATACAACGAAAGCCATCAAGCCACAAGGAACATCATAGAGCAAACGATTGGCGTCCTCAAGCAACGGTTCCGCTGCCTGGATCGTTCCGGCGGATCTCTACAGTATTCGCCGGATAGAGTCTCCCAGTTTGTCGTCGTTTGCTGCATGCTGCACAACCTGGCTATCCGCAGGACTCAGGCACTGCCACCTCGCGTTGGACCACCACCTCAGGAGGACGAGCAGGAGGACCATGAGGAGGAGGAGGAGGAGGAGGAGTACCAGCCCAGGAGGGAGCCACAAGGTCCAAGGGCCGTCCGCCGGCGGCTTATTGAACGACACTTCTAGGCCCCCTGTCAGGGAATGGCTTGTGGCAATGAACGCACCTGAATGCAGCCGCTCCGCAAGCCCTCAGCCGGTTAACGCAACAACCACTTGAAACATGACACCTGGACAAGCTGAATAAATAAAAAGCTTTATTTAACAAACTCAGGGCCCTTCCCACATGAAACAGAAAAACAGAGAAGACCCCCAAAAAACAGTCAAAAACATATCTCACTCCCACAACCTGGGGAGGAATAACAAAAATTGTCCTTCCAATTGGCCTTCATCCTCGGCCTTACCAAAATAAGCCCACCCCCTCCAGAACACAAACACCCCCATATAAAAAAAAATTTGCCTTCATCTTCGACCTTACCAAAATAAGCCCCCCTCCAGAACACAAACACCCCCATATAAAAAAAACAGTTGGCAACACACTCTACTTGGTGTGCCGAGAGGGCGAGTCCTTGTGCAGGCTTCTCCGGCCCCTGCCCGACCTGTTGCTCCGCCTCAACCTGGGCCCTGTGGGTGTTGCGAGGCTGGGGGAAGGCTCCTGAGGGGCACAATGCGTGACGGCAGATGCCCTTGGGGGTCGGCCTAGACGAGGTCCGGCCCTGGAGGGGCGGGCTGCTGACTGCTGCAGCTGTGGCTGGCCAGCATCAATCTCTCCAGCAGCTCGTCGCACCTTGGCTGGGGGAGTGGCAGTGGCAGCTGCAGCAATGGGGGCAAGCTGGCTGATGCCAGGCGCTCGCTGGTCGCCAGAGACACTGGCACTCGGCCGGCCTGGCACTGCAGCAAGCGCTGCAATCTGGTGAAGGCCAGACCGCTGTGCTGCAGCAGGGCGGCGGGTGCCCTGGCGATGCTTCCGTGACACAGCGAGTGTGGCAGAAGTGAGTGCGCGAACTGCCCTGGTCTGTGCCCGCATCAGATCAGCCAGTGTCTGGACGGCACCACTCATGAACTCGCGACTCGCGTCCTGTGCTGCCGCGAGTTGCTCGACACCCCTGGCCTGTGCTGCCGCGAGTTGCTCGACACCCCTGGCCTGTGAGTCCCCGAAATTGGCCACACTATGAGCCAGGGACTCAATGGCCTGAGGCAACTGTCCCACAACCCCCATGAACTCGTCGTGGCGCCGCTCCGAGGCCGCGGACATTTCATCAAGGAGGCGCACCTCCTGGGCGAGGACCGTCTCCGGACTGGAGGGCGGACTCTCCCTCTGGGGAGAAGGCCGCCAAGCTGCCCGACCCTTCCCGCGTGCCTGGACGCCACTGGGCCCAGCAACTGCCCTCCCCTGCAACACTTCCCCCCTCTGGGGAGAAGGCCGCCGTGCTGCCCGACCCTTCCCGCGTGCCTG
This sequence comes from Somniosus microcephalus, assembly GCF_052327205.1. NCBI lineage: Eukaryota > Metazoa > Chordata > Chondrichthyes > Squaliformes > Somniosidae > Somniosus > Somniosus microcephalus. The sequence continues at coordinate 207,447,317 of NC_140996.1, read as the reverse complement.
GACGCCACTGGGCCCAGGAGCTACACCCCCCTGCAACACTTCCCCCTGGCTCTCCTCCAGGCAAGACGTGTCCCCTCCATTGCCATCCCCTGGCGCGGATGAGGGTTCCCCCGATGTGCCGCCTTCCTCTTGGTCCTCGTCGTCCTCCTCTTCCAAGGGACTGGCACTCTCAGCTTCAGGGACCTCCTCCTCACCAGCTGAAAGCAGGAAGGCACAAGAGTAGCTTTAGAGTGAGGACAGGGCATCAGCGAGGGAGGCATGAGTGGTGCCATTATGCGCATTGGTGGGACAGTGGCAAAGGATGTAGATCTGAAGTGCAAGGGGAACCAGAGAGGTCCAAACGGTCATGTCCTTACCATTGGGTCCCAGCACAGGGTCGGCATCTCCAATAGCAATGGGGCCAGTCACCCGGCCACGCACGAGTCGAGCCACGCTCTCCTCCAGCTGACTGAGCTGCTGGAACTGGGGACGGCCTCCCCCGGTGACAGTCTGGCTCTTCAAATTCCGCGCCAGCTTGGCCTGCAAGAGAAAGGACGGCCTCTAAGTACAGTGTGGTGCCCTGTTGTTGTGTGCACTGCCTCCCATGGTCGAATAGCTTGGCCAGTGTGTTAAGTGCAGAGAGTGCTATTGATGATCATGCCAGTGCCATAGCTGCGGGAGGAGGGCTGGCCATTAGGCCTTTGAGGTCCCTTTGCCCATAATGTGAGGTGCACATGCAAGGATGAGGAGGACACTGGAAAGGGTACTCACCCTGACCAACCGACTGAGGTCGTTGTACTTCTTGCGGCATTGGTCAGCAGTCCTGGGGACATCACTGTTGGCTGACACCCTCAGGGCGATTTCCCTCCAGGCTCTCCTGTACTGCCTCCTGGGAGCCTTCTTGCCACTGTCCGGGCACAAGATCTCTCTGTTCTTTTCCAACCCCCTAAGCAGCACCCTCAAAGCATGCTCTGAGAAGCGCTGCGCTCGTTCACGGGCCTTCTGCATGGCTTCAGGCGCTATTTGGGTCCACCAGCAGTGTTCAGGCCTAGCTGCAGGGCCCCACTATCCAGGGCGTGGCTGCAGACAAAGTTGACCCTTCCCCCTTTAAGAGCTGGCCGGCGTCAGGGTGTCTGCTGTCAATCAAAACATGACCGCACCTGTGCTGCGCCTGGCCTCGGCGTTATCAGTCCGCACCGCCGGCTTAGCGCCTAAAGATAGGAGTGCAACGCCAGTTTCAGCGCTCGCCCAAACTCCTTGGCCAAAGCTACTGAATTTCGGCGAAGTGGCCTCCACTTTCCGGCGGGCGCTAACTTTAGCGCCCGCCCGACTTTACCGCCCCAAAAGTGGCCATACTGAATTTCTAGGCCCTTGTCTTTGAGTTATTGAAGGCACATCAATTTTAATCACTAAAACACCAAGATGGATCGACTCCTGAAACCAGAGCGCTTGGATCTGGACCCCCATGCCTCAGACGCAGCCACACAGTTCGGACACTGGTTCCGATGCTTCGAATTTTTCATTGCAAACTCATCCACCGCCATAGCAGCCGCAACCGCTACCGGAGACATGAAACTGGGAATCCTGCGAAACTGGGTGAGCCATCGGGTCTCCCCTCTCATCCAAGATGCCACCAGCTACGGGGATGCCTGCTCCATTCTGAAGGCCCACTACGTGCGGCCAATAAACGAGGTGTACGCCAGGCATCTTCTGACTACTCGCACGCAGCGGCATGGTGAGTCACTAGAGGACTTTATACTAAGCCTAAAAGTACTGGGCAGAGACTGTAACTGTAAGGCCGTGTCTGCCATCGTGTACACGGAGGAGCTGATTCGAGATTCCCTTATTGCGGGCCTCAGTTCAAATTACATTCGGCAGAAACTGTTTGAAAAGGAGGGACTGGACTTAAAACAGGCTACAGATATAGCGCGATCGCTGGATATGGCCCAGAAGAACTCTGAATCCTGTTCCCCAGGCCACGCGGCCCACTCCGCCTCATGCGCGCCGTGGGGGCCGCCATCTTGGAAGCCATCTTTACCTCCCAGCTCTCAGGTCAGCCCAGCACCATCGGAGCCCCAGCTTCCACCCAGGAGCCCCACTACTGCCGCGATGCATCGGGGCCCGAAATGCTACTTCTGCGGCCAGGACAAACACTCCAGGCATCTGTGCCCAGCGAAGGGCACCACCTGTTTTAAATGCGGGAAGAAAGGACATTTCAGCAAAGTCTGCAGAGGGAACCCCGCCTCCAACTCCACCACCGCCGCGTGCGCGCCATGGGGGCGGCCATCTTTGACGCCATCTTGTCCACCCTCATGGAGTCCACCATCTTGCCCCGACTACACGGACCGCCAGGACCCACTAGTGGCCTCGATCACAGTGGATCAATCCAGGCCACATCCATTGTCCAAATCGATGATGGACATAGAGGTAAACGGGAACAAGGTTAAATGCTTGATTGACTGCGGGAGCACCGAAAGCTTTATTCATCCTAGCCTGGTAAAACGACTTTCACTAACGATAGTCCCCACACAGGGCAAAATCGCCATGGCCGATAAGACTCATACCTCAAAAATTACAGGTTTCTGCGCGGTTATGTTGTCGGTAAAAGGCAATGATTACAGAGATTTTAAACTATTGACAATGCCAGATCTCTGTGTGAGCGTGATCTTGGGTCTGGACTTCCAGTGCCACCACCAAAGTATCACGCTTACCTACGGTGGGTCCCAGCCGCCCCTCACAGTGTGCGGTCTGGCTACCCTGAAGGTCAAGCCGCCCTCTCTGTTCGCCAACCTCGCACCAACTGTCGACCCATAGCGACCAAGAGTAGGTGGTACAGCTGGGAGGATAGACGGTTCATTGCGTCGGAAGTAGAAAGACTCAAGCGGGAGGGTATCATCGAATGCAGTACCAGCCCGTGGCGCGCCCAGGTAGTAGTAGTTAAGGGTAGCGAAAAGAAGCGGATGGTGATAGATTATAGCCAGATGGTTAATCTATACACCCAGCTAGACGCCTACCCTCTGCCCTGCATAGCGGATATGGTTAACCAAATCGCGCAATACCGGGTGTTTTCCACCATCGACCTAAAATCGGCATACCACCAGCTCCCCATTAGGCCAGAGGACCGTCCATACACCGCCTTCAAGGCGAACGGACGTCTCTACCACTTCCTCAGAGTCCCCTTTGGGGTAACGAACAGGGTCTCGGTCTTCCAGCGGGAGATGGACCGCATGGTCGATGAGAACCAGTTAACAGCCACCTACCCATACCTAGACAACGTCACCATCTGCGGCCACGACCAGCAAGACCACGACTCGAACCTCGCGAGATTTCTGAAAACCGCTCTCAGACTCAATCTCACCTACAACGAGGATAAGTGTGTCTTTAGCACCACGCGCCTCTGTATCCTGGGCTGCGTGGTGGAAAACGGGGAAATCGGTCCGGACCCCGACCGATTGCGCCCCCTACGGGAGCTACCCCTACCAAACACTCCCAAGGCCCTGAAAAGGAGCCTGGGGTTCTTCTCCTATTACGCCCAATGGGTCCCCAATTATCCCAACAAGGCCCGTCCCCTCCTGAAATCAACGTCCTTCCCGCTCACGGCCGAGGCCCACGCCGCCTTCAACAGCATTAAACACGACATTGAGAAGGCCGCGCTGCGGGCAGTGGACGAAAACATCCCTTTCCAGGTCGAAAGCGATGCGTCCGACTTCGCTTTAGCAGCCACCCTCAACCAGGATGGGCGACCCGTAGCCTTTTTCTCAAGAACCCTCCAAGGGCCCGAGATCAGGCACTCCTCGGTAGAGAAGGAGGCCCAGGCCATAGTGGAGGCAGTGCGGCACTGGAGGCACTACCTAGCCGGCAAACGCTTCACCCTGCTTACTGACCAGCGGTCGGTAGCCTTCATGTTTAACAACAAACAGAGGGGGAAGATCAAGAACGACAAAATTCTCAGGTGGCAGATCGAATTCTCCACGTTTGAGTACAACATAATATATAGGCCGGGGGCCCTCAACGAATCCCCCGACGCCCTATCACGAGGGATGTGTGCCAGAATCCAGGGGGACAGGCTACAGGGCCTCCACAATGGCCTCTGCCACCCGGGGGTCACCCGGCTATTCCACTTTATAAAATCCCGTAACCTGCCCTATTCCATCGAGGAGGTCCGGTCTATGACCAGGGACTGCCGCACCTGTGCGGAATGCAAGCCCCGTTTTTTCAGGCCCGACCGAGCCCACCTGATCAAAGCTACATGGCCATTCGAGCGCCTGAGCTTAGATTTCAAGGGACCACTCCCCTCCACCGACCGCAATGTGTACTTTCTCAACATTGTGGACGAGTACTCCCGCTTCCCATTCGCCTACCCCTGCCCAGATATGACCAGTGCCACGGTCATCAAGTGCCTCGGCAACCTGTTTTGCACGTTCAGCATGCCTAACTACATCCACACTGACAGGGGGGCGTCGTTCATGAGCGATGAACTGCACCAATACCTGCTGTCGAAGGGGATAGCCACGAGTCGGACCACTAGTTATAACCCCTGGGGTAATGGGCAAGTGGAGAGGGAGAACGCGACAGTGTGGAAGGCGGTCACCTTAGCACTAAGGTCTAAAGGCCTCCCCACCTCCCGCCGGCAGGAGGTCCTCCCAGACGTATTCCACTCGATAAGGTCGCTACTGTGTACTGCTACTAACGCCACTCCTCACGAGAAGATGTTTGTTTTTCCCCGCAAATCAACCTCAGGAGTATCCCTACCCTCGTGGCTCTCCACCCCAGGGACATTCCTGTTACGGAAGCATGTGAGGGGCCACAAAACGGATCCCCTCGTGGAGGCAGTACACCTACTCCACGCAAACCCACAGTACGCGTACGTCAAGCACGCCGACGGGCGTGAAGGCACCGTGTCCATAAAGGACCTCGCCTCGGCAGGAAGCGACGACGACGACGACCCATCACCACCACCCCCAGAAGAACCTCCACCATCCCCAGAGGTATCCTCACCACCCCCAGAAGTACCTGCAACACCCCCAGCACATGGGTATGCCCAGGAGGGCACCACGGACTCCCGGTCGGAACCCGAGGTACTGTTGCGACGTTCAGGAAGGACTATCACACCCCCGGACAGACTAAATCTGTAGAAGGGGTGAATGTGATGAAATATATGCCTTCATCAGCCCATGTGTTTTACCTGCTTGTATTGTGTGAACCGCCCCCTTTTGTTCCTATTGTGTGTATTGGCTACGCCCCTGTCTTTTGCCATATAAAGGTCTCAAGAGCTGTATGAGTCATTCCTACCAGACGAACCCGATGTGGGAAGACCTGCAATGCTGCAATGTTCTTAGTGATTAAAAGCCTTTAGTTGAATCCTTTAAACTCCTTGTCTTTGAGTTATTGAAGGCACATCAGAGAGGCCCAGGGAAAGAGCTCAGAGTGCAGCCCCCATAGTCTCTTTTAAATCGATGCAAGGAGGGTCAAATCAAAATGAACCTGCAAAGTGCTGCTCAGTACCCAAAACTCCTTCACACAGCGTTGAATCTTGCCAGAAATCTCTCTCTCTCTCAGAATGTGTGGTGCAAAAATGTCGCCGACAAAAATAGGCAGGAAATGGTCGCTTTTAAATAGCACTCCCCCAGTCCCTTCCCAACTGCAAAATGCTCCCCTCAACCTGTCGTTTCTAGCGGCAGGTGGTAAGGAAGGGGGCGCGACTCAATATCCGGTCTGGAGTGCTACCGGGGCGTTACACGCTCGACTGAAGTCACGATCTGCGGACGCAGGAGATCGTGGCGGTAGTGTTTAACGCCGCCGCAATTTGTCTGGTCAATTTCGCGAGCAGTGCAAACATTGCTGCGCCCGGGCACTAGTAGCTTTGCGTCCCATTAGCACCCGCTAATGGGAGGCGCAAAGTAGCTGAATTTTTCCCCCACAGAGTCATAACAACATAGAAGGAGGCCATTCAGCCCATCACGTCCGTGACAGCTCTCTATAGAGCAAACCAGTCAGTGCCATTCCCCCGCACTATCCCCGTAGCCCTGCAAGTTTATTTCCCTCAAGTGCCTATCCAGTCTCCCCTTGAAAACATTGAGGCCTAGAAATTCAGTAGCGTGCGCCAGCCGTTAGCGCCTTAGGAGGAGTAGATCTCGAGCGCTAGGCGCTTAGCGCCCGGGCGCAGCGCGATCTGTGCCTCGCCCCAACTTCAGTAGACATTTAGCGCCGGCGCAAAGTCCTTGCGCGCGCCCTGCTGCGCGCGCAGATTATGACGTCATTTCCTCGTGCAACGCCCTTTGTGCGCCCCAAACCGGAACTTCAGTCACGCCGGCCCATTGTGCGCCAGGCGGCCCTAACGACTGTGGAGTGGAACGGTACACAGCCGAAGCGGGCCGCGGGGAGCGCAAATTAAAGGGCACTTACCCTGCACTATAAAGGGCTGCCATTTTGCAGCAATCAATCTTGTGCAACGGATTTTTTGTAAAAAACCAAGGAAGGGAGCTTACTGCTTTGGGCCAACACTAGGACAGGTATTTTTGGCTTCAGGCCAGAGCTTGGCAATTCGCCTTCACTGATATCTCATTGTTTGCCAGCATATTATGGGGGCTGCATGGGGTGCCAATGCTGAGTTTCAGGATTATGTCGGAAGGGCTCGCAGACGCTGGGTTAGAAGGGCAGCCTTGGCTAGATGCAGAGGGGGCAACAGGCGTTGGCAACGTGGGCCTTACCCACTCAGGCAATACCGCCAGCAGGTCTCGTATCTCAACATGACTGGCGCGCGATGTGTTAGGAGGCTGCGATTCAGAAGGGAGGTGGTTGCAGAGATCTGCCATCTGCTTCACAGAGATCTGCGTCCACAGCTGAGTTGCAGGACGTCTCTGTCAGTGGAAGTGAAGGTGACGGTGGCTCTGAACTTCTATGCCACCGGCTCCTTCCAATCAGCTGCTGGGGACATTGCTAACATATCCCAGTTCGCCGTGCATTGCTGCATCCACCAGGTCACCAATGCCCTTTTCAGAAGGAGACGCCAATTCACCTCCTTCCCCATGACCCTGGAGAGGCAGCAGCAGCGTGCAGTGGGATTTGCAAGAATCGCGGACTTCCCCATGGTGCAGGGCGCCATTGACTGCACGCATGTGGCTTTGCGGGCGCCTGTGGACCATCCCGAGGATTACCGCAACCGGAAGGGCTACCATTCCCTCAACGTACAGCTGGTGTGTGACCACAGGCAGCGCATCCTAGCTGTCAATGCCCGCTTTCCAGGCAGCAGCCACGATGCCTTTATCCTGCGACAGACTACTGTGGCTGACATGTTCCAGGCACAGCCTCACCCAAGAGGATGGCTTATCAGGGACAAAGGCTATCCTTTGTGTACCTGGCTCATGACCCCGCTCCGCGCGCCCAGGACCCCTGCTGAAGAGGCATACAACGAGAGCCATCAAGCGACTAGGAACATCATAGAACAAACAATTGGCGTCCTCAAACAACGGTTCCGCTGCCTGGATCGTTCCGGCGGATCTCTGCAGTATTCGCCGGAGCGAGTCTCCCAGTTCGTGGTCGTTTGCTGCATGCTGCACAACCTGGCTATCCGCAGGACTCAGGCACTGCCACCTCACGCTGGAGCACCACCTCAGGAGGAGGAGCAGGAGGAGCATGAGGAGGAGGAGGAGGAGGAGGAGGAGTACCAGGCCAGGAGGGAGGCACAAGGTCCAAGGACCGCCCGTCGGCGGCTTCTTGAACGTCACTTCTAGGCCCCCTGTCAGGGCATGGCTTGTGCCAATGAAAGAACATGAATGCAGCCGCTCCGCAAGCCCTCAACCGCTTAAGGCAACAAACACTTCAAAGATCAAACATGGACAATATGAATAAATAAAATGCTTTATTGAACAAACTCAGAGCCCTTCCCACATGAAACCCAAAAACAGACAAGACCCTCCAAAAAACAGTCACAAACATGACTCACTCCCACAACCTGGGGAGGAATAACAAAACATTTGAACAAAAATGGCCTTCATCCTCGGCCTTAACAGAACAACCATCCCCAGAAACAAAACAACCATCCCCAGAAACAAGACAACCATCCCCAGAAACAAAACAACCATCCCAATATAAACAAACATTTGTCCACACCCTCTACTTTGTGGCCCGCGAGGGCAATTCCTTGTCCAGTCTTTGGCGGCCCCTGGCCGCCCTGCTGCTCCTCCTCAAACCGTGGCCAGTGGCTGCTGCAAGGCTGGGGGAAGGCTCCTGAGAGGCACATGTCGTCACGGCAGATGCCCTTGGGGGTCGGCCTAGACGAGGTCTGGGCCTCGAGGGGCCGGCTGGTGAATGCTGCAGCTGTGGCTGGCCAGCATCAGTCGGACCAGCATCTCGTCGCAGCTCCACTGGGGGAGTGACAGTGGCGGCTGGAGGAATGGGGGCAAGCTGGCGTCTGCCAGGCCGCCGCTGGTCAAGTGACACACTGGCACTCACCCGGGCCCGCACTGCAGCATGCGCTGTCATGTGCCGAACGACAGACCACTGTGCTGCTACAGCGTGGCGGGTGTCCTGGCGATGCCTGGCTGACGCAGCGAGTGTGGCAGCAGTGAGTGCCCGTGCTGCCCTGGTCTGTGACCGCATCAGACCAGCCAGTGACTGCACGGCACCACTGATCAGCTGCCCACTCGCTGCCTGTGCTGCCACGAATTCGCCACGACTCGCATCCTGTGCTGCCCCGAATAGCTCCAAACTCCTGGCCTGTGAGGCCCCGAACTCGGCCACACTATGAGCCAGGGACTCGATGGCCTCAGGCATCCGTGCCACAACCCCCATGAGCTCGGTGTGCCGGCGCTCCGAGTCCACGGACATTTGATCGAGGAGTTGACCGTCGGCGGATTGGAGGCCGGACTCTCCCTCTGGGGAGAAGGCCGCCGAGCTGGCCGACCCTTCCCGCGTTGCTGGATGCCACTGGGCCCAGCTACTACACCCCTCTGGGAAGAAGGCCGCTGAGCAACCACACACCCCTGCGTTGCTGCACGCCACTGGTCCCAGGAGCGACACTCCCCTCCGACACTTCCCCCACGCTCTCCTCCAGGGAAGACGTGTCCCCTACATTGGCATCCCCTGGTGCGGGTGAGGGTTCCCCTGATGGGCCACCTTCCTCTTCCTCTTCCTCCTCCTCCTCCTCATCCGAGGGGCTGTCAGTGGCAGCTTCAGGGACCTCCTCCTCACCATCTGAAAGCAGGAAGGGACAAGAGTAGCTTTAGATTGAGGAGAGGGCGTCAGCGAGGGAGGCATGAGTGGTGGCATTCAGCGCATTGGTCGGACAGTGGCAAAGGATGTAGATCTGATGCGCAAGTGGGACGAGAGAGGTCCAAAAGGTGATGTCCTTACCATTGGTGCCCAGAACAGGGTCGGCATCTCCACTGGCAATGGGGCCAATCACCCGGGCTCCCATGAGGCGACCCACGCGCTCTTCCAGGTCAGTGAGCTGCTGGATCTGGGGACCGCCTCCCCCGGTCTCAGTCCGGCTCTTCTGATTGTGGGCCAGCTTGGCCTGCAAGAGAAAGGACGGCCTCTAAGTACAGTGTGTAGCCCTGATCTGGTGTGCACTGCCTCCCATGGTCAAATAGCTTGGCCAGTGTGGAGCCCTGATCTGGTGTGCACTGCCTCCCATGGTCGAATAGCTTGGCCAGTGTGGAGCCCTGATCTGGTGTGCACTGCCTCCCATGGTCGAATAGCTTGGCCAGTGTGGAGCCCTGATCTTGTGTGCACTGCCTCCCATGGTCGAATAGCTTGGCCAGTGTGTCAAGTGCAGAATGTGCAATTGATGTTCATGCCAGTCCCATAGCTGCTGGATGAGGGCTGGCCATTAGGGCTTTCAGGTCCCTTTGCCCATAATGTGAGGTGCACATGCAAGGATGAGGAGGACACTGGAAAGGCTACTCACCCTGACAATCCTCGTGAGGTCATTGAACTTTTTTCTGCATTGGATAGAGTTCCTGGGGACCTCGCTGTTGGCTGTCACCCTGATGGCGACCTCCCTCCAGGCTTTCCTGTAGACGCTGGTCGCAGGCTTCTTCCCACTGTCCGGGAACAGGTGTATGCGTCTCCTCTCCAAAGCCCTAACCAGCACCCTCAAATCATGGCCAGTGAAGCGCTGCGCTCGTTCACGGGCCTTCTGCATCTTTCCCGGTGCTATTTCTGTTCAGCAGCAGTGTTTAGGCCTAGCTGGAGGGCTGCAGTGTCCAGGGCGTGGCAGCAGACGAACTCGACCCTTCCCCCCTTTAAGAGCTGGCCGGCGCCAGGTTGTCTGCTGTCAATCAAGAAATGACCGCACCTGCGCTGTGCCCGGCCTCGGCGGTTTAGCTCAGCACCGCCGGCTTTGCGCCTAAAGATAGTTGTGGAACGCCAGTTTTAGCGCTCGAGCAAACTCTTAGGGCGAAGCTACTGAATATCAGCGAAGTGGACTCGACTTTGCGCCGGGCGCAAACTTTAGCGGCCGCCCGACTTTTCCGCCCCAAAAGTGGCTACACTGAATTTCTAGGTGTCTCCGCTTCCACCACATCCATCGGCAGCAAATTCCAGGTCCTCATCACTCGCTGCGTAGAAATTTTTTTCCTCACATACCCCCTGTATCTCTTGCCCAAAACCTTAAATCTGTGTCCCCTAATCCTTGTACCATCACCTAGTGGGAACAGCCTTTCCCCATCGAGCCTATCCAAACCCATCATAATCTTGTACACCTCTATCAAATCACCCCTCAACCTCCTTTGCTCTAACGAAAACAAATCCAGCTTGTAATGTAGGAAACGCAGCAGCCAATTTGCGCACAGCAAGGTTCCACAAACAGCATAGAAACATAGAAGATAGGAGCAGGAGTAGGCCATTCGGCCCTTCGAGCCTGCTCCGCCATTCAATGAGATCATGGCTGATCATCCAAATTCAGTACCCTGTCCCTGCCTTCTCCCCATATCCCTTGATCCCTTTAGCCTTAAGAAATATATCCAACTCTTTCTTGAATATATTTAATGAACTGGCCTCCACCGCCCTCTGTGGTAGAGAATTCCACAGGTTCACCACTCTCTGGGTGAAGAAATTCCTCCTCATTTCAGTCCTAAATGGCTTACCCCTTATCCTTAGACTATGACCCCTGGTTCTGGACTCGGCGGCCATCAGAAACATCCTTCCTGCATCTAGTCTGTCCAGGCCTGACAGAATTTTATAGGTTTCGATGAGATCCCCTCTCAATCTTCTAAACTCCAGTGAGTATAAGCCCAATCGACACAATCTCTCCTCATACGTCATTCCTGCCATCCCAGGTATCAGCCTGGTGAATCTTCGCTGCACTCCTTCCATGGCAAGAACGTCCTTCCTCAGGTAAGGCGACCAAAACTGCACACAATACTCAAGGTGTGGTCTCACCAAGGCCCTGTACAACTGTAGCAAGACATCATTGTTCCTGTACTCAAACCCTCTTGCTACGAAGGCCAACATACCATTTGCCTTATTAACCGCCTGCTGCACCTGCATGCTTACCTTCAGTGACTGGTGCACAAGAACACCCAGGTCTCTATGCACTTCCCCTTCTCCCAATCTATTGCCATTCAAATAATAATCTGCCTTCCTGTTTTTGCCACCAAAGTGGATAACCTCACATTTATCAACATTATAGTGCATTTGCCATGTTTCTGCCCAATCACCCAACCTGTCCAAATCGTACTGGAGTTTCACGACATCCTCCTCACAGCTTACCCTCCCACCCAGCTTTGTGTCGTCTGCAAATTTGGAGATATTACATCCAATTCCCTCGTCCAGATCATTAATATATATTGTGAACAGCTGGGATCCTAGGACCGATCCTTGCGGTGCCCCACTAGTCACTGCCTGCCACTCGGAAAACGACCCGTTTATTCCAACTCTTTGCTTTCTGTCCGCCAACCAGTTCTCTATCCAAGTCAATACATTGCCCCCAATCCCATGTGCCTTAATTTTGCACGCTAATCTCTTATGCGGGACCTTATCGAAAGCCTTCTGAAAGTCCAAATACACCACATCCACTGGTTCTCCCTTATCTATTTTACCAGTTACATCCTCAAAAAATTCCAGTAGATTAGTCAAGCATGATTTACCTTTTGTAAATCCATGTTGACTTTGTCCGATCCTGTCACTGCTTTCCAAGTGCTCTGCTATTACATCTTTTATAATAGACTCTAGCATTTTCCCCACTACCGATGTCAGGCTTACCGGTCTATAATTCCCCGCTTTTTCTCTACCACCTTTTTTGAATAGTGGGGTAACATTAGCTACCCTCCAATCCATGGGTACTGTTCCAGAGTCTATCGAGTTCTGGAAGATGACCAGCAATGCATCTACTATTTCTAGGACCACTTCCTTAAGTACCCCGGGATGTAGATTATCAGGCCCTGGGGATTTATCGGCCTTCAGCCCCATCAATTTTCCTAACACCATTTCCCTACAAATACTGATTTCTTTCAGTTCCACCCTTTCATCAGACCCTGTGTTCCCCGGCATCTCTGGGAGGTTATTTGTGTCCTCCTTTGTGAAGACAGAACCAAAGTATGTATTTAGTTGGTCTGCCATTTCTTTGTTTCCCATTATAAATTCCCCTGATTCTGACTGCAAGGGACCTACGCTTGACTTCACCAATCTTTTTCTCTTCACATATCTATAAAAGCTTTTACAGTCAGTTTTTATGTTCCCTGCAAGCTTACTCTCATATTCTATTTTCCCTTTCTTAATTAATCCCTTTGTCCTCCTTTGTTGAATCCTAAACTGCTCCCAATCCTCAGGATTATTGCTTTTTCTGGCCAATTTATTTGTCCTCTCCTTGGATCTTATGCTATCCCTAATTTCCCTTGTTAGCCATGGTTGAGTCACCTTTTTTGTTTTATTTTTATGCCAAACTGGGATGAACAAATTCTGTAGCTCATCTATTCGGTCTTTGAATGTTTGCCATTGCCTATCCACCGTCAACCCTTTGAGTGCCATTCCCCAATCAATCCTACCCAACTCACTCCTCAGACCATCGTAGTTTCCTTTATTTAAATTTAGGACCCCAGTCCCTGAGTCAACTACTTCATTCTCCATCTTAATGAAGAATTCGATCATATTATGATCGCTCCGACCCAAGGGGCCTCGTACAAGATTGCTAATTAATCCTTTCTCGTTACATAATACCCAGTCTAAGATGGCCTGATCTCTGGTTGGTTCCTCGACATATTGGTCCAGGAAACCATCCCGTAAGCACTCCAGGAATTCCTCCTCCACAGTATTGTTACTAATTTGGTTGGCCCAATCTATATGTAGATTAAAGTCACCCATGATGACTGCTGTGCCCTTATTGCACGCTTCTTTAATTTCCCTTTTAATGCCATCCCCAACCTCCGCCTTACTGTTTGGAGGTCTATACACCACTCCCACTAATGTTTTTTTCCCCTTAGTATCTCTCAATTCTACCCATACAGATTCCACATCATCAAAGCTAATATCCTTCATTACAACTGTGTTAATCCCTTCTTTAACCAGTAATGCTACCCCACCTCCCTTTCCTTTTTGCCTATCTTTCCTGAATATCGAATACCCCTGGATGTTGAGTTCCCAGTCTTGGCCATCCTTGAGCCACGTTTCCGTAATCCCAACCAAATCATATTCGTTTACCTCTATTTGCACAGCCAATTCATCCACCTTATTACAAATGCTCCTTGTATTAAGACACAAAGCCTTCAGGCTTGTTTTTTTAATGCTCTTAGACCTATTAGAATTATTATTTACTGTGGCCACGTCTGATTTAAACCATTGATTTCTCTGACTGCCACTTTTGTTTTTCTCCTTCCTATCTTTTGCTTTTATCCCTGTTTCCCTTTCCTCTGTCTCCCTGCTCAGGTTCCCAACCCCCTGCCATTTTAGTTTAAACCCCCCCGAACAGTGCTAGCAAACCTCCCCGCAAGGATATTTGTCCCGTTCTGGTTCAGGTGCAACCCGTCCGACTTGTACAAGTCCCACCTTCCCCAGAAGCAGGTCCAGTGATCCAGGAAACTAAAGCCCTCCCTCCTGCACCAACTCTTTAGCCACACATTCATCTGCTGTATCCTCCTATTCCTATACTCACTAGCACGTGGCACCGGGAGTAATCCAGAGATTACCACCTTTGAGGTCCTGCTCTTTAATCTGCTACCCAGCTCCCTAAATTCTTGCTGCAGGACCTCATCCCTCTTCCTACCCATGTCATTGGTCCCAATGTGAACCACGACCTCTGACTGTTCACCCTCCCCCTTCAGAATGCCCTGCAGCCATTCAGTGACATCCTTGGCCATGGCACCAGGGAGGCAACAAACCATCCTGGAGTCACGTCTATGGCCACAGTAACGCCTATCTATTCCCCTTACGATAGAATCCCCTACCACTATTGCTCTCCCACTCTTTTTCCTCCCTTCCTGAGCAGCAGAAGCACCCCTGGTGCCAGGAAGTTGGCTGCTGCTGCCTTCCTCTGGTAAGTCATCCCCCTCAACAGTATCCAAATTGGTATACCTGTTTGAGAGGGGGATGATGATCAGATAATGATCAGATAATCAGGGTTTTTTTTTTAGTGATGTTGTTTGAGGGATAAATATTGAGAGAAGTCCCCTGCTCTTCTTCGAGATAGTGCCATAGGATCTCTTACATCCACCTGAGAGAGCAGACGGGGCTTCGGTTTAATGTCTCATCCGAAAAACGACAGTCCCGACAGTGCAGCACTCCCTCAGTATGGCCTTACTGAGGGGTTCTTGTAATGTATATACCTTTAAGCGGGGAACTATCTTTTACAGCTCATGTATACTGCAGTACCGGCAGTGACCACACCTGTATATAGTACTGCGTAGTAATCTGTGCAGATCAGTTCCAGTGTGAGCCACGTGGTGTATGTAACCTGTTCCACCTTAAGAGAACTACCTTAAGAGATGTACTACTTTCTCTTGGCTGCTGCATACTGTAATACCGGTGGTGACCACACCGGTATATAAGTGTTGTGTAGGGATTGCTGGGCAGTTCAGCCCTGACCTCCGAATGGTAAAGACCTGTTAAAAGTTATTCTTGTGGTCTGTGTCCAGTGATTTATAATAAGCATAACTGGGACACACAGACTCAACAGTGGCGACGAGTCCGATCTTACCCTGCGGCAGTTTTACATCCAAGGCAGCTTCGTCCTCAGAACGGGCGTCGAGAAGAGGCATCCGCCCTCATCATCCTGCTGAGCACCATCGCACGGGAGGCATCGAGAACCCGGGTTAAAAAGAAAAATTCTGACCACGAAGCCCTCCATCAGCGACAGGCAGTGATCATCCCTTCTACCACGGTGGTGGGTAAGCCGATCAGCGACACGAGCAGAAAGTCGGCCGCGTTGACTGTGGAGTGGGGGAGGGAAAACGGAGGAAAAAGGGCGGAGAACTCGACCACGGCCAGTGAAAAGGGCCGGGCTGCAATTGAGGCCGAGAGGCGCAGCGACTGGGGCAGCTTAAGGCACGAGAGCCGCGGCGAACTCAAACGCAGCCGGTGTAAAGGACCGGGCTGCATGCGGGGCTGAGAGGCGCAACAGCAGGGGAAGCGTGAATGCCCACGGGAACCGCGGGGGAGTAAAAGCAGCGTCGGGGAATTGAGAACCGCTGGGGAGGCGAGAACGGCAGCAGCACGGCAATCGCCATTGCAGCCAGCGGGGGAAGAAGGCAAATGCGGGAATCCGCCATTGTAGTCGGCGGGGGTAGAAGACGAGCGCGGGAAAGACCGCCAAGCACGGGAAGCCGCCATTTTAGTAGGCGGGGGAAGAAGACAAGCGCGGGAAGCCGCCATTTTGAGAAAAAGAAAAATTTTAAAACTTGCAAGGATGCCTAAACATGGGAACATTAATACCTTTGATAGCGATATCGAAGATTGGACCACGTATGTAGAACGCATGGAAGTTTATTGTAAAGCAAATAAGGTACCAGATGATGAGAAAGCACTAACCTTATTAAGCTCAATGGGTGCGAAGACATACGGGCTATTGAAGCACCTTCTATCACCAGATAAACCGGCGGATCAGACTTTCGCGAATATTGTTACTGTCCTGAAAAATCATTTAAACCCCACGCCGCTGATGATAGCGGAACGATTTAAATTTTACAGAAGAACGCAGCTGAAAGACGAAAGCAACGCTGAATTTTTAATTGAACTGCGTAAGCTATCAAAGTACTGTCAGTTTGGAACAGGACTAGCAGATGCGCTGAGAGATAAATTTGTGTGTGGATTGTTAAAAGAAGGAACACAAAAGCGACTGCTTGAGAATGATCTTACGCTTGATAAAGCTGTCACTATTGCAGCATCGCATGGAGCCGCAGCGAGAGGCACTGCGGAAATGCAGCTACGGTCACCGGAACTCAGCACCAATCAAATGTTCTTGGGTACAGTAAAATGTTATCGTTGTGGAAAGACAACGCACGATCAGAACCAGTGCTGGTTCAAAAATCAGGAATGCAGAAAATGTGGCAGGCTTGGTCACATAGCTAAAGTATGCCGGTCAGGAAAGAAGACCAGCAACAAAAAGTCACCGCAGGAAAAGTACAGAAAGGTACACAAGGTGACAGAGAACAGTTCGAATGAACAGAAGTCAAATTCAGACTCCAGCAGTAATGAACTGGGTAGTCTAAGAGTACACAATGTTGGTAATGAAGCAGACCTCCAAACAATCTGGGTCACACTTCAGATAGCAGGAGTCCAAGTGAAGATGGAATTGGACACTGGATCGGCATTGACGGTCATGAATAAGCAAGATTACAAAAGGTTATTCCCACATATTCCCCTACGGGATACGGAGATTGTATTGAAAACATACACGGGGCAAAGAGTATACCCCATCGGGAAGATAGAGGTAAAGGTGGTCCACAAGGGCAAAGAAAGCCGAGGAATGGACTTATATGTGCTACCTGAGGGAGGTCCACCACTACTGGGACGGGAGTGGATTTGGAAAATAAATATGGACTGGCATTCCTTAAAAGCACTAACGGTAGATTCCGGTAAAAAAGATGTCAAACCTAAACGATTGTCCAGAATATTGGACGATGCTAAAGAGGTGTTCCAACAGGGACTGGGAACACTGAGAGGAATTACGGCAAACATCAAGGTTGAAGAACATGCAAACCCGAAATTTTTCAAAGCCAGACCGGTACCTTATGCGATACGACCTGCTGTGGAAGCTGAGCTGCAAGGGCTAGAACGTTCAGGAGTACTGTCTAAGGTAGACTGGAGTGAGTGGGCCACGCCCATTGTCCCCATCATGAAGCGTTCATCGAGCAACAAGCCGGGGGAACTGGGGAAGGTTCGCATCTGTGGAGATTTCAAGATCACTGTTAATCCAGTGCTTCACATGGTGCAGTATCCGCTTCTGTGGATTGAGGATATCTTCGCTTCGTTGTCTGGCGGGAAACACTTCACCAAGATAGACCTGGCGCAGGCGTACTTACAGATGGAAGTTGAGGAAAAGTCACGCCAGTATCTCACGATCAACACGCATAGAGGCTTGTACCGGTATAATAGACTGGTTTTTGGAGTGGCATCGGCTCCAGCAATTTGGCAGAGGGCCATGGAGCAGGTATTACAGGGAATTCCAGGCACACAATGTTACCTGGACGATATTCTGATTACAGGAGATGATGACAAGGAACACCTTGCAAATTTGGAACTGGTGCTCACCAGATTGAAAGAATATGGACTTCGAGTTAATCGCCAGAAATGTGAGTTCTTTCAGAAGCGGATCTCGTACTGTGGTCATGTCATTGACCAGGAGGGGCTTCATAAGTCTCCTGACAAGATCGAAGCTGTTGTGAAGGCTCCCGCTCCGGATAATGTATCCCAGTTGAGGTCGTTCCTAGGGTTGATTAACTATTACCATAAGTTTCTGCCAAATTTATCCACGGTGCTGCACCCGCTGAACGCTCTTTTGCAGAAGGGAGTACCATGGAAGTGGAGCGAGGACTGTAAGAGGGCCTTTCGCAAAAGCAAGGCATTGATCACCTCAGAGGAAGTGTTGGCTCACTTCAACCCAACGCTGCCTATTCGTTTGGCTTGTGATGCTTCTCCATATGGTATTGGGGCAGTACTCTCCCACAAGTTGCCAAATGGCCTGGAGAGGCCAGTTGCATTCGCATCCAGATCATTGACCTCCGCTGAGCGCAACTATGCTCAGATAGATAGGGAGGCTCTCAGCCTTGTGTGGGGAGTAAAGAAGTTTAATCATTACCTGCAGGGCCAAAAGTTTACGCTTCTGACAGACCACCAGCCGTTGGTATCCATTTTTAACCCTAAGAAGGGTGTTTCGGTGATGACAGCACAGAGACTCCAGAGATGGTCCCTTTTCTTAGGGGCACATCAATATCAGATCGAATTCAAAGGTACAAAGCAGCATGGTAATGCTGATGGGCTGTCGCGCCTGCCACTACCTACAGAGGAGGAGGCACCGACGGTTGACCCTGTTGAGTTATTTCACTCGACCATCATTGAATGTTTACCAGTCACCAATGCAAGTATTGAAAGAGAAACCAGGAACGACCCGACACTGTCCCGGGTCTACGAAGTGACAGTGAAGGGATGGCCAGCACATGGTGATCCTCTGTTACCGGCATTCTCAGCAAGACGAGAACAGCTGTCCGTCTGTCAAGGAACATTGATGTATGGAACAAGGGTGATTATTCCTCCTAAGTTATGAGAGAGAGTTCTAAAGGAACTGCATGAAGGCCATCTGGGGGGAGTCAAGATGAAAAGCCTTGCTAGAGCTTATGTGTGGTGGCCGGGTATCGACCAACAGATAGAGGATCTGACGAAAAGCTGCTCAGGGTGCCAAAAAGTGCAAAATGCACCTCCGATTGCACCGCTGCACCCATGGGAATGGCCTTCAACCCCATGGCAACGTGTACATATTGACTTTGCTGGTCCATTCATGGACTCCATGTTTTTAATTGCGGTGGACGCACATTCTAAATGGCCAGAAGTGATTAAGATGACTACCACTACCTCGGAAAAGACGATCGCGGTGCTAAGAACGATATTTGCAAGAAATGGATTGCCAGAACAAATATGTTCAGACAACGGACCGCAGTTCGTGTCAGAAGAATTCCAGAAATTCATGAAGAAGAATGGGGTGAAACATTATACCTCTGCCCCATATCATCCGGCTACAAATGGGTTGGCCGAGAGATTTGTACAAATGTTCAAAAAAGCAATAAAGGCCATGAGCGAAGATCAGATTCCACTACAACACAAGGTGGACAAATTCCTACTGGCATATCGAAACGCCACTCATGCAGTGACAAACCAAAGTCCTGCCATGATGTTCTATAACAGGAGGTTGCGGTCCAGGTTGGACTTGTTAAAACCAAATGTGCGGAGGGAAGTTGAAAACAAACAGTTCCAGCATATAAATAACAAGACCACTCGGAGTTTCGAAATAGGACAACCAGTGTTAGCCCGGGACTATAAAAACGAGAAATGGCAATCTGGAACAATTCAGGCCAGACAAGGACCCCTGATGTACACGGTAGATATTGGTGAAAATGTAATACGGCGTCATGCTGACCAACTGGTAGGATCGAGAACAAGGGTCGAACCCATGGTTACGGCAGAGACAACCGTGGAAGAAGTTAGTGAACCTGAAGCATCTACCTCAGAAGTGAATGTACCTGATGATGATGTCCAATCCATAAGAGACCAACTAGATGAGTCACCCCAGCAACGAGAATCAGAGACCCCTGAAAGGCGTTATCCAACTCGAATCAGGAGGCCTCCTCAGAGACTGAATCTTTGAACTGTTTTGCATGAAGTTGTATATATATATGTTATTATGTTATGTTAAATGGGGATATAACTGTTAAGCTAAAAAGGGAGGATTGTGGTGTATGTAACCTGTTCCACCTTAAGAGAACTACCTTAAGAGATGTACTACTTTCTCTTGGCTGCTGTATACTGTAATACCGGTGGTGACCACACCGGTATATAAGTGTTGTGTAGGGATTTGCTGGGCAGTTCAGCCCTGACCTCCGAATAGTAAAGACCTGTTAAAAGTTATTCTTGTGGTCTGTGTCCAGTGATTTATAATAAGCATAACTGGGACACACAGACTCAACAGACACAACATTAGCGACAAGGCAAGTTCGAACCTACCTGCAACTCTGCATCACTTCCCGGGGATTCATTCCTGGAGATCAGTGGATTGGAGGTCAAGGCCAGAGACTCGGGCGTCGACCACGGGCAACCGCCCAGTCATCCAGCAGAGACTCGAGAATTGCGGGGGAGGCTGTCGAGAGCCAGGCTTGGCTTTCCAGTCGAGGTGGTCCAGCGAAACGGGCTGGCAACAGGTAGTGCGCAGAACCTTCCCGGACAGCGGCGGGCTAGAGCCCGACCGAGCGGCACAGCAAAGGGCCGAGCAGCGTCGACGGGGGAGAGAGAGAGAGGGCAGAGCACACAGGGCGCAGCCGGTGTTCAGGGGCCGAGCAGTGTCGAAGAGAGGGAGAGAGAGACATGCAGAAACCCGCGAGGCGCCGCCATTGCCACGAGGACCGCCGAGAGCGGCATTGGCAGCAGCACAGGAGAAGCGCGCAAAACCTACAGGGCGCCGCCATTGCCATGAGAACCGCCGGGAGCGGCGTTGGCAGCAGTGGGGGAGGAATGAAAGCACGGGAGACGCCATTTTAAGCCATTGGGAGACGCCATTTTAAACCACACCCAAAATGCCGAAGAGTGGCAGTATCACCGCGTTTGACAATGAAGTCGAAGATTGAACTACATATGTCGAACGAATAGAAGTATACTGCAAGGCAAATTAGGTGTCAGATGACAAGAAAGCATCGGTATTGTTAAATTTAATGGGTGCAAAGACGTATGGTTTATTACGAAATCTAGTAACCCCAAAGAAGCCAATGGAAAAGAGTTTTGAAGACATAGTAACGATACTACAGGAACATTTAAACCCCACACCGCTGCTGATAGCAGAAAGATTCAAGTTTCACAAACGGAACCAGCATAAGGATGAAAGCAATGCTGATTATTTAACAGAACTGCGCAAACTATCGAAACACTGCCAGTTTGGAGCGGGACTGGCAGATATGTTAAGGGACAAGTTTGTGTGTGGGCTTCAAAGTGAAGGAACCCAGAAATGGCTTTTATCTGAAAAGGACCTTACGCTGGAAAAGGCTTTCAGCATTGAAGCAGCAGCACGAGGCGCTGCAGAGATACAACAGAGACCGCAAGAATATGGCACAAACAAAATGTCATATAGAACAGAGAAGTGCTATCGCTGCGGCAGAACAACACACGACCAGAATGATTGCTGGTTCAAAGACAAAGTGTGCAGACAGTGTGGAAAAGTAGGACACATAGCACGAGTCTGCAGGTCGGGAAAGAAAACCAGCAATAAGAAACCTACCAAAGAAAAGTACAAGAAGGTACATAAGATGACGGAGAATAGTTCAGACGAACAAAAGAGTGATAACGACTCCGAAAGCAGGGAACTGAGTTGTCTGAAACTACATAATGTGATCACAACGGAGGATCACCGAACCATTTGGGTCACTCTCAAGATAGCAGGAGTCCAGGTAAAGATGGAATTGGACACAGGATCAGCCCTAACTGTCATAAACCAATGGGACTATGAGTGGCTATTCTCACACATACCCTTGCGAGACACAAAAATTATTTTGAAGATGTACGCGGGGCAAAAAGTCTACCCCAAAGGAAAAATAAGGGTGACCGTTATATATAACAGTAAGGAAACACCAAAACTAGACCTGTATGTATTGCAAGATGGAGGACCACCATTACTGGGACGTGAATGGATCCGGAAAATACAGCTGGATTGGCATTCCATACAGGCACTGACTGTGGCTGACAAGGATGATGACGTCACACCTGGGCGACTGTCAAAGATCCTAACTGACGCGAAAAAGTGTTCCAGCAAGGACTCGGAACACTAAAAGGCATGACAGCGACGATTAAAATTGAAGAAAACGCAAGCCCAAAATTTTTAAGGCCAGACCAGTAACTTATGCGATCCGCCCAGCCGTCAAAGCAGAGCTAGAGAGTCTGGAACGTTCAGGTGTACTGTCCAAGGTAGACTGGAGCGAGTGGGCTACACCCATCGTCCCTGTGATGAAAAAGTCGTTGAGCAGCACACCTGGGGAACCAAGGAAGGTTCGCATCTGTGGGGACTTTAAGGTAACAGTGAACCCGGTCCTTCACACCGTACAATATCCACTTCCGCGGATTGAAGATATTTTCGCCTCGCTATCTGGAGGGAAACGCTTCTGTTAGATCCGTGCATTTTTGATGTGGTGTGTCCTTCAATAACTAGACACGAGACTGCAGGAACAATCAACAGGTATTTACTGGATGAGGGTTACTCTAAAACTAACGTACAGATCCCTACTCAGGGTTTATACACAGGTGTGGTCACTGCCGGTACTACAGTATACAGGAGCTGTAAAAAGTAGTTCTCCCCTTAAAGGTACATACACTGCAATTCCTCCCCTTTTAGATTGACAGTACCAGAACATTCATTTAACAATTAACACTTTTAACATACACATTAACTGAAAATAGTCCATTTATAAATTCAGTCTTTGGGGCGGCTTCCTGACCCTTTCTGGATAGCGCCTTTCCTGAATGTCTTGTTCTTGGTGCAGAGGCCCCTTGTCGTCAGTTGGTTCATCAGCTTCCGAT
Source organism: Somniosus microcephalus (assembly GCF_052327205.1). NCBI lineage: Eukaryota > Metazoa > Chordata > Chondrichthyes > Squaliformes > Somniosidae > Somniosus > Somniosus microcephalus. Next base: position 207,424,637 of record NC_140996.1, on the reverse strand, counting down.
GCTACTGTTTCTGGGGTGGATGCTACCTGTATGTCGGGTTCATCACCAGGTGCGCGAGACATGGGGTTGACTCGTTCCTGTGACTCTAGGATCTGGTCGACATGGCGTCTCACAATGTTCTCCCCAACATCCACTGTGTACATTACTGGCCCCTGCCGTGTGCATATTGTTCCTGGTTGCCATTTCTCTGTTCGGTAGTCGCGGGCCAAGACTGGTTGCCCTACATTGAAGCTCCTTGTCGGCTTCTCATTGATGTGCTGGAATTGCTTATTCTCAACATCTCTTTGTACATTTGGTCTGAGCAAATCCAGACGAGATCTCAACCTTCGGTTAAAGAACATCATGGCCGGGGTCTGGTCGGTGACTGCATGTGTCGCATTTCTGTAGGCTAACAGGAAATTGTCCACCTTATGCTGCAGTGGAATGTCATCATCGCACATGGCCTTTACTGCTTTCTTAAAGGTTTGTACGAACCTCTCAGCTAATCCATTTGTGGCTGGATGATACGGGGCGGATGTGTAATGCCTTACCCCATTCCTTTTCATGAATCTTCGAAACTCTTCGGACACAAACTGTGGTCCATTATCAGAGCAAATCTGCTCTGGCAAGCCGTTCCTGGCAAATATGGTCCGTAGGACTGCAATAGTTTTTCCCGTGGTGGTGGACGACATTTTGATCACCTCAGGCCATTTCGAGTGCGCATCCATGGCTATTAGAAACATTGAGTCCATGAATGGACCAGCAAAATCAATATGCACCCATTGCCATGGAGATGAGGGCCACTCCCATGGGTGTAGAGGGGCATGTGGTGGTGCATTTTGGAACTTCTGGCATCCTGAGCAGCTCTTTGTCAGGTCCTCGATTTGCTGATTGATCCCCGGCCACCACACATAAGCCCTAGTAAGGCTTTTCATTTTCACCCCTCCCAGATGGCCTTCGTGAAGCTCATTGAGCACTCTCTCCCTTAACTTGGGTGGAATTACCACTCGGGATCCTTACATCAAGGTCCCCTGGCATACTGACAGCTGTTCTCTTCTGGATGAGAACGCTGGCAACAGTGAGTCGCCATGTGTTGGCCATCCCTTCACCGTCAAGTCATATACCCGAGACAGTGTCGGGTCATTTCGGGTCTCCTTCTCTATATCAGCGTTAATTACTGGCAAGCGTTCAATTATAGTCGAATGAAATATTTCGACAGGGTCCACTGCTGGTGCTTCCTCCGCAGTAGGCAGTGGCAGGCGTGATAGCCCATCAGCATTTCCATACTGTTTCGTGCCCTTATACTCGATTTCATATTGGTTCGCCCCTAGAAAAAGCGACCATCTTTGTAGCCGTTGCACAGTCATCACCGGCACGCCCTTCTTTGGATTAAAGATGGAGACAAGTGGTTGGTGGTCCGTCAGCAAGGTGAACTTCTGCCCGTGCAGATAGTGGTTGAACTTTTTCACTCCCCACACTAGGCTGAGGGCCTCCCTGTCAATCTGGGCGTAGTTACGCTTGGCTGAGGTTAGTGACCGAGACGCAAAGGCTACCGGCCTCTCCGAGCCGTCCGGGAACTTGTGCGACAGCACTGCTCCAATGCCATAGGGTGATGCATCACACGCCAACCGAATGGGTAGTGCTGCGTTGAAATGCGCCAACACCTCTTTTGATGTGATCAATTCTTTGCACTTCTGGAAAGCTCGTTTACATTCGTCATTCCACCTCCATGGTACCCCCGTTTGCAGTAGGGTGTTCAGTGGGTGTAGAACTGTAGACAAATTCGGCAAGAACTTATGGTAGTAGTTCACCAGCCCGAGGAACGACCTCAGTTGTGACACATTTTCCGGTGCTGGAGCCTTGACTACTGCCTCAACCTTTTCAGGGGACTTATGTAACCCCTCTTCATCAATAACGTGGCCACAATACGAGATCTGTTTCTGGAAAAACTCGCATTTGTGGCGATTTGCTCAGAGCCCATATTCCTTCAATCTAGTGAGCACCTGCTCCAGGTTGGCAAGGTGAGCACTGTCATTTTCGCCCGTGACCAGGATGTCGTCCAAATAACACTGGGTCCCTGGAATCCCTTGCAGGACTTGATCCATTGCCCTTTGCCAAATAGCCGGAGCTGATGCTACCCCGAACACCAGCCGATTGTATTGGTAGAGACCTTTATGAGTGTTGATCGTGAGGTACTGTTTCGAGGCTTCTTCTACCTCCATTTGCAGGTACGCCTGGGCCAGATCAATCTTAGTGAAGCGTTTCCCTCCAGATAGCAAGGCGAAAATATCTTCAATCCGCGGAAGCGGATATTGTACCGTGTGAAGGACTGGGTTCTACAGTATACAGGAGCTGTAAAACGTAGTTCTCCCCTTAAAGGTACATACACTACAGCTTCACTAAGATTGATATGGCCCAGGCGTATCTGCACATGGAGGTAGAAGAAGCATCAAAAAAATACCTCACAATCAACACCCATAAAGGTCTCGACCAATACAATCGGCTGGTATTCGGGGTAGCATCAGCTCCGGCTATTTGGCAGAGGGCAATGTAACAAGTCCTGCAAGGGATCCCAGGGACGCAGTGTTATTTGGACGACATCCTGGTCACGGGCGAAAATGACAGTGATCACCTTGCCAACCTGGAGCAGGTGCTCACTAGATTGCAGGAATATGGGCTCCGAGCTAACCGCCCCAAATGCGAGTTTTTTAGAAAACAGATCTCGTATTGTGGCCACGTTATCGATAAAGATTGGTTACATAAGTCCCCAGAGAAGATTGAGGCAGTAGTCAAGGCTCCAGCACCGGAAAATGTGTCACAACTGAGGCCATTCCTCGGGCTGGTAAACTACTACCATAAGTTCTTGCCAAATTTGTCTACAACACTACACCCAATGAACACCCTACTGCAAACTGGGGTGCCATGGAAGTGGAGTGACGAATGTAGACAAGCTTTCCAGAAGAGCAAAACACTAATCACATCGAAAGAGGTATTGGCCCATTACAACCCGGCATTACCAATTCGGTTGGCATGTGATGCGTCACCCTACGGCATTGGAGCGGTGCTGTCGCACAAATTCTCGGATGGCTCAGAGAGGCCAATAGCCTTTGCGTCACGATCACTAACCTCAGCCGAGCGTAACTACGCCCAGATTGACAGGGAGGCCCTCAGCCTAGTGTGGGGAGTGAAAAAGTTCAATCACTATCTGCACGGGCAGAAATTCACCTTGCTGACTGATCACCAGCCTCGTGTCTCCAATTTTAATCCGAAGTAGGGCGTTCCGGTGATGACTGCGCAATGACTACAAAGATGGTCACTTTTTCTAGGGGCGCACCACTATGAGATTGAATATAAGGGCACGAAACAGCATGGAAATGCTGATGGGCTATCACACCTGCCACTGCCTACTGCGGAGGAAGCACCAGCAGTGGATCCTGTCGAAATATTCCATTCGACTATAGTTGAATACCTACCGGTAACTAATGCTTGTATCGAAAAGGAAACCCGAAATGACCCGACACTGTCTCGGGTATATGATTTGACGGTGAAGGGATGGCCAGCACATGGTGACTCACTGTTGCCAGCATTCTCGACAAGGAGAGAACAGCTGTCAGTGTGCCGGGGGACCTTGATGTGTGGATCCCGAGTGGTAATTCCACCCAAGTTAAGGGATAGAGTGCTCAATGAGCTTCATGAGGGTCATCTGGGAGGGGTAAAAATGAAAAGCCTAGCCAGGGCTTATGTGTGGTGGCCGGGAATCGATAAACAAATCGAGGACCTAACCAAGAGCTGCTCAGGATGCCAGAAAGTCCAAAATGCACCACCACATGCCCCTCTACACCCATGGGAGTGGCCCTCATCTCCACGGCAACGGGTGCATATTGATTTTGCTGGTCCATTCATGGACTCAATGTTTTTAATAGCCGTGGATGCGCACTCGAAATGGCCTGAGGTCATCAAAATGTCCTCCACCACCATGGAGAAAACTATTGCAGTCCTACGGACCATTTTTGCCAGGAATGGCTTGCCAGAACAGATTTGCTCCGACAACGGACCACAGTTTGTGTCCGAAGAGTTCCGGAGGTTCTTGAAAAAGAATGGGGTAAGGCATTACACATCCGCCCCGTATCATCCAGCCACAAATGGATTGGCTGAGAGGTTCGTACAAACCTTTAAGAAGGCAATAAAGGCTATGTACAATGACAACATTCCGCTGCAGCACAAGGCGGACAATTTCCTGTTCGCCTACCGGAATGCGACACACGCAGTCACCAACCAGGCCCCAGCCATGATGTTCTTTAACCGAAGGTTAAGATCTCACCTGGATTTGCTCAGACCAAACGTACGAAGAGATGTTGAGAGTAAGCAATTCCAGCACATCCATGAGAAGCCAACAAGGAGCTTCAATGTAGGGCAACCAGTCTTGGCCCGCGACTACCGAACAGAGAAATGGCAACCAGGAACGATATGCACACGGCAGGGGCCAGTAATGTACACAGTGGACGTTGGGGAGAGCATCATGAGACACCATGCTGACCAGATCCTAGAGTCACAGGAACGAGTCAACCCCATGTCTCGGCCGTACGTACCTGGTGAGGAACCCGACGTACAGGTCGCATCTACCTCAGAAACAGTAGCATTGGAAGCTGATGAATCAACTGACGACAGGGGGCCAGAATCGCCTCCGCACCATGAGCAAGACACTCGGGAAAGGCGCTATCCAGAAAGGATCAGGAAGCCTCCCCAAAGACTGAATATATAAATAGACTATTTTCAGCTAATGTTGCATGTTAAAAGTGTTAATTGTAATTAGTTTGATATCTAATTGTTAAATGAGTGTTATGGTACTGTTAATCTAAAAGGGGAGGAATTGTAATGTATATACCTTTAAGGGGGGAACTATCTTTTACAGCTCATGTATACTGCAGTACCGGCAGTGACCACACCTGTATATAGTACTGAGTAGCAATCTGTACAGATCAGTTCCAGTGTGAGCCACGTTGAGTAAACACCTGTTGTACCGTTCTCCTGCAGTCTGTGTCTTATTATACACAGACACAACAGTTCTCATGCTGCTTGGCTTCAGTGCATTGGGAAGTTAGATCAGAACCTGATCTTTGGAGTTACACGTCTACTTCCATGTCACTGCACAGCTGAAGGTATTTTGTACAGATGCTAAAGTGGCAGTAAAACTGCACCTGGTACATGATTAAGTGAAGAAATACAGTTCATGCTGGAGAAAGGTTTCCAGAGATTTAGTCACCCATTCGAGTTGAAGTGCCCGTCTATTAGCAGCCAACACTAAAAGCTTCTCTAACGGGCCTGATGTAAGGTATATTTTGTGTCAATGGAAAATAATTTGGGCTTCACGTGGACTTCGGTATAACTACAAACATTACAAAGCAAAGTTCAAAGTTCCTTTTTCCTGACTAAAGAAAGCGATGAAGAGTCAAGAGAGCTACATATCGTAAAATCCCAGAGGAAAACTCTAGCAGCTTATCCTGTTATCTTCTTAACTCAGCCATGTTATTTACAGCTTAACCTCAACAAAGTAATGGCCCGGATTTTGTGCTCCCGATGACGGCATACGCTGTCGTAAGTCTTGTAAAAAGCCCCGCAAGTTTCAGAACCTGTGATCTGTCAAGGTTCGCCTTGACAAATCTGCCACACCAACCCAAAAATCACTTTCACTGCCACAGAGTTGGGCTATTAACTGCTGCCCAGCAAATACCCATGATATCCTTACGCCTGGTAAAAGCAGGCTTAGGGCCTGCTTTCACCAGCGTAAGGGTTAATATAAATCTTAAATTAAAAATTTACAAATAAAAAAATCATGCACAAACATTTAAAATTAGTTTATGTAAATTTTGGCCTGGATTAAAATGTTTAAAATTATTTTTCAAAAAATGTAATTTTTATTCATAGAATCATAGAATGGTTACAGCATGAAAGAAGGCCATTCGGCCTGTTGAGCCTGTGCCGGCTTTCAGTTAGTTCCACTCCCCTGCCCTTTCCCCGTAGGCCTGCACATTTTTTTCCTTCAGGTACTTATCCAACTCCTTTTTGAAAGCCATGATTGAATCTGTCTCTACCACCCTTTCAGGCAGCGCATTCCAGATCCTAACCACTCTTTTAATGAAGTGACTTTTAATTAAATTTGAAAATGGGAACATTTATTTTTATTCCAGTTGCATAAATTAATTAATTATCTGGGGATTCCTCATATGCTTATGGGGATTCCAGTCATAAATCAAATCCCGATAAACATATTAGGAATCGTCCTTTCTCATTGGAGGACCTGGGCCATGTGATCCCAGGGACGCTTCTGAACTGCCTGTGTTCCTGGGATCTGTGGGCCTTTACGCACGTGTACGCCTAGAGGCCTGTTATATCCGTGTATCTTAATGTTGTGTCCTTCAATAATCAGACAACAGACTGCAGAGATCTCAACCTTCGGTTAAAGAACATCATGGCCGGGGCCTGGTTGGTGACTGCATGTGTCGCATTCCGGTAGGCTAACAGGAAATTGTCCACCTTATGCTGCAGTGGAATGTCGTCATCGCACAAGGCCTTTGCTGCTTTTTTAAAGGTTTGTAAGAACCTCTCAGCCAATCCATTTGTGGCTGGATGATACGGGGCGGATGTGTAATGCCTTACCCCATTCCTTTTCATAAATCTTCGAAACTCCTCGGACACAAACTGTGGTCCGTTATCAGAGCAAATCTGCTCTGGCAAGCCATTCCTGGCAAAAATGGTCCGTAGGACTGCAATAGTTTTCTCCGTGGTGGTGGAGGACATTTTGATCACCTCAGGCCATTTCGAGTGCGCATCCACGGCTATTAAAACATTGAGTCCATGAATGGACCAGCAAAATCAATGTGCACCCGTTGCCATGGAGATGAGGGCCACTCCCATGGGTGTAGAGGGGCATGTGGTGGTGCATTTTGGGCCTTCTGGCATCCTGAGCAGCTCTTTGTCAGCTCCTCGATTTGCTGATCGATCCCCGGCCACCACACATAAGCCCTAGCAAGGCTTTTCATTTTCACCCCTCCCAGATGACCTTCGTGAAGCTAATTGAGCACGCTCTCCCTTAACTTGGGTGGAATTACCACTCGGGATCCACACATCAATGTCCCCTGGCATACTGACAGCTGTTCTCTTCTGCATGAGAATGCTGGCAACAGTGAGTCGCCATGTGTTGGCCATCCCTTCACCATCAAATCATATACCCGAGACAGTGTCGGGTCATTTCGGGTCTCCTTCTCTATACCAGCGTTAGTTACTGGCAAGCATTCAACTATAGTCGAATGAAATATTTCGACAGGATCCACTGCTGGTGCTTCCTCCGCAGTAGGCAGTGGCAGGCGTGATAGCCCATCAGCGTTTCCATGCTGTTTCGTGCCCTTATACTCGATTTCATATTGGTGCGCCCCTAGAAAAAGGGACCATCTTTGTAGCCGTTGCGCAGTCATCACCGGAATGCCCTTCTTTGGATTAAAGATGGAGACAAGTGGTTGGTGGTCAGTCAGCAAGGTGAACTTCTGCCCGTGCAGATAGTGATTGAACTCTTTCACTCCCCACACTAGGCTGAGGGCCTCCCTGTCAATCTGGGCGTAGTTACGCTCGGCTGAGGTTAGTGACCGAGACGCAAAGGCTACTGGCCTCTCCGAGCCGTCCGGGAATTTGTGCGACAGCACCGCTCCAATGCCATAGGGTGATGCATCACACGCCAACCGAATTGGTAGTGCTGGGTTGAAATGAGCCAACACCTCTTTTGATGTGATCAATGCTTTGCTCTTCTGGAAAGCTCGTTTACATTCGTCACTCCACTTCCATGGTACCCCCGTTTGCAGTAGGGTGTTCAGTGGGTGTAGTACGGTAGACAAATTCGGCAAGAACTTATGGTAGTAGTTCACCAGCCCGAGGAACGGCCTCAGTTGTGACACATTTTCCGGTGCTGGAGCCTTGACTACTGCCTCAATCTTTTCAGGGGACTTACGTAACCCCTCTTTATCAATAACGTGGCCACAATACGAGATCTGCTTCTGGAAAAACTCGCATTTGTGGCGATTAGCTTGGAGCCTATATTCCTTCAATCTAGTGAGCACCTGCTCCAGGTTGGCGAGGTGATCACTGTCATTTTCGCCCGTGACCAGGATGTCGTCCAAATAACACTGGGTCCCTGGAATCCCTTGCAGGACTTGTTCCATTGCCCTTTGCCAAATAGCCGGAGCTGATGCTACCCCGAACACCAGCCGGTTTTATTGGTAGAGACCTTTATGAGTGTTGATCATGAGGTACTGTTTCGAGGCTTCTTCTACCTCCATTTGCAGGTACGCCTGGGCCAGATCAATCTTAGTGAAGCTTTTCCCTCCAGATAGCGAGGCGAAAATATCTTCAATCCACGGAAGCGGATATTGTACAGTGTGAAGGACTGGGTTCACTGTCACCTTAAAGTCCCCACAGATGCGAACCTTCTTTGGTTCCCCAGGCGTATTACTCAACGACCTCTTCATTACAGGAAGGATGGGTGTAGCCCACTCGCTCCAGTCCACTTTGGACAGTACTCCTGAATGTTCCAAACCTTCCAGCTCTGCTTCAACGGCTGGGCGGATCGCATAAGGTACTGGTCTGGCCTTAAAAAACTTTGGGCTTGCATTTTCCTCTATTTTGATCATCGCTGTTATGCCTTTTAGTGTTCCGAGTCCCTGCTGGAACACTTCTTGTGCGTCAGTTAGCATTTTTGACAGTTGTCCAAGTGTGACGTCTTCATCCTTTTTGGCATCTACAGTCAGTGCTTGTATGGAATGCCAATCTAGCTGTATCTTCAGGATCCATTCACGTCCTAGTAGTGGTGGTCCTCCATCTGGCAATACATATAGGTCCATTTTTGGTGTTTCCTTGCCGTTATATATAACGTTCACCCTTATTTTTTCTTTGGGGTAGACTTTTTGCCCCGTGTACGTCTTCAAGACAATCTTTGTATCTCTCAAGGGTATATGTGAGAATAGCCGCTTGTAGTCCCTTCGGTTTATGACTGTTTGGGTTGCTCCTGTGTCCAATTCCATTTTCACTTGGACTCCTGCTATCTTGAGCGTGACCCAAATAGTTTGGTGATCCTCCATTTTGATCACATTATGTAGTTTCAGACAACCCAGCTCCTTGCTTCCGGAGTCTGTATCACTCTTCTGTTCATCTCAACTACTCTCCGTCACCTTATGTACCTTCTTGTACTTCTCCTGTGGAGATTTCTTGCTGCTGGTTTTCTTTCCCAACCTGCAGACTCTTGCTATGTGTCCTACTTTTCCACACTATCTGCACACTTTGTCCTTGAACCAGCAATCATTATGGTCGTGTGTTGTTCTGCCGCAGTGATAGCATTTCACTGTTCCGTATGACATTTCATTTGTGCCATATTCTTGCGGTCTCCGTTGTATCTCTGCAGCGCCCCGTGCTGCTGCTCCGTGTGATACTGCCATGCTGAAAGCCTTGTCCAGCGTAAGATCCTTTTCTGATAGAAGCCGTTTCTGGGTTCCTTCACTTTGAAGCCCACACACAAACTTGTCCCTTAAAGTGTCTGCTAGTCCCGTTCCAAACTGGCAGTGTTTCGATAGCTTGCGCAGTTCCGTTAAATACTCAGCATTCCTTTCATCTTTATGCTGGTTCCTTTTGTGAAACTTAAATCTTTCTGCTATCAGCATCGGTGTGGGGTTTAAGTGGTCCTGTAGGATTGACACTATGTTTTCAAAATCCTTTTCTACTGGCTTCTCTGGGGTTACTAGGTTTCGTAGTAAGCCATACGTTTTTGCACCCATTGAATTCAACAATACCAGCGCTTTCTTGTCATCTGGCACTTCATTCGCCTTGCAGTATACTTCTATGCGTTCGACATATGTCGTCCAATCTTCGCCTTCATTGTCGAACGCTGTGATACTGCCACTCTTTGGCATTTTTGGGTGTGGTTAGACTGGCTTAAAATGGCGTCTCCCGCACTTTCCTTTCTTCCCCGCTGCGGCTTAAAATGGCGTCTCCCGCGCTTTCCTTTCTTCCCCGCTGCGGCTTAAAATGGCGTCTCCCGCGCTGCTGCCAATGCCGCTCTCGGCGGTCCTCGTGGCAAATGGCGACACCCTGTGGGTTTCGTGCGCTGCTCCTGCGCTGCTGCCAATGCCGCTCTCTGCGGTCCTCATGGCAATGGCAGCGCCTCGCGTTTTCCTGCGCGCCTCTCTCCCCCATTGATGCTGCTCGGCCCTTGAACACCAGCTGCGCTCTGCTCTCTCTCGTCTCTCTCCCCGTTGACGCCGCTCGGTCCTGAACACCGGCTGCGCCCTGTGCGCTCTGCCCTCTCTCTCTCCCCCGTCGACGCTGCTCGGCCTTTTTCTGTGCCGCTCGGTCGGCTCTAGCCGCCGCTGTCCGGGAAGGGTCTGCGCAGTACCTGTTGCCAGCCCATTTCGCTGGACCACCGTGACTGGAAAGCCAAGCCTGGCTCTCGACAGCCTCCCCTGCGATGCTCAAATCTCCGCTGGATGACTGGGCGGTTGCCCGTGGTCGACGCCCGTGCTTCTGGACTCGACCTCCTTCCACTGTTCTCCAGGAGTGAATCCCTGGGCGGTGATGCAGAGTTGCAGGTAGGTTCGAATCTGCGTCGTCGCCAATGTTATATCCGTGTATCTTAATGTTGTGTCCTTCAATAATCAGACAACAGACTGCAGGGAACGATCAACAGGTGTTTACTGAATGAGGGTTCAAACTGCAACTGACTGTACAGATCACTACTCAGGGTTTATATACAGGTGTGGTCACTGCCGGTACTACAGGATACAGGAGCTGTAAAAAGTAGTTCTCCCCCTTAAAGGTACATACATTACAAGGACCAGGTCCCGAATTCTCCGAAGCCCGGGAGCCTGAAGGTCGGTGCAGATTTTTTTATCGGGTCGGAGGCATACCTGCATAACAGAGTTATGCCTTCGACCGCAAATTCCGGCCCAATGTTTTCCAATCTCCAGGCTTCTCAGCTTCCTGTTCACCAGTAAACCAACTCTCTTGCAGCAACGTAAGAGCTTCTCTGCTGCGCGGTGTCAAAATTATTCTCCCCGTGCAGAGAATCACAGGAAGAATGTTGCTTTTCTGCTGTTTTGTCCACTGCATTTGTCAATATTGCTGTTGTTACTGTTGTAGCTTTTTTTTTGCTCTCTCCCCTCTCTGGGCTATTTAATAACATTTGCTTGACTTTTTCTTTCCAGAGGAAGTTAGGGAAGGAAACGCGTGTCCTCGGCAGCAGGACATCAACAGGTAATGTGGGTGGGTGAAGAGAAGGTCCAAGGTAAAATAATCATATATGCACTCTGCTGCGGGCTTGACGAGATGAAATGGCCTTTTCTCGCTCTAGAATTTCTTTGTGTTTTTGCTTTTCTCTTGGTCTGCAAGACTCTTGGAGACAAGATGCTTTTCTGTAGTCCTACTTTAGGCCTATATTTTTTGACTTATTTCTCTTTTGTACCAACCCTAAACTAACCCTTCCTGCTTTGTTTCACTCAAAAGCACCTGCTTATAGCTTCTCCTCTCGAGTCACGATTTTAGAGTTTAGAAAACTCAGTTGCTATGGTAACCAAGGCCACATATCCCAAACACAACATTTATTGTTACAATGAATGTAAGCTAAACCTTGCATTCCTCCACAGTGTTTGTCCTAGGTCAAAATAGCTTTTTAAAAAAATCTATATTTAGTTAACCCGTTGCTATACTGAAAGAAATGAGGTAAATAAAATTATTAAGAATACATAAGCGCCATGCAAAGCAGTTAAATAGATTAATATATTAAACTCACTAATGCCTCAACATGTTATAGGAAGTTGTTTATCATTTTACAGGGAGCTGCGCAATTTGACATCTTAATCCTGAGATATATTGTTGGCGATATTCCTTATAATCCATGGAAGTTTAATTGGTTCCTTAGCTCTCTTCATTTTTGGTTCACCCTTTAATTCACTTACTTTGTGGCTCTGTGTTGTGGGCTGTCAATCAAACAAGGTGGCCCAGCTGTGCCTAGCCCCCTTACCCGAATTCACACAAAACCAGTCAATGTAGTGCCATAACGAAAGTTTTAACTCAATGCTGGAGGGAAATATCTTTCATTTGGCTGCTGAGGAAACCATGATGGTCAAGATCGCGCTGCATGGTATGCAAACAGGAAACTGTTCAACCTCCGTCGCCTCCAGTCCAGATCCAAGTTCGTCCCATCCTCTGTCGTTGAATTACAGTATGCAAACGATGCTTGCGTCTGCGCTCACTCGGAGGTCGAACTCCAAACCATCGTCAACACCTTCACCGAAGCGTACGAGAGCATGGGGCTTACACTAAACATCCATAAGACAAAGGTCCTCTACCAACCTGCCCCCGCCACACAGTACTGCCCCCCGATTATCAAAATCCACGACAAGGCCTTGGACAATGTGGACCACTTTCCATACCTCGGGAGCCTACTGTCAACAAGGGCAGACATCGACGACGAAGTTCAACACTGCCTTCAGTGTGCCAGTGCAGCCTTCGGTCGCCTGAGGAAGAGAGTGTTTGAAGACCAGGACCTGAAACCTGGCACTAAGCTCATGGTCTACAGGGCAGCAGCGATACCCGCCCTGCTGTATGCCTCAGAGACATGGACCATGTACAGCAGGCACCTCAAAGCACTGGAGAGGTACCACCAACGCTGCCTCCGCAAGATCCTGCAAATCCATTGGCAGGATTGGCGCACCAATGTCAGTGTTCTTGCTCAGGCCAACACCCCCAGCATCGAAGCTTTGACCACGCTCAGTCAGCTCCGATGGATGGGTCACATTGTCCGCACGCCCGATATGAGACTCCCAAAACAAGCGCTCTACTCGGAGCTCCGGCACGGCAGGAGAGCCCCAGGTGGGCAGAGGAAACGCTTCAAGGACACCCTCAAAGCCTCCTTGAAAAAGTGTAACATCCCCACCGACACCTGGGAATCCCTGGCCCAAGACCGCACAAAGTGGAGGAGAAGCATCCGGGAAGGCGCCGAACACCTCGAGTCTCTTCGCCGGGAGCAAGCGGAAGCCAAGCGCAAACAATGGAAGGAGTGCACGTCAACCCAAGCACCCCACCCACCCGCCCCTTCAACCACCGTCTGCCCCACCTGTGACAGAGACTGTAGGTCCCGCATTGGACTCATCAGTCACCTGAGAACTCATTTTTAATGTGGAAGAAAGTCATCCTCGGTTCCGAGGGACTGCCTAAGAAGAAGAAGCATGGTATTATGAATCAATGGGGTAGAAATTGATGCCCGTTGCGCCCATTTAACGGGCGTGAAAAGGGTGCAAAGGACACCAGCTTAGCAGTGGGATGGCCTGCAACCAATCTGTGCAGTCATTGGTCCCACTGCTAAATTTATGGGGTTTTAACCCTCAACCATCCAGGACAAAGCAGCCCGCTTGATTGGCACCCCATCCAGCACCTTAAACGTTCACTCCCTCCACCACCAGCGTACTGTGGCTGCAGTGTGTACCATCTACAAGTTGCACTGCAGCAACTTCTTCGGCAGCACCTCCCAAACCCGCGACCTCTTCCACCTAGAAGGACAAGGGCAGCAGGCGCATGGGAACACCACCACCTCCAAGTTCCCCTCCAAGTCACACACCATCCTGACTTGGAAATATGTCGCCGTTCTTTCATCGTCGCTGGGTCAAAATCCTGGAACTCCCTCCCTGCCAGCACCGTGGGAGTACCTTCACAGCACGGACTGCAGCTGTTCAAGAAGGTGGCTCACCACCACCTTCTCAAGGGCAATTAGGGATGGGCAATAAATGCTGGTCTTGCCAGCGCACCCACAACCTGTGAATGAATTTTTTAAAAATCACTTTAAAAAAAATTATCTGGTCATTATTTCATTCCTGTTTGTGGGAGCTTGCTGTGCGCAAATTGGCTGCCTCATTTCCTACACGACAACAGTGACTACACTTCAAAAGTACTTAATTGTCTGTGAAGCGCTTTGGGACATCCTGAAGTTGTGAAAGTCACTATATAAATGCAAATTCTTTCTTTCTTCACAAACCTACTCTTATTTCAAATAACTCTCAGACATTTTTAAGGTCTTTAACGTTTACTTCACTTAACACTTTCCACTTTTGATGTTTTAAATTCTCCCAGACTTTCTAGTTCACTAAATACATGTTATTCCAAAATTTTGTGTAATTAATATTATAGTAATGTGGAATGAACAATATTTCTCTGCCCAGTAGAGTGGCAATTCCCATGAGTGAAAAACAAAAATAAATGACATGTGGGGATTACCATGGATCGGTTGCTGGCTGTGTGCAATATTCTGGAAAGGGCACTGTAGCCACCCAAAAGCGTCTGGAAGGCTATGTTCAGTGTTTTGACATGGTTTGTACATAATAATGTCTCTGAGGTGTGTTGCCAATGATATCCTCATGTGTGAACTTCAATGGCAACGAAAGTTGAGCGAGGTGTAACAGGGGCATCCGATTCACTATTGTCCGTGTTGCGCTATCGCTGAAAATCAATTTCACTCCCTGTTGTATCTATGCTTTAATACGTTCAATCAAGCATGTAGATACGTCGAATTAAATCAAAGTCAGGCAGACAGGCTTCTAACTGCGATGTTCTTTTTATTGGTAAAATGGCTGACTGCAGCTTTCCCGGGTAATTCCCATAATGCAATGCACATTACATTACCATATTAACTGGTGTTAAACTCGCACATTACATTACCGTATTGACTGGTGTCAAACTCGCAATCAATACACAACATCCCCCTTTTCCTTGGAAACAAACTTGCAGTTTACAAACAGTTGCTTACAATAACACTGCATAACTTATTTGGTTTATAAACTTTTTACAAACTTGTGTCTTACCACACAACTAAATAATTCCCAGGTTTAAACATTTAACATCACCCATGCAGTTCTCACACAGTTTATGTTGTGACATAATCAGACAGTCTTTGGGGTTTTCTTTTAACCCTTTGAGGTCTGGCTGTATTGGGTATGTCTGACATGTTGGTGTCAGTGGGTATTGCCTGTGTCACAGTGGTATGTGTGTCATGGTCTACTATACTGTCCTCAGTCCCTTGTGTTTCCTCCTGCTCATGGAGTGTCTCCTTTGGTTCATTGGTTCTGTATTTCTTCACAAACGTAGTGTTTCTCGAGTAACGTGCTCCTTCTGGAGATTCCACTACAACTTGACTCCCTGTTTTACTCAAAACTTTGTGCGGTGTGGCATTAAAAGGAGTGGTGAACTTGTCCACTTTGTCCTGCCGTACCAGCACCGCGTCGCCAACTTCCACCTCTGAGTATTGTGTTCTCCGCTGTTCATCTGCGTACAGTTTGGACTTGCCTTTTTGTTCTGCGTCCCGGTCACGTACTTCCATGTCTGCGCGCGACTCTGTGATGTCTGGCAGCTTTCCTCTCATTTTCCGTTTAAAGAGCAGCTCTGCCGGGCTCTTTCCTGTCGTGGCATGATCAATGCTCCTGTACACAGTCACATATTTTCTAAGTTCACATTTCCAACCTAGTCCTTCTGACTGAGCAATTCTGATTCTCTTCATCAGCGATGCATTCTGGCCCTCGACTTCTCCGTTAGCCCGAGCCCATTTTGCTGTCGTTTTCAGGTGTTTGATCCCGTTGTTTTCACAGTATTCTTTGAATAATTCAGATCTGAATTGGGGACCATTATCAGATTTGCAGGCGATTGGCAAACCATGACGGCTGAAGATTGACTCTAAACTATCAATAACCTTCTCTGCTGTTGTGAAGGTCATGATGTCGTATTCATAGTAGCGACTATAATAATCAACTACCACAAGAATGGAGTGGTTGGATGGCAAGGGTCCCAGTAAGTCTATAGCTACATCCTGCCAGGGGCCCTCCGGTAATGGTGTTGGTCTCAACGGTTCAGGTGGATCGGGTCTGGCTACTATCTGACAGCCATGGCACGCTTTACAGTGTTTTTCAGCTACCTTGTCCATGCCAGGCCACCAAACCTTGGTTCTGAGATGTTGCTTTGTTCCAACTATTCCCAAGTGTCCTTCATGTGCTACCACCAGGGCTCATGCATGTAACACTGTGGGTAGCACGATGCGTGTTCCCCGAAGAACTCGGTACCCCACTACGCACAGCTCGTTTGCAATTGCTGCATAAGCTTTACAGTTCTCAAAATGTCCATTTGTGATTGCCTTCCGTACCTCAATCAGCTCTGGGTCGGTAGCAGAGGCTTCCTCCACCTCTCTAGTAGTGAGTGCTTTTGGTGTCGCACTCACAGCTACAAATCTCACATATTCATCTGAGCCATGAGAATGTCTCTCCTGTTTTGCTGTCTCCCCCAGCAATCAGGACAGTGGGCCTGCAATGTTTTGCTTGCCTGGAATGTGTATCACCTTAAAATCGTACGGCTGTAATCTAAGTACCCATCTCTCTATACGGGCACAGGGTTTAGAGTGTGGGCCGTATATCACTTGTAATGGCTTATGGTCAGTTACCAAGTTAAATTTTCGGCCATACACATATGGATGCAGCCTCTCACAAGCCCATACAAGAGCTAAGGCCTCTGTTTGAGAGTATTTCCTCTCACAGTCTGTTAAACAACGACTTACATAGCATATTGGCACCTCTTGTCCCTGTTGGTCCTGAACTAGTACTGCACCTAAACCTACAGGACTGGCATCTGCTATCACCTTGGTTGGTGCGTCCTTATCAAAATATGCTAAAGTGCCGGCTCTGGCCAACTCTTCCTTGAGTGCACTGAATGACTGTCTCTGTTGTGATCCAAATCTAAATGGTGTGTCTTTTCTCGTCAGGCGTCGCAGTGGCTCTGATAGCGTTGCAAACTGTAGGATGAATCTGCTACTGTACCCAACGAGTCCCAAGAAACTCCCCACCTCTGTAGCATTCTCTGGTTCCCGAGCTTCTGCCACCGCTCACACTCTCTGCTGTTGGTCCGATGCCCTTTTCAGACAAAAGGATTCCCATGAAAATCAATCGGTCCATGTTGAATTGGCACTTCTCTGAGCTTAGTGCCAGCCCACTTTCCATTAGTCTGGTCATGACAGCGTGCAGCCATCTGTCGTGCGTTTCCTGGTCGTGTGCATGCACGATAATGTCATCTGAGATGTTTTCAACACCCTCTATTCCAGCTAAGGCATTAGCTATCTCGTGCTGATATTGTTCACTAGCTGAAGATGCACCGAATATCAGCCTCTTGTACCTGTATACTCCGTTATGTACTGCAAACGTTGTGATTTCTCGTGACTCAGGGGTCAGCTCTAGCTGGTGATAACCCCATTTCAGGTCTAGCTTACTAAACACCGTCGAGCCGTTCATACCTTGGAGTATCTCATCAACGGTGGGGATTGGATATCGTTCCCTCACGATTGCCTGGTTTGCTCGTCTCATGTCTAGGCATAACCTTACATCCTTATCCGCTTTTAGGTACAATAACCACAGGATTTACCCATGGGATGGGACCAGTTACATGTTCGATAATGTCCATGTCCCTCAATTGGTGGCCTCTACTGCCCCCCTTAAGTTGAATGCTATATGCCTGAGTGGCTGGGCCACAGGCTTCACTTGTGGGTCGATATACAAGCTGATCTGTTTTGTGTTCAGCCTTCCTACTCCCTGGAACACCTTTGGATACCGCTGTTCTAGTAGCTGTCTTACATCTACCACAGCTGAGACATATGCGCCTATTTTTAAAACTCCCAGTTTCATGGCTGTCTCCCTTCCTAGCAACAGCTCTCCATGGCCTTTAACCACAATGAACTCCGCCTGCTCAGTTCTCTTACCTATTGTAATCCCACATGTGAATACACCTATAACTGACAGTGGTTGGCTAGAAGCATAAGAGAATAACTTTCTCTCTGTCTTAGGGACATGTGACCAACATTTAATGTGTTCTGACTTTAATCCTTCCCATGTATTCTCATCTATCACATTATTAGTTGCACCCGAATCAATTAACATTCTCAGGTTTACTCCCCCCACACAAAAGGTAAGTCTCTCTGTCACGTTATTTCCAGTAACAGCAAATGCAAAGTCATTTTGTTCCTCTACATTGTTCACACTGTGTTTCTTTGTACCCTTTGTGCGGCATACTTTGGAGAAATGATCCTTTCCCTTGCACATATGACACGTTTGTCTGCGTGCTGGGCATTTCAGATCTCTGCCCATGTGGTCTGTGTGTCCACATCTGTAACATTTCTTTTCATTCCTATCGCCATTTCCCTTTGGTTTCTCTGTTGAGATTTTCGTATAATACCCTCTTTTCTGTGTAACACGGTGAACAGTATCTGTCTCCGCCTTCTCTGTACATGACATGGCTGACATCTGCTCCTCGACGTTTTCACATTGTGAGGCCAATTGTAACGTGCGGGCGAGCGTTAGACCATACCCTTCCTCTAGCAATTTCCCCCGCACATAGGCTGACGTGCACCTACTCAGGATAGCGTCTCTTATTTGATTATCCGCATCCCCCCCAAAAGCACAGTCTTTAGCAGCCTGCCGCAAGCGAGTAGCAAATTGTTGCACAGTCTCACCTGTCTTCTGGGACAACTTATGAAAAGTCTGTCTAGCAAATGCTGCGTTGACCTGGGGCACGAAGTAGTGATTCAAAGCACTAACCGCCGCCGTGTAGTCTGCTGGCTCTCCTGTGTCCGGTAGAGTCGAAAAGATATCCTGGACATCTGGTCCTGCTAGGTGTAGAAGTAGAGCTCGTCTCCTCTGCTTTGTGGCAGCTGTAGAGGTATCGTCGATAATGAGTCCTTTGCCGTCGGCATAAAGCTCAAAAGACGTTAACCACCTCGTCCATCTCGGACCCAACGTGGCTGGCTCGGCGAAGCAAGCAAAATTTTGAATGCCGGTCTTCTCCATCCTAGCTAACTAAAACTTGGGCAACTACTTATCTAAAAATGATTCCTTTTGTTATCCTCATCGCCAATGTTGTATCTATGCTTTAATACATTCAATCAAGCATGTAGATACGTCGAATTAAATCAGAGTCAGGCAGACAGGCTTCTAACTGCGATGTTCTTTTTATTGGTAAAATGACTGACTGCTGCTTTCCCGGTTAATTCCCATAATGCAATGCACATTACATTACCGTATTAACTGGTGTTAAACTCGCACATTACATTACCATATTGACTGGTGTCAAACTCGCAATCAATACACGACACTCCCGATCACTTTTAAGGACGCATTAATGACCAAGTGATCAAAGCTGGTTTTCACAGCATGGAATGATAGAACATAGGTCCTCAAGATTCTTTTAGATGCAGTCTCTAAGCCATTCTCCTCTCATTACCTGTTTATCAACCAGTGGAACAGCTCATACACAACACACACATTCCTTGAATAGGAGTTTGAGCAGACAATTTGCCCCCAAGTCTTTATCAATTCTGCCTCATGGCCAGCCCTATGAACTGTTTGAAAAGGGCAGAGGTTAGCTTCGTTTTAAAATTTTTAATTAACACTCCTCTGAGGTGCACCCTTAGTGGATTGAGCAAAGCTAGTGGAAGGCCGCTGTTGCTCACGTTGGGATCCTTCAGATGCTCGTAACGAGTGACTTCTGGGTGCTCGGGCTCGGCTGCAGACTGCTGCACCTCGGCTGTTGCCGGTGCAGTCTGTCCCAGCTGACTTGCTGGCCCCCATGGCGGGTATTGGTCGTTAGCACTGTTGCCTCACAGCGCCAGGGACCCGGGTTCAAATCCGGCCTCGGGCGACTGTCTGTGTGGAGTTTGCACATTCTCCCCGTGTTTGCGTGGGTTTCCTCCGGGTGCTCCGGTTTCCTCCCACAGTCCAAAGATGTGCAGGTTAGGTTGATTGGCTATGATAAATTGACCCTTAGTGTTAGGGGGATTAAATACGTGGGGTTACGGGGATAGGGTGGGATATGTGTTGGTGTAGGGGTTACGGGGATAGGGTGGGATATGTGTCGGTGCAGGCTCGATGGGCCAAAATGGCCTCTATCTGCACTGTGGGGTTTCTGTGATTTCTGTGATCTGTGTGATGTGCTGACATCCTGAGAGAGGCCAAGGCACCATTGCCACTTCCATGGGACTGGGCTTCCATCACTTTCACTCATCTGTGGGTCAGCAGACTGTACAAGATGAGTGGCTCCTTCAAAAACCCCTATCTATGCGTTCCAACAATCTGTCCAAGGTGGACACCTGTCTGTCCAAGGTGGAGCCCAGAGTCTGCGAGGCAGCCCTTTCAGCTTCCACTAAAGCTGTAAAGTGTGCAAATATTGGCCAAGAGATTCCGCTTTGGGCGCAATCGGCGATCCGGGGGCAAATTGCTCCCAAAATTGCACCAGTTTTGAGAAGTGTTTTCATTCTCAACTTTCCTCTCAAACGTATTTGCATATTGCCAAATGAAAAATCTGCCATGAACCAGCGCAATCGGGCAGTGTTTTAGGACATTATTATTTTTTTTAAATTTTGCTTTAAAAGCATTCCTTGATATATTTAAGAGCGGTAACCTGGTGCAGTTTTATTAATGCAGCTGAAAATTGGGTTTATCACAAAAAAATAAGCATTTTTAATCAGAATGTCTAGTCCACCACCTGTGAGTGACCCGATTTTAAATAACTGAAAACGACTTTAGAAAACTACACAGGACCATGTGCTGGAAAAGAAACAGCGCAACCTAGCGGAAACTCCAGGCCATAGACTCCTGCAGTGAGGGCCCAGTCGCAGCGTTTCTCCAGCTGGCTGGTCTCTCCACGGTAGACTGCAACTGTTGATGCCGTGCGAGATGGCACCACACAGGCTGAAGGCAGATTCCTCCGTACTCTCAGCCGTGGTGAGAAAACTCCTTGGCAGCACATTATGGCCTGGTGTTTCCGCTCGATTGCACTGGGGTTTTTTTCAGCGCTATTCTTCCAATATTGGCGTAACCACGCAAAAGATGGCAGAATGTCAAGCGCAAATTGCTTTCGCGCAACCCGAGTTATCGCGATCTTTTGCGCTAGTTCTGCAAACATCACGCTAGTCGCAGGCCCCGCCCACAGAACTGGCCACACACCTCCCGGGTGAATTAATCACCACTGGGAGTTTCCGCTAATTACGCTCGTTTGCCGGCCTTCAAGGAGGCTCCAAAGATTAAGCTGGATCTTTTGGGCGCAAGGGCGCAAATAGGTACATTTTGAAAGGTTTTGAATGAAATTTCTTTTTTTTAAATTTACTGAGGAACTGACTTCTGTACCCCAATCTAACCAGAAAATAGTTTTGTATATTTTTTAAAAGTCATTTTTTAGTCATTTAAAATCGGTTTACTCACAGGTGGTGGATTGACGCTGTACTCTAAAATGCTTATTTTTTTGTGATTAAACCCATTTTCAGCCGTGTTAATCAAACTTTACCGAGTTACCACTCTTAAATATATCAGGGCGTATTTTGTAAAGCAATTTGTAAAATAAATTACATTTTAAAATGCTGCCCGATTGCGCTGGTTCATTTACATTTTACATTTGGCGATATGCAAATGAGTTTGAACAAAAACTCCGGGGGTCGAGGGGGGGGGGGTGGAACACTTTTTAAAATGGATGCAATTTTGGCTGCAATTTGCACCAGAATCGCCGATAGCACCCAAAGCGGAAACTCTACCCCGTATATCGGCTGGTCTGATGCCAGCAGTTTTCTTCGCATGGCTGGGCCCCTAAAACCCGCTCCTGTGTCCTCCTCAGCAGAGCTGGGAGTGGGGGGGTCTGTCTCCCGCCACCAGTACCTGCCGCTGCCCACTTGTATCCGGTGTCTCCTCAAGTGCAGACCCCTCTGTCTGACTACCTAACCCACCCAGAGTGCCAACATCTGGGCTGAGGTCTGGGAGGGATTGAGCGCTTGAAAGTGCATCCTCAGGAGGATGTTTCTCCTCCGAGGATTTCAGCAGAGGAATCTCTTGCTGCTGTGAACTACCTAGAGGAAAGAGAAGAAGTACAAGAGTTAGGATGGCAGGTAAAGGCTATAAATTTGCAGGTGACTAGTCTTGAGAATGCAGGGTGAAGTTGTGATCTTTGCTGATGTGCGTGAAGAGTTGCAAATAATATGCAGACACCCTGCTCAGGTAAGACACCAGCCTCACCTTACCTGATGCTTATCGCTCCCGGGCCACTGACCTCCAGAGCCTTTTGCTCCATCTAGCTTAGGGCAATGACGTTGGATGTTCCTCCCCAGTCTTGTTCTTCACCTTGGTGTTGTGTGCTGTCTTGTCCTGCAGAAAGTGAGTGTGAGTGACTGTTAAAAGGTAAGTGGAGGTGTGTGGGGCAGGTAACAGTCTGTAGAATGCAGATTAAAGTTGTTAAGCTTGCTGCATCTGTGCTAAGTTGAATAAAGGGATACATGTAATATGCAGACATCCTGGTTGGGTACGCCATCAGCCTCTCCTGACCCAATGCTGAGGTTAGCGACGCCTTCTTCTCCCTGGCATTATGTGCTGCCTTGTCCTACAGAAAGGGAGGGCAAGATTGAGTGGCTGTTGAGAAGGTGAATGGAGATGTGTAGGGGTTGTGCATATCGTGGATGCGCTGAGAGGTAGAGAAGAGGCAAGATGAAATGAGGAATGGAGATGTGATGAATGTAAAGGGAAGCGTGTGTACTGTGAAGTGAGGAAGGAGCAGTACAAGGAGTTGATGCTTGTGTAAGTGGTAGTATGTGAGAAGAGAATGGTGTTAGTGGCTGGGATGAGGAGGTGAAAGGAAGAGGTGAGTGTTTGTAATGAGAAAGAGAGGTGTTGCAGTATGCCCTAGTGGTAGGAAGTTGAAGGATTTGAGGGAGGGGAGGGAATTGTTGAGAGTGGTAGGGAAGGGGGGTGAAAGGAATGTTATGAAGTGCTTCTGATAGAGGTGGAGAGATGCTCCCATGAGGTCATTGCACTTCTTCCGGCATTGCAGCCATGTTGTGGGGATGATGCTAGTGGCACTGACTCTGTCAGCCATCTCTCTCCAGACCTGGATCACTGTTGCCCTTGGGACGCTCCTGCTGGTGGTGGGGAAGAGGACCTCCCTCCTTGCCCTGACTTCCTCGATTAAAACCTCCAGGGAGGCATCTAAGAATCAGGGGGCAGCTCTTAACAGCATAAGAACGTAAGAAATAGGAGCAGAAGTAGGCCATTCGGCCCTTTGTGCCTGCTCCGCCATCTGTCTGCTCATCTCTCTCTCTCTCTCGCTCTGTCAGGTACTGCAGTTGAGGGAAAGGCGTGCGTCCAGCCCAGCTCAATGAAGTAGGACACCAATAGCTGCAAGCAGGGCTCTAACAGTACTGCAGTTTAGGGAAAGGCTTGCTCCCAGACCAGTCAAACGAAGCTATACAGCAAGAAATGTACAGCAAGAAATCTCGCTCTAAGCCTGACACTCTACCCGCCCAGCCTCACACTCACTGCTCGCCCTGTGTTAAAATCAGGGCTGCTATCTTTATTGTAGAGATTTAACAAAAAATTACACAGCAATAGAAATAACATGTTATAAATCAATAAATACAGTATTCTGATGACTTCTGGGTCCCAATTTGAAATTCTGTGGAATAATCTAAATGATCTAGGGAGAGAAATTCGGTATCGCCCCATTAGGGGCACAATTATCGGCTGGGCGCATAGTTTAGTGCCTGCCGCTAATTATCGCCTCCGACTGCAAACTTGGCTTTTATCGCCCCTGGAGGTGATTGGAGCGCTAAATCAGGCGCAAAGGCTGAGGAGCGAGGCACTAACTCAGAGTGCGGACGCAGCGCAGGTGATGTCAGCTAGCGATGGAACACAGACACTGGCGCCGGACAGTTCTTGAAGGGGAGGGTCGATCTTGCTCTCCATCCACGCCCTGCTCATTGGAGCCTTGAATCTCGGCCTGGAGAGACCTGTGCCTAAATTTTCCAGCCAAGGACTATGGAGAGGGTGAGAGAACGAGCTCAGCGCTTCAGTGAGCAGGCCTTGGAGGCTCTGGTTAGTGCAGTGGAGCACAGAAGAGCTATACTGTACCCTGAGAGTGGCAGGAGGCCATTGCCATGTGACTATAGAAGAATGTGGAGGGAGATGACTCATCACGTCTCCTCCAGGAGCATGGTGCCCAGGACCCATACTCAATGTCACAAAAAGTTCAACGACCTCACTCGAGTCGTCAGGGTGAGTGGCTTTTTTTCAATACCTCTCCATCCCTCCATCTCAACCTCACTCTATGGCCAGAGGGTCTTAAAACCCCAATGCCCAACACTCATCCAACATCTATGGCCCTCTCATAAAACACACACGCACATTCCACACCTTGCATACAGTAAGGGCTATTTAGCTATGGGAGGCACATCAGGCAAGAGCATGGCTGCATAGAGTAAGGGCTATTCAACTATGGGCGGCACATCGGGCAAGACCATGGCTGTATATTGTAAGGGCTACTCAACTATGGGAGGCACATCAGGCAAGACCATGGCTATATATTTACTCAGACGCCATCCTTTTTCTTGCAGGCCAAGCTATCTCATAATAGGAGACAGCAGCAACGGACGGGTGGAGGGCCACCTCAGCTGCAACCCCTCAGCAATCTTGAGGCGCGCGTCCACAGGATTGTGGCAAGCCAGGTGATCGGTCCCGTCACCCCTGGAGAGGCTGACCCCGTTCAGGACAACAATGGTAAGGTCATCAGCTTTCTCTCCTCTCTCATTCCACTTGTCCCTCACAACACCAGCCTTTGACACTTTCAATCCAACTTATTAAATCGCTCCACTCCTTCCTCCCTTAATACCCCCCTGTCCTCACGCTAAAGTCACTCTTGTACCTCCCTGCTTTCAGATGGTGATTCACCAGCTGAGGAGGGAGTGGGCCTTTGGCGTAGCGGTAGCCTCCTCGCCGCTGGGCCAGAAGGCGTAGGGTTTCGAACCCCGCTCCAGACAGTCCCGGCAAGTGGAGTCGGAGCTCCGGCTCTAAATTCTGGGTTGACATCCAGCGGGATACTTGCGTCCGTGGGTGTGGGTGGCCCCCCCCACCTCGTATGGGTTGTGGGAGCCTGTAAAACCCTCCCGCCATAGGACTAACCACCCTAATGGCTGGTACGAAGATGGTTACGGTCACGGAAGGAGCGTTAATTGTGGCCAGAAATCCTTCCACCACTTCATACAGTTCCCCAAAGGGAACAGTGTGAAGACATGTACAACGACAACCAGCTGAGGAGACAGGCCCACAAGCTGCCAGTGGGAGCGAAGCCGCAGGCGAGGAGGAAGATGAAGCCGGAGCCTCAGTGCCACCCTCTCCCGAGGAAACCCATGCCCACACTGGGACCACATCTTCCATGGAGGGGAACAGGGGGGAAGGGTCTGATGAGGGTGAAGCTCCAGGACCCAGCGGGCTGCAGCAACACGATAGGGGTAGGGAAGCTCGGGGGCCTTCTCCCCGGAGGGAGAGTAGGCCAGCGAGTCCTGCTGCACTGGACGCAGAGGAGGAGCAGCTCATCGCTGAAATGAACACCCAGGCGGTGGACATGCACACTCAGCTCATGGGTGCAGTGGGAAGAGTGCCTGAATGCATTGAATCACTGGCAAGGATGGTGGAGCATTCTGCTGCAGCACAGGCGGATGCCACGCAAATGCTTAGTGCTGCAATTCAGTCATTGGCTGCCATGATCCAATCTCAGACTGGTCTCATCAATCTCAGATTGAGGCCACGCAAGCACTGACTGCTGCCATCGTCGCTGGTTCGGACACATTCCCCCGGGGCTCTCACCGCGCCGCAGCAGGCCAGCAATCTTTCCCCCTATAATCTTATTTTTATTTTCGCAGAAGAATGCTTCCACTGTCCTCAAAGGACTGGAGTATGTTTGAACTACTTCCACCCATTAAGTTCCAGGTACTCTACAACTGAGCTCGCCTTTACCCAAGGCTCACAGCTGCCTTATTCATGAAATTCAATCTGAAAATATCTTAGTTTGTCAAATCCTGGCCTTTTATTTCATGTTATTCACTGCAATCTTTCAAACAACTAATGCTTCAAAGATGCCTGCTTTCAGTACTTCACAGCAGTAGAAATGGAAGCCTTCACAAATTATCTAAAACCATCCAAGTTCATAAAGGCACGGGCATAATATTCTGCTTTTATTGCCCCTCTGGCACCAGAATGGGACATGCATGACTGAATAGGCCTTTATGCATGCATGTGATTTCTATTTTTAGGTCTTCATTGGTTTTTTTTCACCAACTACCACATTCTGTATATTTTTCAAGCTTGATGTATAATCGTTGCATTGGAATGCACACTAAGCAATTAAGTAAATGTAGAATGAACTTAATGTGGGATTGATTTTTCAGCTCGTATTTTTTTGTCTACTCTGCATTTTTTTTTAACTTGCCAGTTATTTGTATTTAACCCTTTCCGCCCTGAATGACTTCATGAATGGTACAATAATCGGTGCCTTTTTGCCATAAAATTGATTCTTAGTGCTGGGGGAAGAAAATGTATTTCCTGTTTGGCTCAATGCCCGTTCATGCCTTACTCATGGGGAGGAGCTCCTGCAAATGACATTTTTCAAAGGGCAGATCTTGAATTGGATTTTATTTTTATTTATTTATTCTTCTCGGGAAATGGGTAATGCTGGCAAGACCGAATATACTGCGGAACACTGTTTGCCATAAGAAAGTTTGGAAAGGAGAGATTGTGGGGCTGGAGGAGGCCACATAGATAGGGAGGGACAAGGCCATGAGGGGATTTAAACATGAGGATGAGAATTTTAAATTTGAGGCGTTGGAGGACTGGGAGTCAAAGTAAGTCAGTGAAGACAGGCATGGTGGGCAAGGGGAACTCGGCGTAGGATAGCATACGGGCAGTCGAGTTTCGGGTGAGCTGAAGTTTAGAAAGGATGGAGGATAGGATACTGGCCGGGAGAACACTGCAACAGTCAAGTCTGGCGGTGACAAAATTACAGATGAGGATTTGAGTAGAGATGGACTGAAGTCGCGATGTGAGGCTGGTGGTTGGCGGGGGGTGAAAGCAGGCAATATTATGGAAGTGGAAGTAGGCAGTCTTTGTGATGGAGAGGATATGGGGATAGAAGCTCAGCTTATGGTTGAATATGACACTGAGGTTGTGAACAGTCTGGTTCACCCTGAGACAGTGGCCAGGACGGTGATAGAAACCAAGGGGGGAATCTTCCCAGCCCTGGGGAGTCGGGTATGGAGGTGAGACTGCCAGGAAAATGGCAGAAACTGGGAGCGGGTACCGACCCCACTCCCAACCTGCCTCCATGCCATCTTCCCGGGAGGTGGGTCCCCAACTCGTGCAGGGACCCATCTCCTCGAGGCGGGAAGGGGATTACAGCCATTTAACTGCCTGTTAACAGGTAGTTAACAGGCAGTTAAAAGGATTATCCCCATTTTACACCTGCAAGTGCGGGCTCCTCGACGGCTGCGAACCCCGCCAGGGTCAGCGAGGGGAGCAGTGGGTCTGCGGGGGCGAAAAATGCGCCGTGGTGGTGCGTGATGGGTGCAAGTGTGGAGAGGTAAGTATGAGAGGTGAGTGTAAAGTGTTAGAAAAAGTTTACTTACCTTTGTTTCTTCCTGCAGGCTTCAACCCTTGGGGATCCGGAGGTGCCTCATCTCAATGGCAGAGATGACAGAATGACTGCTGCATTCTCAGATGCAGCAGCCATCTGCTTTCTGCTGAGGAGAGAGGTTTTGGTGAGTCTTCAGTACAAGGGCTCACCTTAGAACAGAGATTGTCAGTGTTTGACAGCTTCTCAAAGCTGTCATACATCGACGTCCTCTGTCATCGGCTTTCCCTTAATTGGCCGGCTAAGCCCGCAGGGCAGGCTTAATAAGACCAATCAAGGGAAAATAACGTGGGTTGGCCGGACGTTGTTGGGGGCGGGACTGAAACCCGAAAACCAACAGTCCCGCCCCCAACGCGCCCCCATTGACAAAATCCAGCCCTAAGGTACAGTAGTTTGATTCAGAATAATATTAAATGCAATCACAAAGCCAATTATGTGTGTGGCATGGATGATGTGGTGCAAAAGAATGGTTAGCCCACTTAAAAAATGACAATAGGGAAGTGGTGTCCCTAGATAAGAGAAATTGCTCTCAAACAACATAACAGTTATTTTTCAACAGTGTTCACAAAAGAAATGGGGGGAGGGGGGGGAGAATTTTTTAAAATAATTCTCGGGCTGTGGGCATCACTGACGAGGCCAACATTTATTGCCCATCTCTAGTTCCCCTAAGAAGATGGTGGTGAGCGGCCCTCTTCCACCGCTGAGAAATTTGATACAGGTAGACTATCCTTTATCCGAAAACCTTGGGACCAGCTGTGTTTCGGTTTTCGGAATTGTTCGGATTTCAGAAGGTTTTCTGACAACAAACACTGTAACAGCTTGTAAACACTCGGGCCCTGCCTTGGAAGCGTCTCTGAAGCTGTTGCTAAGCTACAGAGACTCTTTCCACAGCCTGACTGTTTAAAAAAATGCTAGGGGAAGTAAAAAAATGCTCGGGGAAGAAAAAAAACCTAACAAAACGGCTGCTGATTTCTGCCGTTAGATCGAGGTTTCCGGCTCCCCCTGCTCCGTATCTGAATTCCTTGACTTAGCGGGGGTCTGGGGCTCGACTGCCGCCGCCAGTTGTGGGAAAGCTGGATATCGGCTGACTCCTACACTAAGCTGGCCCGCAAATCAGGTCGGGGCGGCGGGGGGGAAGAAAAGACTATCAGACGGGCCGCTGTATTGTTGGGTTCACTCTCCCGGTACCTCCTTCACACTGCCCGGCTCGGCCTGCAATCTCCTACCCAGGAGGGAACTCTGTGACCCTCTGCCCTGCTCACAGGGAAAGGCAGAGCTCCCGGACCACTCCTGTCATGTTTGGCGCCACTTGGGTCATGTCGTGCGCACGACTTACGCTCCACGAAAAAACTTTCGGTTTTTAGAGGTTTTCGGAAGTGCGGATAAAGGATAGTCTACCTGTACAACTGAAAGGCTCGCTAGGCCATTTCAGGGGCCAATTAAGAGTCAACCACATTGGTTTGGGACTGGAGTCACAAATAGGCCAGATAAGGATGGCAGATTTCCCTCTCTAAAGGATATTGATGAACCAGTTGGGTTTTTACAACAATTCAACAGTTTCGTGGTTACTTTAACCAACATCAGGTTAACCTGATTTATTTTTTAAACTGAATTCAAATTTTCACGTTCTCTGGGTCATTAGTTCAAGCCTCTGTATTACTAGTCCAGTATCATAACCACTACCCCACTGTACCCTGTACCAGAAATGCCAGAATTGCGGGTTGAATGCACTGAAAACTTTAAAAATTACAAGAGAGGATATCGTGGGGAGGTTGTTGAAGATCAAGGTTGCTATGGCTCCTGCCACTGACAACTTTCATCCCGGGAAGCAAAATATTTCAGATGCTTGAAAGCTGAAATAAAAACAGAAAATGCTGGAAACACTCCCTCAGGTCAGGCAGCATCTGTGGAGAGAGGATTAACGTTTCAGGTCGATGACCGTACGTCAGAACCGTGGAATGTCACAGATCAACGGTTTAGATAAAAGGAACAGTGCCAGGGAAAAGGGGGCATGGAGAAAAAAAAGAGAGAGGTCTGTGATTAGAAACATAGAAAAATAGGAGCAGGAGTCGGCCATTCGGCCCTTCGAGCCTGCTCCGCCATTCAATATGACCATGGCTGATCCTCTATCTCAATACCATATTCCCGCTCTCTCCCCATACCCCTTGATGCCTTAGGTGGAAGTCAGAAGACGGTTACATGACAGAAGCACGGCAAAAAGAGAGAAATTAGAGAAATAAAAGATGTATCCATGACCCAGAGGATGTGTGAATGGTTACAGCAGAATGGCATGAGGGGAAGGGATGTTTGGAGAATCTGGCTGAGGAGAAGGCTCCAGTGACCCAGGAGTATGATGGAAGCAAAGAAGCAGGTGACACCAAGGGTGCGGGCCATGTACCAGCCCGTAATCTCTCCCATTCCTGGAAGCACTGGTGCACCTATCCTACATTATCAGCACTTGCTGTCCAAAAGAAAATAAGCGCTGTGGTTAAGATCTGTAGTTGTTAAAGTCAATGTTAAGGCCAAAAGACTGTAAAGTGCCCACCCTTCTAAGCAGGAGTGCTCCCCCAGGCCCCAAAAGGAGACCTCGGGCCTTACCAGCCCTGGCCATGCCTCTACCTACCAACACCGGCAGCCCCAGGGAACACCCCTCCCCAATACTAACATCATGCTGGGGGCCGTTCCTTTGCATCCCCTGCGTCCTCGAGCTCCCGACCCAGTTTCTGCTCCTGTCTGCCTGCCCAGACATCACTTCCTTCGGTTTCTGGGCGGGCAACGGTGCTGCTTTATTTAAATGAGGCCCGGGAATTAAAACAGCCCGTGCCTCAGGCCGAACTCTCCGCAGGGGTTTCCCTCCTGCCCTGCACTACGCCTGCCCTGAACGCGCCCTCAAATTAAAATCGTCCGGGCTGTCATTTTTAAAAGTTTATTTGCAGCCTCAAAACTCTTCCTAGGATCCGCCAATTCCCATGTATGAGCAAGTTTGAATAATTGAAAAGCACTTTACTGTCTTCAGAACTGCTGTGCATGGTTTGCATTTCAACTGATGTGCTTCGAAGAATATGAAATACTGAAAGGTTTGGTAACACATTTTATTTCTCACACTGAGAACGCATCATTCCCCAGCAACATAGAGCCACAAGTGACCTACTCCCAGTCCCTGACCATATAAAAAGAGAGCACCTGCCTGATCAAGTTCTTTCTTTTCATATTTCACAGAAATGGTCCAAACCGTTTCACACAGAATGAATTATGACAAGAATCACACCTTCGGGGATAGAGGCAAGGAAATGGAGGAACGTAAAGAAACATAGGTCCAAAGCATCAATGCATGTTAAATTTGAACATTATTAAGTAGGAAATACCTTTGAATGTTTTTTGTTGTTGTGTCCGACGTGGCTCAGTTGGCAGCACTTCCTTGCTTCTGAGTCAGGGTGGTTGTGGGTTCACAGTCCCACTCCAGAAACATTGAGCATAAAAGTCTAGGTTGACGCTCCAGTGCAGGAGTGAGGTGCTGTCGGAGGTGCCGTCTTTTGGCCCCTGTCTGCTCTCTCAGGTGGCAGTAAAAGATCCCACGGCACTATTTCGAAGAAGAGCATGGGGAGCTGTCCCTGGTGTCCTGGTCAATATTTATCCCTTAATCAACATCACTAAAACAGTTTATCTGGTCACTATCACACTGCTGTTTGTGGGAGCTTGCTGTGTGCACATTGACTGCCACGTTTCCTAGATTACAGCAGTGACTACACTTCAAAAAGTACTGCATTGGCTGTAAAGCACTTTGGGATGTCGGGTAGTCATGACAGGTGCTATATAAATGCAGGTCTTCCTTTTTTCTTCCATATAATGCGTATTATTTTATGTTGGGGGAAATGGACCTGAAATCTATATTTGCCTTCGATGCAAAATATTACAGTATTTTAAAGTCAATTTACAGATCATATTTTTCCAAAATAAAATTGGTCACTTTTATAGTGCTTATATTTTTCTAAAAAAAAGTACAGAAGCTATTTTAAGACTACAATACAAATCGCAGATGTGGCTGGGACCCTCATCTATCAAATATCCCACAGGCTCACAAAACAATCATTGCAATCAATTGGAAGAAAATGACCCGGCTTGGAGAACCTGCGCAAATTACCTCCAGCTTATACAGGATCGTTCTGGTGTACAAAATAAAACCATCCACGCAACAACTGACCAGACAATAATAAAGTCCTTCACTTAACAAGGTATTATACGAACATAACATAAGAACATAAGAAGTAGGAGCAGGAGTAGGCCATACGGCCCCTTGGGCCTGCTCCGCCATTCAATAGGATCATGGCTGATCCGAACCTAGACTCACGTCCACTTCCCTGCCCGCTCCCCGTAACCCCTAATTCCCTTATCAGCTAGGAAACTGTCTATCTCCGTTTTAAATTTATTTAATGTCGCAGCTTCCACAGCTCTCTGAGGTAGCAAATTCCATAGATTTACTACCCTCTGAGTGAAGAAGTTTCTCCTCATCTCAGTTTTGAAGGGGCAGCCCCTTATTCTAAGATTATGCCCCCTAGTTCTAGTCTCACCTATCAGTGGAAACATCCTCACCGCATCCACCCGATCAAGCCCCCTCACAATCTTATATGTTTCGATAAGATCGCCTCTCATTCTTCTGAATTCCAATGAGTAGAGGCCCAACCTACTCAACCTTTCCTCATTATTAAGGACTTTCATCTCAGAAAGTACATTAAAAGCACATTGTCCCTGGCAGGCAATCGTAAAATGAATCACACATGAGCCTCGGTGAATAAAAATGCTCCAAAATCAAGCAGCTATATTGAGCAAAGAACCTTTAGGATGCAAAATTCTCAGGTGTGGTGGCCCTTTGTATGGCTCCGCTCGTGCTTTCAGGAACTGACTGGACATTTTCAAATGGGAATGGCGGGGGAGGGTGGGGGAGGTGGGGGGAAGAATATTACGTTAGAATCCCATTGTCATTAATGAGATCAGTCTCTGGGCATCTAATAATTCTTATCTGGGATGCCAGGAATACTGGGCTTTCATGACATGCTCAGCATTAAGATACACGATAATCATTAAAAATTCATTTTTTAAAAGGATCAATAAAAAGAAAAGGAGCACTAAATGTAGAACACCAGCATCTGGTTGACATAGTAACTAATGACTGCAACTGCTGAAGCTTCAGGCCCTCCAGGCTGACACTCCTTTGAAAGAGACTTCCCTTTGTTAATAGCGCCATCTACTGACCACTTGGCTAACTAATTGCTTTTGCTTAATTGAGATGTTGGAATATGAACACAAAGGCCCCACATTTACTCGCTGTTTTAGGATTGCTGTTGCGATACGGTTGCTGTTTTTAGGATTCTAAAGGGACTAGATAATGTAGACCATAGCAAGCTAATTCACCTTGTCCAGAACAGTTAAAGAAGAAAGAAAGACTTGCATTTATGTAGCGCCTTTCACGACTTCAGGACGTCCCAAAGCGCTTTACAGCCAATGAAGTACTTTTTGAAGTGTAGTCACTGTTGTAATGTAGGAAACGCAGCAGCGAATTTGAAAACAGCAAGCTCCCACAAACAGCAATGGGATAATGACCAGATAATCTGTTTTTTTTCTAGTGATGTTGGTTGAGGGATAAATATTGGCCAGGACACCTGCTCTTCTTTGAAATAGTGCCATGGTATCTTTTACATCCTCTTGAGTGAACAGACAGGGCCTCAGTTTAATGTCTCATCCGAACGACAGCACCTCTGACAATGCAGCATTCCCTCAGCACGGCACTGGATTTTTGAGCTCAAGACACTGGAGTAGGACTTGAACCCGCAACCTTCTGACCCAGAGGTAAGGGTGCTACCAATTGAGCCATGACCTGCGCTTGAAGGGGGGGGTAAATATAAAGGTAATTCTTGAAAACAATGGGATGAATTTTAACCCCTCACGAAGGGTGGGATGGGGGGGGGTTAAAAATTTTTAAATATTAAAATTTGTTAGGGGCAGATGGATGTTCTGCCATTTTCCAAGGGTTTTTAAAGTCTCTCGTCAGAGTTAAAGCCTGGAAGAAGCTCGAAGGAATTTCATGCCTCAGTGATTATAATTTTCCATTTATACGTAGTTTAGTAATCTGAAAGAATGTCACATATATCTGCTTGAATATAAACAACAATATAAACTGAATAGTACAATTTTTAAGGGGGTGCAGGAACAGAGAGACCTGGGGGCTCACATACACAAATCTTTAAAGGCGGCAGGACAAGTTGATGAAGCTGTTAAAAAAGTGTACGGGATCCTTGACTTTATAAATAAACATGGCCCCGATTTTAACTCCAAGTGGATTCCCCACTTAGGCTTGAGATAAAATGACAGTCGGGTCTCAATGATTTCATCAGGCCGCTACATGCAGATATAAAGAAGGACACTGTTGGCTGCGGCGCGTGCCCTTGCTGCCTTCAGGTTAACATTGTAGATGTTGCGATCGTGGCAGCTTTCATACAGGTAAGAACCAGGGCGAGTCGGGTTAAAATCACTCCCATTTATAGAGTACAAAAGCAAGGATGTTATGCTAAACCTTTATAAATCGCTGGTTAAACCTCAGCAGGAGTATTGTGTGCAATTCTGGGTACCACATTTTAAGAAGGATGTAAAGGCCTTGGAGAGGGTGCAGAGGAGATTGACTAGATATGATACCAGGGATGAAGGACTTCAGTTATGTGGAGAGATTAAAGGAACTGGGATTATTCTTCTTAGAGCAGAGAAGGTTAAGGGGAGATTTAATAGAGGTGTTCAAAGTTATGAGGGGTTTTGATAGAGCAAGTAGGGAGAAACTGTTTCTACTGGCAGGGGGGTCGGTAACCAGAGGACACAGATTTAAGATAATTGGCAAAAGAACCAGGGGGAAGATGAGGAAAATTTTATTTTAAGTTACAAGTTGCTATAATCTTGAATGCACTGCCTGAAAGTGTGGTGGAAGCAGATTTAGTAGTAACTTTCAAAAGGGAAATGGATATATACTAGAAAAGTGAAACATTTGCAGGGCTAGTGGAAAAGATCAGGGGAGTGGGATTAATTGGATCGCTCTACCAGCACAG
This sequence comes from Somniosus microcephalus, assembly GCF_052327205.1. Taxonomy (NCBI): domain Eukaryota; kingdom Metazoa; phylum Chordata; class Chondrichthyes; order Squaliformes; family Somniosidae; genus Somniosus; species Somniosus microcephalus. The sequence continues at coordinate 207,390,027 of NC_140996.1, read as the reverse complement.
GCACAATGAGCTGAATAGCCGCCTTCTGTGCTGTACGATTCTATGAAGAAACGGTTCTGTAATATTAGCTGAGGCTGCTCGTGCTGCGGAATCTGTCTCATTTAAATTGTCGGGTGCACTCCACACCACTGGAGGAACAAAGAAACAACTCTCGATGCACAGTTTGAAAATCATGGCCTAGAAATTGAGTGGGCTTAGCGCCCAATTAGTGGCGCTAGAGGGCCTTGCGCCGGACTTATAGCCGTTTTGCAAATTGACTTGGGCCTTACCATCGGCGTTAGCCGGTAGCGCTGCGCCGGCACCGATGACGTCATCGGTGTGCGCAGCGTCCTGGTTGCCGTGGTAACCCGGCCCCAAGCCCAAATTCAGTTGCGCCCGCCTCGCCCGTGGCAGGCGCAACTAACGAATGTGAAAAGTGTTCTTACACGCCTTTGCGCCGGCGCATAAAGGTGGAGCGGCGGCCGGCCGCGTTCCCGGCGGCCGCCTGCCCGCACCTCCCTTCCCGGACTCCTGCATCACCCCCCCCGCGGCCCTGATGAGTGTGTGCTGCGAGCCCGGCACTTCCCCGAGGTGCCGGGCTCAGATGTCGGGGGAATCCGCCGGACAGTTGTCGGCTGCAGGCAGCTCCTCCTTAACAGAAGGAGGAGGCCTGCAGTTCCCCAGCCTGCCGCACCGCATCGGGTGCCGCAGCGGGGGATTAGCGCCGGAAAACCCAATTCAACGCCCGTTTTCAGGCGCTAAAACCCTCCTTTAGCGCCCGCCGCCGTCTGGGGCCGGCGCAACCGAATTTTCATCGGGCGCTGCCGCATTAACGCTGGCGCAAAATTTCTGGCGCTACAGCCCTGGCGAGCCCACAACCCAATTTCTAGGCCCAAAACTCTTGACTTTATTTTCTGGCTTCTGGCCCTTCAACATTTATCTCGTGCTTTTCATGTACATAGAAACATAGAAGATAGGAGCAGGAGTAGGCCATTCGGCCCTTCGAGCCTGCTCCGCCATTCAATGAGATCATGGCTGATCATCCAAATTCAGTACCCTGTCCCTGCCTTCTCCCCATATCCCTTGATCCCTTTAGCCTCAAGAAATATATCCAATTCTTTCTTGAATATATTTAATGAACTGGCCTCCACTGCCCTCTGTGGCAGAGAATTCCACAGGTTCACCGCTCTCTGGGTGAAGAAATTCCTCCTCATTTCAGTCCTAAATGGCTTACCCCTTATCCTTAGACTATGACCCCTGGTTCTGGACTCCCCGGCCATCAGAAACATCCTTCCTGCATCTAGTCATAGAGTCATAGAGAGTCATAGAGTTATACAGCATGGATAGAGGCCCTTCGGCCCATCATGTCCGCGCCGGCCATCAAGCCCTGTCTAATCTAATCCCATATTCCAGCATTTGGTCCGTAGCCTTGTATGCTATGGCATTTCAAGTGCTCATCCAAATGCTTCTTAAATGTTGTGAGGGTTCCTGCCTCCACAACCCTTTCAGGCAGTGAGTTCCAGACTCCAACCACCCTCTGGGTGAAAAAGTTCTTTCTCAAATCCCCTCTAAACCTCCCGCCCTTTACCTTGAATCTATGCCCCCTAGTTATTGACCCCTCTACTAAGGGAAAAAGCTCCTCAGCATCCATCCTATCTATGCCCCTCATAATTTTGTACACCTCAATCATGTCCCCCCTCAGCCTCCTCTGCTCCAAGGAAAACAAACCCAATCTGCCCAGTCTCTCTTCATAGCTGAAGCGCTCCAGCCCTGGTAACATCCTGGTGAACCTCCTCTGCACCCTCTCTAACGCGATCACATCCTTCCTGTAGTGTGGCGACCAGAACTGCACACAGTATTCCAGCTGTGGCCTAACCAGTGTTTTATACAGCTCCATCATAACCTCCTTGCTCTTATATTCAATGCCTCGGCTAATGAAGGCAAGTATCCCATATGCCTTTTTTACCACCTTATCCACCTGTTCCGCCGCCTTCAGGGATCTGTGTACTTGCACACCCAGATCCCTCTGACCCTCCGTCTTGCCTAGGGTCTTTCCATTCATTGTGTATTCCCTTGCCTTGTTAGTCCCCCCAAAGTGCATCACCTCGCACTTTTCCAGGTTAAATTCCATTTGCCACTGTTCCGCCCATCTGACCAACCAATCTATATCGTCCTGCAGACTGAGGCTACCCTCCTCGCTATTTACCACCCTACCAATTTTTGTATCATCCGCGAACTTACTGATCATACCTTTTACATTCATATCCAAGTCATTAATGTAGACCACAAACAGCAAGGGACCCAGCACCGATCCCTGTGGTACCCCACTGGCCACAGGCTTCCAGTCACAAAAACAACCTTCAACCATCACCCTCTGCCTTCTGCCACTAAGCCAGTTTTGTATCCAATGTGCCAAGGCTCCCTGGATTCCATGGGCTCTTACCTTCTTGACCAGTCTCCTGTGCGGGACTTTATCGAAGGCCTTACTGAAATCCATGTATACCACATCCACTGCGTTACCCTCATCCACACACCTAGTCACCCCCTCAAAAAATTCAATCAAATTAGTCAGACATGATCTTCCCTTGACAAAGCCATGTTGACTATCCCTGATTAATCCTTGCCTCTCCAAGTGGAGACAAATTTTGTCCCTCAGAATTTTTTCCAATAATTTTCCTACCACTGATGTTAGGCTCACTGGCCTGTAGTTCCCCAGTTTTTCCCTACTACCCTTCTTGAATAATGGTACTACATTAGCGGTTCTCCAGTCCTCTGGCACATCCCCTGTGGCCAGAGAGGTCCTGAATATATGTGTTAGAGCCCCCGCAATCTCTTCCTTTGCCTCACACAGCAGCCTGGGATACATTTCATCCGGGCCTGGGGATTTATCCATTTTTAGGCCAGCTAAAACCGCCAATACCTCCTCCCTCTCGATGTTAATATGTTCGAGCATATCACAGTCCCCCCGCCCTATTTCTATGTCTACATCGTCCTTCTCCATAGTGAAAACTGATGCAAAAAATTCATTTAGAACCCCTCCTACATCTTCCGGCTCCACACACAGATTGCCACTTTTGTCCCTAATGGGCCCTATTTTTTCCCTAGTTATCCTCTTACCCTTAATATACTTATTAAACATCTTAGGATTTTCCTTTATTTTGCTCGCCAGTGTTATTTCATGGCCCCTCCTTGATCTCCTAATTTCTTTTTTAAGTATCCCCCTGCACTTTTTGTACTCCTCTAGGGCTTCCTCCGTCTTTAGCCTTTTGTATCTGCCAAAAGCCCTCCTTTTTTTCCTAATCCATTCTCGTATATCCCCTGACATCCAAGGTTCCCTGTGGTTTTTGGAACCACCCTTGACCTTTACGGGAACATGTTGCCATTGTATGATCTCAATCTCCCTTCTGAAAGCCTCCCATTGCTCCGATGCGGATTTTCCTACAAGTAGCTGATCCCAGTCCATTTTGGCCAGATCCTGCCTTATCCTATTAAAATCGGCCTTCCCCCAATTTAGAACCTTTATTTCCGGCCCATCCCTGTCCCTTTCCATGACCACCTTAAATCTTACCATATTATGGTCACTGTCACCAAAGTGCTCACCTACTAGCACTTTTTCCACTTGGCCGGCCACATTCCCTAGAATTAGGTCCAGTACCGCCCCCTCTCTTGTAGGACTTTCTACATGCTGGCTCAAAAAGCTCTCCTGGATGCACTTTAAGAATTCTACACCCTCTGAGCCTTTCACACTCTGACTATCCCAGTTAATATTGGGGAAGTTGATATCCCCCATTATTATTACCCTATTATTTGCACATTTCTCTGAGATTTGCCTACACATCTGTTCCTCTATCTCCCCCTGACTGTTTGGAGGCCTATAGTACACTCCCAGCAAAGTGCTTGCCCCCTTTTTGTTTTTAAGCTCCACCCATATGGCCTCATTAGAGGAACCTGCTAATATATCATCCCTCCTTACTGCAGTAATTGACTCCTTAATTAATATTGCGACACCCCCTCCTCTTATACCTCCCCCTCTGTCTCGCCTGAAGATTCTGTACCCTGGAATATTGAGCTGCCAGTCTTGCCCCTCCCTCAACCATGTCTCCGTGATAGCAACAATATCATACTCCCATGTGTTTATCAACACCTTCAGTTCATCCACCTTATTTGCAAGACTCCTTGCATTAAAATAGATGCCATCCAGCCTTGCCCTTATATATTTGCCCTGTCTACCAAGCTGACTTGTTTTTTTCTCTATAATTGGCAGCACATCACCCCCTATTTCAGCTCCCCTCTGTATCCCATCCCCCTGCCAAGTTAGTTTAAACCCCCCCGAACAGTGCTAGCAAACCTCCCCGCAAGGATATTTGTCCCGCTCTGGTTCAGGTGCAACCCATCCGACTTGTACAAGTCCCACCTTTCCCAGAAGCAGGCCCAGTGATCCAGGAAAGTAAAACCCTCCCCCCTACACCAACTCTTTAGCCACGCATTCATCTGCTCTATCCTCCCATTCCTATACTCACTAGCACGTGGCACTGGGAGTAATCCAGAGATTACAACCTTCAAGGTCCTGCTCTTTAATCTGTTACCTAGCTCCCTAAATTCTTGATGCAGGACCTCATCCCCCTTCCTTCCTATGTCGTTGGTCCCAATGTGGACCACGACCTCTGCCTGCTCACCCTCCCCCTTAAGAATGCCCTGTAGCCGCTCAGTGACATCCCTGACCCTGGCCCCAGGGAGGCAACAAACCATCCTGGAGTCACGTTTGCGGCCACAGAAACGCCTATCTGTTCCCCTTACGATAGAATCCCCTACCACTATTGCTCTCCCACTCTTTTTCCTCCCTTCCTGAGCAGCAGAAGCGTCCCTGGTGCCAGGAAGCTGGCTGTTGCTGCCTTCCCCTGGTGAGTCATCCCCCTCAACAGTATCCAACTTGGTATACTTGTTTGAAAGGGGGATGTCCGCAGGGGTTCCCTGCACTTCCTGCCTGCCTCTGTTGCTCCGCCTGATGGTCACCCCCTGTGCAGCCCTACCCTGAGGTGTGAACAACTCGCTAAACGTGCTATCCACGACCCTCTCAGCTTCGCGCATGCTCCAAAATTCATCCACCCGCAGCTCGAGCGCCGCGATGCGGTCTACAAGTAGCTGCAGCTGGATGCATTTCCCGCACACATGGTCGTCAGGGACACTGGCAGCGTCCCTGACTTCCCACATGGAGCAAGAGGAGCAGAACACGGGTCTGAACTCTCCTGCCATGACTTACTCCTTTAATTAATTAAAAAATTTATTCAATACCCCAGTTACAGGTATACTCTAGGGCGCTTTATTTACCAACTGTCCCCACTACACCAGAGACCCTAGAAATTTAACACCACAGAAGTCAAGCTTGTATTGAAAAGAGAGAAATACTCACCAACCAATCACTTACCTGCTCCCTGGTGACGTCACACTCTGATTACTTTTTACCTCTCTCCCTGCTGCTGAGTTGGTAAGGCTCACCTCCTCTCTGCTGCCGCCCCTGAACTGGTCTCGGGCCTCGGTCTTCGCGCCGGTTTTTATACCGGGCTCACCTCCTCTCTGCTGTCCAGACCTGACAGAATTTTATAGGTGTCGATGAGATCCCCTCTCAATCTTCTAAACTCCAGTGAGTATAAGCCCAGTTGACACAATCTCTCCTCAAAACAAGTCCCCAAAAAGCAACAAAGCATATTGTGGTCCAGTATGGGAAGGCCAAGCCACTCACCCTGCCAACAGCTAATAAACATGGCCGTGGGTCTCAATAGCCCATGATGAATATAGCAGGCGTGCATGATTTTGCTACAGGTAATTTAATGCAACACAGTTTTGGTAGCAAAATGGCAGAAACCAGCCAATCATGATTTGCCTATACCAGCGATCTCTTAACACTGCTCAAGCATCTAACTAGACACTTGATTGGATAAACGACAACATTTTCGGTACTCCAGCTTTGGGATGGGCAATTATTGGGTATAATCACTCCACAAAAATTAAGAAAATCCCAATTTACTCATTGGCCTTACATTAGTAAGAATTCCAGCAGAAACACGAGAGTGTGTTGGGTGGTTCCTTTACTGATGCAATCTGAAATTAAGCAAATAACTAAGAAAGTGAATATACATCTTTACATGTAAGAACATAAGAAAAGGAGCAGGCCATTCAGCCCTTCGAGCCTGCTCCGCCATTCAATAAGATCATGGCTGATCTTCGACCTCAACTCCACCTTCCTACACTATCCCCATATCCCTTGGTTGCCTTAGTATCCAAAAATCTATCGACCTCTGTCTTGAATATACTCAATGACTGAGCATCCATAGGCTTCTGGGGTAGAGAATTCCAAAGATTCACCACCCTCTGAGTGAAGAAATTTCTCCTCATGTCAGTCCTAAATGGCTGAACCCTTATCCTGAGACTGCGACCCCTAGTTTTGGACTCCCCAGCCAGGGGAAACATCTTTTCAACATGAACCCTGTCAAGCCCCTTAAGAATTTTATACGTTTGAGTGAGATCACCTCTCATTCTTCTAAACTGTAGGGAATATAGGTCTAGCCTACTCAATCTCTTCTCATAGGATTATCCCCCCATCCCAGGAGTCAGTCCAGCGAACATTTGTAATGGACTTTTTTTTTTATTTTTTAAAAGGGCCAGAATTTGCTGGCAAAATAACGATGGGTTTAATGTACATGCCGTTAGTAATGTGTAAGTAACCCAGCAATTTGTGACGAGGAAGAGATAACCAATCAGCTGCAAATTGCCACAAGTTGCTGCACGATTTAGCCTTGCCGTTAACCTCCCCGTGGGTCTCAATAAATTTGTCACATTTACGCATTAATTACAAATTAAACTTGCCACAGAAATTTAGGGCTGATACTTAACTTAAGGGCTCTTCTAATGATTAAATTAATGTTCCTGCAATGCCACTTAACCTCTCTGTCCCAGAAAGGGAACAATTGAAACTGTGGAGTCTCATTCCTGCAGGTAGTAAATTGTTCTTAGAGATTTTTAAAATTGCATATTTAATTTTTTTTCTTTTTTTTTCCTTTCTATCTCTTTTCTCTCTCTCTCTCTTAATCCAATCTTCCTTTCCCTCTCTTTATTTCTCTTTTTGTACCTGATTTGTCTCTAATTCACCCTCCTTTTCCGCTGTTGCTCTCATTTCTACCTCAATCTTTAAATCTCACTGGTTAAGGAAATAGACTGTTGGTCCTCTCATTCGCCAAGGTCCCAGATGGCCCGTTATCAGCTCGTACTTTCAGCAATTCATGGTACTAAACTTTTTCAAGCTGAAGGGTGAGGGGAAATGTCTAACTAACTAACGGGGCACGGTGCAAGATGCCCTGCTCCAGCAAATTCTGGGCCATTATGTCTTTATTCTTCACAGATCGTACTGTGGTGAATACATCAGCACAAGTATTCTATGCTTTCAGGGCATAGAACCGTAAAAATTAAATCAGAAAGGTTTTAAGGCATAAAAATTTTAGCAAAGTTGACAGTCCTGAAAACACAAATGTTTCCGTCTGCAGACGATAATTCATAAAATGTATATGGCATATGCAATTAATCAATACCATTAAAATCATTATTGGTAGATCAACCTTGGTGTTACTAGCAGGGGACGCGCACAGCTTCTGATGTTTGCTTAGGTCTCGCTGCAGCCTAAATGCAACACTGAATCACCCATTGCTGTGTTGTAGCAAATTTAATGGAACAGTATATCAGAGGACTGAGGCAAGGTAAACAATATTACTGATACTGGAAGGTTCAGAGCCTTAGATAGCTGTAGCTGCTTTACAAAGCTTGTTTAAGATGTACATAACTTCGTTTGTTCTTCCCTCATCAAAACCTCTTAGTCTCAGTTACTCGCCTCAGAATCTGTTCAACAAAGAAAGAAAGACTTGCATTTATACAACGCCTTTCACGACCTCGGACGTCCCAAAGCGCTTTACAGCTAATTAAATACTTTTGAAGTGTAGTCACTGTTGTAATATATTAAATCCTTGTGTTTTTTTGATTGATCACAATTGTCATGCTAGCCCATTGAAATAATGGGTAACACTGTCACGGTAACGCCTACTATTTTTTCCCCCGAGCACGAACTTCTCTCCTAGTTGTGAACCCATTCCCCCAATTCCACAACCTAACACTCCTCTTTGCAACAGCACAACCTCTGACTCACCATGAGGAATGCCGAGGGAAATCTGCTAGTACATTTATAAAAATGGTACATCTAGCACGTCTCTGTCACACTGCCTATGTCCTTTAGCACTTAAATTCTCTGCTTGTCCTCATTTGCATTATTGTGCTGATTAGCATAATTATTAATGACAACAGATGCAGACTCAGACAATTCCAGGTAGGACACTAATGGTGGGAGATAAAAATGCGTGTAAATCGAATTTAAAGGAATGGGAACAACTGAAGAGGAGAGTCACGATCGAGGGACAAAGATTGAGAGAGGGTCAAAAGGCATCTCAACCCATTAACAACCTTTTGCCAAGGCTGAAGGGACAGGGAATTAAAAAGTGACAGGAACCAAAACCAGCTCTTTTATCTCATTTACATGTTGATTTATATTTCGAGACAGCAGCAGTCTGGTAGCAGTGATGCACTTAACAACAAAATTCAGACTAGTGTAAAGAGAGCTCAATAAACTCAGTAGATACAGTCCCCCAATAACAGGACCACCCCTAGTTAACCCAGGGTGCTTCAGTGACCTTGTTATTACATTTTTGTGTATGTTAATTCAGCTTTCTTAAATTGTTGAACTCAGTGGAAGTAGATTTAAAACTTGCCACTCGGGCGTAAAACTGTTGTTGCGGATCAGTCGCCTGTTATAGAAAAGAAGAAAGAAAGACTTGCATTTATATAGTGTTTTTCACAACCTCAGGACGTCCCAAAGCGCATCACAGCCTATTAAGTACTTTTGAAGTGTAGTCACTGTCGTAATGTGGTCTGTTTTCGAAACTGCCCAATTTTACTTTCTGTTAAAATCAAGTTGAAAATCTAAACATTAGGGGGAGAAATTGAGTATAGCCCCGTTTGGGGCGCCAGCCTCGCCAGGGCGCTAAAAGTCTCGCCCCGGAAACATTCGCGCCCGCCCACCGGAAATTCAGTTGTTGCGCCCCAAAGGGAAGCGCGGCGCTACTGGAGGCACCCTGCATCCCTCTTGGGGTGCTGCAAGTGAATATCGTGGCGCAACGTGCCGCAGCGCCACACACTGCAGCACGTCGCGCTGCAGTATTGCAGGCCTTCCTCCCCTTCTTAAAGGGGAGGGGCATTGTGCAGCGCGATCTGAGGCCCAGCTGGGCCCCCGAGGATTGGGAGTGCAGGCAAAAGAGCCCGGCACCGAAGAGAAGTGCCGGGCTCTTGGAACGCAGCCGGCACTCCGCGGAGGGGGGGTTCAGGAGGTCGGGGACGGGAGCGCAGGCAGGTGCTGGCAGGCGGCCAACAACAAAAATGGCCGCCTCACACCTCGCCTTTAATTTGCGCCTCCCCGGCCGCAGGTAGGCCCCCCTGAACCAGTCGGACATAGCGTCCGGCGTTAAATCAGGGGGCGCTGCTGAATATCACGGCCGGGGCGTCAGCGGGGCACTGCGCACACCGATGACGTCATCGGCAGTGGCGCAGCGCTAATGGTTAGCGCCATCACTAACGTCCCGTGGAATTTAGCAGGAGGCGTGGGCAGTGCCGCGCCCAGGTGCCAGTTGGCTTGCGACCCAATTAGCGCCCTCTTAAGGCGCTAATGGGTGGCGCAACCTACTGAATTTCTCCCCCTATAACTCTTCCACGGTAGCACCCCTCAATGCAATCATAAACCAATATTCTTTAAGTATGTATAAATATTCAGCAAGTTAACAGACTCACTTGATGAAAGATAGTGTAAAAGGGAGGGCTTCAGATCCTCAGGGCATTGGGATGAGTTTGGGGGTCAGTGAGTGCTGTACAGATAGCATCGGCTATATCTGAACCGTGTTGGTACCAAAGTAATGGCAAAAAGGTGAAACATTTGAACTGGTGTTGTAGGGAAGGGGCAACGCAGTTTAAAAGAGCCAGCTCATGAGGGAGGGGGGTTATGGAGACAGACCTTGGAGCAGATAGAAGGGCTGAGGCAGCTGGCAGCTCTCTTCCATCAACTGGTGGAGCAAAGGGAGAGGGGATTCACAGAAGGCCAGAGATATAGGACCAAATAGTCTGAGGGAATAATCCTGGATGGAGTGGAGCAAACCTGTGGAAGGATTTAAATTCAATTCATTGAGAGACAAGGGTGGGGGGGGGGATTTTAACCCCAATGAACAGGTGGGTTGGGGTTGGGTGTGAGGTTAAAGTGTTAAAAATCTGAATCCCGGCCCCGACCCCCTCCAATGACCCTGGCCCCCATTCCCCTCCAACGATCCTGGCCCCCATCCCCCTCCAATGATCCTGGCCCCCGACCCCCTCCAATGATCCTGGCCACGAGCATCTCCGCCGATCCTGGCCCCGAGCCCCTCCAATGATCCTGGCCCCCTCCCCCCACCAATGATCCTGGCCCCCTCCCCCCTCCAATGATCCTGGCCCTGAACCCTTCCGATGATCCCGGCCCCCGACCCCCTCCGGTGATCCTGGCCCCGAGCCCCTCCAAAGATCCTGGCCCCCGAGCCCCTCCAATGATCCTGGCCCTGAACCCTTCCGATGATCCCGGCCGCCGACCCCCTCCGACGATCCTGGCCCCGAGCCCCTCCAATGATCTTGGCCCCCTCCCCCCTCCAATGATCCTGGCCCCCGCCCCCCACCAATGATCCTGACCCTGAACCCTTCCGACGATCCTGGCCCCCGACCCTCTCCGACGATCCTGGCCCCCGACCCCCTCCGACGATCCTGGCCCCGACCCCCTCCAATGATCCTGGCCCCCTCCCCCCACCAATGATCCTGGCCCTGAACCCTTCCGACGATCCTGGCCCCCGACCCCCTCCGACGATCCTGGCCCCGAGCCCCTCCAATGATCCTGGCCCCGACCCCCTCCAACGATCCTGGCCCCGACCCCCTCCAACGATCCTGGCCCCGACCCCCTCCAACGATCCTGGCCCCGAGCCCCTCCAACGATCCTGGCCCCGAGACCCCGACGATCCTGGCCCTGAACCTTTCCGACGATCCTGGCTCCCGAGCCCCTCCAATGATCCTGGCCCTCATCCCCCTCCGACTATCCTGGCCCCTGAGCCCCTCCAATGATCCTGGCCCTCATCCCCCTCCGACTATCCTGGCCCCTGACCCCCTCCAACGATCCTGGCCCCCATCTCCCTCCAACAATCCTGGCCCCGAACCCTTCCGATGATCCTGGCCTTTCTCCTCTTTGCTCCCCAGGCCTACCCGCCCACCAGCCAGCCAGCCTCTCAATCTGGCTGGCTGCGGGTGGGAAACAAACTTTAAAAAATTTTAATCGGGCCCTGCCATTAAACTTAGCAGGGCCTGAGGGAAGCCTGTCCTCTCGGGTTTCCCATCCGCACTCCAGAGCCCCCCCCACCCCCATCCTGACCCGCCTCCAAGATAAAATTCCAGCCAAGGATTCAGTGTAGGCTAGTGAAAACAGGAATGAGGAGCAAGCAGGGCTTAGTGTGGGACAGGATATGAGGGGACCGAATTTTGGACAAGTTGGAGTTTATGGAGGATTGGAGGCCAGCAAGGAAGACACTGGAGAAATTGAGTGTTCAGTTGATAAAAGTGTGGATAAGGTTTTAGTGGTGTTGAGGTGAGGTAGGGGTGGAGGTAGGCAATGTTGTACTTGGTGGAAGTAGGCAGTCTTGGTGATGGATAAGATGCGGGGTTTGAAGCTGAGCTCTGGGTTATACAAGACATCAGGCTGAGGAGAACAATGGGCTTAATGCATTACCACAATGGTACTATTACACCAACTAAACTGGAATGTGTCACATATCTCAGCTGTAAACCCTGCTTTACTCCTTAAGTATCTTGCTGTCTACGTATTGGAAAATCCAAACCTCCTAATCCAGCACAAGCCACAAATCTATTGGGCTGCTATCACCTTAACACCATAAGCTGGCATTAATCATCTTCTTTACGGAGTTATGACACTGGTGTCAAAAAAAACTGAATCCAGAATTTGGCAGGAACATCTCACTGGACCACAATTTGTTACCACGGTCATTGCCTATAATGGGAGTATGCCATTAAAATTGTGGAAACTGCTGCAATCTATGATTCTTTATTTGTACGCAGATGCCAATCTAAATGTCTATATACTTTACTTAGTGAAATCTGTGGAGAATTTTTGGTCTGCCACAGGAAATGGTAAAAACAGAAATGTGGCCCCAACCATTCCCAGCTGCATCGCAGTCCAGCTGACTATGGAAATTGTCTGGTTTTCAAACCAAAATGTGCTGGATACGCCTTTCAATGCCAGCAACAGTGGCTAAGCCGTAGAGAAACAAAAACACTTATATTAGCACATCTTTTCTCCAAACCCACAGATACAATTTAAATTTAATTAAGCCAATAGACTTAGGAACCCCTTGAGCGTGCTTTGTGAAAACAAATACTGCATACAATAAACGTTGAGATATTTTCCTTATTTATTATTCTGTTTCACTCCTGGGGATTCCTTGTTAATCACATAATTAACAATCTTGCAACTAAAAATCTGATTTTCAATGACAAATCACAATTGGTTGGAGCAAATTTGAATGGAAAAGATTTGAATAACTCCACAACTTTGCCCACATGACAGCCAACCATAGAATGGTTACAGCACAGTAGAAGGCCATTCGGCCCATCGAGCCCATGTCGGCTCTCTGCAAGAGCACTTCAGCTAGTCCCACACCCCGTTAGCCTAAGTTACGGCAGTACAGCAGGAAAAGCTCCAAGGAAATTCGGTACCAAAGACACAACATGCATTTTGTTTTGCTTATTTACAACAAACATGAAGAAATAACAGGGCTGATTCTAAGATATGATGGGCTGGATTTTTCTGGCCCTGCCGCAAAAAGGGTCAGGGTGGTGAGCAAACTCCCCTCCCAACCCAGTCATGACTCTGACCCAGTTTCATTGAATAGAATCATAGAATGGTTACAACACAGAAGAAGGCCATTCGGCCCGTTCAGCCCATGCTGACTCTCAGCTAGTCCCACTCCCCCACCCTTTCCCCGTAGCCCTGCAAATTTCTTTCCTTCAGATACTTATCCAACTCCCTTTTGAAAGCCGTAATTGAATCTGCCCCCACCACCCTTTCAGGCAGTGCATTCCAGATCTTAACTACTCGCTGAGTAAAAAAGTTTTTCTTACCCCGCCTTTGGTTCTTCTGCCAATCACCTTAAATCTGTGTCCTCTGGTTCTCGACCCCTCTGCCAATGGGAACAGTTTCCCTCTATCTACTCTGTCCAGACCCCTCATGATTTTGAACACTTCTATCAAATCTCCTCTCAATCTTCTCTGCTCCAAGGAGAACAACCCCAGCTTCTCCAGTCTATCAACATAACTGAAGTCCCTCATTCCTGGAATAATTCTCGTAAATCTTTTCTTCACCCTCTCTAAGGCCTTCACATCCTTCCTACAGCATGGTGCCCAGAATTGGACACAGTTCTCCAGCTGGGGCCGAGCCAGTGTTTTATACAAGTTCATCATAATTTCCACACTTTTGTACTCTATGGGCTGGATTTTGTCAGTGTGGGCGGGCTGGGGCATGTCAGGTGGAACCCCGACTCCTAAGTGAAGTCTTGAAAAAGTGGGATTTTCCCCTAATTGGCCAATTGATTTCCTGCGTGTGGGAACCACTGGCCCAATGAGTCTTTTCATACAGAATGTTGCCTCCAATGATGTCATTAATGCTGTTGGATTTAAGACCTGCAAGCAGCCTTGATTCTTCTGGAGACTGTAAAGGCTCTGCAATTTATATGAAGGAGTTGAATTGTGGAAAATGTCAACGATCAAGCAAAAGTGTGCTCCTCGGTTTGATGAGCCCTCCCTCCAAGCTCTGGTGCACGGAGCCAACTGTAATAAGGAGGTGCTGTTCCCTTCCTCAGGGAGAAAAAACCCACCCCAGCAGACAAAAGCTGTGTGGCTACAAGTGGCCCAGGAGGTCAACTCCATTTCGCTGAGCTGCAGAACCTGGCTTCAATGCAGGAAGAGGTTTCATGACCTTCTCCGCACAGGAAAAGTGAGTATGACTTTCCCATCACCCTCAATCTGATCCCCATCGCCTCTCCTCACCAGCACTCTGCTATGCCAACGTCTTCCACCACATCCCACTTGACACTTACATCCCTGCACCCTTACCCATTCCCTCTCTCTCTATGGTCACATTCACTTACCTATTCGACCATGCAGCCCTCACACTCCCTATCACTCTGATGCCATGACAACAACAACTTTCAACACACAGGGAGGGTCCTTTCTATCCTTCTAAGCATCTATGCTATGGATTCTCTACACTCACTCCTTCATTCTCACTCAAACTCCACTTGTGTCCCTCATTGCAGGAAAAGAGAGCCCACAATAAGAGGGAAACAGCGAGGACAGGAGGAGGGCCACCCTCAGTAGCCCAGCTCACCCCCTGGAAGGAGGCGGCCCTGGAAGTTGCTGGGATCGAGGAGGATACCCAAGTGGGGGATGGACAGACGGGCTCATCACAGCAAGCTGGTGACAGAATAGTTTGGAATCTCTCTCATTGACATAGCATGAGTCACTGATAATGATTCTGATGCTCTAACAGATTGACTTATGATCATCTGCAATATTAAATGTGTATGTAACCTTGGCCTCACACCTCTGACTCTTTCCGTTACTCCCCCACAGGACCATCGAAAACCCCCGTCCCCACTATCCAGGAGGAACAGCCTGAGCCTCCAGACTCCTCAGAGGAAGCTGCAACCTCTGAGGGCGCTGCGTCAGCAGAATTCAGCGCACACAGCGCCAGCGAAGAGGATGGCTATGTCCATGGAGGAGCTTAGTCGCCAGGGTATTGAAAATATGGTCATTGTTCAGAATAGAATGACATCTCTTGAGGAGCGATGGTTAGCTATTGAGCAAACAAACCAGACCTTCATGCAAGTCCTCTGGAGTAGGACTTACAGTGCAGAAACAGGTCCTCATGGCCCCCCTGCAGTGCAGCAAGGTGCTGTCAAGCCACTTGCTAGCTCTGAAGTGGGGCTGACCCATGAGAGGGATGTTGGTGGCAGACAACAAGGAAGTGAGGGCTCCTCTCCAAGCGCTCACACGACCATGCCACAGCAAAGCCCTCGGTCAGAGCCCCACCAGAGTCCTCACCCAACTGAGATGGACGTCTCAGCCCCAGCACAGCCACAGGAGCAGCAGACTGTTGGCGAGCCCGCACAGGTTCGCCACCCCAGAGGCATCAAGATAGGAGCAGCAAGCGAGTGAGCAAGGGGCCTCCACATCTGCTGAAGCCACAGGGGAAGCACCATGTAGGAGCATGCGTAAGAGGAAGATAAAGCACAAGTAGTCACAAGGGTAGTCACTTGGGTGCTGTGTTGTTTTGTTTTTGGACCAGTCATCATTGTGATTGTATTATAAAATGTTTTCATGGCAAACTGTTGAAGTTGTGGCCTGTGTCATTTCGCAAATGGGACTTTCACATAGAGGGCTTAGGGCGCCTTGCGATTATCAGAATGGTGGTCAGAGTGATAGGATTCCACAGGTTCTTGTCCATTGTCGATGCTCTGGTAAGAAGGAGCGAGACTAAAGTGTTTGATTGTGCAGGCTAAGCAAATCTGGCCAGGATGAGTGCGTCCCTTATATCCCGGGCAGCAATGTTGTCGCGCACTGGCGCCTTCTGGCCTGTGCATCTTCAGGTGGGTGACTAGCAGTTTGGCGCTCCTGTTGATGTTCCTGCTGTTGGTGCTGCTGTTGCTCAAGGTTCTGCTGCTACCGCGGCTGGTCTTCATCCGAATCTGATGTCCCAGAGAAAAGGAATTAAATGGTCGCCATGCTTCTGGAATATGGGAGGGAAAGCAGTGAGTGAGGAGGACATAAAAAACCTGCAAAAGGACATAGACAGGCTAAGTGAGTGGGCAGAGATTTGGCAGATGCAATATAATGTTGGAAAGTGTGAGATTATGCACTTTGGCAGAAAAAATCAAAGAGCAAGTTATTATCTAAATGGAGAGAAACTGCAAAGTGCTACAGTACAAAGGGATCTGGGGGTCCTGGTGCATGAAACACAAAAAGTTAGTATGCAGGTGATCAGGAAGGCCAATGGAATCTTGGCTTTTATTGCAAGGGGGATGGAGTATAAAAACAGGGAAGTCTTGCTGGGTATTGGTGAGGCCACACCTGGAATACTGCGTGCAGTTTTGGTTTCCATATTTAAGAAAAGATATACTTGCTCTCGAAGCGGTTCAGAGAAGGTTCACTCGGTTGATTCCGGAGATGAGGGGGTTGACGTATGAGGAAAGGTTGAGTAGGTTGGGACTCTACTCATTGGAGTTCAGAAGAATGAGAGGCGATCTTATCGAAACATATAAGATTGTGAGGGGGCTTGATCGGGTGGATGCGGTGAGGATGTTTCCACTGATGGGTGAGACTAGAACTAGGGGGCATAATCTTAGAATAAGGGGCTGCCCTTTCAAAACTGAGATGAGGAGAAACTTCTTCACTCAGAGGGTAGTAAATCTATGGAATTTGCTACCCCAGAGAGCTGCGGAAGCTGCAACATTAAATAAATTTAAAATGGAGATAGACAGTTTCCTAGCAGATAAGGGAATTAGTGGTTACGGGGAGAGGGCAGGGAAGTGGACGTGAGTCTAGATTCGGATCAGCCATGATCCTATTGAATGGCGGAGCAGGCCCGAGGGGCCGTATGGCCTACTCCTGCTCCTACTTCTTATGTTCTTATGTTAATATGCCTTAGTTGAAGAAGTGCTTAGTCAAGATGGGGAGAGGGGTTTCCCAGGAGGTCACACTGGAGATGGGTGTCAGGCTCCAAACTTCCACAACACTGAGTATGCCTGCTAAAAGTATCCCCAGACCTGAGACAACAAAGTTCTGCCACCTGAAAACGATCATTGGTGAAAACTCTTTTTTAATGGTGGAGCTGCAGCTGTGTGTAAGCAATCCACTGGTGAGGCCGCCAGCATTACCTGGCGTGTTCCAGAGGAGGCATGAAGTCATACCTAGAAATTCGGGATAGCTGCGTTTGGGGCGCTAGTCCTGGCGATGCGCAAAGTTTAGCGCCAGGCGCAATTTAGCGCCACCTAGCGCGATATTGGGTTGCATCGCCCCTAAAGGTGATTGTGGCGCTAAATCAGGCGCTGCACGTTACTCTTAAGGCACTAACCCGGCGGCGAAACCCAATTTCGCGGCGGCGGGGTGCAGCGAAGGTGCTGTCAATAATCACTTTCCCTGAGAGACACTGGCGCTGGCCAGCTCTTAAAGGGGCAGGTCAATTGGCATCACCAGACACACTCACTGCCTTGTAGGCCTTCAAAGCGGTGGGAGCCTACCTGTGGCGCACCAACCTAGCAAGACATGGAAAGGGTGAGGCAGAGGGCGGAAGGCCTCACTGATGGGGCATTGGATGCTTTGGTTGGCGCAGTGGAATCAAGGCCAAGGAAGATGGTCGGAATGTGATTTATGTTTTGGACAGTCTCCCGGGTGTGAGAGGCAGTTATGTGTCAGTGTATTAGTTTTGCTTTCTGTTGCCATAGCTTTCTCATGTTTGAAGGATCCACATTTTGTGTAGTGAAACACTTTCTTCATTTACAATGGCCATGCCTGCTATTTACATGCATCTTGCCCTTCACAGGCTTGGGGTTATCAGACCAGTTCCATTCCTGTTTTTGGAATGGCAGCAAGCATTCCGTGAGAGGGGCCTAGAAGCTACTTCTGATCAGCCTCTGACGCGCAGCCTGAGAAGAGCCGCTCGCGTAGAAGTTCAGGCCAGCAGGCATCTTCTCAGCCACCGACAGAGATGTCCTGCACCTTATCTGAGGCTGCAGATCTGGCTGAAGCAGCTGGCACAGCTCAGTCACCACCTCCTTTCTAAATCGCAGCCTTCTGACACACTACTCCTCCGGCATGTTCATGTAGGAAAACTGCTGTCGGAAAACCCTGCCAGCATAAGGACTGCTGTGGCGACGTCTGTTGGCCCTCCTCCGTCTGGCCATGCCCGCCCCCCTCTCCCAGTGTTTCAGTGCCCTGTTCAGATGATTCAGCAGCAGGGCGTTCCCCTCCAATGCAGCCCCCATAATAAGTGCCCACAGGAAGGTTCCCCGTTGTCAAGGCTCACCAACAGCAAGGTGATGGTCAGAAGGCTGAAGATCGTCTGCCTGCACTGGCTCAGTGGTCAAATGGCTCTCAGTGTGCAGCTCAGCAACTCTTTGTAGCTTTCGAGGAAGTTGTGATCCAAAAATGGCTGCCGCTTTTAAACCACACCAGTCCCCTTTAAATAACGCTCCTCCAGCCCGAGAGCGACTTGGTAAGGTTCCAGGTAAGCTGTCACTATTAGCGCCAGGCGCTACGGAGGGGGGCGCCACTGAATTTCCGGTCCGGGGTGCCCAAAAGGCGTTGCACACTCAAATGACGTCATAATCAGCCTGCGCCCATGAGTGGGCGCTAAGATTTAGCGCCAGCGCTAAATGCATGCTCAATATGGGGCGAGGCGCTAGGCGCCCTGCGCCCGCCCGGTATTTGGCTAGCGCCCCACTTCTCGGCCTCTTTAGGCGTTAATCGGTGGCGCTAACAACCGAATTTCTCCCCCATAGAGTTATACAGCACAGAAAGAGGCCCTTCGGCCCATCGCGTCCGCGCCGGCCATCAAGCCCTGTCTAATCTAATCCCATTTTCCAGCATTTGGTCCGTAGCCCATTTCAAGTGCTCATCCAAATGCTTCTTGAATGTTGTGAGGGTTCCTGCCTCTACCACCCTTTCAGGCAGTGAGTTCCAGATTCCAACCACCCTCTGGGTGAAAAAGTTTTTCCTCAAATCCCCTCTAAACCTCCTGCCCCTTACCTTGAATCTATGCCCCCTTGTTATTGACCCCTCTACTAAGGGGAAAAGTTCCTTTCTATCTACCCTATCTATGCCCCTCATAATTTTGTATACCTCAATCAGGTTGAGGTATGGGGGGAATGTCTAAAATTTGGAAAGGCCTCTCAAAGTGGGATTATAGAGGCTATTAAGTGGTTGTTAAGGGCCTTGGAGGCGGGATAGAAAGGGGGTCAGAAAACACGCATTTGGGAAAATTGCTCGGAGGCGGGATCGGGACTGCCCGCCTTTTTTGGTGATTTTAACAACTCACACGCCTCCAATCCCGCCTCCTCGGGCCTGGCAAAATCGAGCCCTATACCTCTATTCATGAAGCCCAGGATCCCGGAAGACTTTTTAACTGCTTACTGAACCTGCCCTGCCACCTTCAACGATTTGTGCACACATACCCCTAGTTCTCTCTGTTCATGCACCCTCTTCAGGATTGTACCATTTAGTTAATATTTCCTCTCCTCATTCTTTCTACCAAAATGTATCACTTCGCAATTTTCTGCGTTAAATTTCATCTGCCATGTGTCTGCCCATTTCACCAGCCTGTCTATGTCTTCCTGAATTCTATCACTCTCCTCCTCTCTATTCATTATACTTTCTAGTTTTGTGTCATCTGCAAATTTTGAAATTGTGCCCTGTACACCCACGTCCAAGTCATTAATATATATCAAGAAAAGCAGTGGTCCTAGAACATATCCCTGGGGAACACCACTGTATACCTTCCTCCAGTCCGAAAAACAACCATTCACCACTACTCTCTGTTTCCTGTCACTCAGCCAATTCCGTATCCATGCTGCCACTGTCCCTTTTATTCCATGGGCTTCAACTTTGCTGGCAAGCCTATTACGTGGCACTTTGTTGAACGCCTTTTGGAAGTCCATGTACACTACGTCAACTGCATTACCCTCATCAACCCTCTCTGTTACCTCACCAAGGAACTCAATCAAGTTAGTTAAACATGATTTGCCTTTAACAAATCCGTGCTGGCTTTCCATAATTAATCCACACTTGTCCAAGTGACTGTTAATTTTGTCCCTGATTACTGTTTCTAAAAGTTTCCCCACTACCGAGGTCGAACTGACTGGCCTATAGTAGCTGGGTTTATCTTTACACCCTTTTTTGAACAATGGTGTAACATTTGCCATCTTCCAGTCCTCTGGCACCACCCCCGTATCTAAGAAGGATTGGAATATTATGGCTAGTACCTCTGCAATTTCCTTCCTCAAGTCCCTCAGCATCCTAGGATGTATCTTATCCGCTCCTGGTGATTTATCTACTTTAAGTACAGCCAGCCTTTCTAATACCTCCTCTTTATCAATTTTTATCATATCAATTATCTCCACTACCTCCTCCTTTAATGGCCCGTATTTTCCGATCGCAGGCCTCCCGCGTGCGGAGGCCTGCGATCTGGAAAAATCTACGCCCTTACCTGAGTGTTGTGTATGTACCTTTAAGAGAATAACTGGTCTCAGACTGCAGTACCGGCAGTGACCACCCCTGTATAAAAGGCGCTAGTGAGCCTCTGTTGTTTTCAGTTTCACTACTGACTTCCACCAGTAAAGACTTGTTTTGTTCAACTCCTGCTGTCCGTGTCTCAATCATTCACGGACATAATACTGGCGATGAGCAGATACGAACCTACCTACAGTCTGCACCACCTCCTGGGATCCATTCCTACAGCGAAGTGAGCAGAGGTCGAGGCCAGAAAGAAAAGAAAGTAAGAGGCAGTAGAAACGGGCGTCGACCGTGGGCATCCGCCCCTGTGTTAGCGGAGTTGAAGATTGCTGGAGAAGCTGTCGGAAGCGGGGCCTGGTACCTGTCGACGGTGCTTCAGCTAATCGGGCTGGTGGCAGGTAGTGCACTGATCCTTCCTGGGCTGTGGCGGTCGCGAACTCGAGCGGGTGGTTTGCAACGGGGCCGAGCAGCGTTGTCGGGAAGAAGAGAGAGAGAGGGTGGAGCACACGGGGCGCGGCCGGTGCTACGAAGCCGGGCTGCGTATAGGCCTGAGAAGAGGGAGGCAAGAGTTCCACAGGGTTGTTCCACGATGGGAAAATAATAAAAAAAAGAAATATTAAATGCGCAAGAAACCGCGAGGAGCTGCGGGTTGCAACGGGAACCGCGGAAAGCAGCGCTAGCAACAGCGGGGAAGAAGGCAAAGCGCGGGAGGCGCCATTTTGTTAAATCGGGGAAGAAGGCAAAGCGCGGGAGGCGCCATTTTAGATTTGCAAGATGCCGAAGACTGGCTGTATCACTGCTTTTGATAATACAATAGAGGACTGGACCACGTATGTGGAAAGAGTCGAGGTATATTTCGAGGCAAACGAAATAGCTGAGGAGAAAAAGGCATCGATATTGCTAAACTTAATGGGCGCTAGAACGTACGGCCTATTGCGGGACCTGATTACTCCAGCCAAACAGAAGGCGAAGAGTTTTAACGAAATTGTTGCTGTCCTACAGGAACACCTAAACCCTGCACCACTGTTGATAGCAGAAAGATTTAAATTCCACAGGAGAACTCAGCATAAAGATGAGAGCAATGCTGAGTACCTTACGGAACTACGCAAGCTATCAAAGCACTGCCAGTTCGGAGCAGGACTGGCAGATACCCTACGGGACAAATTTGTCTGTGGACTACTGAGTGAAGGAACACAGAAGTAGTTACTATCAGAGAAAGAGCTGACGCTAGATAAGGCTTTCAGCATGGCAGTATCGTATGAAGCAGCAGCCAGGGGAGCTGCAGAAATTTAACAAAAGCCACAGGAATACGGCACCCACGAAATGACACGGGGATTTGCAAAATGTTACCGCTGCGGCAGAACTAACCATGACCAGAAGGACTGCTGGTCCAAAGACAAAATATGCAGGCAATGCGGAAAAATGGGACACATTGCACGAGTTTGCAGGTCTGGGAAGAAGACCAGCGACAACAAAAAGGCTACGAAGGAACCGTACAAGAAAGTACAAAAGATGACGGACAGTAGTTCCGAAGACCAGATGAGCGATAGTGAATCCGGGAACAGGAGACTAAGCTGTCTCAAACTTCACAATGTAATCGCAAAAGAGGATCACCGAACCATTTGGGTCACCCTCACAATAGCAGGGTCCCAAGTTAAAATGGAATTGGATACAGGATCAGCGCTAACCATCATGAATCGACGAGACTACGAGCGGCTACTCTCACACATACCCTTGAGAGAGACATCCATTGTCTTGACGACGTATACGAGGCAAAAAGTATACCCCAGAGGAAAAATAAGGGTGCCTGTCGAATACAACGGCAAGAAAATACGGAAATTGTATCTCTACATACTGCCAAATGGTGGACCACCGTTATTGGGACGTGAATGGATCAGGAAGATAAACTTAGATTGGCACTCCATTCATGCAATGACGGTGGACGGTAAAAAAGATGAAGACGTCACTCCTGGACGATTGTCAACAATCTTAGCTAACGCCAAGGAGGTATTTCAACAAGAACTGGGCACGCTTAAAGGCGTAACCGCCTCGATAAAAATAGAAGAGAATGCAGTTCCCAAGTTTTTCAAAGCAAGACCGGTACCATATGCAATTCGCCCAGCCGTCGAGGCAGAGCTGGAGAATCTGGAGAAGGCAGGCGTGTTGTCTAAGGTCGACTGGAGCGAGTGGGCGACACCCATCGTTCCTGTCATGAAGAAAACGTTAAGCAGTAAGTCCGGGGAGCCAAAGAAGATTCGCATCTGTGGGGATTTCAAGGTGACGGTGAACCCAGTCCTTCACACAGTACAATATCCTCTTCCAAGGATAGAAGACATCTTCGCCTCACTGTCTGGAGGGAAGCGTTTTACAAAAATTGACCTAGCACAAGCATATTTGCAGATGGAGGTTGAAGAGTCCTCTAGGAAGTATCTCACGATAAACACTCACAAAGGTCTTTACCAGTATCATCGATTGGTATTCGGAGTAGCATCGGCTCCGGCGATATGGCAAAGAGCGATGGAACAAGTCCTGCAAGGGATTCCGGGGACTCAGTGTTACTTGGACGACATCCTTGTGACAGGTGAAGATGACAGTGAACACCTTAACAACCTAGAACAGGTGCTCACTAGACTACGGGAACATGGGCTACGAGCCAACCGCCCCAAGTGCAAGTTTTTTAAGAAACAGATATCGTATTGTGGCCACGTGATTGATGAAGAGGGGTTACATAAGTCCCCTGACAAAATTGAAGCGGTTAAGGCCCCAGCACCTGAAAATGTGTCGCAACTGAGGTCATTCCTCGGATTGGTGAATTACTACCATAAGTTTTTGCCAAATTTGTCGACAATTCTGCACCCACTTAACGCCCTGCTACGAACGGGGGTAGCATGGAAATGGAGCGATGATTGTAAGCGGGCCTTTCAGAAGAGTAAGGACTTAATCACTTCAAGGGAAGTATTGACTCACTACAACCCAGCACTGCCGATCAGACTGGCGTGTGATGCGTCTCCCTACGGCATTGGGGCTGTACTGTCACATAAATTCTTTGATGGTTTAGAGAGGCCGATAGCTTTTGCGTCACGCTCGTTAACTTCTGCCGAGCGTAACTACGCCCAGATTGACAGAGAGGCCCTCAGCCTAGTGTGGGGGGTGAAGAAGTTCAATCACTACCTGCACGGTCAAAAATTTACTCTACTAACCGATCATCAACCTCTTGTCTCCATTTTCAACCCTCAGAAGGGCGTACCGATAATGACAGCACAACGGTTGCAGAGGTGGTCCCTTTTCCTAGGGGCACACCAATATGACATCGAGTACAAAGGAACTAAACAGCATGGGAATGCTGATGGATTGTCATGCCTACCGTTGCCGACGGTGGAAGAAGAAGACCTTGCAGTGGATCCAATGGAGTTATTCCACTCGACCATAGTCGAATGACTCCCTGTGACGAATGCAAACATAGAAAAGGAAACACGGAATGACCCGACACTATCACGGGTCTATGATTTAACGGTGAAGGGATGGCCAGCACATGGCGAACCACTGCTGCCAGCATTCTCGCCGAGAAGAGAACAGCTGTCAGTGTGCAGAGGAACCTTGATGTGTGGATCCAGAGTAGTAATTCCACCTAAGTTGACGGATAGAGTGCTCAATGAGCTTCATGAGGGTCATCTGGGTGGGGTAAAAATGAAGAACTTAGCCAGAGCATTTGTGTGGTGGCCGGGAATCGATAGAGAAATCGAAGAGATGACCAAGAGTTGTGTAGGATGCCAGAAGGTCCAAAACGCCCCACCACAAGCTCCTCTGCATCCATGGGAGTGGCCCTCATCTCCATGGCAAAGGGTGCACATTGATTTTGCTGGTCCCTTCATGGACTCGATGTTTTTAATTGCAGTGGATGCACATTCAAAGTGGCCAGAGGTAATAAAAATGTCCTCAACCACCACGGAAAAAACTATCACAGTCTTACGAACCATATTCGCCAGGAATGGGCTGCCTGAACAGATTTGCTCTGACAATGGACCACAGTTTGTGTCTGAAGAGTTCCGGAGGTTCTTAAAGAACAATGGTGTTAAGCATTACACATCTGCCCCATATCATCCAGCCACTAATGGATTGGCCGAGAGGTTTGTCCAAACATTCAAGAAGGCCATCAAGGCAATGTGTAATGAAGATATACCCCTACAACACAAGGTGGATAACTTCTTGTTTGCCTACCGGAATGCGACACATGCGGTTACCAACCAAACTCCAGCCATGATGTTCTTCAATCGAAGACTACGATGCCGCTTGGATTTGGTTAAGCCAAACGTCTGAAGAGATGTGGAGAACAGGCAGTTTCAGAATATGAATGAAAGGCCGACCAGGAGTTTTAAGATAGGTCAACCAGTTTTGGCCCGGGACTACCGCACTGAGAAATGGCAGCCAGGAACGATTTATACACGGCAAGGACCTCTCATGTATACCGTAAACGTTGGAGAGAGCATTGTAAGACGCCATGCTGACCAGATTCTAGAGTCACTGGAAAACATCAACTCCACACCACGATCTGATACACCTGGCAATGAAATCGACGTACCAATTGCAGCTACCACAGAACCGGTGATATTGGAAGCAGATGAACCAAACAACGACATTGATCCCGACTCAACATTGCCAGAAGAACCTGATACCCCAAAGAGGCGTTATCCAGACAGAATCAGGAAGCCTCCTCAAAGACTGAACTTATAATTGCTTAAACTTAACCAATGTATCTAACAACCGTAATTGTGATTGTAATTAGTTATCATTTAGTTGTTAAATGAATGTTATGTACTGTTTATCTAAAAGGGGAGGAATTGTTGTGTATGTACCTTTAAGAGAATAACTGGTCTCAGACTGCAGTACCGGCAGTGACCACCCCTGTATAAAAGGCGCTAGTGAGCCTCTGTTGTTTTCAGTTTCACTATTGACTTCCACCAGTAAAGACTTGTTTTGTTCAACTCCTGCTGTCCGTGTCTCAATCATTCACGGACATAATACTGAGGGCTCCTGGGATGCACACACTTCCGATCCTGGGCCTCTCCAAACTCCAAGTGCGCAGGGCCCACGTATCCCAGGGGCGCATGTAGTTTGCAAGTGTCCCTGGGATCACGTGGGCCATGGGGAGGCAATCAAAGAAGGGAATCTCCCTTCATACACTTGACAGGAAGACCTGTTAAATATATGAATGGAGATCACCCCAAAAACATAGTAAAACTTTAAATAATTTTTTTTTAATTGCATTTTTAATATGACTTGAAATTACAATAAATTAAATATTTTAAACAAAAATTTAAATTTTTGAAAAAAATAATTAAAGTTTTTTACAGGGCTAAAAATAAATGTACCTTTTTATAAAGTATTTTAAAATCATAAATCAGTGAAATTTAAAAAAAACTTTTTTTCAACTCTTATCCTGGTAAAAACAGGCCTTATGCCTGCTTTTACCAGGCATAAGAATTGTAAGGGTTTTCTGCGGGCGGAGGGTCTCCAAAAAGCGGAACTATCCGCCCGCAGAGGCCCTTCTCCAGGGCAGCCGGAGGATCTGTCAAGAGCATTCTTGACAGATCGGAAATGCCGGTTTCCAGCGCAAGCACTGTGCATGCCTGAAACTGGCATTTCCGATGTCCCTACGGGTGAGTACACAGCGCTTACCCACCCGTAGGGATCAGAATATCTGGGCGAAGACAAATGCAAAGTACTCATTTAGTACCTCAGCCATACCCTCTGCCTCCATGCATAGGTCTCCTTTCTGGTCCCTAATCGGTCCCACCCCTCCTCTTACTGGCCTTTTACTATTTATATGCCTGTAGAAGATTTTTGGATTACCTTTTATGTTGGCTGCCATTCTATTCTCATACCTTCTCTTTGCCCCTCATTTTCTTTTTAACTTCACCTCTGACCTTTCTATATATAGCCTGATTCTCAGATGTATTTGCAACCTGACATCTGCCATACGCACTCTTTTTCTGCTTCATCATATTCTCTATCTCTTTTGTCATCCAGGGAGCTCTGATTTTAGTTGCCCTGCCTTTCCCCCTATTGAGAATGTATCTCAACTGCACCCGAACTATTTCCTCTTTAAAGGCAGCCCATTGTTCCATTACAGTTTTGCCTGCCAATCTTTGATTCCAGTTTACCCAGGCCAGATCTGTTCTCATCGCACTGAAATTGGCCTTCCCCCAATTAAACATTTTTACTCTAGATTGCTCCCTGTCCTTTTCCATAGTTAATCTAAACCTTATGATACTATGATCACTGTTCCCTAAATGTTCACCTACTGACACTTGCTCCACTTGACCTATCTCATTCCCCAGCAATGCCTCCTCTCTCGTTGGGCCGGAAATATACTAATCAAGAAAGTTCTCCTGAACACACTTCAGAAATTCTTCCCCTTCTCTGCCCTTAACACTATTACGATGCCAGTCTATTTTAGGATAGTTAAAGTCCCCCATTATTACTACTCTATAGTTCGTGCACCTCTCTGTAATTTCTCTGCAAATTTGCTCCTTCATATCTCTCCCACTATTGGATGGTCTATAGAATACACCTAGTAGTGTAATGGCACCTCTATTATTTCTTAACTCTAGCCATATAGATTCTGTCCTTGACCCCTCCAGGACATCCTCCCTCTCCAGCACTGTAACATTTTCCTTGACCAATACTGCCACCCCACCTCCTATCTTTCCTTCCCTATCTTTCCTGAACACTTTATAACCAGGAATATTTAATACCCAATCCTGCCCTTTTTTGAGCCAGGTCTCAGTTATTGCCACAACATTATATTCCCATGTGGCTATTTGTGCCTGCAGCTCACTTACCTTGTTTACTATGCTTCATGCGTTTACATACATACACTGTAAACCCATCTTAGACCATCCTGTATTCTCTTTTAGTTTGACCCCCCCCCCCACCCCCATACCGTACTATTTCTTCCTTTAATGCTCTCTGCCTCTCCCAATCCTTTGTGCACTTTATTTCCCCTTTCTAATGCTACATCCTGGTGCCCATCCCCCTGCCAAATTAGCTTAAACCCTCCCCAACAGCACTAGCAGACCTCCCCACAAGGATATTGGTTCCGGCTCTGTTGAGGTGCAACCCGTCCAGCCTGTACAGGTCCCACCTCCCCCAGAACCGCTCCCAATACCCCAGGAATCTAAAGCCCTCCCTCCTGCACCATATCTCCAGCCATACATTCATCTGCACTATCCTCCTATTTCTATACTCACTAGCGCATGACACTGGGAGTAATTCGGAAATTACTGCCTTTGAGGTCCTGCTTTTTAATCTCTTTCCTAGCTCCCTGAAATCTGCCTACAGGACTTCATCCCTCTTTTTACCTTTGTGGTTGGTACCAATATGGACCACGACCTCTGGCTGTTCACCCTCCTGCCTCAGAATGTTCAGCAGCCGCTCGGTGACATCCTTGACCCTGGCACCAGGGAGGCAACATATCATCCTGGAGTCGCGTCTGCGGCCGCAGAAACACCTGTCTAATTCCCTAACTATCGAATCCCCTACCACTATTGCTTTCCTACTCTTCTTCCTCCCCCCTGTACAGCTGAGCCACCCATGGTGCTGCAGACTTGGCTCTAGCTATTCTCAGAGGAACCATTGCCCTTACCAGTACTCAGAACCGAATACTGGTTGGAGAGCGAGATGCTCAGGGGATTCCTGCACTACCTGCCTGGTCGTTCTCTTCTGTCTAGTGGTCACCCATTCCCTTTCTGCCTGCACACTCTTTATACGCGGGGTGACCACCTCCTGAAATGTGCTATCCACGTAGCTCTCAGCCTCTCGGATGCACCACAGTGATCCAGCTGCTGCTCAAGTTCCAAAACCCGGAGCTCGAGCTCCTCCAGCTATTCCTGCACATGTGGTTGTCCAGGACACGGGAAGCATCCTGGAGTCCCCACATGGCACAGGATGTACATTCCACGGGACAGAGCTGCCCTGCCATGCCTTTACTTAATAGACTATTAACTAGAAATACTTATCAGCTACTCACCAATCTTCTCCTTCCCTGGTTGTGATGTCACTTTAGCTGTTTTGCAGTTGTTGCTTTTGTTGGTGTTGTTTTCGCTGGAGCTACTCCACCTCCTCGCTGCCGCCGATGCTCCGGTCTGTGCTCTCTCTGGGCCTCCTGCTCGATTTACCCTCCGCCTTCTCACTGTCGCTGCTGTTCCAGTCTGCGCTCTCTCTGGGCCTCCCGTTCGATTTACCCTCCACCTCCTCGCTGCTGCCGCTGCTCCAGTCTGCGCTCTCTCTGGGCTTCCCGTTCGATTTACCCTCCACCTACTCGCTGCTGCCGCTGCTCCAGTCTGTGCTCTCTCTGGGCCTCCCGCTCGATTTATCCTCTGCCTCCTCGCTGTCGCTACTGCTCCAGTCTGCGCTCTCTCTGGGCCTCCCGTTCGATTTACCCTCCACCTACTCGCTGCCGCCACTGCTCCAGTCTGTGCTCTCTCTGGGCCTCCCGCTCGATTTATCCTCCGCCTCCTCGCTGTCACTACTGCTCCAGTCTGCGCTCTCTCTGGGCCTCCCACTTGATTTATACTCCACCTCCTGCTGTCCTGTGACATCACTCCTTGTTTTTTTTTAATTCGCCGTTCAGCTCCATTTATGCCGCCGCCGCCTCCGCTGCTGCCGCTCCCGCTCAAGCCCGTGCTGTGATTAGTTATTCATGATGGGCTCCCAGCAGGCAAGTGGGAAGCCGCCAGGGACCCTGCAGAGAATGCTGACCAAGGCCTTGAGCAGGTAAACAGTCGGAGAGAGGGGAAACCTTTAGTAGGTCCTCTCTCTCCATTTGGCGCATGTGGGGCCATTCCTGCTGCTCTCTGGGCCTATTGTCATGGTTTGCCTTGGGTGTAGGAGCAGATACAAGGAAATGGCCTGGGAAACCTGGGCTCACCATACCCCCACCCCCCACTCCCTCAACCCTCTCAATCCCGTGCTGGCATTCCCATGTGGTGGGTGGGGAAGAAGCAGCCAGCATCAGTTCTGGCAAGGGTGGAGGGAGGGTTGGGCAGTGAGGCAGCAGTGGGCCTCACCATCCATGCCTCGCCATCCAATTTCACTCCCTTTTCTGTTGTTATTCCGCCTGATGTCAGGTGGGATAACGGAGGCAAATTGAGTCGATTGTGTCCTCTATCACTGATCATGAATTATTGGACTTACAAACCTTGGATTGGTTGTTCACCCGAAGCACTGAGCACACAATAATGTGCCGAGATAGTGACGGGGAGTTAAAATGAATACAGAGGGCGTGCATTCTCCTCAATAAAGGTTGAAAATCACTTAGGCTGGAATTTTTTGGCCTCTGTGCGGGTGGGATTGGAAGTGGGTTGGGATTGAAAGTTGAAATAACTTGGGGTGGGTCAGGAACCCGCCGTCATCCCACCTCCACACGCCTTTCCCTTGGGCGCGTTTGCCTGTGCGGCAGCGACCCGAACGGCAGAGACGGGCGAGCTAATTTAAATCATTATTAGGTACTTGTCAGACCTTTAAGCGTCTTTTTAACCCTACCTTTCAAGGAGAGGTTGAGTAGACTAGGCCTATATTTTCTAGAGTTTAGAAGAATGAGAGGTGATCTCATTGAAGCATACAAAATTCTTACAGGGCTTGACAGGGTAGATGCAGGGAGGATGTTTCCCCTGGCTGGGGAGTCTAGAACCAGGGGTCACAGTCTCAGAATAAGGGGTCAGCCATTTAGGACTGAGATGAGGAGAAATTTCTTCACTGAGAGGGTGGTGAATCTTTGGAGTTCTCTGCCCCAGAGGGCTGTGGAGGCTCAGTCGTTGAGTATATTCAAGACAGAGGTCGATAGATTTTTGAATATTAAGGGAATCAAGGGATATGGGGATAGTGCAGGAAAATGGAGATGAGGTAGAAGATCAGCCATGATCTTATTGAATGGCGGAGCAGGCTCGAAGAGCTAAATGGCGACTCCTGCTCCTATTTCTTATGTTCTTATGTCCCCCTCTCTCCGTCTCCCACCGCCAGCTGCTCTGTGACTCCTGAGACTTCCAGGGCGACCTCTTCTGCTGCAGTTAAGGTGGCCAATGACGGAGAGCCACCTTCGGTTCTCTCTCTCTGGCTCTTATTGTGGGCTCTCTTCTCCTTCAAAGGTGGTAAGAAGAGAAGTTTGAGTGCGAGTGATGGATTGAGTGTAAGGAATGAATTGGTTACATCTGTAGAGGGAGACTATGATGGATTGGAGTGGCAATGCCAAATGGCCTCCTTGTGTGTTGTTAGTTGGTATGATTGCTTTATGATGCGGGTGAGTGTTAGGGGTGGTAATGTAGATAGAGAGAGAGGGATGGGTGGACGTGCAAGGTGTGTTGGTGTGAGTAATGATGTGCAGGAGCAGGCTTGGGAAAGCAGAGTGATGGGGATGTGATGAGAGGCACAGCAGGATGAAGTTGAGTGTGGCTTTGCACTCACCTTTCCTGATCTAATAAGATCACTGAAGCGTTTCCGGCACTGCACCCAGGTCCTCCTGACAACATCCCTGCTGTTGACCTCCTCTGCAATCTCCAACCAGGCTCCTTCGGTCTGCTGGGGAGGTCTCATCCACCCATTCGAAGGGAAGAGGACCTCTCTGCGTGCTCTCGCTCCCTCCACAAGCATATGGAGGGAGTGACCTGAGAACCTGAGTGCAGCCCTCTGCCTCTGTGCAGTCGTGTTTGCAAGTGTTTGGAACACTGCAATGCTGCAGTACCGTGCCTGCACAATCTTAGATGAACCATCAAATGCAATGTGGCCATGGCTAATTTAAATATCCTGGCTGAAAACGCATCATTGATGACGTCATCAGGCCGGCACCATTTAATAGAGCCGGGTGACGCGCAGGGTGGGCTTAACAGGTGTCATTAAGGGAAAGTCGATCTCAGGAGTGGAATGAAATGAGGAACGGGGTCGCGACCCGCCATGGCGACTGCCCGCACCCAACCCGCCCAGATACAGAAAATTCCCACCTTAAATTAGGTTTTTCCACCAGAGCACAGGAGCACTGCTGAGAAAGTGTGTCTGTCAAAGCCCATATCAAATGGCTGGAAGACCCCTTCAGCTATTTAAGAACATAAGAAATAGGAGCAGGAGTAGGCCAATCGGCCCCTCGAGCCTGCTCCGCCATTCAATAAGATCATGGCTGATCTGATCCTAACCGCCAATCTACTATCACAGAACCATCTCCTGAATCTAACAGACTTAGACACACGAAATAGGAGCAGGATCAGGCTACACGGCCCCTGGGCCCACTCCGCTACCCACAGGGCCATGACCGATCCGAACCTAGACTCATGTCCAAATTCCTGCCCGCTCCCCGTAACCCTTAATTCCCTTTACTTCTAGGAAACTGTCTATTTCTGTTTTAAATTTATGTCATGATGTAGCTTCTACAGCTTTTTGGGGCAGCATATTCCATGGACCTACCACCCTCTGAGTGAAGTAGTTCCTCCTCATCTCAGTTTTGAAAGAGCAGCCCCTTATTCTAAGACTATGCCCCCTAGTTCTAGTTTCACCCATCATCGGGAACATCCTCCCCGCATCCACCCAATCCAACCCCTTCACAATCTTATATGTTTCAATAAGATTGCCTCTCATTCTTCTGAACTCCAATGAGTAGAGCCCCAATCTACTCAACCTCTCCTCATATGTCCATCCCCTCATCCCCGGGATTAACCGAGTGAACCTTCTTTGTACTGACTCGAGAGCAAGTATGTCTTTTCTTAAGTATGGACACCATACTATTTGGGGGCTTGCTGTCTTAAAGGAGAGTTTGGTATTTGGGTTATAAATTTTTTTTAATGAATTTTTAAAAACTTTTTGGCTGTATTTTTATTCATATTTTTTATCCTATTGCATTAACTTTTGCCATTTTCTATGATCACTGTTGGTGTTTACCATGCTTCGACAGGTCAAGGAGGGTGCTGCATTATTATCCAGAAAGTCCTCGAAGATCAATGTAAGTTGTTAAATTTTTGCACAACATCACCATTCAAATAGGCATTGCCATGGAGCAGGTGGCATAAGATGTCCAGGCACAACCAATGGCGCAATAGGACATCGACCTGGAGCCTGAGGATATGCGTGCACAACTTCACTCACAGGGAGGAAGAGTCGTGGGTAAAGTCTCATTAATGACATGGTCACTTAAGTGTTGTGCTCAATAAAGTGGAACAATACAATGGGGGGAAAATTCAGTTGGTTTGTGCCTCCCATTAGCACCTTAAGAGGGCGCTAATGGGGCACAAAGCAACTAGCGCCTGTGCGCGGTGATGTTTGCGCCGCTCATGAAATTAACTAGACATTTTGCGGTGGCGCTAAACACGACCGCCACGAACTCCTGCGCCGGCAGATCATGACGTCAGTCGAGTGTGCAACGCCCCGGTAGCACCCGAGACTGGATATTGAGTGGCACCCCCTGCCTTACCGCCTGCCGCTAGCAACGACAGGTTGAGGGGAGCGTTTTGCAGTCAGGAAGGGACTGGGGGAGCGCTATTTAAAGGCGACCGCTTCCTGCCTTTTTTTGTTGGTGACATTTTTGCACCACGCATTCTGAGAGAGAGAGAGAGAGAGAGACTTCTGGAGAGATTCAACGCTGTGTGAAGGGGTTTTGGGTACTGAGCAGCACTTTGCAGGTTCATTTTGATTTGCCCTTCCTTGTATCAATTTAGAAGAGATTGTGGGGGCTGCACTCTGAGCTCTTTCCCTGGGTCTCTCCATTGTTCTTTCCAGCAGATTTGATGTAAAGGTCTCTCCAGGCCGAGATTCAAGGCTGCAATGAGCAGGATGTGGATGGAGAGCAAGATTGACCCTCCCCTTTAAGAACTGGCTGGCGCCAGTGTGTCTGTGTTCCATTGCTGACTTACATCACATGAGCTTCGCCAGCGCTCTGAGGTAGCGCCTCGCTCCTCGGCCTTTGCACCTAGAAAAGAGAAGACTGGGGTGTGATCTGATGGAGGTCTTCAAGATTATGAAAGAGCTTGATAGGGTAAACGTAGAGAAGAAGTTTTCCCTTGCGCGGGAGACCAGAACTAGGGGCCATAAATATAAGATAATAATCTTCTTCTATATATATAAAACGGTTGGTCCGTCTGTCTTTCTGTCTGTCTTTCTGTCTGTTTGTCTGTCTGTTTGTCTGTCTGTCCGGCTATACAATCAAAAGTTATAGAGCGTACCTACACATATGTTATATCAAAAGAAAGCTTATCATTAGGGGACTCTAATAGATGTATTTACTTTTTGGTCAGACAAAAATTGTTCAGACAGTATATAAAAAAGGTTCAAAAAACGGCAACTTCCGCTCATTAGCGTTGAGTGACGTGATGGTTGACCAATCGTACAGGGGATTAACTTGATGGTTGACCAATCGGTGCATCACGGGGGGCGTTTCATTGCATGTGTGGGCGGGCCTAATCCTTCTGAGCTGAGGTGAGTGGCCGCCATCTTGATTCCTAACTATTCATTTATTTTTCCACTTTCTGCGTGTTTATTTTCAAATATAGATTTCCAGCAAAAAAAAGTTGCTTTTAAAACACAATTAAATTGTTTTTTAAAAAAGTTAACTAGTTTGTAAATATTTTCTCTAACCTCATTAATTTTCCTACCTTTCACCCTTTTTTTTCCCTCTTGACTCGCTACCTCCGCCGGGCGCCGCAACCTTCCAGGGTTACCCCGCCTGCAGGCCTCGAAGCCTCGGCCTCTCCTCCCCAGCCATGCCCGAGCTAGGCAGCTCCCATCCTGCTCAACAAGCGGCCCGCGATCGCCGCCATCTTTGTAAAGGCTGGCGGGGCGGGACTGAGCCGAGTGTAGCCACCACCGCCATCTTTGTAAAGGCTGGCGGGGAGGTACGGAGCCCACGGAGCCATCGCCGGCGCTGGGCTCGGGTGCTTTGTGGCCTGCGGCCGAACGGCGGCTGCGGAGCTCGGGCTGCCTGGGGCGCTGGGCCATGTCAGTGCGGGTGCCTGAGGCCCCGGGGCCTAGCCTTCTCCAACCGCTGGCAGTGCAACTCTCAACACTGGCAGAGGGGAGAGGGTCTGCTGGCTCCCCCCTCCTTTTCACCCCCTTCCCCCCTCCTTCCCCCTTCCCCCCTCCTTCCCCCACACCCCCTTCCCACCCCCCTTCCCCCCTCCCCTCCCCCTCTTCCCCTTTCCCTTCCCCCCATATTCCCCCCCATTCCCTCCCCCCATTCCCCCTCCCACCTCCCCCTTCCCCCCACCCCCCTTCCCCCCACCCCTTTCCCCCACCCCCCACCCCCTTCCCCCTTCCCCCCACCCCTTTCCCCCACACCCCTTTCCCCCACCCCTTTCCCCTTTCTCTCCTTCCCTCTCTCTCTCTCCTTCCCTCTCTGTCTCTCTCTCTCCTTCCCTCTGTCTCTGTCTCTCTCTCCCTCTCTGTCTCTCTCTCCCTCTCTCTCCCTCTCTCTGTCTCTCTCTCTTCCCCCCAGTCTCTCTCTCTCTCTCTCCCCCACAGTCTCTCTCTCTCCCCCCCCAGTCTCTCTCTCTCTCTCTCCCCCCCCCGTCTCTCTCTACTCCCCCCAGTCTCTCTCTCTCTCTCTTCCAACTCTCTCTCTCTCTCTTCCAACAACAACATGCCCTCAAAAAACCCTCGGCACCGCCGGGCACTCCAGCTAGTCACTAATAAATTCAATAGTGAATGCAGGAGAAACTTCTTTACCCACAACGTGGTTAGAATGTGGAACTTACCACCACAAAGAGTAGTTGAGGCGAATAGAATAGATACATTTAAGAGGAAGCTAGATAAACACATGAGGGAGAAAGGAATAGAAGGATATGTTGATGGCGTTAGATGAAGAAGGGTAGGAGGAGGCTCCTGTGGAGCGTAAACACCAACATGGACCTGTTGGGCTGAATGGCCTATTTCTGTGCTGTAAATACTATGTAATCCTGTGTCAGTGTTGAACCATGCACTGCCATATTGTGAAGAAATCTGATTTGCGACATCTCATTTTTTTCATTACTAGGGTGTAAACATTGTTTCCCATCAAATAATGGGATTCATCTCAAGGGCATATGAACATAAGTTGAAATAAGTCATTTCAAACATATGCAGATCATTGTTAAGCCATGTTTGGAATATCGTGTGCCATTTGAGGAAATAATTTATGCTTCGGCCTTCTGACAAAAGCTAGGAGCATGTTCAGGTTGAGCGTCCCGAATCCAGCAACCTCGGGACTGAGGCCGAGCCAGTTTTCAGGTTTTTCTGGACTTCGGAACGTGTTTCTGATGTCCGAAGTCCGGAAACGCCAGAGCCCAGGTTGCGATATTTCCGGACTTCGGACATCAGAAACACGTGCCGAGTCTGGAAATGCCTGGGCCCAGGTTGTGCTATTTCCGGTTTTTGGTAAGCCTCCCTTAGGGTGTCCGGATTCCGGAACATTTTACGGATTCCAGACCCCTGTCACCAATCGCCCAGGAGTCCGGATTCTGGAACATCCGTAATTTCAGAACTCCGGATTTGGGACGCTCAACCTGTATCAGGAAATTGCAAACCCCAGTCCACGATTTTCCATCCAACAAAATTCATGGTGCGCAATGTCCCAATGTTTTCCTTTATATTTATTTGCAGGATGTGGGCAATGCTGGTACACCCACCTTTTTTGCCCATCCCAAATGGCTTAATAGGGCACTTCAAAGGGCATTGACAATCAACCACACAGTGTGGAACTGGAGTCACGTACCTGGCCAGATCAGGTCAGGGTGGCAAGTTCGTTTCTTAGAAGCACTGGATTTTATTGTGAATTTTTTTGTGCTGGCTCGCAACCAGATTTATTGCACCATCATCCCTGACGTGAATCTTGTCATTCATGTAGAAATGACTTATGAAATGATACTGGGCGGCCTGCTGGTGGCGCTTTCCAGGGAGAGTATAAATACTCGGGCATGGGCCCATCTTGCTCAGGACATTCTTTAACAGGAACTAGTGAAGGACACAACTAGATCTCCATGTTGAAAAACAGTTGATTAAAGCCTTGTTTAATACTTAGACCAAGTGCCTAGTAGTTTTCTTACGTCAATCCCTTTTGTCAGTTAATCACTACTGCCATCCACCCTATCGCAGACCTCCCTTCCCCCCTTTCCCTGCCTCTGTACTTGTTTAAAACCTGTTACATCTTCCAATTCTGACGAAAGGTCATCGACCTGAAACATTGGCCTGGAAATTGCGGTCGGAGGCTTGCCGCCCGCAGACGCCTCCGAACCTCAAGAAAACTCCGTACTTATCTGCTGCCTCTGGCGCTTCGGACTCTTGCGGTCCTGGGCCTGCAGGCGTACGCCTGCCTAAAGGCCCATGTATCCCAGGGGTGCAGGCGGTTCACAAGCGTCACTGGGATCACGTGGGCCAGGCCAACCAATAACAACCATTTACATACGGAATCCCCATAAGCATAATAGAAATCACCTAAAAAATACAATTTCACAACACTGAAATAAAAATAAATGGTCACAAATTCAAAATTAATTAAAATACCATTTAATTAAACATTTAAAATAAAAATTTAATTTTTGAAAAATAAATTTAAACATTTTTAACCGGGACAAAATTGACCTAAACAAATTTTAACTGTAAGTGAATGTTTACATCACTTTTTAAAATTTATTTTAACATTTATTTAAACCCTTAAAAAAAAGGCCTTGCGCCTGCTTTTACCAGGCGTAAGGGTTTGGTGGGTATTCGCTGGGCAGTAGTTGGGCAAATAGTCTAACTCTGCGGCAACAAAAGTGAATTTCCAGCGGATGGGTACGATCTGCCAGGGAGAAACTTGACAGATCACAAGTTTCGGGTTTTCGCGCATGTGCATCGCACGCGGAAGCCCAGAACTAGCGGGGCGCTAACAATGGCGTACGCTGTGCATACGGCGTCATCAGCCTCGGAAAAACCTGTCCATTAACTCTGTTTCTCTCTTCACAGATGCTGCCTGACCTGTGGAGTATTTTCAGCATTTTTGTGTATATATACCAGATTTATTGAATTCAAATTTGTCATGGTGGGATTTATACTCAAAACTTCTGGTTGCTGATCCAGTACTGTACCATTGCACTCCTGCACCCAATATGTGCTGCTAGAATACGTTGGAAGCACTGAAGTGGAAAATCCTTCTTTAAGTGAACTGGAGAGGGTTTAGGAAAGAGTGTTAAGCTGATTCCAACACCTACGATGGTTGTGGTGGTTGGAGGGCAATCA
This sequence comes from Somniosus microcephalus, assembly GCF_052327205.1. NCBI lineage: Eukaryota > Metazoa > Chordata > Chondrichthyes > Squaliformes > Somniosidae > Somniosus > Somniosus microcephalus. The sequence continues at coordinate 207,352,374 of NC_140996.1, read as the reverse complement.
TCACAGCCCCAGGACATCGCTGCAGGAGCTCCACAGGGTAGTGTCCTAGGCCCAACCATCTTTAGCTGCTTCATCAATGACCATCCCTCCAACATAAGGTCAGAAATGGGAATGTTCGCTGATGACTGCACAGTGTTCAGCGCCATTCACAACTCCTCAGATAATGAAGCAGTTCATGCCCACATGCAACAAGACCAGGACGATGTTCAGGCTTGGGCTGATAAGTGGCAGGTAACATTCGCACCACACAAATGCCAGGCAATGACTATCTCCAACAAGCAAGAGTCTGACCACCGCCCCTTGACATTCAACGGCATTACCATCACCGAATCCCCCACCATCAACATCCTGGGGGTGACCGTTGATCAGAAACTTAACTGGACGAGCCACATAAATACTGTGGCAACAAGAGCAGGTCAGAGGCTGGGTATTCTGTGGCGAGTGTCTCACTTCCTGACTCCCCAAAGCCTTTCCACCATCTACAAGGCACAAGTAAGGAGTGTGATGGAATACTCTCCACTTGCCTGGATGAGTGCAGCTCCAACAACACTCAAGAAGCTCAACACCATCCAGGACAAAGCAGCCCGCTTGATTGGCACCCCATCCACACCACCTTAAACATTCACTCCCTTCACCACTGGCGTACCGTGGCTGCAGTGTGTACCATCTACAAGATGCACTGCAGCAAGTCGCCTCCCAAACCCGCGACCTCTTCCACCTAGAAGGACAAGGGCAGCAGGCGCATGGGAACACCACCACCTCCAAGTTCCCCTCCAAGTCACACACCATCCTGACTTGGAAATATATCACCGTTCCTTCATCGTCACTGGGTCAAAATCCTGGAACTCCTTCCCTAACAGCACTGCGGGAGTACCTTCACCACACGGACTGCAGCAATTCAAGAAGGTGGCTCACCACCACTATCTCAAGGGCAATTAGGGATGGGCAATAAATGCTGGTCTTGCCAGCGACGCCCACATCCCGGAACAAATAAAAAGTGAATTGGAGAGGGTTTAGGAAAGAGTGATAAGCTGATTCCAACACTTACGATTCTAAATAACAAACAGTTACTCATAAATCTGAACAAAATAATTTTTCAGTGTCAACACAGCATGAAAACCATGCTCCTAAGAAAGCTCACTGCTCCCTCACCTCCACTCGACCAACTCTGGCAACACCTTCAGTCGCCACAGCCCTGGAATAAACTTGGGAGACTCCCCACCTTCAAAATCTCTCTTCAACTACACCTTCGGCCACCACTCCTCTAATCTTCTCCCAGATTCTGCTCAATCTTATTTAATTTCCTGTGAAGTACCTTTGGATCTGTTACTTTGTTTGCAGGCATTATCCTAGTGCAAGTTGCTGTGAACACTTTTTCTGCTATAAGTTAAAATTGAACGATCTTCAATTAAAATCAGATGGACCAGAGCACACCTACTTGAGATCTAAACACAACGGCCCGGTTTTTGCGATAGGAATAACGGTGCACCATTGTAAGAGAGTAAATCGGGATCCCCGGCCGGCCACAGATAAACCTGGACAGCAGGTTAAATTCGAGGCTTCTAGCCTCATAAGAATATTTAAAGTGCCAACCCGCCTTCTGGGAGCCACTTGGTTGTCCGCCATCCGCCCTCTGTCCTGTTCCCCCTCCATTAAACCTGGAAGTGGGCAGGTTGGGGGTGGGTTGGGATCAGGATTCACATTTTTAGCACTTTAACCTCCCACCCGACCCCAACCCGCCCGTTTTTGGGGGTTAAATTCCCCCCCCCCCGCGTGTCTCTGTGATTGGTTGAAGAGCCTCGCTCTTTCTTTCCCTGCTTACACACGCCACAGAACCCCTGCAGAGGGCGCCGCGCTGGATCAGACGCCGGATTAGAGCAAGTCTCCGCTCAGAAAGCCCAAGAAAACTTTGTGGGCAACCGTCAGCGAGGTGAACAGCGAGCACCGTTCCTTCGCCGCTGACCACAAAATCTGGGCCAACAAGTGGTTTCCAAACAATTGTGCTCCCTCCTGCTTAGTCTCCCCATAGTCTACACACCTGGTAAATGAAACCATCACTATACATACTGCTCTTGATCTTTGAGATTCTGAGAAAATGAACAATTTTTTATTGTCCCCTTTGTGACTTTTTGTTTTCTTTCTAACCTAACACAGTTCTTCTGTATTCCATTAACAAATATTTCATTTAAAGTATGTACGCAGTGGTAGTTGTCTTGTTGAAATAGGTATCGTAGAGATATCTATGTTGAAAAGGGTTTCTCCATTGGGTTCAGCCGTGACTCACTTTAACAGTGTTGTGGTATATAGATAATAATGATGCAGGACAAGAGGAATCTTCACTGCTAATTAACATGGAGCTTTATAATTTGGGCCCCTAAAGACAGATTAGGGCTGGGAGTAAAAACAGAAAATGCTGGAAACACTCAGCAGATCAGGCAGCATCTGTGGAGAGAGAAACAGAGTTAACATTTCAGGTTGATGACCCTTCATCAGAACTGGAAAAAGCTGGAGATGGAACAAGTTTTTAAGCGAGTGTAAGGGGCAGGGAAAGGGGGGAGGAGAGGAAAGAACAAAAGGGAAGGCCTGTGATAGGATGGAAGGCAGGAGAGATTAAGAGACAAAAGGGATGATGGTGCAAGGGAAAAGGAGATGGTAATGGGACAAGTTAAGAAACAAAAGATGGCTCTAGATGAAGTGTAAATGGCGATGGCAGAATGAAAGACCGTTGCCATGTGAGAGAGAGAAAAATAATGGAAAAGAAAGATAGGGGCTGAGGTTATAGTCTGAAATTGTTGAACTCGATGTTGAGTCCAGAAGGCTGTAAAATTCCTAATCGAAAGATGAGGTGCTGTTCCTCGAGCTTACGTTGAGCTTCATTGGAACAGTGTAAGACGCCGAGGCCTGAGTGGGAGTGGAGCGGAGAATTAAAGTGACAGGCGACTGGAAGCTCGGGGTCACCCTTACGGACTGAACAGAGGTGTTCCGCAAAGCAGTCACCCGATCTGCGTTTGTTCTCCCCAATGTAGAGGAGACCACATTGTGAGCAGCGAATACAGTATACTAAATTGCAAGTAGTAGGGCTGGGAGTGTAGTGGTCATGATATCAGACTAGCAGCCCTGAGATTATCTACCATAGCAAGTTGTGAAAATGATTTTGATAAATCTTGTTAATGTACGGGCCCAACTATTATCGCTATCTGGTATGGGCTAGATGAGCCTCTAATCTGTGGTTGACTCTTAATACCCTCAATGTTCTCCATGTTAAAGGTTCCACTGCTGCTTTTGCAAGGCAATAAATTTAACATTTCCTACATCCTGAGCGCAAGTAAAAAGATAAAGGCCCGGATTTTGCGGTGGGTAATGATGGCGAACTGTCAGCGTTCACCGTCATTACTGTAAAGTCTATAGGTTGTGCAGTAAATAACTTCAGAGACTTTAGAAGTACAAACAAAACAGGTCTTTACTATTCAGAGGTCTGGGCGATTTTCTGATCTAGTTAACGTATCACAACCCTTATATACTGGTGTGGTCACTATCGGTATTACAGTATACATGAGCCAATAAATAGTGCCACCCTAAAGTAGTGCTCTTAAAGGTGAACGGTCACATTCTATAGTTCCCTTAAAGGTAAACGGTTACATACACAACAATTACCCCTCTGAAACTGACCGTAACTTCAGGATTTAGTGCGTGCGCATATAAACATGGAAATCCTGAAGTTGTGGTCAGTCATTCACTGCTCCGACACTGGCTGCACTGTGGACACCCCCCTCCTCCCGCCCCACCCTCCCCCTGCCACAATAGCTGGCAATTAGTGAAATCAGTGAAACTGACAAAAACTTGGGCTTTTCCGCGCTAATATCGCTGTTAAATGGGTCAGACAGCATCTGTGGAGCAAGAAACAAAGTTAACGTTTCAGGTCGTTGACCTTCGTTCTGAACTCAGACCTGAAACGTTGGCCGGAATTTTCTGGAAGGTCAGCGGTCGGGATCGGTGGTGGGTCAGGTGGGAAATTTGATATTTTCGGGAACCCGCTGTCAACTCACTCCTACGCACCTTTCCCAATATCAGGTCTGTCAGAGCTGACCAGACCCGACACGCAGCAGCGGGCTACCCAATTCAGGTAATTAGTGGCTTGTTTAGAGCCACTCAAGAATGATTTTCAACTTACCTTTTGCATTTGACTGTTCGCCCATGGGATCCACGCTGGTCGTTGACCACGTCTGTCAAGCTGAGGCAGGAGTTCAGTGACCATTGAATCAGCTGTTGAGTTGACAGCTTGAAATGTCCAGTAAAAGCTCCCACCTTACAGAGATATCTTCCCTTAGCCACAAGTTCTTCCTCACTGCATTTCCACAACAGATTCACCATGCTGCAAGTCTTTACACAAGTCTCCATCCAGACTGACCTCATTACCTCTCTCACCGTTGACAGATCGCTTCTGTCATCTCTACTTCACCTGCCATCTATTCCATCAGCATGGGTGCCCTTTACACTGTCTCACCTTGGTCCTCAGAATCCCACCATGATCAGTCCCAACACCAGCAGCACCAGGCACACCAGCAGCACCAACAACAACAACACCAACCTTCTCCACAATCACCTGATGCTGCACAGGACAAAGGGCATCAGCACCCAACCACATTGCTGCCCGGGTGCAAGGGATGGCCTCACCATGGCCAGATTGACCTCACCTGTCGTTGTACACCCTGGCTGCCACATGATGTGCCAGGTTGGCACCACCCCACACCAACACCATAAAACATCCCTACAATGCCCAAGCCATTCCTTTCACATTCATCACCATTGCGGGGGGTACCGTTACGTCTCACCATTCACTGCAACTCACTAAGACACTTCCAAAGGGGCACATAAACCTGTCCAAGAACGTAAAATGTTGAAAATAAAGGTCTCAATGTTTGACACCACATTAACAGAAACTTTACATGAACATTGGATAAAACACCCAAGTGGCTACCCTTGTGTGTTGTTAGTTGGTATGATTGGACTAGGATGAGTATGAAGGGTGGCTAGTGAGATGGGGATGTGATAATATAGATAGAGAGGGATGGGTGGAGGTCCAAGGTAGGTTGGTGTGAGTAAGGATGAGCAAGAATAGGGTAGGGAAGGCAGAGTGATGGGAATGTGATGAGAGGCACGGCAGGATGAGGTTGAGTATGGCTTTGTACTAACGTTTTGTGATCTACTGAGATCATTGAAATGTTTGCGGCACTGCACCCAGTTCCTCCTGACCACATCCCTGCTTGTGCCCTCCTCTGCAATGTGCAACCAGGCTGTGTGAATCTGCTGGGGAGGTCTCTTCCGCCCATGGGAAGGGAAGAGGACCTCCTTGCGTGCTGTGACTCCCTCCATAAGCCTATGGAGGGAGTCATGGGAGAGCCTGGGTGCAGCCCTGCACCTCTGTGCAGTGCTTGTCAGTGTTTGCAGCACCTCAATGCAGTAGAACACTGACAGCACAAATGTCAAAATAAATTTGGACATGATCCCTTGAAGGAAACCGGCTGATAACGTGTCATGAAATGACGTCACCAAACCCGCTTCCTCTAATTGGCCGGGAAACGTGCTGGGCGGGCTTAACAAACCCCATCAAGGGAAATTCATTTCACAGAGTGGGATGAACCCACCACCAATGTTCCTGGCCAAAGTGGCCATTAATAGATCCAGTCAGTGGGCAGTCGAGGGGGTCGTCCGGCCCAATTGCCTGCCTCTCTTCCGCGGCTATGTTCGCGCCCGGGTGGCCCTGGAGATGGAGCACACGGTGTCCGCCGGCACACTTGAGGCCTGCCGAGACCAGTGGGCGCCGTGGGGACTTGAGTGCATCGTCACCCCGGCAAACCAAATTTTAATTTAATTTGTTAAGTTTTATTTAAAGTTTTGTTAAGTTACAGTTAATTTACAGTTAATTTGGTTCAACAAAAGAGGAACACTGATGCTGCCTGCCATGGACCCGCCGAGGTGAGCAAAATCTCGGCCGTTAACTTTGTTTCTCTCTCCACAGAGGCTGCCTGACCTGCTGAGTATTTCCAGCATTTTCTGTTTTTATTTCAGATTTCCAGCATCCGCAGTATATTGCTTTTGTATCGCTGTTAAATGCCCCATTAAATGTTAAGCCTCATTAGATTAGGTGTAAAAGGGGTTTTAACAGCGTATTGGCTGCTAAGCAAATGTTCTGGCCCTGAAAAGCTAATTTTTATATTTGTGGAGTGTCAAATTCTTCCACTATGATAGAAGTTATAGGGAGAAAAATTTGGCTGCTTTGCGCCTCCCATTAGCGTCCCGAGGGCACTAACAGGGCACAAAGCAACTAGTGCCTGGGCGTGGTGCCACTGACACCTCCCACAAAATTCAGCGGGAGGTTAGCCGCGGCGGTAGCCAGTAGCACCCCGCGGCGCTGTGCCTCCGGTGAAGACATCATCGCCGTGCGCAGCGCCCTGCTCGCACCCCGGCATCAAGCTTGGCTCACGCCCCCTGACCTACCACCAGACGTTATGTCCAACAGGGTCAGGGGGGCGTGTTTTTGACACGGCGGTGATAATTCAAAGGCAGGTGCCGGGCGGGGCGCTGGCCGCGATCCGTCTTTAGTGCTGGGCTCTTTTGCCAGCACCCCACTCCCCGGTGGTCCAGCAGGGCCCCAGTGCATGCTGCGCTAGTCCCCTCCCCTTTAATCAGGGGAGGGAGGCCTGCAGTACCGTGGCGTGCGCTTGATGCTGCTGCACGTAGCGCCGCGATATTGAATGGTGTTATGTTCATTAATAACTAGTCATTTTCATTATGAACAGCTAGCTTCTAGCTAGTCACTTTATTCATGCCATGAGGACTTCTACAGCATCCATCTTGACTACTGCCTTCTGGGTAGCCTAGTGCATCGTGGGTAGCCCCACTCTTATATACATACAGCTCCACCTAGTGTACCATTCTAGAATGACATGTTACTGATCATTACATCCCCCTTTCTTTGAGGTTAAACAAAATCAGTATCAATCAATATCAATCAATCATAACGACATAAACATCTTCACAACAGTCAATACATTTTCAATATAGTTTTCTTTGTATTCAAAGATTAAGTCTATCAGGCTTTTTTACTTCACGTGTGGATCTTCTCAGCACGGGTAAGTCTGATGTGTTTTCATGAGAGCCTGTATCTGTGTTTGTGTTAGATTGTTCTGGTGGCGATTGACAAGATTCAGTTTCGGCATTGTCATTGATTTGCTCTTGGATAGTTTCTTGTGTTTTCAGGAGGGAACGACGGTTCCTCTTGAGAATCTGTCCTTCCTCAGTTCAAACAGTGTATGACCTTGGTCCTACTTCCTCAAAAACTGTAGCTTTCCTGTTCCATGCATCTGGATCCTCAATCCTGACAACATCATCCCTTGTCAATGGTTTTAGAGTTTTGGATGACTTGTCATAGTATGATTTCTGTTTCAGCTTTAACAGTTGAAGTCTCTGTCTCAGTTCCTTACTCAGCTTTTCTTTTGCACAGCAGGGTAGCGTAGTGCGCAACTTGCGACCCATTAGGAGTTCAGCAGGTGAAGAACCAGAGTCTAAAGGTGAGGCTCGGTAGCTCAGCAGGGCAAGATAAGGATCAGACTTGCTTTCTGTCGCTTTCTTCAGTAGCTGTTTGAGAACTTGAACGCCTTTTTCTGCCTTACCATTCGACTGAGCATACAGAGGACTGGATGTGATGTGTTGAAAGTCATAATGTGCTGCAAACTGTTGCCACTCCTTACAGTTGAAGCACGGACCATTGTCGCTAACGGCAATCCTGGGAATTCCATGTCTGGCGAAGATGGATTTAGCATGCATTATGACACTGCTTGCTGTGGTGCTTGAGAGCAGCGCCATCTCAGGATAGTTAGAATAGTGGTCAATCACTATTAGATATTCTTTACCATTCAAATGAAAAAGGTCCATACCAACCTTTTGCCATGGTGCTGTTGGTAAGTCAGCTACTATCATTGGTTCCTTTGTTTGTTTGTTTTGGTGTTTCTGACATGTCTCACATTTGCCTATCATGTTCTCAATGTTCTTATTTATGCCAGGCCAATAAACAGTGTCTCTTACGATAGCAAAATACTGCGGATGTTGGAAATCCGAAATAACAACAGAAAATGCTGGAAAAACTCAGCAGGTCAGGCAACATCCGTGGACAGAAATTTGAGTTGACGTTTCGGGTCGAACCCTTCTTCAGAACTGGAAAGAAAAGATAGATCGGAGGCAGGGCTGCGATCGGACAAAAGAATAAAAGAAACAAAAGAAGTAAAAAAGAGACAATAAAAGGTGTTAGAAGCTAGACGAGATGGTAATAGGCTGAGATTGGGTGTGAAGTGTACTGGCAGGGCAAGGGATAGCTGCCAGGTGTGAGAGCGAAACAAAAGGAAAGGGGGGGGGGAAAGGAGTGGAAAAATTACAAAAAAAAATGAAATAGGGGCCGAGGTTATGATCTGAAATTGTTGAACTCGATATTGAGTCCGGAAGGCTGCAGAGTGCCTAATCGGAAGATGAGGTGCTGTTCCTCGAGTTTATGTTGAGCTTCCGTGGAACAATACAAGAGGCCAAGGACGGTGAGGTCCGAGTGGGAATGGAGCGTTGAATTAAAATGACAGGCGACCGGAAGCTCGGGGTCACCCTTACGGACTGAACGGAGGTGTTCCGCAAAGTGGTCACCCAATCTGCGTTTGGTCTCCCCAATGTAGAGGAGACCGCATCGTGAGCAGCGAATACAATATACTAGATTGCGAGAAGTACAAGTAAATCGCTGTTTCACCTGGAAGGGGTGTTTGGGGCCCTGGACAGTGGGAAGGGGGGAGGTATAGGGGCAGGTGTTACATCTCCTCCGCTTGCACGGGAAGGTGCCAGGCGAAGGGGAAGGGCTGTTTGGGGTGATAGAGGAGTGGACTAGGGTGTCTCGGAGGGAGCGGTCCCTGCGGAATGCTGAAAGGGGAGGGGAGGGGAAGATACGTTTGGTGGTGGGATCACTTTGGAGGTAGCGGAAATGCCGGAGGATGATCCGTTGAATGTGGAGGCTGGTGGGGTGAAAGGTGAGGACAAGGGGAACCCTATCGTGGTTCCTGGAGGGAGGGGCAGGGGTGAGGGCAGAAGTGCGGGAGATAGAACGGACATGGTCGAGGGCAGTGTCAACCACGGTAGAGGGGAATCCTCGGTTGCGGAAAAAGGAAGACATGTCTGAAGCACTGGTGTAGAAGGTGGCATCGTCGGAGCAGATACGGCGGAGGCGGAGAAACTGGGAGAATGGAATAGAGTTCTTACAGGAAGTGCGGTGGGAGGAAGTGTAGTCCAGGTAGCTGTGGGAGTCAGTGGGGTTGTAGTGAATATTGGTTGATAACCTATCCCAGAGATGGAGACGGAGAAGTCGAGGAAGGGAAGGGAAGAGTCAGAGATGGACCATGTGAAGGTGAGGGAAGGGTGGAAATTGGAGGCAAATTGAATGAAATTGTCAAGTTCGGGGCGAGAGCAGGAAACGGCACCAATACAGTCATCAATGTATCGGAAAAAGAGGTGAGGGAGGGGACCTGAGTCGGACTGGAACAAAGATTGTTCCACATAGCCCACGAAAAGGCAGGCATAGCTAGGACCCATGCGGGTACCCATGGCAACACCTTTGATTTGGAGGAAATGAGTGGAGTTAAAGGAGAAGTTGTTCAATGTGAGAACAAGTTCAGCCAGGCGGAGGAGGGTGGTGGTGGATGGGGACTGGTCGGGCCTCTGTTCAAGGAAGAAGCAGAGCGCCCTCAGGCCATCCGGGTGGGGGATGGAGGTGTAGAGGGATTGTACGTCCATGGTGAAAAGGAAGCAGTTGGTGCCTCGGCCCCTATTTCATTTTTTCTTGTAATTTTTCCACTCCTTCCCCCCCCCCCTTTCCTTTTGTTTCGCTCTCACACCTGGCAGCTATCCTTTGCCCTGCCAGTACACTTTACACCCAATCTCAGCCTATTATCATCTCGTCTAGCTTCTAACACCTTTTATTGTCTCTTTTTTACTTCTTTTGTTTCTTTTATTCTTTTGTCCAATCGCAGCCCTGCCTCCGATCTATCTTTTCTTTCCAGTTTTGAAGAAGGGTTCGACCCGAAACGTCAAGTCAAATTTCTGTCCACGGATGTTGCCTGACCTGCTGAGTTTTTCCAGCATTTTCTGTTGTTAAACAGTGTCTCTTGCTCTCCTTTTGCATTTTTCAATTCCAAGGTGTCCCTCATGAATCCTTTTTAGCATGTCTTGACGTAGAGCCTGTGGAATGAATATTCTGTTCTGTTTTAGTAATAGTCCACTTGCGACACTTAACTCTGACCTGATGTGATAGTACTTTGGACAGGAACCTTTTGGCCAACCATGATGAATGTTCTCTATTACTGTTTGTAACACTGTGGCCTAGAAATTCATTGTAGCCACTTTTGGGGCGGTAAAGTCGGGCAGCCGCTAAAGTTTGCGCCCGGCGCAAAATCGAGGCCACCTCTCCGATATTCATTAGCTTCGCCCTAGGAGTTTGCTCGAGCGCTAAAAACTGGCACTGCATGCCTCTCTTTAGGCGCTAAGCCGGAGGTGCTGAGCGAGAGCGCCCAGGCCGGGCGCAGCGCAGGTGCGGCCATCTCGTGATTGACAGCAGACACCCTGGCGCCGGCCAGCTCTTAAGGGGGAAGGGTCGACTTGGTCTGTTGCCACGCCCTGGATAGTGGAGCCCTCCAGCTAGGCCTGAACACTGCTGCTGGACCCAAATGGCGCCTGAAGCCATGCAGAAGGCACGTGAACGAGCGCAGCGCTTCTCAGAGCTTGATCTGAGTGTGCTGGTTGGTGCTGTGGAGAAGAGGCGCCATATTTTGTACCCGGACAATGGCAGGAAGGCGCCGGTCCACGTCTGCCGGAGAGCCTGGAGGCATGTCGCCAGCAAGGTGTCAGCCAACAGCGAGGTCCCCAGGAGCGGTGTCCAATGCCGCAAAAAGTTTAATGACCTCACTCGGATTGTCAGGGTGAGTACCCTTTCCAGTGTCCTCCTCATCCTTGCATGTGCACCTCACATTATGGGCAAAGGGACCTGAAAGCCCTAATGGCCAGCCCTAATGCAGCAGCTATGGGACAGGCATGAACATCAATTGCACATTCTGCACTTAACACACTGGCCAAGCTATTCCACCATGGGAGCCAGTGCACACAAGATCAGGGCTACACACTGGCCAGGCTATTCCACCATGGGAGGCAGTGCACACAAGATCAGGGCGACACACTGGCCAGGCTATTCCACCATGGGAGGCAGTGCACACAAGATCAGGGCGACACACTGGCCAGGCTATTCCACCATGGGAGGCAGTGCACACAAGATCAGGGCTACACACTGTACTTAGAGGCCGTCCTTTCTCTTGGAGGCCAAGCTGGCCAATAATAAGAAAAGCCGGACTGCGACCGGGGGAGGCCGACCCCAGATCCAGCTGCTCACCGAGCTGCAACATCGCGTGGAGTGCATCATGGGTGGCCGGGTGATTGGCCCCGTTGCATGTGGAGATGCCGACCCTGTTCTGGGCACCAATGGTAAGGACATCACCTTTTGGACTTCTCTCGTCCCACTTGCGCATCAGATCTACATCCTTTGACACTGTCCGACCAATGCGCTGAATGCCACCACTCATGCATCCCTCGCCGACGCCCTCTCCTCACTCTAAAGCTACTCTTGTGCCTTCCTGCTTTCAGATGGTGAGGAGGAGGTCCCTGAACTTGCCAGTGACAGCCCCTCAGAAGAGGAGGAGGAGGAGGAGCAAGAGGAAGGCGGCCCATCAGGGGAACCCTCGGCCGCGGCAACCCATGCGAATGTAGGGGACACGTCTTCCCTGGAGGGGAGCGTGGCGGAAGTGTCGGAGGGGAGGGGAGCTCATGGGACCTGCGGCCTGCAGAAACGCGGGAGGGGGGTGGAAGCTCAGCGGCCTTCTCCCCAGAGGGGGGAAGGGTCGGAGGGGAGTCCAATTGCTGGGCCCAGCGGCGTCCAGCAACGCAGGAAGGGTCGGCCAGCTCGGCGGCCTTCTCCCCAGAGGGGGGAAGGGTCGGAGGGGAGTCCAATTGCTGGGCCCAGCGGCGTCCAGCAACGCAGGAAGGGTCGGCCAGCTCGGCGGCCTTCTCCCCAGAGGGAGAGTCCGGCCTCCAGTCCGGAGATGGTCTTCGCCGAGGAGATGGAACGCCTCCGCGGACTCGGAGCGCCGACACACGGAGCTCATGGGGGTAGTGGCACGGTTGCCTGAGGCCATCGAGTCCCTCTCTCGGAGTGTGACCGACGTCAGGGCCTCACAGGCCATCAGTTTGGCGGAATTCAGGGCAGAGCAGGCAGCGAGTCGGGCGGCATTCGGGGCAGATCAGGCAGCGAGTCGGGCGGCATTCGGGGCAGCTCAGGCAGCGAGTGGGCAGCTGATCAGTGGTGCCGTGCAGTCACTGGGTGCTCTGATGAGGTCACTGAACAGGTCAACACGGGCACTCACTGCTGCCACACTCGCTGTGTCAGCCAGGCATCGCCAGGGCACCCGGCGCGCTGCAGCAGCACAGCGGTCTGTCCCTCGGCAGATTGGTGCGCATGCTGCAGTGCTGGCCCGGGCGAGTGCCAGTGTCTCAGGCGACCAGCGAGCGCCTGCCATCCACCAGCTTGCCCCCATTCCTCCAGCCACCACTGCCACTCCCCCAGTGGAGCTGCCAGGAGCTGCTGCAGCGACTGATGCTGGCCAGCCACAGCTGCAGCATTCAACAGCCGCCCGCTCGACGGCCAGACCTCGACTAGGCCGACCCCCAAGGGCATCTGCCGTCACGACATGTGCCCCTCAGGAGCCTGCCCCCAGCCTTGCAGCAGCCAATGGCCTTACTTTGAGGAGGAGCAGCAGGGCGGGCAGGGGCCACACAAAGATGGCCAAGGCATCGCCCTAGCGGGCCAAAAAGTCGAATGTGTGGCCAGTTGTGTTTGTTTTTTGAGGCCGAGAATTGGATGTTTGTTTTTTGAAGGCCGAGAATTGGATGTTTGTTTTTTGAAGGCCGAGGATGTGATGTTTGTTTTTTACGAAGGCCGAGGATGACGGCCATTTTAGTTGCACTGTTTTGTTAATCCTCTCCAGGTTGTGGGAGCGAGTAATGTGTTTGAGTGTTTTTTGGGGGTTTCGTCTGTTTTTGGTTTTCATGTGGGAAGGGCCCTGAGTTTGTACAATAAAGCATTTTATTTATTAACATTGTCCATGTTTGATCTTTGAAGTGTTTGTTGCCTTAACCGGCTGAGGGCTTGCGGAGCGGCTGCAATCATGTTCTTTCATTGGCACAAGCCATTCCCTGACAGGGGGCCTAGAAGTGACGTTCAATAAGCCGCCGACGGGCGGCCCTTGGACCTTCTGCCTCCCTCCTGGGCTGGTACTCCTCGTCCTCCTCCTCCTCATGCTCCTCCTGCTCCTCTTCCTGAGGTGGTGGTCCAACGTGAGGTGGCAGTGCCTGAGTCCTGCGGATAGCCAGGTTGTGCAGCATGCAGCAAACGACGACGAATTGGGAGACTCGCTCCTGCGAATACTGGAGGGCTCCCCCGGAGCGATCAAGACAGCGGAACCGTTGCTTGAGGACGCCGATTGTTTGTTCTATGATGTTCCTAGTCGCTTGATGGCTCTCTTTGTATGCCTCTTCAGCAGGGGTCGTGGGCGCGCGGAGCGGGGTCATGAGCCAGGTACACAAAGGATAGCCTTTGTCTCCGATAAGCCATCCTCTTGGGTGAGGCTGTGCCTGGAACATGTCAGCCACAGTTGTCTGTCGCAGGATAAAGGCATCGTGGCTGCTGCCTGGAAAGCGGGCATTGACAGCTAGGATGCGCTGCCTGTGGTCACACACCAGCTGTACGTTGAGGGAATGGTAGCCTTTCCGGTTGCGGTAATCCTCGGCATGCTCCAGAGGTGCCCGCAAAGCCACATGCATGCAGTCAATGGAGCCCTGCACCATGGGGAAGCCCGCTATTCTTGCAAATCCCACTGCACGCTGCTGCTGCTTGTCCAGGGTCATGGGGAAGGAGATGAATTGATGTCTCCTTCTGAAAAGGGCATCGGTCACCTGGCGGATGCAGCAATGCACGGCGAACTGGGAGATGTTAGCGATGTCCCCAGCAGCGGATTGGAAGGAGCCGGTGGCATAGAAGTTGAGAGCCACCGTCACCTTCACTGCCACCGACAGAGACGTCCTGCGCATCAGCTGTGGCTGCAGATCTCTGTGAAGCAGCTGGCAGATGTCTGCAACCACCTCCCTTCTGAATCGCAGCCTCCTAACACACATCACGGCAGACATGGTCAGATAGGAGGACTGCTGGCGGTATACCCTGGGTGGGTAAGGCCTCAGTTGGCGACACCTGTTGCCCCCTCTGCATCTAGCCAGGGCTGCCACTCTCTCACGGCGTCTGTAAGCCCTTCTGGCATAAGGCTGAAAGTCAGCGTTGGCACCCAATGCAGCCCCCATTATATGCTGGCAAACACTGAGCTCTCAATGAAGGCAAAGATAATTGCTAAGCTCTGGCCTGAGCCAAAAATACCTGTCCTAGTGTTGGTCCAAACCAGTAAGCTCTCCTCCTTGGTCTCTCTCCAAAAAACCGTTGCACAAGAGTGAATGCTGCAAAATAGCTGGCCTTTATAGTGCAGGGTAAGTGCCCTTTAATTAGCGCTCCCCACGGCCCGCCTCGGCTGTGTACCGTTCCACTTCACAGTCGTTAGGGCCGCCCGGCGCACAATGGGCCGACGCGAGTGAAGTTCCGGTTCGGGGCGCACAAAGGGCGTTGCACTAGGAAATGACGTCATGATCTGCGCGCGCAGCAGGGCGCGCGCTAAGACTTTGCGCCGGCGCTAAATGTGTACTGAAGTTGGGGCGAGGCGCAGATCGTGCTGCGCCCGGGCGCTAAGCACCTAGCGCTCGAGATCTACTCCTCCTAAGGCGCTAACCGTTGGCGCGCCCAACTGAATTTCTAGGCCTGTATCTTTTACTGTTTCTTCTGCTATTTGCTTTGATTTTGTGTCTGACACGGGCAGCGCAGCAGTGACCATACTCACATGAACATCCACGTCTTCTTCAGTAGAGCTCACATGACTCATTGTGGGTGCTCGGGATAGTGCATCTGCTAACACTATGGGCTGGATTTTGCTACGGGGGCGGGTTGGGGTCGTGTTCCCCACATTTCGTGTTTCCCACACGAATCCTGAACGATGTGGGAAATTGATGCAATTTTGATTTTATAGCCCAATTGATTCCCCACGTGTGGGAACCCCTAGCTGGAGAGCTTTTCAGGTGGGAAGCTCGCCTCCGATGACATCATCACTGCTGCTTCATTTAAGGGCTTCCACAAGCCTTGCTCACTTCAGCAGACTGCCAAGCTTCTGGCCCTGGCAGCTGCTGCTACCATCATCAATCATGGTGACACATCGGAGTAAGGCATCCCCCAGAGTTGACGAGCCAGCCCTCCAGGCATTGGTGGAGGGAGCGACAGAGAGCAGGGAGGTGCTCTTCCCCTCCTCAGGGAGGAAGAAGCCACCCCAGCAAACCAAGGCTGTGTGGCTGAGGGTGGCAGAGCAGGTGAACGCCAGCTCGAATACCAGCAGAACATGGATCCAGTGTCGGAAACGCTTCCATGACCTTCTGCGCACTGGAAAAGTGAGTATCATGTTCCCATCACTCTTAATCTGATCCCCATTGCCTTTCCTCACCAGCTCTCAGCTTTACCAATCTCTTCCTCCACATCCCACTTGACACTGACATCCATGCACCCTTTCCCACTCCCTCTCTCTCTATGGTCACATTCACCTAACTAATGGACTATGCAGCCCTCACACTCCCTATCACTGTCATGCTATGAAAACAACTTACATCACATAGGGAGGGCCCTTGGTCTTGCCATCTCACTCCATCTTTCTCTCCTTCTAAGCATCTATGCCATCGATTCTCTACACTCACTCCTTCATTCTCGCTCAAACTCCACTTGTCTCCCCCATTGCAGGAAAAGAGAGCTCACAACCGAAGAGAGCGAGCCAGGACAGGTGGAGGGGCAGCCTCCTTAGCCCAGCTGACCCCATGGGAGGAGGCGATCCTGGAGATCGTCGGCATCCAGGACGACACACAAGTGGGGGACGGAGAGACCGGTGCAGCAGAGCAAGCTGGTGACAGAAGAGTTTTCCAACTCTCTCAATTGCATTGCATGACTCGCTGATAATGACTTGGAAGCTCTAGCAGATGGACCTCTGATCATCTGCAATAAGCACTGTGCAGGTAACCCTGGCCTCTCATCTCTGACACTTTCCTTTACTCCCCCACAGGACCATCGCAAGCTCCCGTCTCCAGGACGCAGGAGGAGGTTCAGCCTCAGCATCCAGACTCCTCAGAGGAAGCTGCAACCTCTGAGGGCGCAGCGTCAGCAGAAGGCAATGCACCCAGCACCAGCGCAGACACTCACACACCGGTGGGACCTTCGGGACATAGAGTAGTGTTGTCACCTGGTGTATCACAGCTCACAAGTGAGCCTCAGCAGATGGTGGAGACAGGGACAGCAGTGGAGAGTCCTAGTCGGAGGGCGCAGCACTCTCCCAGCTCGGCTCAGCTGCATGTCGACCCTCTGCCTCTGGGTCCATCCACAGTATCAGCGGTGATGGCACTCCAGGAAAATATGCAGGAGCCTCTGGCAGGTTTTGTCTCCAGGGTTGCTGCGAGTGTGGAGCGAATGGAGGAGTCCGTCGCTGGCACTGCTGCTCAGACATGTTGAGGTAGCTGACCCTGCATCTGTAGACCCTGTTTGGGGGGTATCTCCTGCGCCGACGGCCTTCCATGCGCTGGCCCCTTCTGGCCTGTGCATCCTCAGGTGGGGCAGCAGCAGCTTGGCGCAACTGTTGTTGCTGCTGCTGTTGGGCGGCCTCATGTAATATCCAGAAGGGCAGGACAAAAATGGCTCCCATGCTTCTGGTAGATGCCTCAGTTGAGGAAGCGCTCAGTGAAGGTGGCGAGAGGGGTTTCCCAGGAGGTCACACTGGAGATGGTTGTCAGGCTGCAAACTTCCAGAGCTGTGGGTATGCCTTCTGAAAGATCCCCCAGACCTGAGAGAGCAAAGTTATGCCACCTGCAATTAAAGCCTGTTCAAATCTGCCATTTAATGGTTGAGCTGCAGCTGCTACTCCGCAAGTCAGTTGTGCTCCCGCCAGGTTTCAGATGTGTGTTTCCCACCAGGCGTGTTTCACGTGGGAAAATGAGTAAACTTGCAAGTGGTTAGGAAAATGGGATTATAGAGCCAATTGAGGGCTTGTTAAGGGCCTTAAGGGCCTATCCCGCCTCCTGGAGGTGGGACGGAGTCGGGACCAGCAGACACGAATTTAGGAAAATTGCGTGGAGGCGGGATGGAGGCGGGTTTGGGCCCGCACGCCAGTTTTGCGATTTTTATCCCCCACATGCCTCCAATCCCGCCTCCCCGGCCCTAGCAAAATCCAGCCCTATGTGTTTGCCTGGTGTGTAGATCAGTTCAAAGTCATATCTTTGCAGCTTCATCATGAGTCGTTGAATCCTTGGAGACATCTCATTCAGGTTCTTTTTTATTATGGCAACCAGTGGGCAGTGGTCTGTCTCAACTATGAAGGTACGAAGTCCATATATGTAGCCATGGAATTTTCTAGTCCAACTACCAAGCCTAGACATTCCTTTTCAATTTGGGTGTATCGACACTCAGAATCAGTCATAGACCTGGAGGCATCGGCAACAGGCTTCCAATCTTCACCCTCTGCTTGTAGCAAGACCGCGCCTAGGCCATCTTTTGATGCATCCGTTGACACTTTGATTCTCTTTGTTGGGTCAAAGAAGGTGAGTACAGGTGTGGTTGTCAGCACTGTTTTGAGATTCATCCACTCTTGTTCATGTCTTTCTGTCCATGCAAACTCATTTGTTTTATGTAGCAGGTCTTGCAGACAGGTTGTCTTGGCTGACAAGTTAGGAACGAACTTTCCAATGAAGTTTATCATCCCCATGATGCGTAGCACTCCTTTTTTGTCAATGGGTCGGGGCATGTTGAGTATGGCATTTACTTTTTCCATATCTGGCTCTATTCCTTTACCAGATAGATTATCTCCTAGGAAAGTGACTTCCTGGACGCCAAACTGACACTTGGCTTTGTTGAGCTTCAGTCCATTCCGGCGTATGCTCTGTAACACTTTAGTCAGTCTCTCTTTGTGTTCTTTCAATGTGGAGCCCCAGATGATGATGTCATCAACATAGACCCGAACTCCTTCCAGACCTTCAATTATGTGTTCCATCGCACTATGAAAGATTTCAAATGCAGATATTATCCCGAAAGGCATTCTGAGGAAACAATACCTGCCAAATGGTGTGTTGAAGGTACAGTATTTGGTGCTTTCTTCATCCAGTTTTAGTTGCCAAAATCCTTGTGAGGCATCGAGCTTTGTGAAGTATCTGGCACCTGACATTTCACTGGTGATTTCTTCTCGCTTGGGAATCTGGTAGTGTTCACGTTTTATGTTTGCATTTAAGTCCTTTGGATCCATGCATATTCTTAGATCATTGTTCTTTTTCTTTACACATACCATAGAGTTAACCCAGTCTGTTGGCTCTTCGACTTTCCTGATGCCTCCTAGCGTGGTCATTCTGTCCAGTTCTTTCTTGAGCCGGTCACGCAGGGGTGCTGGAACTCTTGTGGAGCATGTATCACTGGCTGAGCATCCTCCTTTAGCTGGATCTTGTAAGTGAATGGTAGAACTCCAAATACTTTGAACACATCCTGGAAATTACTCACTACAGAATCCACCGAGTCATCTGGTCTGCTTATGGCACAGTTTATACGGTAGACTCTCTTGACCAGTTCTAAGTCCTCACAAGCTTTGTCACATAGTAGTGAATCAAGTCCTTCAGCCACAACAGAAAACAAGAGATGATGCACTTTGTCTTTGACTGTCACTTTAAGCCTGCATAAACCTAAGCTATCTATTTTCTGTCCATTATAGTCCTTCAGTAGTACTGACTTTTTCTGTATTTTGGGCTTTTCTTTCATGTTTTTAATGTCACTCATACTGATTAAGTTTGCTTTTGCCCCAGTGTCTAGTTTCAATGAAACGAATGCTCCATTTACCTGCAGTGGGATCATCCATTTGTCCTCTTTTACTGCATTAACTTTATGTTCAGCATTGTCCATTCCTGAGGGCTGCACATTTTCTGTATCCTTTTTGATATTGTCACATGACACCATTCCTACAGAAAATGTCTCACTTCCTGTGTAATGTCCTCAATCACATTAACTCATTGCCCTTTCTTAGTTTTTACTTTTGAAAAGCATTGTTTGGCAAAGTGATTCTTTCCATGACATTTTGTGCACATTTTTCCAAATGCTGGGCATTGTTTTAACTGGTGTTTGTAACCACAGCATTTACAATTAAAAATTCCTTCCTCTGATTGCTTTTCATTTCTGTTCTGCCCACGTTTCTTCCCTTTGTAGGACACAGCACCGACAGCAGCACTATCACTTACTACAATTGCATTATTATTAATTTCACTGAAAGTCTTCGCGTGCTTTTGAGCTAGCTCACTGGCTTGGCATATTTTCACAGCATTTTCCAATGTTAGTTCGGTTTCTCTCAACAGACATTCCCTGACCTTTTTATCATGAATACCAAACACAATCTGGTCACGAATCATGGATGATTTCAGTTCAGAGAAATTACATGTCTGTGCTTTCAGTTTCAGATCGGTCACAAAGCTATCAAAAGTCTCATTTTGCTGCTGTGTCTGTGAACGGAACACGTATCTCTCATAGGTCTCGTTCTTTTTGGGAGAACAATGTGTATCAAATTTCTTTAGCACATCGTCCAGTTTTTCTCTGTCCTCCTCTTGATTAAATACAAATGTATTAAATACCTCTATCGCCTGCGGGCCTGCAACCGTGAGCAGCAATGCTATTTTCCTTGCGTCTGGCATCGTACCGAACCTGATGGCAGCAAGGTAGAGTTCGAATTGTTGTTTGAAAGTCCGCCAATTGCAGTCGACATTCCCCATGAGTTTCATACCCTCCGGTGGCTTCAAAGTCTCCATGTCGCATTTCACAATATTCAGCAGATTTTACCAATCCTGGTACCATGTTATGTTCATTAATAACTAGTCGTTTTCATTGTGAACAGCTAGCTTCTAGCTAGTCACTTTATTCATGCCATGTGGACTTCTACAGCATCCATCTTGACTACTGCCTTCTGGGTAGCCTAGTGCATCGTGGGTAGCCCCACTCTTATATACATACAGCTCCACCTAGTGTACCATTCTAGAATGACATGTTACTGATCATTACAAATGGGAGCACCCCAAGAGGGAGGGGGAGCACTTGCAGTAGCACCCCTCCTCCTGCTTGGTCCGCTACCATTGAACTTTGGGTGCAGGGGCGCTAATTTTTTCAAGGTGCTAAAATTGGCGCCCCGGTGAAGTTATCACCCGAAAGGGGGCGCGAGCCAATTTCCCCACCCCACAATCTTTTTAAACTTTAATTTAAAAAAAAAATTTGTTCATGATGTTTCAGCTTCTACCTTATCCCCATGTGAACGTCTCAATCTTTATTTCGCTCTTTGTAACCTTTTTTAACAAGTCCGGATAAAAGCAGCTTCTCATTTCCCGCTTTGCTGTCTGTGAGAATTCTTCAACATGAGTGGCTGCTTAGACAGCGTGTTGACGTCACAGCAGCTCTTCACTGGGAATCTCCATGACAGAGCGTTGCAATCAATTGAACGTTAAAAACATCAAACTTTTCATCACAGAGATCGCGAGATCTTTGTGTGAAGCTTTCTTCGGGGCCAGCGGCGACCGCCTTTGCTTCGTCGCTGACCGCAAATTACAAGCCATTAATTTATTATTGAACCCGTTACTACTGAGTTTCTGCTAATGAATGCGAGTTGTGAGTTTTCAAATAAATAAAATGATGCCCTAGAGAGTTATCCTGTGAATTCAAATCTATTCTGGATAAACTAATAATTATTTTAACTCTATCAAGAACTAAGCAATGTGTTGTTTTTCACTGATAATTAAATCACAATGTTCATGGAGTCTGCTTTGAAGTTTAACAGTTCCAGCTACTGACTGCCAGACAACAATATCCATGGCAAGTACTAAGGGGCCCACATATTTCAGAACATAAGAAAACCTCACAAGTTAAAGAAAGTTCATCGTGCCTCCAATTTTAATATTGGAATATCTTGTACCTTTGAGACTCATCCAATGTTTACTATTCTAGTAACTTTGAATTTGATTGAAAAAACTTATGGCCTTTGCAATAAAATAATTGCATCTCGTTAACTTTGCGCCTTTTTCCCAGAATCCTAGCACTGAGAAGTCATAGAGTCGTAACGGCACAGAAGGAGGCCATTCGGCCCATCGGGTCCGTGCCGGCTCTCTGTAGAGCAATCCAGTCAGTCCCATTCCCCCGCTCTATCCCCGTAGCCCTGCAAGTTTATTTCCCTCAAGTGCCTATCCAGTCTCCCCTTGAAAACACTGAGTGTCTCCGCTTCCACCACTTCCGTCGGCAGCGAGTTCCAGGTCCTCAGCACTTGCTGCGTAAAAAAGTTTTTCCTCACGTCCCCCCTGTATCTCTTGGCCAAAACCTTAAATCTGTGTCCCCTAGTCCTTGTACCATCAACTAGTGGGAACAGCATTTCCCCGTCTAGCCTATCCAAACCCGTAATAATCTTCTACACCTCTATCAAATCACCCCTCAACCTCCTTTGCTACAACCAGTCCTTGTAGCTAAGATCCCCACATCCCCAGAACCATTCTGGTAAATCTCCTCTGCACCCTCTCAAGGGCCTCCACCTCCTTCCTAAAGTGTGGTGACCACAACTGGACGCAATACTCCAGCTGTGGCCTAACCAGCGCTTTATAAAGGTTCAGCATAACTTCTCTACTTTTGTACTCAATACCTCTATTTATGAAGCCCAAGATCCCATATGCTTTGCTAACCACTCTCTCAATATGTCCTGCCACCTTCAGGGACTTATGCACATTAACTCCCAGCTCCCTCTGTCCCTGCACACTCTTTAAAACTGTGCCATTAACTGTATATTGCCTCTCCCTGTTCCTTCTGCCAAAATGCATCACCTCACACTTCTCTGTATTAAATTCCATCTGCCACTTGTCTTCCCATTCTACTAGCCTTTCTATGTCCTGTTGCAATCAATTGGTATCATCCTCACTGTTTGCCACACCCCCAAGTTTGGTGTCATCAGCAAATTTAGAAATTCTACTCTGTATTCCAATATCCAGGTCATTTATATATATCAAAAAAAGAAGTGGCCCCAGCACTGACCCTTGGGGAACACCACTGTCTACCATCCTCCAGTCTGAAAAACAGCCATTTACTATGACTTGCTGTTTTCTATCCTTAAGCCAATTCCTTATCCAAGCTGCCACTGACCCACCTATTCCATGAGCCTCAATTTTGTTAACCAACCTTCCATGTGGTACTTTGTCAAATGCCTTCCTAAAATCCATGTAGACAACATCCATTGCATTCCCTTCATCAATCCTCCCTGTTACTTCATTAAAAAATTCAATTAAATTAGTCAAACACGATCTGCCTTTTACAAATCCATGTTGGCTCTCCTTAATTAGCTTAAACCTCTCCAAGTGCCCGTTAATTTTTTCCTTGATTATTGTTTCTAAAATTTTACCCACCACTGATGTTAAATTGACCGGCCTGTAGTTACTGCGATTGTCCTTACACCCTTTCTTGAACAATGGTGTCACATTTGCCACTTTCCAATCTTCAGGCACCTCCCTCGCATCTAGGGAAGATTGGAAAATTATGGCATGCCCTTCCGCTATCTCCTTCACTAATTTCCTTAGCAATCTGGACCAAGTGACTTATCCACTCTAAGCATACCCAGCCTTTCTAGTACACACTGTATCAATTTTCACAATTTCCATTGCTTGTACCTTTTCCACTTCTATCAATATTTTGTCAGCATCCACCTCCTTAGTAAAGACCGATACAAAGTACTCATTTGTGGTGGAACCACCAGAGGATTACGGACAATTGTATATAATTCCTTTTACAGCAATGTAGTACAGCTGGGGGCTGCACCTTTAATGTATCTGTTAACTGTACTAGGGCTTCTTTCCTGTACTCCGCGTGATGACGTCATGCCGTCCGTCATGTGATCTCTCAACGGCGGGAAGAACGTGATGACGTCATGACGTCAGAGCTCGGAACCTTCTAGCAGTAAAGCTCGGAACCTTCTAGCAGTTGAGCTCGGAACCTGTTAGCAGTTGAGCTCGGAACCTGCTAGCAGTTGAGCTCGGAACCTTCTAGCAGTTTCCAGAGAGACTTTCAAGCAGACCAGACCTATTTGCATTGTATCCTACAGTTTCCTGTACAGCTTCGTTTGTTCATTAAATTTTATTGTTTTTGATTTTCTGAGTCGATCTCAATTCTTCGGCTAGGAACCCCAGTTTCTACATTGGTGACCCCGATTTCTTCGAACAATTTTCGTTGAAGTTACATCATGGACATGAACGCCGTCACCCTCAAACTGCCGCAATTTTGGGAGCAACAACCGGCCGCGTGGTGGCCCAATTTGCAATCCGGGGAGTAGCAGCGGATTCGACCCGTTATTATTACGTGGTTTCCGCCCTCAACAGCGCCACGGCCTCGTGGGTCGTCAGCCTCCTCGAGAGTCCACCGAACAATGGCAAGTACGAAGCTTTAAAAGCACGTTTACTGCAGATTTTTGGTCTGTCCAAGTCGGAGCGCGCTCGCAGACTTATCTCCATGCCCGGCCTCGGGGACTCAAAACCCTCAGAGCTCATGAGCCAAATGCTCACGCTTTTGGGCTCGGAGTCGCAATGTTTTCTGTTCCGCGAGCTGTTTCTCTGTCAACTACCAGAGCCAGTACAGACGGCCTTGGCCAATTCCGCGATCACGGATTGTGCTGAACTCGCTGCGGAAGCGGATAAAATATTCACCATCTCACAACAATCTTGTGCAGCCACGAGGCGCCCATCCCCCACAAGAGCGAATCCGACTCCTCCTCCTGCAGGCTGGTGTGCATACCACGCTCGTTTCGGCACGAAGGCCAGAAATTGCCATCCGCCCTGCAGTTTCTCACCAAAAAAAAAACCTACCTCAAACCAGCGGTTTCTGAGAAGATCAATAAGGCCTAAGGGACGCGCCGGAGTTGCGATGGCCGTCGGGTCCGCAGGGAAACTCCTATACATTACAGACTCCCTGTCGGGGCGACGTTTTCTCTGTGATACTGGCTCCCAGTGCAGTATCCTACCAGCGTCGAAGCTAGATCTTCAATCCGGCGGTCAAGGTCCCCCCCTCGAGGCAGCAATGGTGCGGCCATTCGCACGTTCGGAAAGCGTAGGGTCCAGTTGAGTTTTGGCGGCCAACGTTTTGTTTGGGAGTTCATCACGGCGAAAGTCTCACAGGCCATCCTGGGGGCAGATTTCTTCTGCGCAAACGGGTTTTTCGTCGACATCCGACACTGCCGGCTAATCAGTGCCTCCACTTTTCACTCGGTCCCCTGCCACCGAAGCACCGCGATGTCTTGGTCAGTTGCCTGTGCAGTCCCATCTCCAAATGAGTTCTCTCATCTTCTCAGTGAGTTCCCTGAGCTCACCAGGCCCACATTTTCTTCTTCAGTTGCGAGGCACGGTGTGGCGCACCACATTACCACGACAGGATCCCCCGTTTATGCGAGAGCTCGAAGGCCAGAACCCGGTAAACTCGCGGCTGCCAAGGCGGAGTTCCATATAATGGAACGCCTGGGTATTATTCGACGTTTGAATAGTCCTTGGTCCTCGCCATTACACATTGTTCCTAAGCCGGGCGGCGGATGGCGACCATGCAGCGACTACAGATGCCTTAATGAGGCTACCACACCGGATCAGTACCCAATTCCTCACATTCAGGATTTTTCGGCCCATCTGGCAGGGAATTCCATCTTTTCCAAAGTAGACCTCGTCCGAGGCTATCATCAAGTGCCCGTGCATCCTCAGAACGTCCACAAAACTGCCGTCATCACACCTTTCAGGCTCTTTGAGTTCCTTCATATGCCGTTTGAGCTGAAGAATGTAGCACAAGCCTTCCAACGTCTCATGGATTCCATGTTGCGCGATCTGCCGTTCATCTTCGTCTACCTAGACGACATCCTTATTGCCAGTAACAGCACAAAAGAACACATTACGCACTTGCGTACCCTTTTTTCTCGTCTCAGCCAACATGGCCTTATTATCAACCCGGCCAAGTGCCAGTTTGGGTTGCACAGCATTGATTTCCTGGGACACAGAATCACCTCAGAAGGCGCCGTCCCGCTGGCCACGAAGGTGGAAGCAGTCACCTCGTTCCCTCTTCCTCAGACCATCAGGGCCCTCCAGGAATTTCTGGGAATGGTCAATTTTTATCATCGGTTCGTCCCCAAGGCTGCATTGTTGATGCAACCTTTGTACGAGGCCCTCAGAGGTAAATCGGGCAAAGGCCCGATCGATTGGACACCCCAGATGGACCAGGCTTTCCTCGACACTAAGAACGCTTTGGCTGCTGCGACCATGTTGGCACATCCCCTTCCGGGCGCAACCATTGCCCTTACCACCGACGCATCTGATTATGCCATCGGGGCAGTACAGGAGCAGTGGGTCGACAGCACATGGCAACCACTGACTTTCTTCAGCCGCCAATTGCGGAAGAACGAACGCAAGTATAGTACTTTTGATAGGGAGTTGTTGGCATTGTTTCTGGCCATCCACCATTTTCGCTTCCTACTGGAAGGATGCTCATTCACGGCTTTTGTAGACCACAAACCACTTACTTTTGCTGTGGCCAAGACAGCGGAACCATGGTCGGCACGGCAACAACGTCATCTTACGTACATATCTGAATTTACGACCGACATACAACACGTCTCGGATTGTCTCTCCCGCGCCCAGCTCCACGCAGTACACCTGGGGGTCGACTATGTTGGTTTGGCAAAAGAACAGAAGGCAGACCCTGAAGTGCAGGCATACCGGACCGCACCTTCCAGCTTACAAGTGGCTGATGTCAGTTTCCAGGCCACAGGGACCACACTCCTGCGTGACATCTCGATGGGCGTCCCACGTCCAATCGTTCCAGTCGAATGGCGCAGGAGAATTTTCGACACTATCCACGGGTTGTCACACCCTGGCATGAGAGCGTCACAACGACTCATGGCAAAGAAATTCGTCTGGAAGGGCATGCATCTTGACGTCCGTGACTGGACCAATACCTGCGTGAGTTGCCAGAAGTCCAAGATACAACGCCATGTTTAGGCCCCAGTTGCCACTTTTCCGGTTCCGGAGCGTTGATTCGACCATGTGCACGTGGACCTGGTTGGTCCTCTTCCTTCCTCTCGCGGGTACACTCACCTGCTCACCGTGGTAGACCGCACCACCAGGTAGCCAGAGGCAATTCCTTTGGTTGCCACCACAGCGGCAGACGTCTCCAGAGCCTTCATCTCGTCATGGGTAGCTCGGTTCGGGATACCGGCTGACATCTCCTCCGACCGGGGGCCTCAATTTACCTCTGAGCTTTGGAACGCCGTAGCTCAAGGTTTGGGCACCAAGCTTCATCGTACCACCGCCTACCATCCACAGGCGAACGGTCTGTGTGAAAGATTCCACAGGTCCCTTAAAGCCACACTGCGTGCTAGTCTCCGTGGGCCTAGCTGGGTGGACAGGCTCCCTTGGGTGCTGCTAGGTCGTCGCACGGCGCCTAAGGACGACCTGCATTCTTCTTCAGCAGAGCTGGTTTACGGCCAACCACTCAGAGTGCCTGGCGATTTTCTTCCTCCTCACATGGAACCCTAGTCCCCAGCTCAGCAGCTCGTCAGCCACCAGGAAGCGGCTAGGAATTTCATCCAAGTGCCTACGTCGCATCATGACCTGCAGCGCTCCCATGTCCCGGTGGATCTTAAGAGCGCAGAATACGTGTTCATTCAGCAGGATGCTCGCAAAAACCCGCTCAAACCGCCTTACACAGGTCCGTTCCGCGTCAGGTGACAAGTCCTTCACAGTCGACGTCGGCGGTATGCCTGACCACATCTCCATCGACCGGTTGAAACCGGCGCATCTGGATCTGAGCGAACCAGTCGTCACCGCTCAGCCGTCTCGTCGTGGTCGTCCACCGTCGACTGCCGGTCCAGTACAGCCACAGTCATCCGCCGAGTCGCCAGTGCCCGCCTCACCGGGTCGACCACAGCCGGCCTCTTCTTCTCCTCCGCCTGCGGCGTCATCCCAACCACAGCCAACGGCCAGTTCGTCTTCTAGCGCTCCGTTCCAGCTGCCGGGGTATCGCAGTCGGTCGGACAGACTTGTCAGACCCCCTTCTCGGTTAAAAGTAATTCTGGGGGGGCGCATGTGGCGGAACCACCAGAGGATTACGGACAATTGTATATAATTCCTTTTACAGCAATGTAGTACAGCTGGGGGCTGCATTTTTAATGTATCTGTTAACTATACTAGGGCTTCTTTCCTGTACTCCGCGTGATGACGTCATGCCGTCCGTCACGTGATCTCTCAACGGCGGGGAGAACGTGATGACGTCATGACGTCAGAGCTCGGAACCTTCTAGCAGTTGAGCTCGGAACCTTCTAGCAGTTGAGCTCGGAACCTGCTAGCAGTTGAGCTCGGAACCTGCTAGCAGTTGAGCTCAGAACCTTCTAACAGTTTCCAAAGAGGCTTTCAAGCAGACCAGACCTATTTGCATTGTATCCTACAGTTTCCTGTACAGCTTCGTTTGTTCATTAAATGTTATTGTTTTTGATTTTCTGAGTCGATCTCAATTCTTTGGCTAGGAACCCCAGTTCCTACACATTGAGTATTCTAGCCTCGCCCTGCACCTCTAAGCATATATCGGCCCAGAAATTCGGGTCTCCACGGGTGAGTACGCATGGGGTACGCACCCGTAGGCCCAATGGAAGTGCCGGTTTTGTGCATGCACTGCGCATGCGTGGGAAACCGGCACTTCCGTTCCCCTGAAAGAAGGGGTTGAGAGGTGGAACGCGTGCGCCAGAGAGGCGGTGCGTGCGCATCGAACTTACGTTTTTTTTCCAGGTTTTTCCAGGAGGGTAAGTCTCCAGCAGTTAAACTTCAAAAAAGCAGGCGCAAGGCCTGCTTTTAACAAGGTAAGTGGTGAATTAATTAAAATTAAAACATTTTTTCCACAGGTTTATTATTTTTAAATACTTTAAAGAAAGGTAAGTTTATTTTTAGCCCCGTTAGAAAATGTAATTAATTTTTTCAAAAATTTAAATTATTGTTTAAAATAGTTATTTCATGTAATTTATAGTTATTTTAAAAATGTGATGTTTTTTAAAAATTTATTTGAAGTTTTAATGATGTTTTAGGGCTTATAGTATTTATATAGGTTTGACAGTTCTTCCTGTCAAACTTATGAATGAAGCATTCCCAGCTACCATTGGCTCTCCATGACCCACGTGATCCCAGGGGACGCATCGAACTAACTGCGCCCCTGGGATACGCAAGCACTGCACGCCGGCAGTTGGAGGAGGCCCAGGATCGGAATCCCACGCAGACCCACAGCTCAACGGCCGGCGCGATAGGTAAGTGCAGGTCGGGGGCTGGCACCCGCGGGAAGCCCCCGGCCCGAATTTCTGGGCCATCACCTTTTTTCTCCCTAATAGGCCCCACCCTACCTCTTATTACCCACTTACTGTTTACATGCCGGTAGAAGATGTAGCCAGTTCAAGGAATATTAACTTGATTTATTATTGATGGATAATGTTGCTATCTTAGTGATTTGTCCGGTCAGATATTTGTTGGGTTATTCATGGTTCCAAACAAATATTCAATGACACGGAGGGATTTCCTGTAGTTAGAAACATAGAAGATAGGAGCAGGAGTAGGCCATTCGGCCCCTCGAGCCTGCTCCGCCATTCAATGAGATCATGGCTGATCATCCAAACTCAGTACCCTGTCCCTGTCTTCTCCCCATATCCCTTGATCCCTTTAGCCTTAAGAAATATATCTAACTCCTTCTTGAATATATTTAATGAATTGGCCTCAACTGCCTCCTGTGGTAGAGAATTCCACAGGTTCACCACTCTCTGGGTGAAGAAATTGCTCCTCATCTCTGTCCTAAATGGCTTACCCCTTATCTTTAGACTGTGACCCCTGGTTCTGGACTCCCCCACCATCGGGAACATCCTTCCTGCATCTAGTCTGTCTAGTCCTGTTAGAATTTTATAAGTTTCAATAAGATCCCCTCTCATTCTTTTAAACTCCAGCGAGTATAAGCCCAATCGACCCAATCTCTCCTCATACGTCATTCCTGCCATCCCAGGTATCAGTCTGGTGAATCTTCGCTGCACTCCCTCCATGGCAAGAACATCCTTCCTCAGATAAGGCGACCAAAACTGCACACAATACTCAAGGTGTGGTCTCACCAAGGCCCTGTACAACTGCAGCAAGACATCCTTGTTCCTGTACTCGAATCCTCTCACTGCGAAGGCCAACATACCATTTGCCTTCTTAACCGCCTGCTGCACCTGCATGCTTACCTTCAGCGACTGGTGCACAAGGACACCCAGGTCTAATTGCACTTCCCCTTCTCCCAATCTATTGCCTTTCAGATAATAATCTGCCTTCCTGTTTTTGCCACCAAAGTGGATAACCTCGCATTTATCCGCATTATACTGCATCTGCCATACATCTGCCCAATCACCCAACCTGTCCAAATCATACTGGAGTTTCTCGGCATCCTCCTCACAGCACACACGCCCACCCAGCTTTGTGTCATCTGCAAACTTGGAGATATTACATCTAGTTCCCTCGTCTAGATCATTAATATATACTGTGAATAGCTGGGGTCCTAGGACTGATCCCTGCGGTACCCCACTAGTCACTGCCTGCCACTCGGAATAAGACCCGTTTATTCCAACTCTTTGCTTCCTGTCTGCCAACCAGTTCTGTATCTAAGTCAGTACCTTGCCCCCAATCCCATGTGCTTTAACGTTACACGCTAATCTCTTATGCGGGACCTTATTGAAAGCCTTTTGAAAGTCCAAATACACCACATCCACTGGTTCTCCCTTATCTATTCTACCAGTTACATCCTCAAAAAATTCCAGTAGATTAGTCAAGCACGATTTACCTTTTGTAAATCCATGTTGACTTTGTCTGATCCTGTCACTGTTTTCCAAGTGCTCTGCTATTACATCTTTTATAATGGACTGTAGCATTTTCCCCACTACCGATGTCAGGCTTACCGGTTTATAATTCCCTGTTTTCTCTCTACCACCTTTTTTGAATAGTGTGGTAACATTAGGTACCCTCCAATCCATGGGAACTGTTCCAGAATCTATAGAATTTTGGAAGATGACCAGCAATGCATCTACTATTTCTAGGGCCACTTCCTTAAGTACCCTAGGATGTAGATTATCAGGCCCTGGGGATTTATCGGCCTTCAATCCCGTCAATTTCCCTAACACCATTTCCCTACAAATACTGATTTCATTCAGTTCCTCCCTCTCATTAGACCCTATGTTCCCCGACATCTCTGGGAGGTTATTTGTGTCCTCCTTTGTGAAGACAGAACCAAAGTATGTATTTAGTTAGTCTGCCATTTCTTTGTTCCCCATTATAAATTCCCCTGATTCTGACTGCAAGGGACCTATGCTTGACTTCACCAATCTAGAAGCTTTTACAGTCAGTTTTTATGTTCCCTGCAAGCTTACTGTCATACTCTATTTTCCCCCTCTTAATTAATCCCTTTGTTCCCTTTCACTGGAAATTAACAAAATTAGGGAGTCTATGATCCTGCAAATTTAACTTTTCAGATTAAGGTATATATATTTTTTTAACCAAAATGAGCCAGTCTCTGCTAAGTTTTTGCTCGTGCAGGTGAGTTGTTATTTTTGAACATAATTAAAAGATTACTTATAATTGATTCACCCCAGGGAGTTATCCTGTGATTTGGAATGCATTCTGGATAAAGTAAGAATTCTTTTAGCCTTATGTAGAACTAATCAATATGTTGTCTTTCAGCAATAATTAAATCACAACATGAGTGAGACTTGAAAGGTTTGTGATGTTGATAACCCAACTGAACTACACGCTTGCAGATTATGACTTTATTGGAACAACCCTCCCTTCATCCAATTTCTGCTTTTAATCGCATTACCCGCTCAAAATGGCAAACACAGGGGTCTCTGATGATTCAGTAAGTTTGTGATAATCGATACAGACCAACATGGGTAAGAAAAGAAGAAAACTTCAAATGGTGAAAATCTGAAATAAAAATAGGAAATGCAGGAAATCTTCTTCTTCTCTTCTTCTTAGGCAGTCCCTTGGAACCGAGGATGATTGGCTTCCACATTAAAAATAAATTCTCAGGTGACTGATGAGTCCAATGTGGGACCTACAGTCTCTGTCACAGGTGGGGCATACGGTCGTTGAAGGGGCGGGTGGGTAGGGTGCTTTGGTTGACGTGCGCTCCTTCCACTGTTTGTGCGTGGCTTCCGCTTGTTTCCGGCGAAGAGGCTCGAGGTGTTCAGCGCCTTCTCGGATGCTTCTCCTCCACTTTGTGCAGTCTTGGGCCAAGGATTCCCAGGTGTCAGTGGGGATGTTGTACTTTTTCAAGGAGGCTTTGAGGGTGTCCTTGAAGCGTTTCCTCTGCCCACCTGGGGCTCTCTTGCCGTGCTGGAGCTCCAAGTAGAGCGCTTGTTTCAGGAGTCTCGTATCGGGCATGCGGACGCATGCATAGCCGTTCCATTAGCAGTTGTAAAATGAACTAGACTGATGTCTTGGTTACATGTCCTTTGCCTGAACTGAAATTCTGACCGAGTTTGCTTCAACATTAACTTATCTTCTCTCATCCTAGATGCTATGGGCATTGTATACTCCAGCATTTCTATTTTTAGTTCACACCAGCAAGATCCCAGGTTCAATCACTAATTTGTTGCTAAATTAACTAATTGCAGCTGTGAAGAAGGGGGGGATGGGAGGGAATGGTGGTGCCACTACAGTTGGCCTCAGCATCCCTAAACAAGTGGAGAAGAGATTTTAAAAATCATCCAGGGTTCCTGAGCACTATTCTGTGATGCTTGTTGGAAAGTGCACTGGAGGCCTTGGTGCAGGAGGTGAACATGGAGGAGAGAGGTCCTGTTTCCAAAGGGGGCCAGGAGGCCCGCCAGGAAAATGCGTAAAATCCAATGAGAGCAGATAGCCGTTGTGGTGAATGCCAGCAGTATAGTCCCGAGGACTTGGACACAGTGCAGGAAGAGGTTTAATGACCTCACACGAGTGGTCAAGGTCAGTAAATTCATCTTCAAATTCAATATCCTACCATCTGTACCATTAGCCTCATACACTGCTCAATGCACCACACCCCCATCACTCACCTACCAACAATCTCTACCAAACACGACTCATACCATACATTCATAACTTCACAACAACCTCACACACTTACCACTGCTGCAAGCCTCACACCCACATTGCACAGCTTGCACACACTGTCAGCTATTCAACCATGACAGATATATCACCCAGACACATTGCACCACATTCACTGACACACTTCCCTTTCTCGTGCAGGACAAGATGGCTCACAACTGGTGCCAGCAGGATCTAATGAGTGGGGGACAGGCGGGCCTGTCTAAACTGACCCCGGTGGAGGAGATGGTGCTGGCCATTATTGGAAGGGCCATCGCTGAGCCCGTGACCAGCAGCGGGGCTGAAAGAATACAAGATGCCGGTATCCTCATACGTAATCCTTCTTTTCACATCCCGCTTCCCCTTCATCCCACAATCTCTTCTGATTTACCATCTGCACATGGTGTAAGCATGCACCTCTTGCTTTCTCCCCCTCCCTCCCCTCACCACAACCTTACCCTTGTGCCTTTCTCCTTTCAGCTAGCCAAGAACTGACACCTGGCCAGGCATTGGTGGAGGAGCAGGAAATCGAAGAACACCAAGGCACTGATGATGAAGACACAGCACCGTCATTCGATTTCACACTCGCAGCCACCAGCTCAGATACTGACATTGCATGTAATTTAGAGGATAGGTGGACGTGGTGAGAGTGGCATGCAGCCAGGACAGGGGGAAAGGATAGCGCAGGTGCCAGCTCCCCGGAGGGCAAGGTCACACACGAGTTCTGCAACACAGGACTCAGATGAGGACTTCGAAGGGGCAGCCTACAGAAGAACGCTGATGGGTATGCACAACGAAAGGCTGGGTGCATTGGCAGGCCTGCCATTAAGCCTGAGTGCAATGTCAAGAAGCATGGAGGAGTCTGGCACCAACCTTGCACAGGGCTTTGCGCAGAGGTTGGAGCCCATGATATCCAGCATGGAAGTGATGGGTAACTCCATTAGTGCACTTGTGGACCCAACCGTGATGCAGAGCCTGATGGCTAATGTCGCAGCTTCCATTGCAGTACGTCAGAAGCCACCCAATGTCTGAATGCTGCAGTGGAAGCTCAGAGTTCTGTCATGCAAGCTCAGATTGCTCTCCTGCAGGCTCAGCTTGCTGCCATGCTAACTCAGACTGCTGCCATCGTGGCTGCTTTTACCAGTGTGGAAAGGGGCTTGCAGGGTGTCACAGCAGTCCAGCAATCTGTCCTCCAACAGCTTACTAGGAATGCTGAGGTGCCACCCCGGGGAAGTGGCAGTGACTCTGTGAAGCAAGAACCTGCTGTCCTCTCGCAGGATGACAGCATTTCTGCTCCCACCACTGCCACTCCATCAGTGCCCTTGCTGCTGCCTGTCTGCCAGCCAGCCCAGACTGCAGCCGCCCATGCCGAGGTGGTGCAGTTCGCAGCTGGGCCTTCTAGGCCCAGAGCTGCTCGAGGTCATCCTGCAAGGCCATCTGCAGTGTCCCCCGCTGAAAGTCAGCAGCCTTCCACCAGCAATGCTGCAGCCATTGGGGTAGCATTTCGTAGGAGCACTAGGACAGGCAAAGGCACACTGAAGACAGGTACTAAGGGAATGCACAAGGGTGATCAGTTGACTTTGTTATCTAATATTGGATGGATCCATAGAATAGAATTATAGAATGGTTACAGCACAGAAGAAGGCCATTCGGCCCGTCGAGCCAGTGCCGGCTCTCTGCAAGAGCACTTCAGCTAGTCCCACTCCTCCGCCCTTTCCCCATAGCCCTGCAAATTTCTTTCTTTCAGGTACTTATCTAATTTCCTTTTGAAAGCCACAACTGAGTCTATTATATGATACTTTATCAAATGCCTTTTGGAAGTCCATGTACACCGGCCCAGAAATTCAGATCGGAGGCTTCCCGCAGGTGCAAGCCTCCGACCTGCACTTACCTAGCGCGCCAGCCATTGTGCTGTGGGCCCACGTGGGATTCCGATCCTGGGCCTGCTCCAACTGCCGGCGCACAGTGCTTGCATATCCCAGGGGCGCAGTTAGTTCGAAGCGTCCCCTGGGATTATGTGGGCCAGGGAGAGCCAATGGTAGCAGGGAATCTGTATTCATAGATCTGACAGGAAGACCTGTCAAATCTATGAATACAATTCAGCCCCAAAACATAACTGAAACTTCAAATAAATTATTTTTTTTAAATCACATTTTTAAAATAACTATAAATTACATAAAATAACTATTTTAAACAATAATTTAAATTTTTGAAAAAAATTTATTACAGTTTCTAACGGGGCTAAAAATAAACTTACCTTTCTTTAAAGTGTTTAAAAATAATAAACCTGTGGAAAAAATGTTTTATATTTATTTAATTCACCACTTACCTTGTTAAAAGCAGGCCTTGCGGCTGCTTTTAAAAACATAGCTCCTGGAGACTTACCCTCCCGGAGAAACCTGCAAAAAAAACGGAAGTTCCAGGTGAACGCGCTGCCTCTCCGGCGCACGCGTTCGACCTGTGAACCCCTTCCTTTAAGGAAACGGAAGTTCCGGTTTCCCATGCATGCGCAATGCATGCACAAAAGCGGCACTTTCGTTGGGCCTACGTGTGAGTACCCAGCATGTACTCACCCGTGGGGACCCGAAGTTCTGGCCTATTATATATATATATAGTTCTGTATCAAACTCGCGAACTCAATCTCTGTACACTCTTTGGTGAGGAGTTGCAGAATTCTGGGGGAGTTTTCCGGACCCTCATAATATCCAGAACGTTACAGTCTAGCTAAACTTATTAAAAGTGCTACCTGGAGGACGGTAACATTTTCAGGTTGTTCCTTTCCTTTAGGGAGAAATAGTCCAGACATTTAGACCCAATTAAGCGTCTTTAGGATTCGGCTACTTCAAACTTTAGTTGAAAGTGAACGTCTGAGGAATACGCCTGATCCAGGGTAGCCCTAAAGGGGCTAGGACTAGTAATTATCCCTTCAGTTTATCCTTACACTCTTTTTTGAACAAGGGTGTAACATTTGCAATTCTCCAGTCCTCTGGCACCACTCCCGTAACTAAGGAGGATTGGAAGATTATGGCCAGTACCTCCGCGATTTCCTCCTTACCCTCCCTCAGCATCTTAGGATGCATCCCATCCGGTCCTGGTGATTTATCTATTTTAAGTACAGACAGCCTTTCTACTACCTCCTCTTTATCAATTTTTATCTCATCCAGTATCTCCACTACCTCCTGAAGTAAGATTAAAAAATGAGCGTAACAGGGCACGTTTAGTGGAACGCAATTGCGGCAGCAAAATGTGTAAAGATGAAATGTACTAATTATTCGTATGTTTAATTGCAGAAATGACCATACCAGTTTAGAGAGATGAAACTTACAAAAAGAGACAATAACATAACCCTTTCCTGGAAAACGAAACTTAGTAGTGGTCAAGAGAGAGAGGGTCTCGTTTCTCAGAAATCACATGACCTGATGACTCATTTCCAAGAAATCAGAGGGTGCACAGGCCCCTGCAGTGAAAAGTGAAACTTATGTTATAGGCTACCTTGTATAAGTTGGACACACCTAGTTAGTGATTAATGTATAAACTTTTTAATCGATTGG
Source organism: Somniosus microcephalus (assembly GCF_052327205.1). Classification (NCBI taxonomy): domain Eukaryota; kingdom Metazoa; phylum Chordata; class Chondrichthyes; order Squaliformes; family Somniosidae; genus Somniosus; species Somniosus microcephalus. Next base: position 207,316,384 of record NC_140996.1, on the reverse strand, counting down.
ATCTCTGAAGAAGGAGGGATTGGAAAATGTGTATAATTGTGTGGACTTTGAGAAGCTTGTTAGAGTTTGATTCAGACGTGATCTGGAGGCTCTTCTCAGGCCTGAGTAAACCATTTTGACTTCAATTAGTGGTCTGTCTTTCTTTCGACAAGCTAGTGACGTCGACCATGTATATCACTTGGTCTGCACTTTGGGGGCTTACATCACTCCTCTTTCACTATAAGTTTGGCAGTATCTACTTCCTTGATGAAGACAGATGCAAAGTACTCATTTAGTACCTCCGCCATACCCTCTGCCTCCATGCGTAGGTCTCCTTTTTGGTCCCAAATCAGCCCCACACCTCCTCTTACTACCTGGTCATTATTTATATGCCTATAGAAGACTTTTGAATTCCGTTTTATGTTAGCTGCCAATCTATTCTCATAGTCTCTCTTTGCCCCTCTTATTTTCTTTTTAATAAGATGGATTGATGTATAAAGTTGGTTTGGAATATTTGTTTTGTAGCAGCTTTTATTTCAGCATTGTGGCCAAGAGGATGCTGTGATGGTCGCTAACAGAAGGAAGGTAAGGTGTGGGACTATTGTTGAATGGGGAATTGGGTTTGCGTTCACTGATACCGCAAGTGGATGAGTCGATCACGGACAGCCCGGGCAGAAAGGGACTGTCTGGGTTGCCTCCTCCCTTCCACTTCCTCCTCTTCCGCTTCCTCCTCCTCCTCTTCCTCCTCCTCCTCCTCCTCCTCAGCTGGTCGCCGCATGCCTGGTGTCCTGGTGGCAAGCGCTGTGCTGTCATGATGGCGAGATTGTGGAGCATGTAACAGACCACAACGAATCTTGAAACGCGCTCTGGCGAGTACTGCAGGGCTCCTCCAGAGCAGCCCAGGCAGCAGAAGCATTGTTTAAGGATGCCAATGGTCTGCTCTATCATATTCCATATGCCAGCATGCTACCCACGTGTACGTGGGTTGTGCAGTGGAGTCATGAGCCAGGTGGTCAGCGGATAGCCCTTGTCGCCCAGTAGCCACCCTCTGGTTTCTTGTGGTGGCTCAAAGGCTGAGGGAACAGTGGACTGGTGCAGAATAAAAGCATCATGACTGCCGCCAGGATACCAGGCATTCACCATCATGATGTGCTGAGCATGGTCACACACCAACTGCACATTCAGCGAGTGGTACCTTTACAGTTGCGGTACATCTCAGCATTTAAATGTGGTGCCCGCAAAGCTACGTGCGTGCAGTCAATGGCGCCCTGCACCATGGGGAAGCCCGTTATCCTGGCAAAGTCACGTGCACGCTCGGCCTGCTTCCCTCTGGTCAGAGAGAGGACAATGACCTCCCCTCTCCTGGCATAAAGAGCGTCTGTCACCACTCTTATGCAGCAGTAGATACTGAACTGGGAGATGTTACAGATGTCGCCTGCTCCAGCCGGGAAGGATCCCGACATGAGGAAATTCAGCGCCACGATCACCTTCACAGCCACTGGCAGTGCTGTCCTTGCCCTGGTTGCAAGAGGTGGCAGAGTTCGGTGAGCACCTCCTTCGTAAAGCGTAGATGCCTCACACACTGCTGCTGGCTCAGGCTGAGGTAAGAGAATGGCTCTCGGAAGACCCGAGGTGGGTAAGGCATCCCACTCCTCCTCCTCCCTCTGTGAGCAGCTTGTCCTCTTCTTCGCTGCCTCTGCTCCATCTCCCTGTCATGCTGCAGGCCAAGGGGGTTGACAACCAGAGCACCCATGACTGGGAGCAAATGGTCTGACCAGAACCTTGAAGACAGAACCGAGGACTTTTCCACTTGCAGCACCAGTCTCTGTCACCTCACCAACTTTAAACAACCCTAGAAAGCTCCAAACACTTCCACAAACATACACACAGTCAGTAGAAATTAATCAGCAACTAACTTGAGAGAGTTTGCTGATCCCTTTAATTATCACTGGCGTGGGGCCCTTGCTGCTGCTGCACGCATGTTCAGCTGTCCCAGGTTGAGACAGGGCATTAGCTCCAGTGTTGAGGATGAAAATGGCAGCGCTGGTGTCAAATCAGCGTTGCACACTGATTGACGTCACGATCCGCCTACTCAACATACTTCTGGCGCACGCTCCTAACGCCCACCCTACCGCCCTCACCAACATGGCGTCCGGCGCAGCCTGCACCAGAAGTGAGCAGGTGCGGCACGGACGCATTTTTCGGCACAAAACGGCACCCGTAGCGCCGAAAAATCGGGCACTACGGATCCGAATATCTAGCCCATAAAATCATAGAATGGTTACAGCACAGAAGGAGGCCATTCAGCCCTTCCAGCCTGTTAAGTCTGTGTGTTATAGTGAGAATTACTACACAGAACACAAGAGTAAACTCAACAGGACTTTACTGGTTGGAGGTCGGACTATATACGTTATACAATATTATTACACTGTGCTTATATACCGGTGTGGTCACCACCGGTATTACGTATACAGCAGCCAAAGAAAGTAGTACCTTTCTTAAGGTGGACCAGGCTTAAGTTCTCTTAAGGTGGAACAGGTTACATACACCACAATCCTCCCTTTTTAGCTTAACAGTCATATCCCCAAATAAACATAACATATATACATATATAACTTCAGGTATAACAGTTCAAAGGTTCAGTCTCTCAGGAGGCTTTCTGATTCGGCTTGGATAACGCCTTTCAGTGGTCTCTGATTCTTGTTGTTGAGGTGCCTCCTCTAGTTGGTTGCCAATGTATTGGGTGTCATCATCATCAAATACATTCTCGGCTGAGGTAGATGCTTCAGGTTCATGAACGTCTTCCACAGCTGTCTCTGTCACAACCATGGGTTCGACCCTTGCTCTCGACTCTACCAGTTGATCCGCATGACGCCTTATCACATTATGACCAATATCTACGGTGTACATCAGAGGTCCTTGTCTGGCCCGGATTGTTCCGGACTGCCATTTTTCGTTTCCATAGCCCCTTGCCATCACTGGTTGTCCTACGTCGAAAGTTCGAGTGGTCTTGCTGTTAATATGCCGAAACTGTTTGTTTTCCACTTCCCTCCGCACATTTGGTTTTAACAAGTCCAACTTGGACCGCAACCTCCTGTTATAAAACATCATAGCAGGACTTTGGTTAGTCACGGCATGATCGGCGTTTCTATATGACATCAGGAACTTATCGACCTTGTGTTGCAGCGGAATCTGATCATCATTCATGGCCTTAATAGCCTTTTTGAATGTCTGGACAAATCTTTCAGCCAACCCGTTTGTCGCCGGATGATATGGGGCAGAGGTATAATGTTTAACTCCATTCTTCTTTAAGAATTGTTGGAATTCTTCCGATACAAACTGTGGTCCGTTGTCCGAACAGATCTGTTCTGGCAATCCGTTCCTTGCGAATATTGTTCTTAACACCGCAATTGTCTTTTCTGAAGTAGTGGTATTCATCTCGATGACTTCTGGCCATTTGGAATGTGCATCCACCGCGATTAGGAACATGGAGTCCATGAATGGACCAGCAAAGTCAATGTGTACACGTTGCCATGGGGCTGAAGGTCATTCCCATGGGTGTAGCGGTGCTATCGGAGGTGCATTTTGCACTTTTTGACACCCAGCGCAGCTTTTCGTTAACTCCTCAATCTGTTGGTCAATACCCGGCCACTATACGTAAGCCCTAGCAAGACTTTTCATTTTAACTCCCCCCAGATGACCTTCATGTAGTTCTTTTAAAACTCTTTCCCTTAACTTGGGAGGAATAATCACTCTTGCCCCGTACATCAAAGTACCATGGCAGACGGACAGCTGGTCTCGCCTTGCCGAGAATGCCGGTAACAGAGGATCACCCCGTGTTGGCCATCCTTTCACTGTCACCTCGTAGACTCTGGACAGTGTCGGGTCGTTCCTGGTTTCTCTTTCAATACTTGCGTTGGTGACAGGTAAACACTCGATAATGGTCGAATGAAATAACTCAACAGGGTCAACTTCCGTCGTGCCTTCATCTTCAGGTAGTGGCAGGCGCGACAGGCCATCAGCATTGCCATGCTGTTTCATACCTTTGAATTCTATCTGATATTGATGTGCCCCTAAGAAAAGAGACCATCTCTGGAGACGCTGTGCTGTCATCACCGAAACACCCTTCTTAGGGTTAAAAATGGACACCAACGGTTGATGGTCCGTCAGAAGTGTGAATTTTTGGCCCTGTAGGTAATGATTAAACTTCTTCACTCCCCATACAAGGCTAAGGGCCTCCCTATAGATCTGCGCATAGTTGCGCTCAGCGGAGGTCAATGATCTGGATGCAAACGCGACTGGCCTTTCTGTGCCATTTGGCAATTTATGTGAGAGTACTGCCCCAATACCATATGGAGAAGCATCACAAGCCAACCGAATAGGCAGTGTCGGGTTGAAGTGAGCCAACACTTCCTCTGAGGTGATCAATTCTTTGCTTTTGCGAAATGCCTTCTTACAGTTTTCGCCCCAGTCCCATGGTACCCCTTTCTGTAAAAGAGCATTCAATGGATGCAGCACCGTGGATAGATTTGGCAGAAATTTATGGTAATAGTTAATTAATCCTAGAAACGACCTCAACTGAGAGACATTCTCCGGAGCGGGAGCCTTTACAACTGCCGCTATCTTGTCAGGAGACTTATGAAGCCCCTCCCGGTCAATGACATGGCCACAGTACGAGATCCGCTTCTGGAAGAACTCACATTTCTGCCGATTTACTCTAAGTCCATACTCTTTCAGTCTGTTGAGCACCAGTTCCAAGTTAGCGAGATGCTGTTCATCACCATCACCTGTGATCAGAATGTCGTCCAGGTAACATTGTGTGCCTGGAATTCCCTGTAATACCTGCTCCATGGCCCTTTGCCAAATTGCTGGAGCCGATGCCACTCCAAAAACCAGCCTATTGTACCGGTACAACCCTCGATGCGTGTTGATCGTGAGGTATTGGCGTGACTCTTCTTCAACCTCCATCTGCAAGTACGCCTGCGCCAGGTCTATCTTGGTGAAGTGTTTCCCGCCAGACAGTGAAGCGAAAATATCCTCAATCCGTGGAAGCAGATACTGCACCGTGTGAAGCACTGGATTAACGGTGATTTTGAAATCTCCACAGATACGAACCTTCCCTGGATCTCCTGGCTTATTGTTCGCAGGACGTTTCATAACGGGAACAATGGGCGTAGCCCACTCACTCCAATCTACTTTAGACAGTACCCCTGAACGTTCTAGTGCTTCCAGCTCCGCTTCAACCGCAGGTCGTATTGCATAGGGTACCGGTCTGGCTTTAAAAAATTTTGGTTGTGCATGTTCATCAATCTTGATGTTTGCCGTAATTCCTCTCAGTGTTCCCAGTCCCGGCTGGAACACCTCTTTAGCCTCATCTAATATTCTGGACAATCGTTTAGGTTTGACAGCTGTTTCCCCGGAATCTACCGTTAGTGCTTTCAAGGAGTGCCAGTCCATATTCATTTTCCTAATCCACTCCCGTCCTAGTAGTGGTGGACCTCCTTCAGGTAGCACATATAAGTCCATTACTTGGCTTCCTTCGCCCTTATGGATCACTTCTACCTCTATTTTTCCGATGGGGTACACTCTTTGCCCCGTATACGTTTTCAATATAATCTCCGTATCCTGTAAGGGAATATGTTGGAATAACCTTCTGTAATCTTTCTTATTCATGACCATCAATGCCGATCCAGTGTCCAATTCCATTTTTACTTGGACTCCTGCTATCTTAAGAGTGACCCAAATTGTCTGGAGGTCTGTATCCTTACCAACGTTGTGTATTCCTAAGCTATCCAGTTCATTACTACTAGCGTCTGAATCTGACTTCTGTTCGGTCAAACTGTTCTTTGTCACCTTGTGTACCTTTGCATATTTTCCTTGCGGTGACTTTTTGTTGCTGGTCTTCTTTCCTGACCGGCATACTTTAGCTATGTGGCCAAGCCTGCCACACGTTCTGCATTCTTGGTTTTTACACCAACACTGGTTCTGATCGTGTGTTGTCTTTCCACAACGATAACATTTGACAGAACTCAAACCCAATTTGTTTGTACCGAGTTCCGGTGGCCGTAGCTGCATTACTGCCGTGCCTCTCGCTGCGGCCTCGTGTGCTGCTGCCATAGTGACCACCTTCTCGAGAGACAGCTCATTCTCCTCGAGCAGTCGCCTTTGTGTATCCTGTTTAAATAAACCACACACAACTCTATCTCGAAGTGCCTCTGTCAGTCCCGTTCCAAACTGACAATATTTTGCTAGCTTACGTAATTCCATCAAATATTCAGCATTGCTTTCATTTTGCAGCTGTCTTCTATCGTAAAATTTAAATCGTTCCGCTGGCATCAGCGGCGTGGGGTTAAGATGATTTTTTAGGACAGTAACAATCTGTTCGAACGTCTTATCCGCCGGTTCATCTGGTGATAACAGGTGTTTCAATTGCCCGTATGTCTTCGCACCCATTAAGTTTAGTAATGTTAGTGCTTTATCTGCCTCAGGAATTTTATTTGCCTTACAATAGTTTTGTATGCGTTCTACATACATAGCCCAGTCTTCTATATCACTGTCGAAGGCATTAATGTTCCCATGTTTAGGCATCGTAGCAATTTATCGTATTTTTAATGTTATCTAAGATGGCAGCTTCCCCCTCTTGCCGTCGTCCTCTGCCCACAAAATGGCGGTTTTCCCGCGCTTGGCGGTCTTCACCCGTCCCCCGACGCTGTCTCTGCTTCACCGCGGCTCTCGCGCCTTCAGTTTCCCCAGACGCTGTGCCTTTAGCCCGAATGCAGCCCTTATCTCTGGTCGCGATCGATGTCCCGCGCTGCGCCTCTCGCTCAAAAGCGGCCCGGCCCTTATCTCTGGTCGCAATCGACCTCACCGCCCTTATTCCTCCGTCTTCCCAGCCCCGTCTGTACAGCCAATGCGGTTGACTTTCTGTCGCGTCGCTGCCCGGCTTACCCACCACGAGGTAGTGGAAGAAGCTGACAGTCGCTGATGGAGGCTTCGAGGTCAGGATGTCTTCTGCACTCCGGTTGCTCGATGCCTGCCGCTCGACGTGTCTTCCCGTAGGTGATGAGGGTGGAAACCTCTCTTCGACGTCCTGTCTGTGGACGAAGTCGCCGTGGAAATTACTGCAGCAGGGTAAGAATCGGACTCATCGCCACTGTTAAGTCTGTGTGTTATAGTGAGAATTACTACACAAACCACAAGAGTAAACTCAACAGGTCTTTACTGGTTGGAGGTCGGACTATATACTATATACAATATTATTACACTGTGCTTATATACCGGTGTGGTCACCACCGGTATTACGTATACAGCAGCCAAAGAAAGTAGTACCTTTCTTAAGGTGGACCAGGCTTAAGTTCTCTTAAGGTGGAACAGGTTACATGCACCACACAGCCCATGCCGGCTCTCATGCAAGAGCACTTCAGCTAGTCCCACTCCCCCGCCCTTTCCCTGTAGCCCTGCAAAAAAAAATTCTTCAAGTACTTATCCAACTCCCTTTTGAAAACTACGATTCAGTCTGCCTCCACCACCCTTTCAGGCAGTGCATTCCAGATCTTAACCACTCGCTGCATAAAAATGTTTTTCCTCATGTCGCCTTTGGTTCTTCTGCCAATCACCTTAAATCTGTGTCCTCTGGTTCTCAACCCTTCCGCCAATGGGAACAGTTTCTCTCTATCTACTTGGTCTAGACCCCTCATGATTTTGAACGCCTCTATAAAATCTCCTCTCAACCTTCTCTGCTCTAAGGAGAACAACCCCAGCTTCTCCAGTCTATCCACATAACTGAAATCCCTCTTCCCTGGAATCATTCCCGTAAATCATTTCTGCACCCTCTCTAAGGCCTTCCTAAAGTGCAGTGCCCAGAATTGGACACAATACTCAAGTTGAGGCCTGACCAGTATTTTATAAAGATTCATCATAACTTCCTTGCTTTTGTACTCTATGGGCTGGATTTTATCAATGGAGGCGAGTAGGAGGTGGGACTCCCACTTTTGGGGTTGTAGTCCCGCCTCCATCGAGTTGTGGCCAACACTCTCGATTTTCCCCTGATTGACCTTGTTGAGCCCGCCCAGCAGGCTCAGCAGGCCAATTAAGGGCCACCCGGCAACAGGTGACATCACAGATTGACATTTCATCTGTCAAGAGCTTTTGACAGATGAAATATCAGCGTTTGACAGCTCTTTGAAGCTGTCCAACACTGACAATCTGTACTCAAAGTTAATTCCTTCCTCTCAGGCTGATTTAGAGATCTCTCCAGAACAGAAAGCAGAGGCTGCAGATTTTCACAGCTCGTGGCCATTCTGCTTTCTGTGCCGGTGAGATGAGGGATTCCCGAGACCTGAAGGAAGGAAGGCTGCATTATTAAGTAAAGGTAAGTAAAACTTATTTAAACACTTTACACACACCAAAGACACTTACCTCTGCACTCATGCACCCATTACTCACCTGAACACCGGACATCCTGAACCCTCCAAGCCCTTCAGCCTGACGGTCCACCTCGCTAACTTGGCGTGGTTTGGAGCCGTTGGGAAGCCCACACTTCAGGGATAAAAATAGGGATTAGGTTAAAAACTGCCTGTTAACTATCGGTTAATAGGCAGTTAATTGGCACTAATCCCCTTCCCGCCTCGGGGAGGAGGCTCCTAGCACAGGTCGGGTACCCGCCTCCTGTGAAACGGGCATGGAGGCGGGTTGGGGGCGGGATGGGTTTGTGCCCCCCGATTTCATGATTTTAACCCCCCACATGCCTCCAATCCCGCCTCCACGGCCCAATGAAAATCCTGCCCTATGCCTCTATTTATGAATGGTGTGGAGATGCCGGTGTTGGACTGGGGTGGACAAATGTAAGAAGTCACACAACACCAGGTTATAGCCCAACAGCTTTATTTGAAATCACAAGCTTTTGGAGCACTGCTCCTTCATCAGGTGAAGTGGAGAAATGCTTATATAGTCAGAGAATAATGTCAGATGTTTTCAGGTAATCTTTCTAACTGCCATTTATCACACCTCGGCAGAGGGATAATCACAGCAATCAAAGGTGTGAATGGTGTCCAAACAGGTCAGTCAGGAAAACATTACATCAAAGAACAATGAGGTGGGGTCACAAGGGGTCAAATGTTGCAGATGCTGGGGTCTGTATGAAAAACAAAAAAACAGACAAAAAACATTTTTTTTGCTGGAAATCACAGCAGGTCCGGCCGCATCTGTGTAGAGTGAACAAGCCAACGATGACTCGAGTCTGGATGACCCTACATCAGGTGGGGTTACATGTAGCGTGACATGAACCCAAGATCCTGGTTGAGGCCGTCCTCATGGGTGCAGAACTTGGCTATCAGTTTCTGCTTGACAATTTTGCGTTGTCGTGTGTCTCGAAGGCCGCCTTGGAGAATGCTTACCCGAAGATCGGAGGCTGAATGTCCTTGACTGCTGAAGTATTCCCCGACTGGGAGGGAACACTCCTGCCTGGCGATGTTTGTTTCCAGGAACTGCTACTTTGTGTACACAAGGGATTATCCACTTCAGACTGCGGTTTCGGGTGACCACAGAACAATGGCCTTCTGTTTACACTCCTCCCAAGCTGTTTACATAGTAATACAGCTCCATTCAAAACCCACAGGATGAATGGAAACGGTTCAATAGCCCATCACACACAATGAAGACACATCCAAACTGCAGCTTTGCATTCAAAGCTCAGCACAGAAGAGACATTTGAACTAAGAAAAGGAACAGTTTAAAATGAATGGGTTTGGATGAATCACCCATTACTGGACAATGGGGCAGTTGGGTCCCTTTTGTTTTAGCCCAGAAACATCCGGAGCTGGGCAGGCCCCAAAAGGGGGTATAAAAGATAGCTTCCCAGAAGCTCTCTCGCTCTCTGGCCTTGCCTCCGTGTGCCTCTACAGCGTGGGAGTCTGCCTGTGGAAGTGAAACACCAGCAGTTTACTTTTAAAACACTGGGGTGTTTTTCACTTCGGGGCAGTGAAGATCTAAGTTCGCAGGGCACGGAGCTGGCATTGCAGTGGTGAGCATATATTTTCTGGCCTTCCACAAGGCAACGGTGGCATAGTGGTTAGCACTATTGCCTCACAGCACCAGAGACCCGGGTTCGAATCCGGCCTCGGGCGACTGTCTGTGTGGAGTTTGCACATTCTCCCCGTGTTTGCGTGGATTTTCTCCGGGTGCTCCGGTTTCCTCCCACAGTCCAAAGATGTGCGGGTTAGGTTAATTGGCTATGATAAATTGACCCTTAGTGTTAGGGGGATTAAATACGTGGGGTTACAGGGATAGGGTGGGATATGTAGGGGTTACGGGGATCGGGTGAGATATGTGTCGGTGCAGGCTCAATGGGCCGAAATGGCCTCTATCTGCACTGTGGGGTTTCTGTGATTCTGTGAACTTAGGATAGGCATGGGGGTGGGAGTAAAGTGGGAATTTTGTTAGAATTGTGATTTTAGTCGATTTCCCTCGTTATGTCCGTTTTTCCTCCCCTAGTTAAGTAAGATAGTGTTGCACCTGGCAGAGAAGTGCTATAGTGAACACTGGATTCAGTATTTAAACCTGTATTAAAAGGGAGTAGCTGTTTTAAAGTACTGTATTTAAAACTGTATTAAAAGGGGTGTTGCACCTAGCAAAAGAGTGCTGTGGTGAATGCTGTTAGCTGTTTTTAAAGTAACTGCATTAAAGTGCTGTGTTTTTTTAAGTAAAAGCCACTAAGCTAAGGTGCTGTAGTGAGTAAAGGGTCTTTTAAGTAAGAAGTACTGGATTTAAAATAAAAGCAGTGTTGCACTGAGCAGGGAGCCCTCTAGTGGACACTGAGTGTACTGCGTGTATTAATCAAAGGAGAGTTGCACTGAGTAGGGAGCCCTCTAGTGGACACTAAGTGTACTGCGTTTAAGCAAAAGTGTTGTACCAGGCATAAGAGCCATATCGATTATTTTAAGTCATTTCTTTCTTTTGTTTTCAATAAATACTGCTCTGTTTTGCACCCAAACCACAAGTCACGTTGTTTTCTGTCTACATCACCACCGAATAAGTCTGGGGGTCAGAACTCAGGAATAGGGGAGCGCTTCGAAACCGCAAGGGGGTCCCTGGAGCAGCTCAGAGGCTTCTGACTGGCCAGAGACAAATAACCCCAGCCCCGCTGTTAATTCCTTACAATGGGGAGTCAAGACCAAGGCTGAGAAACATCTCAGGGCTGCTCCTGCTCTTCTGACAGCAATTCCAGCGAGTTAACGCCGGCAGTTCCGAGGAAATTTCTGGCCCAAGTGTAGTCTTCTGGTGAAGCAGGGTTAGAGGCCAGGGGATAATTGAGCCATGGCACACAGATGTAATCCAGCCCACATTTTTAAGTCATTTAGTCTGTCATTATTTTAATATTTCCATTTTAAATTCCTATCTTCATATTTATAATGCAAACTGAGTGACCACTAGGGGACAGGTGCAATTAGAGCGTGACAAGTTTACATAGGTGCCAGCCGTGACTCATTGGGAGCCCTCTTGACTGAATCAGAAGGTTATGGATTCAAGCCCCACTCTTGAGACATGAGCACATAATCCAGGCTGACACTCCAGTGCAAAATTTGGAGAGTGCTGCACTGTCGGAGGTGATGTCTTTCGGATGAGATGTTACACCGAGGCCCTGTATGTCTTCTCAGGTGGATGTGAAAGATCCCATTGTTCGAACACTATTCAAAGAGCAGGGGAGTACTGGTCAAAATGTTCCCCTCAACCAACACCTAAAACAGATGATCTTAAACATTTATTTAATCACTGTGCACAAATTGGTTGCTGCTTATCCTGCATTACAGTAAGTGACTATACTTCAAAAGTACTTCATTGGCTGTATAAAGCGCTTTGGAACGTCCTGAGGTCATGAAAGGCGCTATATAAATACCAGTTCTTTACAGCAAATTTCCATTATATTTGAGGGCAGTGTTTATAATGAGCAAAAGTGGACAGGATCTCTCAACAGTTTCCAGTTCTGATGAAAGGTCATAAGAACATAAGAACATAAGAAATCGGAGCAGGAGTAGACCATTAAGCCCTTCGAGCCTGCTCTGCCATTCAATAAGTTCATGGCTGATCTTCTACCTCAACTCCACTTTCCTGCACTATCCCCATATCACTTGATTCCCTTATTAACTAAAAATCTATCGATTTCTGTCTTGAATATACTCAACGACTGAGCCTCCACAGCCCTCTGGGGTAGAGAATTCCAAAGATTCACCATCCTCTGAGTGAAGAAATTTCTCCTCTTCTCAGTCCTAAATGGTCGACCCCTTATTCTGAGACTGTGGCCCCTGGTTCTAGACTCCCCAGCCAGGGGCAACATCCTCCCTGCATCTATTCTGTCAAGCCCTGTAAGAATTTTGTATGTTTCAATGAGATCACTTCTCATTCTTCTAAACTCTAGAGAATATAAGCCTAGTCTACTCAATCTCTCCTCATAGGACAATCCCCCCATCCCAGGAATCAGTCTGGTGAACCTTCACTGCACTCCCTCTATGGCAAGTATTTCCTTCCTTAGGTAAGGAGACCAAAACTGTATACAATACTCCAGGTGTGGTCTCACCAGGACCTATATAATTGCAGTAAGACATCCTTACTCTTATACTTAAATCCTTTTGTAATAAAGGCCAACATACAATTTGCTTTCCTAATTGCTTGCTGTACCTGCATATTAACTTACAGCAATTCATGTATAAGGACACCCAGGTCCCTCTGAACACCAACATTTCCCAATCTCTCACCATTTAAAAAATACTCTGCTTTTCTATTTTTCCTACCAAAGTGGATAACTTCACATTGCTCCACATTATATTCGATTTTGTCATGTTCTTGCCCATTCGCTTAACCTGTCTATATCCCCTTGAAGCCTCTTTGCATCCTCCTCACAACTTACATTCCCACCTAGCATTGTATCCTCAGCAAACTTGGATATATTACATTTGGTTCCCTCATCTAAATCACTGTAAATAGCTGAGGCCCAAGCACTGATCCACGTGGTACCCCACTAGTTACACCCTGCCAACCCTAAAATTACCCATTTATTCCTACTCTCTATTTTCTGTCCGTTAACCAATCCTCAATTCATGCTAGTATTTTACCCCCAATCCCATGAGCCCTAATTTTGTTTAATAACCTCTTGTGTGGCACCTTATCAGATGCCTTCTGAAAATCCAAATTCACTATATCCACTGATTCGCCCTTATCTATCCTGCTAGTTACAAAGAAATCATTGTGGACTTCAGGAAGTCTAAAGGCGGAAGTCACACCCCCATCCACATCAATGGGGCTGTGGTGGAAAGGGTGGACAGCTTTAAGTTCCTCGGAGTCCACATCACGGAAGACCTCTCCTGGCCCCTCAATACCTCCTCTCTGGTGAAGAAGGCCCAGCAGCGCCTATATTTCCTAAGGAGGCTGAAGGGATGTAACCTGTCACCCCTGATCCTCTCTAACTTTTACCGCTGCACAATAGAGAGCATCCTGACGAACTGTATCTAAAGCCTGCACATCTGCCAATGCACTTTATTATGGTTATGTTTATGTTAATATACGACAAGCCAAATGTATGTTGAATGTTTAAATGTCTTAATCTAAATGTGCACTCTCGGGAGCCGCAAGCCTACATTTCGTTGTACTGCACTTGTGCACTAACAATGACAATAAAAGTTGATTTGATTTGATTTGATTTGAACCTCATCGACCTGAAATGTTAACTCTGGGGGAAAAATTCAGTAGGTTAGCGCCTCCCATTAGTGCCTGCAGAGGTACAAGCTACTGCCGGGGACTTCAACACCAGGCAGATCGTGACGTCAGTGAGCATGAACGCTCACCGGGTGCCCAATCTGCAAAATTGTCACCACTTACCTTAGCGCCTCAACCGGACAGCAACAGGGCGAACTGGCGCACAACTCCAGGAAGCCAGCTCCCGTGATGTTATTTAAAGGCATCAGCATTAATCACTCACAACTGTCAGGGCAGGTTAGTTTCAGTGATTTCTTGTCAGTTTCAGCCAATGGAGCAGTTTGAGTAATTTCAAGCTTCTTTTTTAGCAGCAGTCTTCTGGCCAGTGCAAAGTGGCTACATTTATTGTTAAAAGATTCAAACTACTACACTTGGCAGCATTAATGGGGGCTGTATTGGCGCCATCTTGCCCTCCAGGATCTACGACGGAGGGAGCATAGGCAGCGAGAAATACGGGAACAAGTGCGCAGAGGGATGAGGAGGGACATCAGGGCTCTCACCAGGAGGCTTTACCCTCCAAGGGTATTCCAATAGCATTTCTTCTACATTCAATTAAGCGAGGAGCAGTGTATTAGATGGCTCCGCATCACCAAGGTGGTGGTCACAGAACTCTGCTACCTCCTCCAAACAGACCTCCAGCCTCAGAGCAGGATGACTTAAACCCCAGATCCCTTTTGCTCACCACATGCCCATCATACCATCCCTGTGTCATACCATATCACAGCGTCCTCCTGGGCGCAAAGGTGAAATGAGAGAGACCACAAAGTAATGCAAACTCCATGAATAAATTTATGCATAAACATATCACACATATCACAATCATTCTAATAACTAATGACCCTTGTACCCGCCATAATTGAATAACTGTCATTGCGTACAAGGCGTGAGATGTGGGTGTGAGTGTTGGTACGTAGAGATTGTTGGTGGGTGCATGCTGAGGGTGTGGTGCTTTGGGCAGTGTGTGAAGCTTGTGGTACAGATGGTGGTATGTAGCATTTGTTGAAGCATTCAATCACCCTGACCACCCAACTGAGGTGGATCTGCCAGCTCCTTCTCCTTGTTGTGCTTTTCCTTGCTGAGGCAGATGCACAGCCAGCAATGCTGAGAATGAGGTGCTGCAATATCAATGAAGCTCCCCTTTAAGTATTGGGAAATGTAAAGTCTGTGGGTTGTACAGTGATGTGCCTCAATAATTCCGAGACTCGATGTTAGCGAAACAAAACAAGGCTTTTATTAACTTAGAAAGTAACACGTAAGAGAGAGAGGTATCTTCCTTCTGGAGACTGAGGCCAGACTGAGCTAGCTTACAAAAGGGGCCAGGTATGGGCGGAGCCCTACACACACAGCACATTCCAGCACATTCCAATAAACAATACAATGAGGACTGGGGGAAGGGAAATGACACTGAAACCGACCACAGTCACAAGCAGTGATGAATGGAATATTTCATCACATTCACCCCTTCTATAGATTTAGTCTGTTCGGGGGTTTGATAGTCCTCTGCGACCGACGTGGCTGTTGTGGTGCCGCGGGTGTCGGCTGGGTGTCCCCGGTAGTCTCCTGGGTCTCTGCCGGGGGTGCCGCCAGGGTTGTTGAAGGGGTAGTTGGTGGGGGTGCCGTTGGTCGATGTTCTTCCGGGGGTGATGAAAGAGTAGTGGGTGGGTAAGAGTTGCTGTGATCGTTGTTGCTGCTATTGCCGTGGTTGTTGTCGATGCCGGCTGGGGCGACGTCTTTTATGGACACGGTGTCCTCCCTTCCGTCGGCGTGCCGGACATATGCGTATTGGGGGTTGGCGTGGAGTAGGTGTACTGGCTCCACGAGAGGGTCCGTCTTGTGGCCCCTCACATGCCTTCGCACGAGTACCGGACCTGGGGTGGAGAGCCATGACGGCATGGATACGCCTGAGGTGGATTTCCGGGGAAAGACAAACATTCGTTCATGAGGCGTGGCATTAGTGGCCGTACACAATAGCGACCGTATCGAATGGAGCACATCCGAGAGGACTTCCTGCCAGCGGGAGATAGGGAGGCCCTTGGTCCTTAGAGCTAGAGTGACTGCTTTCCATACTGTCCCGTTCTCTCGCTCCACTTGGCCGTTACCCCGGGGGTTGTAGCTGGTGGTACGGCTCGTGGCGATCCCCTTGGACAGCATGTACTGGCGTAGCTCTTCACTCATGAAGGACGCCCCCCTATCCGTATGGATGTAGCTCGGCATACCGAACAGGCAGAACAGGCTGTTGAGGCATTCGCCTTCATGTCTGGGCAGGGGAAGGCGAATGGGAACCGGGAGTATTCGTCCACAATGTTCAGGAAGTAAGCATTGCGGTCGACGGACGGGAGGGGGCCCTTGAAATGTAAGCTGAGCCGCTCAAAGGGCCGTGTAGCTTTGATTAAGTGGGCTCTATCTGGGCGGTAGAACCGAGGCTTGCACTCAGCGCAAGTGCGGCAGTTCCTGGTCAGAGACCGAACTTCCTCAATCGAGTAGGGTAAGTTACGGGACTTTATGAAGTGGAACAGCCGCGTGACCCCTGGGTGGCAGAGGTCGTTGTGGACGGTCTGTAGCCGATCCCCGGTGGTGCTGGCACACATCCCTCGTGAGAGGGCGTCAGGGGATTCGTTAAGGGCCCCTGGCCGGTAAATGATGTCGTACTCGAAGGTGGAGAGCTCGATCCGCCACCTAAGAATCTTATCATTTTTAATCTTCCCCCTCTGTTTATTATTGAACATAAACGCTACCGACCGCTGGTCGGTAAGTAGGGTGAAGCGCTTGCCGGCTAGGTAGTGGCGCCAGTGGCGCACTGCCTCCACGATGGCTTGGGCCTCCTTTTCCACGGAGGAGTGTCTGATCTCGGGCCCTTGGAGGGTCCTCGAGAAGAAAGCTACGGGCCGCCCCGCCTGGTTGAGGGTGGCCGCCAAGGCGAAGTCAGACGCATCACTTTCCACTTGAAATGGAGTGTTCTCGTCCACTGCCTGTAGCGTGGCCCGCTCAATATCCTGCTTAATGCTTTTGAAGGCGGCGTGGGCCTCAGCAGAGAGCGGAAAAGAGGATGCTTTCAAGAGGGGGCGGGCTTTGTCGGAGTAGTTGGGGACCCATTGGGAATAATAAGAAAATAACCCCAGGCACCTTTTCAGGGCTTTGGGAGTGTTGGGCAGGGGCAGCTCCCGTAGGGGGCGCAATCGGTCGGGGTCTGGTCCGATTTCCCCATTCTCCACCACGCTGCCTAGTATGCAGAGGCGCGTGGTGTTGAAAACGCACTTGTCCTCGTTGTAGGTGAGGTTGAGTTTTTGTGCGGTTTCCAGGAACCTCTCGAGGTTCGAGTCGTGATCCTGCTGATTGTGGCCGCAGATGGTGACGTTGTCGAGGTAGGGGAAGGTTGCCTGCAAGTGGTGGTCATCGACCATGCGGTCCATCTCCCTCTGAAAAACCGAGACCCCATTCGTCACCCCAAAGGGGACTCTGAGGAATTGGTAGAGGCGTCCGTTCGCCTCGAAGGCGGTGTACGGGCGGTCCTCTGGTCTGATAGGGAGCTGGTGGTACGCTGACTTGAGGTCGATGGTGGAGAACACCCGGTATTGGGCGATTTGGTTCACCATTTCTGATATGCGGGGTAGCGGGTAGGCGTCTAGTTGGGTGTACCTGTTGATCGTTTGACTATAGTCGATCACCATCCGTTTCTTCTCGCTACCCCTTACCACTACCACTTGGGCGCGCCACGGGCTGTTGCTGCGTTCAATAATGCGCTCTTTCAGGAGCCTGTCTACCTCGGTCGCGATAAACCGCCTGTCCTCCCAGCTGTATCTCCTGCTTTTGGTCGCTATTGGCCGGCAGTTAGGGGTAAGGTTCGCGAATAGCGAAGGCGGCTTTACCTTCAGGGTAGCCAGACCGCACACTGTGAGGGGCGGCTGGGACCCACCGTACTTGAGCGTGATGCTTTGGTGGTTGCACTGGAAATCCAGGCCCAAGATCACGCTCGCACATAGGTTCTTCATGATTAATACTTTAAAATTATCGTATACAGTTCTGTTAACGCCCAATTGTACCGTGCAGTAACCCAGAATGGTCGATGTCTGGGTTTTATCAGCCATAGAGATGGTACCCTGAGCCGGGACCACCTTTAGGGAGAGTTGTTGTGCCAGTTCAGGGTGGATAAAACTCTCCGTGCTTCCACTGTCAATTAAACATTTAACCCGGCACCCGTTTACCTCGATGTCCACCATTGATTTGGATAGCGGGTGCGGCCTGGTCTGGTCCACTGTGACCGATGCCACTGTAGGGCCCTGATCGATACAAGATGGCGTCCACGCTGTCTGCTCATAAGATGGCGGACCCCACGAGGTCGGGCAAGATGGCGTCCAAGATGGCCACTCCCACGGCGCACACGCGGCGGTGGCGGGTTTTCCGGCGGTTGGTTTTCCGGCGGGGTTCCCTCTGCACACCTTCCCGAAGTGCCCCTTCTTACCGCACTTAAAGCAGGTGGTGCCTTTCGCCGGGCATAGGTTTCTGGTATGTTTTGGCTGCCCACAGAAGTAGCAGTTGGGTCCCTGACGTGTCGCGGCTGTCGTAGGGCTTCTGGGGGGAGAGCGGGGCCCCGCCAGTGTCGGGCTGCTGGGCGGGGAAGATGCCTTCCAAGATGGCGGCGCCCTCGGTGCACACGTGGTGGCGTGGACGGCGCGGGCTGAAGAGTAGGCGTCCGAGTTTCTCTGGGCCACATCCAGGGATCGCGCGGTGTCCGCAGCCTGTTTCAGGTCCAACCCCGTTTTTTCCAGCAGTCTTTGCTGGATGTAAGTGGAGCTGAGGCCTGTGATAAAGGCATCGCGAACAAGCTCGTCAGTGTACACTGCGGCTTTTACATCTCGGCACTTGCAGTCTTTGCCAAGCATTTTCAGGGTGCTTAGGAACTCCTCCACCGATTCCCCAGGTCGCTGTGCGCGAGTAGCGAGCAGATGCCTAGCATACACCTCATTCGTAGGCTGCTGGTAATGCGCCTTTAAGATGTCGCAGGCGGCCAGGTACGTATCGGCGTCTTGGATGAGGGGGTAAACCCGATGGCTTACCCAATTCCGCAGAATTCCGAGTCTCATCCTCGCAGCGTCCGTAGCGTCTTTGACGGCTGCGGAATTGTCCAGGAAGAATTCCATACACTCAAACCAGTGTCCGAAGCGTGCTGATGCGTCCGGAGCATGTTGATCCAAATCCAAACGTTCGGGTTTCAGGAGTTGATCCATAGTGTTGAAAAATAAGTTAATAAAATTGATGTGCCTCAATAATTCCGAGACTCGATGTTAGCGAAACAAAACAAGGCTTTTATTAACTTAGAAAGTAACACGTAAGAGAGAGAGGTATCTTCCTTCTGGAGACTGAGGCCAGACTGAGCTAGCTTACAAAAGGGGCCAGGTATGGGCGGAGCCCTACACACACAGCACATTCCAGCACATTCCAATAAACAATACAATGAGGACTGGGGGAAGGGAAATGACACTGAAACCGACCACAGTCACAGGCAGTGATGAATGGAATATTTCATCACATACAGTTAATAACGACACAGACTTCAGGAATAACAAACAAACAGGTCTTTACTATTCGAAGGTCAGGGCGAATCTGCCCAAGGAATCATGCCACAACACTTATATACCGGTGTGGTCACTGTCAGTATTACAGTATACAGAAGCCAAACAAGTAGTGCCACACCTAAAGTAGTTCTCTTAAAGGTGAACGGTTACATACAATAGTTCTCTTAAAGGTAGACGGGTACATACACTACAATCCTCCCTTTTTAGCTTATTACATACGGAGTCCCCATTAAACATAACATATCTTCAACTTCATATAAAACAATTTACAGACATAGTCTCGGTGGGAAACAGTTCACAGGTTCAGTCTCTGCGGGAACAGTTCACAGATTCAGTCTCTGATCTTGACTCGGTCCGAACAACATCTCTTTGGTGTAGATGGTTCACATTGCTAGCGTGACTCCTCCATATCCTTTTCTTGACGTAACAGCTTGAACTTTCGTCCTGCTGAACCAGCAGTGCTAACTTTTACAACAACTGGGTTGCCTTGATATTTTCCTACTTCCCAACTGATTTAACTCCTTTCGTAGGGTCCACGCATGATCTGGTAGAAGTGATAATATTTGCAATAGTTATCATCTTCTGCTTCTTCTTTTACTTTTCTGCTTTTTGGAGACTCTCGGGGCTCCCTTATCAGCTGCCAGCTGTAGCGCCACCAACTCTCTATGTTCCTTCGACTTTAAGTGCTTCATCCTGATTTCGGCACTTTGGGAGTTTTCATCACAAACTGGGCAGACCACATCCTCGTAATATTCAGTGTCACTCAACAGGTCATGGTAATATTCGGGTTCGTCCTGAGTTAGGCCAGCGAGAGGGCCTTCTACTTCCTCCTTACCCATCTGGACGTTAGCTGACTGTGGTTCCTTCCCTAGACATCTTTCTTGAAAAGACTTCTTCATGCATTCATCTTCATCCCGCTCTTCCTGGGTTTCCTGCAAATCCTTCACTAATGACCTCATTTGTGATTTCAACACTTCCCCTTCCCTCGGGGATTGATTGATCGGGCTATTCAATCCTTCTACTGGAGCAGCTGTTTCAACATTCTGTTGTTCACATAGACGCGATTCAGCGTACTTTTGGCATCCCAGTAAAGTCTGTTTTGCAACCTCAGCTATTTCCCAAACTTTCGAGAGCTCCGAACTCCTTCCCGTTGAAGATTGAAGCTCGTGTTCAGATTGTTCCCATTGCAGAGTCTTTTCCCTCAGCATATGAAGGAGTTGGCTGACCGTTAACTCTTCCACGGGAACACTGTGGATCAGAGTCTTCTCCATTTCATCCACCTTTTCCTCCAATGCTTCCACCTTCTGTTCCTCTTGTACTTTGGCTTTCAGCGCTCGGAAAAGTTGCGCCCTGATGCTCTCTAGCTCATGTTCAGGGACCATTCTTACAGTCTCTGTGTTTCTTACAGTTTCCTTTTCTTCCACTGAAAGGATTCCCAGTTGAATCTATTCTTCAAGTTGTTGAACCTCGGACATTGCCGCCTCATATTTGTCTTGGGTTTCCTTCAATATTTTTATGAGTTCTTGGACATCTTGTCTTTCATGTTCTGCCATGTCTTTCACCTCTAATTTCTCATCTATGGATGGAACTTCTACCGATGAGTCTGTCTTGGCCTTGAGCTCATCAAGAATTTCCTGCAGCCTTTGGACTTCTTGCTCATGTTCAACCTTTAGTTGTTCATATGCTTCTACTGAAACTAGCTTTTCGGAGGTTGCCGAGCTAACCCCCTCCAGAATTGTAGCCTGGGCCTGTTCATACTGTTCTTTCAACTTCTCACACTCTGCTTGTAAGGAGTCGTAGAGAAGAACTGGAATAACATCCTGGCTTCCTGAAGATTCCTCTTCATTTGCTTCTTTCGCAATTTCCTGTTGGAGTTCAGCCAAGGCTGCTATGCTATCTGCCTCTCGAAGTCTCACTGCCATCAAATCTTCTTTATTCTTGCAGTCTATCTCAGCCATTTTCCGATTACTTTCATTTAACTGAGTGAGTAGTCCCTTATTCTGGGCTGAGAGATATTGCACCTTCTCATGTAGACCATAGCACTCCTTCTCTGCTCGACATAGCTGGTTACTGCTGATTTGGTTCTGTGTTTCAAGTTCCAACATCCTTTGCTTAGCTTCTTTCAGTTTCGCCCCTATAAGCTCCTCTTGCAACATGGCCACATTATTCACATCAGGTAAAGAAGCGTTTCTCTTTTCCATGTCCAAGATTTTTTTCTGCATATCTTTAAGTGCACACTGTGATTCAGCTTCTCTTAACCTTGCTTGCACTAGCTCCGTCTCCAATTGCAGAACAAAATCCTCAGTGTAGCGTGGTTTGCCTTTATGCTGTATCTCTAGATCATGCAAATATTCTAACTCCTGAACATCATAAGGGAGATGTGATCGGTAATTGGTCACGATGGCTCTATGGTCGCTCTTTGCTTGAGCTAGCTGCCTCTGCTGTCTTTCCAGGTTCTCCCATTCGGTGTCCCAGAACTTTTCCATTGTTTTCATCTCTTGTACGAGACGGTAACTCAACTGTTCTAATTGTTGTCGTACTTTGAAATAAGTTTGAGTCCGAGTTCGGTGTTCTTCCGTCGTGGATAAGTCCTTAACTTGAACAGGCTCAGAATTCTCTGTCAAACTGGAGTTCTGCTCTGAAGCTTTATTCTTCTCGGTAGCATAAGCCTTTATGCATGTCTTCGTTTTCTCCACCATAGTCGGCAAGTTCATTTTAGCCTTGTCTTCCATATTTGAGTTGGTCTTATCGTCATCCGTTTCAGAATCTGAGCTGATAGCTTGCACCGAGTCCTCACTCATTATGGCTTTTAGATAGTGCCATTCCATGTCTATTTTCTTGATCCACTCTCGTCCTAGAAGTGGTGGTCCTCCCTCAGATAATACGTACAAGTTCATTCTTGGGTGTTCTTTACCCCTATCTCTCACCTTGACTCTTATCTTCCCCATGGGGTATACCTTATGCCCCGTGTATGTCTGCAATACGAACTTGGTATTTCTTAAGGGTATGTGAGAGAATAGCTGGTGGTAGTCCCTTCGATTTATGACTGATAGAGCTGATCCAGTGTCCAACTCCATTCTTACTTGGACTCCAGCTATTTTTAGTATGACCCAGATAGTTTGTAGGTCAGCTTCCTTACTCACATTGTGAATTCTCAGACTACCCAGCTCCTGGCTGTTTGGGTCTGAGTCTGAATTCTGTTCGTCTGAACTCTTCTCAGCCACCTTGTGTACCTTGTTGTACTTTTCTTGTGGTGGCTTCCTTTGGTTGTTGGTCTTCTTCCCTGACCAGCATACCTTAGCGATGTGACCCAGTTTGCCACATTTCCTACATTCTTGGTTCTTAAACCAGCATTGATTCTGGTCGTGTGTTGTCTTCCCACAACGATAGCATTTTGTTGTACTTGAGGTAATTTGGTCCACCCCGAGTGCCGCCGCCTTTAGCTGCATTTCCGCCGTTCCTTTCGCTGCGGCTTCGTGCGATGCGGCTATAAGGACAGCCCTGTCAAGTATGAGGTCGTTCTCTTCGAGTAGTCACTTTTGTGTCCCTTCCTTGGACAATCCGCATACGAACTTGTCTCGCAGTGCCTCTGTCAGATTCCCTCCGAACTGGCAGCATTTCGCTAGCCTACGCAGTTCGACCAAATATTCCGCGTTGCTTTCGTCTTTCCGTTGCGTTCTTGCATAGAATTTGAATCGTTCAGCCAACATCAACAGTGTGGGGTTCAAGTGGTCCTTCAGAACAGCCACAATCCCTTCGAAAGTCTGATCCGCCGGTTTAGCTGGTGCTAGTAGATGCTTCAAGAGCCCGTATGTCTTTGCGCCCATCGAGTTTAGCAATGTTATCACTTTGTCGTCTTCCTCTATTTTGTTGGCTTCACAATAGATCTCGATGCGTTCCATGTACGTGGCCCAGTCTTCTATCTCAGAATTAAAATCGTTAATATTCCCTCGCTTAGGCATCTTCCTTTCCTTGGGAGCAGCACAAGTATTTCTTTAAAGTCTTATTTATTACTTATTTATTTCTAAGATGGCGGTTTTTCCCGTGAAAATGGCGGTTTCCCGCTCTTTCCTTCTCTCCCCGCCCCTTCAATGGCGGTCTCCCGCGTCTGTCGTCTTCTCCGCCTAATGGCGGCTTCCCGCGTTTCTTCCCTGGTGGGAGGGGTACGCTTTCCCCACAGCGGACAGGTTCAGCCACTGGGCTGGCTTCCGCACAGCTCCCCTTACTCGGCTCTGTCTTTCTCTCCCGCTCGCACGGCTCTACCGGCGCTGGGTACCCCGTTCACGGAGAACAGTTCAGCCGCTGGACTGGCTCTCGCGCAGCCTCTCTCCCCTTGCTCGGCTCTGTCTCTCTCTCCCCCACGTTCGGCTCTACCGGCGCTGGGTACCCCGTTGGTGGAGAACAGTTCAGCCGCTGGACTGGCTCTCGCGCAGCCTCCTTTGGTCGGCTCTGCCTCTCCCACACGCCTGGCTCCCGTTCGCCTCCCAGCCCTCACGCAGTCCGGTGCTTCCCTCCCCGGCTGCGGCTGAGTTTCTCTCTTCCCGCGCCTGCTCCCGGTCTCAGTGCTTCGTGGCTTCGGTCGCTGCCCGGCTTTTCCCGCCGATCGCGGTCTGGCTATCTCACGACGCCGTTGGACCCACCTTCCTGACCAGCTCTGCTCCCCCTCGACCGTGGTCGAGTGCACAGCCCTTATCCTCCGGATTTCGTTACACTTTTCCCTACTCACAGTCTCCGCGGCCGCCTTGTTTCCTGCTGATCGGCTCACTCCGCCCCGTGGTAGAAGGGTAGTCAGTGCCTGTTGCTGATGGAAGCTTTTGTTGCTAAAGTCTTCCTCCTTTCTATTGCTGCAGCCTCGTGTTTTCTTCCAGCAGAACGACGAGGGCGGTTGCCTCTCTTCGACGCTCTTTAGTTGCTTTGGTAGTCTTGCCACAGGGTACGATCGGACTCGTCGCCACTGTAAAGTCTGTGGGTTGTACAGTTAATAACGACACAGACTTCAAGAATAACAAACAAACAGGTCTTTACTATTCGAAGGTCAGGGCGAATCTGCCCAAGGAATCATGCCACAACACTTATATACCGGTGTGGTCACCGTCGGTATTACAGTATACAGAAGCCAAACAAGTAGTGCCACACCTAAAGTAGTTCTCTTAAAGGTGAACGGTTACATACAATAGTTCTCTTAAAGGTAGACGGGTACATACACTACAGGAAAAGTCTGTAGCAATGATGAGTTGAGATTAAACTGCACCCGATATTGGTCCACACTTTCAGTGTACTCTTCTTAGTTGGGTGATTAACCAAATGGACTGTAACTTAATAAAACTTTGAATAAAACTTAACAAATTAAATTAAAATTTCATTGGCCGGGGTGATGATGCCCTCCAGTCCCTGCGGCGCCCACCGGTCGCGGAAGGCCTCAAGCGTGCCGGCAGACACCGCGTGCTCCATCTCCAGGGCCACCCGGGCGCGAACATGGCCGCGGAAGAGAGGCAGGCAGTCGAGCTGAATGACCCCCTCGACCGCCCGCTGCCTGGACCAATTGATGGCTTTTTTGGCCAGGCCCAGGAGCAGTCCTATGAGGGGGTCCTCCGATCTGCCCGCTCCCCTCCGCACCAGGTGACCAAAGATTAGGAGCGTGGGACTGAAGTGCAGCCAAAAATCGAGGAGCAGCCCCTTACACTACTCTTTTGATTAAAAACATAAACAAATTATCTGTAAATTAACAAAACTTTAAATGAAACTTAACAAATCAAATTAAAATTGTGTTCTCCGGGTTGATTATGCACTCCAGTCCCCGCGGCGCCCACCGGTCGCGGAAGTAGTCAAGCGTGCCGGCGGACACCGCGTGCTCCATCTCCAGGGCCACCCGGGCGCGAACATGGCCGCGGAAGAGAGGCAGGCAATCTGGCTGAACGACCCCCTCGACCGCCCGTTGCCTGGACCAATTGATGGCTTTTTTAGCCAGGCCCAGGAGCAGACCCACGAGGAGGTCCTCCGATCTGCCCGCTCCCCTCCGCACCGGGTGACCAAAGATTAGGAGCGTGGGACTGAAGTGCAGCCAAAAATCGAGGAGCAGCCCCTTACACTTTCAGTGTAATGCCACTGAGCTAGGCCTTTAAGACTTGATTTAGCACGCCAATCATTTCTTTGAGCAGTGAGAATGAATTTTGCGTGCAGTCTAAAGCATTAGCTCTTGGTCCGTAGCCTTGTAGGTTCTGGCACTTCAAGTGCATATCCAAGTACTTTTTAAATGCGATGAGGGTTTCTGCCTCTACCAGCCTTTGTTCCAGACCTCCATCACCCTCTGGGTGAAAAAGGTTCTCCTCAACTCCCCACTAATCCTTCTATCAATTACTTTAAATCTATGCGCCCTAGTTTTCATCATTTCCAGCATTTTCTGTTTTTATTTTTGACAGGAAATGCCTGCAGACGTAAAAGAAAATAAAAGAAAGACTTGCATTTATATAGCGCCTTTCACAACCACTGGATGTCCCAAAGCACTTTACAGCCAATGAAGTAATTTTTGAAGTGTAGTCACTGTTATAATGTAGGAAACGCGGCAGCCAATTTGCACACAGCAAGCTCCCACAAACAGCAATGTGATAATGACCAGATAATCTGTTTTAGTGATGTTAATTGAGGGATAATTATTGGCCAGGACACCGGAGAGAACTCCCCTGCTCTTCTTCGAAATAGTGCCGTGGGATCTTTTGTTCCACCTGAGAAGGCAGATGGGGACTCGGTTTAACACCTCATCCGAAAGATGGCACCTCCGACAGTGCAGCACTTCCTTAGCACAGCACTGGGAGTGTCAGCCTAGATTTTTGTGCTCAAGTCTCTGGAGTGGGTCTTGAAACCCACAACCTTCTGACTCAGAGGCAAGGGTGCTACCAACTGAGCGCACTGGCTGACACACATATACATATAGGTGGAGAAACAGCACCTCATCTTTCAATTAGACACTTTACAGCCTTCCAAACTCAACATCGAGTTCAACAATTTCAGACCATACCCTCTACCCCTGTTTTTCCACATGGCAGCTGTTGTTGATGATTCTGCCATTCCCATTTACACCTTCTCTAGGCTCATCTTTACTTGTCCCATTCCTTTCGCTTTGTACTATCATCCCATTTGTCACTGAATCTCTCCTGCCTTCCACCCGATGGCAGACCTCACCTTTTGTTCTTTCCTCCACTCCCCCCTTTCCCTGCCCCTGCCCTTGCTTAAAAAATAAACTGTTACATCTCTAACTTTTTTCCAGTTCTGATGCAAGGTCATCGACCTGAAACATTAACTCTGTTTCTCGAGGCCCTGTCTGCTTTCTCAGGTGGACGCAAAAGATCCCGCAGCACTATTTCGAAGAAGAGTAGGGGAATTATCCCTGGTGCCCTGGCAAATATTTCTCCCTCAACCAACATCGCTAAAACAGATTATCTGGTCATTGTCACATTGCTGTTTGTGGGACCTTGCTGTGTGCAAATTGGCTGCCGTGTTGCCCACATTACAAGAGCGACTCCACTTCAATTAGTAAAATTGGTGGAAATAGTGGTTAACAAAGCATATGGGATCTTGGGCTTCATAAATAGAGGTATTGAGTACAAAAGTAGGGAAGTTATGCTGAGCCTTTATAAAGCGCTGGTTAGGCCACAACTGGAGTATTGCATCCAGTTCTGGTCACCACACTTTAGGAAGGATGTGAAGACCCTTGAGAGGGTGCAGAGGAGATTTAACAGAATGGTTCCGGGGATGGGGGATCTTAGCTACAAGGACAGGTTGGAGAAGCTGGATTTGTTTTCATTACAGCAAAGGAGGTTGCGGGGTGATTTGATAGAGGTGTACAAGATTATGACGGGTTTGGATAGGCTAGACAGGGAAAGGCTGTTCCCACTAGTTGATGGCACAAGGACTAGGGAACACAAATTTAAGGTTTTGGGCAACAGATACAGGGAGGATGTGAGGAAAGACTTTTTTACGCAGCGAGTGGTGAGGACCTGGAACTAGCTGCCGACGGAAGTGGTGGAAGCGGAGACACTCAATGTTTTCAAGGGGAGACTGGATAGGCACTTGAGGGAAATAAACTTGCAGCGCTACGGGGATAGAGCGGGGGAATGGGACTGACTGGATTGCTCTACAGAGAGCCGGCGTGGGCTCGATGGGCCGAATGGCCTCCTTCAGTGCCGTTACGACTCTAAGTGTCACACATGAAAATTAAGGCACATGTGGGGAAGAATTCAGTTGTTTGCGCCTCCCGTTAGTATTATGTCCGTGTGTAATTGAGACACGGACTGCAGGAGTTGGTTACAACAGGTGTTTACTGAGTGGAGACAAAACTGGAACTACTATGCAAAGTTACTACACAGACTTATATACAGGGGTGGTCACTACTGGTACTGCAGTATACAGGGGCTGCAGAATATAGTTCCTTCTGCAAAGTACATACACTACAATTCCTCCCCTTTTAGCTAAACAGTACATAACATTCGATTAATAATTAAATAACATATTTACAATTACAGTTGCTATATACATCAGCTGAAGTTAAGCAATTATAAGTTCAGTCTTTGAGGAGGCTTCCTGATTCTGTCTGGATAACGCCTCTTTGGGGTATCAGGTTCTTCCGGCAAAGTTGATTCGGAATCAACGTCGTTGTTTGGTTCGTCTGCTTCCAATATCACCGATTCTGAGGTAGATGCAATTGGTACTTCGGTTTCATCACCAGGTGTATCGGATCGTGGTGTGGAATTGACGTTTTCCAGTGACTCTAGAATCTGGTCAGCATGGCGTCTTACAATGCTCTCTCCAACGTCCACGGTATACATTAGAGGTCCTTGCCATGTGCAGATCGTTCCTGGCTGCCATTTCTCTGTGTGGTAGTCCCGGGCCAAAACTGGTTGACCTATCTTAAAACTCCTGGTCGGCGTTTCATTCATATTCTGAAACTGCCTGTTCTCCACATCTCTTCTGCAGAATATAGTTCCTTCTGCAAAGTACATACACTACAGTTAGCACCTTAAGAGGGCGCCAGTTGGGGCACAAAGCAACTAGAGGCCAGGCACGGTGATGTTTGTGCTGCTCGCGAAATTAACTAGACATTTTGCGGCGGCGCTAAACACTTCCAGCACGATCTTCTGCGCCGGCAGAGTGTGACGTTATTCGAGTGCGCAACGCCCCGGACCGGATATTTAGTGGCGCCTCCTGCCTTACCGCCTGCCGCTAGCAACAACAGGTTGAGGGGAGCGTTATGCTGTCAGAAAGGGACTAGGGGAGCGCTATTTAAAGGCGACCGCTTCCTGCCTTTTTTTGTCGGTGACATTTGCACCACGCAGTCAGAGAGAGAGAGAGAGACTTCTGGAGAGATTCTACACTGTGTGAAGGAGTTTTGGGTACTGAGCAGCACTTTGCAGGTTCATTTTGATTTGCCCTTCCTTGTACCTATTTAGAAGAGACTGTGGGGGCTGCACTCTGAGCTCTTTCCCTGGGTCTCTCCATTGTTCTTTCCAGCAGATTTGATGTACAGGTCTCTCCAGGCCGAGATTCAAGGCTGCAATGAGCAGGATGTAGATGGAGTGCAAAATCAACCCTCCCCTTTAAGATAAAAACAAAAAAATGCTGGAGAAACTCTGCAGGTCAAGCAGCATCTGTGAAGAGGGAAACAGAGTTAACGTTTCAGGTCGATGACCTTTCATCAGCCCTCCCCTTTAAGAACTGGCCGGCGCCTGTGTGCCTGTGTTCCATTGCTGACTGACATCAGAGGAGCTTCGCCAGCGCTCTGAGGTAGTGCCTCGCTCCTCAGCCTTTGCGCCTTAAGACAGGTGTGAAGCGCCTGATTTAGTGCTCCAATTACCTCCAGGGGCGATAAAAGCCAAGTTTGCCGTCGGAGGCGATAATTAGAGCCAGGCGCTAAACTTTGCGCACGGCCGCTAATGGATCCCCAAACGGGGTGATACTGAATTTTTCCCCCTAAGTGCCACACATGAAAATTAAGATGTGGAGATGCCGGTGTTGGACTGGGGTGGACAAATGTGAGAAGTCACACAACACCAGGTTATAGTCCAACAGCTTTATTTGAAATCACAAGCTTTCGGAGCGCTGCTCCTGACGATGGGCCGAAATGGCCTCTATCTGCACTGTGGGGTTTCTGTGATTTCTGTGACTTCCCACATATGAAAATTAAGTCACATACTATTGGAAGGGAAGTAGCTGCACTTAAAAAAAAGAGGCAAATGGGTCTTTTGGTTTGATACATGGGGTAGTGAGGTGGGGGTTCTTTAAGTGATGGTGCCAGGCCGGCAGTGGGTGGCCTGTCGCTTTAAGAGCTGGGGCTGACACTCGGCCTGGGCCGCGCGGCACGCCGGGAGCGCCAGCAGTCAACGAGAATCACAAGATGGCGGAGCGGGGAGCCGAGCAGGAGCAGCGGCGGCAGCAACAGCGAGGCCCGGGCCAGCTGGCGTTTTAGAGCCGAGCCGAGCCGAATCGAATCGCCCAACTCACCCCTACCACCCATCAACAATCTCCCAACAGGACATTACACCGGAGAAAGACGGAGCGGGACCCAGGGGGGAGACTCGAGAGCGGAGGCTGTGCTCGGTGCGCGGACACACACACACACACACACACACACAACACGCCCTCTCTCCCTCTCCTCAAGACACACCGGGAGAGGAGCAGACTCTTTTTCAAAAAAAACGAGGAAACTAACGGCACCCGCTTCCCACCCACTTTCGTATGAATTCCGCCGAGGAGGACTCGGAGTGTGCGCCACCAGAGGCGAACGCAAGGTCGGTGTTGAACCCAGCTCGGCCCCCGGCCCCCTTGCCTCCCCCTTTTCCTCGGTGACTAGGACTTATGGCCTACTCTGATGGCAATGCTCTGTTTCTCAAAGTTAAGCCAAATGGCAAAGGTGTATTTTTAATATATATATACATAATAATTAGTTTGCTCTACTGCTTGACACTTGTTTTGATGCTCCTGTATTGAATTACTTTTTTTTGTTAACCTCAGTTATTTTGGTTTTTACATTCATGATTTTTGTCAGCAAGTTGGGGGTTTTCTTAAAAAAAAATCTTGACTTTTGAAATTCATGTTGAATGTTGTGCCCAAGCCAGACCTCCGTTATTGCTGGATTTCCTGCTGATGGGAAATAAGAGAGGCTCGCACAAGTCTGTTGATTGCTTTTTGAAGGACTAGGGGAAAATTTTTTATTATTTTTGCTCCATGCTGGTTATTTGTAAGTGCAGATAGTTTCAATTCAAAATGAGAATATTTATCCCTTGATGCAAAGTATAATTTTCTGTTTTGTATAAGCCCACTTGTGTGGATAGAAATGACACTTTATTGCACGTGATTTGGTTGGTGCTAACTTACTGGAAGGTTTTGCCATTTTTAAACTTTGAAGTGAAACCAGGAGTAATGCACCAATGGAATAGGTCACTGTTGGGGTTCAAGATATTCGCACTTGTGCATGAGATTGTTGTTTACGGTGCTTGTGAGTTTTGCGTCTTTTGCAAGTTGCTGGCGGGATATCTCGTGGGGCTACGTTTAAAGCAGTGGCGCTGATTGCATAATATGAACAACCAAGTCGTGTGAAATTGTCTGATCAGGTCGTGGGTTGCGAAGGACATCATACTGAAACTTGAGCTTTCGATGGGCTTTATAAATAGAGGCATAGAGTACAAAAGCCAGGAAGTTACACTAAACCTATATAAAATGCTAGTTTGGCCCCAGCTGGAGTATTGCGCCCAATTCTGGGCACCACCCTTTAGGGAGGAAATGCAGGTTTTGGAGAGGGTGCAGAAGCGATTTACTAGAATGGTGCCGGGGATGAGGGATTACAGTTACGTGGATAGACTGGAGAAGTTGGGGTTGTTCTCCCTGCAGCAGAGAAGGCTAAGAGGAGATTTGAGCGAGGTATTTAGCGTGAGTAAATAAAGGGAAACTGTTTCCAGTGGCGGAAGGGTCGGTAACCAGAGGGCACAGTTTAAGGTGATTGGCAAAAGAACCAGAGGCGACATGAGGAAAAACTATTTTACGCAACGAGTGGTTAGGATTTGGAATGTGCTGCCTGATAAGGTGGTGGATACAGATTCAATAGTAGCCTTTAAAAGGGAATTGGATAAATACTTGAAGGAGAAAAAATTACAGGGATATGGGAAAAGAGCCGGTTATTGGGACTAATTGGATTGCTCTTTGACAGAGCCGCTGCAAACTCGATGGGCTGAATTACCACCTCCTGTGCTGCACTATTCTATGATTCTAACTGAACATTTTGATGAAATAATTGCTCTGTTTTTGTGTTTGTTACACAGAAATATCACTTGCAATATGTGTTGGGAGGCTTGTATTTTGTAACTTGGTTTCTTTTTTGAAAACCTAATTTGATTAGAGAGTGACTGCAATAGTGTAAACACAGATTTTGTCACTCGTGTTATCCAGTCAGTTCCACTTGTTTAAACCTGGCACTTTAGGACCCGTACGATATCAACAACAACTTGTATTTATTTATCCTCTCTCCGAGAGCAGCAAATGTAGCTCACAATCTTGTGAATTAGTGTTTTCACGTTGCTGTAAAGGCCACAGGTGTCTAAATGTCATCCTAAATATTGGATTTCCCTAAATAGCTTCAGGATTTAGTAAATCAATAATAATTTTAATAAAAATTGACTGATGAGAGCAGCTGTATGTTGGTTGGATTTTAATGATCGAATGGAAGTATTGACCTGCATCACTGCAACTGCCATCACTTGGTCAGTGGTGGAAAAAGCCTCTATTTTGTAGGAGTTGTGTAACTTTAAATAATTGGGTAATTATTCCACAAATTGCTTCTGGATTTTGTCATTTCAAATTTGGATTTTGTGCATTATGTAGAAAAATCTAATCATCGACAGGGTGTCTCCCCCCAGAAGTGGAAGTAATTCCTCTTTCTGGAAGCAGTGATGGATCAGGAGTATTAACTGCCTAGCTTTTTGCAAGGGAGGAGATGTATCTCAGAATTGGCCATAATGGTTTTCTGCTTACATCCAGAATAACTTTTCTATAAATTATTCTGTATTTGGGTAGTAAATGCAGTAGAGTTGCCATATTTAGTTGGACTGGGGAGTTCTGATCACAGATACATTTGCACAGACAAGGCCAGACTACCTCAGGTCAGCTCTCCAGATGGTTAAGTGCATCACCTTCTTGGCTTAGCACCCCGCAGGCCAGGAATGTCCTTGATTGGAAGCTGATTCTGCTGGTTAGTGGTAGGGGACCACAGTTGGCCACGTCCCCAGGTCATGAAGCGGCAACTTCCTGCTCCTGATTGCTATCCATTGAC
This sequence comes from Somniosus microcephalus, assembly GCF_052327205.1. NCBI lineage: Eukaryota > Metazoa > Chordata > Chondrichthyes > Squaliformes > Somniosidae > Somniosus > Somniosus microcephalus. The sequence continues at coordinate 207,283,771 of NC_140996.1, read as the reverse complement.
CCTTTTAAAAAGTGTGCGTAGAGACAAAATTGGGCTCTGATGATTCCTGTTCATGGTCAGTCATTTCTGTGGCTCATCCCTAAGCATTGACCATTCATGAGCTGCTGAAGGGAAAAGGAGCAGGGGAATAAAACCTCAGGGAGGGATGAACATTCATATGTGTCTTTCATTAAACATCATTTCATGTAATGATGCAATAGGTATTCAGGCGGTGTGCTGGAAGAACACTAAAAACACCACTCTACCCATAGTTCTTGTAAGTTTTTAGACTAGTTTTAGAACTTGTTGAAACATACAAGATTCTTGTCTCATTGAAACCTATAAGATTCTGAGATGGATTGACCGGGTTAGATGCTGAGGTTGTTTCCCCTGGTTGGAGGGTCTAGAGCTAGGAGGCACAGTCTCAGGATAAGGGGTCGGCCTTTTAAGACCGAGATGAGGAGGAATTTCTTCACTCGGGTGGAATCCTGTACCCGAAAGGGCTGAGGATGCTGAATCGCTCAGTATATTCCAAGTCTGAGATATAGATTTTTGCATTCTATAGGGATTGGGTGGGAAAGTGGAGTTGAGGTCGAAGATCAGCCATGATCTATTTGAATGGCAGAGCAGGCTCGAGGAGTCCTATGGCCTACTCTTGCTCCTAGTTCTTATTGACCATTTTTAAAATGAAGAACTTATTTATTGCATTGGATGTTCTGTGGTGGTCTTAACTGTAACTGGCATTTATAATTATTTATAGGACAGCATACTGCCAGTGCATACCATTTTGGATAAACTGGTTTGATTTGTTTTGTTAAATTTGAGTTGATTGTCGTGCGTGGATGAATAATGAAGAAGGCTATAGTGAAATGCATGTAACAACTTTTGCAAAATAAAAGCTGAACAATTCAAGAACCTCAGTTAAAGTAATTGAATATTAGCGAGCAGTTAATATGGAATGAACGCCAATGTGCAGCTGGCTTCAATCTCACTAGTATCACATTCTAGGAACGTTAAACATGCCAGCCATACGAGGTACATCCTTAACGCAAATGCTGCTCATAGGAGTTGAAGCAATCTTCTTAACACCCTAAGTGTGGGAATGTGCAGTTTCTAAGCTGGAGTAAGAATCCAAGGGTAGAGTTTCTGTTGGTTTTGCACCCAGATTCCAGCAGAATCGGTCGAACCAGCGCAACAGATTGGGGAATTTAAAACAAGAGTCACGCCCATAAACACGTGTGCTCATATTTTCCACGATCTTTTACGCTGCTTCAAGATTCGGTGCACCTGAATCGGTCCCTGGCTGCGCCTCAGTCGAAATTGCGAGATTGTGCTGGATCTGGAAGGCTCTTCAAATTGCACTCAGTTTCTTAGGCACTAGAGGCACGCTTTAAAAGTTTTTTTTCTTACCAAAAATATTTAATTTGCTAGGAAACTGACTACACCAATGAAACTGTTAAATGGTTCAGTATAGTTCTAATTTTCAGTGATTTTTAAATCGGGTTACTCACAGGTGGGAGGCCATCCGTGCTACAAATGCCTGTTTTTGGTGATGAACCCATTTTTAGCTATATTAATAAAACTGCATCAGGTTACCACTCTTCAGTACATCAAGGAATACTTTGTACAGGTAATAGAAAGGGGAGAAAAAGAAGGTTGCACTGGTTTTTGGAAGATTTTAAGTTTGTAATTATGCAAATGAATTTTAGTGGAAACTTGAGCAGTAACCTAACCAGCGCATTTTGGACACAATTTCCAGATTGCACCCAAAGCGGAATCTCTACCCCCCCCCCCCCCCCCCCTAGAGTTTAAGCTTTTCTGTATCTCCTCCTTACACTATGAACGTTACTTGCAGGAACTTTAAAGAATTCTGAAATCATGTACATAAAGAGAGATGTATGCAATTTATCAAAACGCCTAGATTGGAACTTCCCCTGATGGCTTAACAAATGTATTCTGTGTGTAGCTGAGCTATGCAGACCCAGAAAGGTTCTGTATTCAAGGCCTGGCCTATGTTGAGTTAGGTGGGTCTCTGTTGGGGTAGTGGGTAGAGATCTTGCAGTTCATCTCGGAATCTGGGGAAACAAAAATCCGCTCACCCTGATCAATATCCAGCAAACGAAGCTGAACATGACCGTCAAATGAAGACAGGATTAGGTTCAGCTGCAATGTCTCTGAGGCCAAATAGCCCACTGACATTCACAGTTGGGCTGCACACTGATTATAGCCACTTGGGTGAGCTATTCGAAGGGGTCCTTGGAACTGTGCCAAGGGATCGATGCCTTCAGGAGTGAAGGTGAGATAACTGTCAAAGAAAAAACGAGGTTAAATTGCAGCCTGTGGCCAACTGTTCCATGTTTATAGAGTTTTGTTTTTTCGAGCGAGATCTTGTTTTCTTTCACTTGGATTCCTCTGTTTATTGCCACTGTAGAGTTACACAAGTTGACCATGAGCATTAAAGGGGAGGAACGTGTGGTGATAAGTCTTGTGTTGTATCATTTTCACAGACCATGATGGCAGTACTGAAATGTCCCTGGTAACTAGTAAAACGTTTCTGAGCAGGAATTGAATTTAACCTGAGCAGACTATCAAAAATGCTGGTCTTCAGTTGGGACATGGGAATGTACAGGACCAGAAAAGACCATTATAGTCCACCTGATTGGCCCCAGTGTCTAGGAAATCTAATTTCCCATAATATTGCTAATGCTTCCTGTCAGATGTTTCTCCTGATACTTGTCCAACTCAAATTTGCTGCGACGATATTTGTCAAAGGAATTAATTCTACTGGACTACCCATATCTTGAACTGGTGTAGCTCATTTCCACTTCTGTAAAAGTACTGTTATATCTCGATTTTGTGTGTGAGCGTGAAAGAGGGCATCATTGTGCAAAGCACCGAAAGGACTGAAATAAGCACACGCAGGAGAAGGCAGAATGAAAAAACAAGCTTGAACGGAGCTTAGCTGTCTATTAGAATGTTGCCTGAAACACTGGTTACTAAAAGAAAATTCTAAGTCTAGTTTGGAAGGTTTTAAAAATAAATAAATAAACTAACTCGTGCTGGTTAATGGTCACTAACAAATGTTTTATCAGCTGAGAAGAAATACGCGTGTATGATAGAATTGTGACCCAGGATTTCCTCAATCCCACTTGTGTGGAAATTGTGCTGAATGTTCTGCCTATTTTTATGCCAGTCATGCTGATGGCAATGTGCAGCTTAATTTCCTGATCTCATTAGAGTGTTAACAAACTAACTAATCGAGGCCCAAAGAAAGCACAGAACTTGGGCCATATTTCTACTTTAATTCCTATATGCCTGAAAATTAAAGTTTGAAGCATCAACCCATTTATGCACACTAGGCACAGCATGTTTTTATAACTGCAATTGTGGGAGCACTTCAGTTTTTTAATGTAATTAACTCTGATGCCATAAAATGCATTCAAATATACAGAAAATACAGTGCCGGTCTTGAAGGAAAAAAAAATCTCCAGAAATGTGAGTTTGGGTCCTGTTGCACCTAAAATTTTGGGCGTAAATTTACAGCCCATTCAGAGCTGGTTTAAGTGCAGGAAAGTCACGTTCTCTGGTCTTTTGCATGGGGGCGGGGCCATGTTGATGGACAGAGGGTTTTGGCAGAGGTTTAATCGAATCGGCACAAAAGTTCAAGAAAACTCTGGTAGCGTTTTAAAAAAAAAAAGTGAGAATTTCCTCTCTCTTTTATGATGAAAATTGGCATTACGCCGGTGTCCTGTCACAGGTTTTGAGGAAATTCCTGGCTTGAGAGTGAACTAAGGGATGAAAAAATACTTGATTTATAAGAAACAGTAGCTCAATAAAATTACCTCAGTTGCAGCTGGGAGAAAAGGGTGAAATGCTGAATACCTTGCACCCTCTGGTTAAAGGTCATTATCCACTTTAATGCCAGTTCCCCAGCTTTGTGCAGTTCTTTTGTGTTATGTGGAGTTACGAGATTAGTGGAGTTCTGTTTTCCAAGAACATGAGCATTATACTGTGTAATGCACTATATTTTCTGTTTTTAAATTGAACTATCACACACCATCTCGATTCTGAAATTTACAGGCAGTTACAACTGCCTTCTGACCTCAGTTACAAGTACTTAAAATAACTTGGATTTAGCTGTTTAGAGCAGTGGCTTTAAACACACAGGCTAGGTTAGCAGCTTAAATAGCTGTGTTCCAGAGACGACTGGGGAGCATCACCACAGGGGATCTGTTAGTAACTTTAAAAATTGGGGTTCTGCTAACATCCATACACGAGCGGAGCTTGGCTTGTGTTTGACATCTGAGTCTTTTGAATTGTTCTGTAGCTTTCGAGTTTTGCAACCGGATTATAGAAAATGGGCATTTTGAGTGGTACAACATAATTTGCTTCATCTTGCCTAGGACGGATGTTGGGGGGGTTGTGAGAAACTTTGTGCATGTGCCACTTTTGCATCCACAAAGTGGGAATAGCCATTAGGCAAGTCACTAACCAGATGCCAGGGAGTTGCCCAGCCTCTCGTCTCCAATTCCTTTTCTGGGATATTGAGGTCATCTGAAGGGGGCGGGGGGGGCGAAGGAAATCATTTTATTTTTAAAAGGTAACTTTGTGTGAAACTGCAAAGTTCCTGGGCATTTTGGGTGTCGTGCCTTGAAACAGTACACTTGTGCATGTTGAATTTAAATATGCTTTAGCTATCGAACTACCTTTTCCCATTGCTTAGTGTAAATAATATCATGGGTTTGCAAAAGGAAAGTCACAAACGTTAACTGGTGTGTTCTCTCCACAGATGCATGCTTAACCTGCTGAATCTTCCAGCTTTTTCTGTTTTGTTTCAGTTGCAATTGCTACTTTTGAGCAACTACCCATATTGTTGCTGGTACTCTGATATCTGATCCACAGTTAATAGGTAGTGATTCACAGCACAGGAAGCCTCAACATGTGCTGCAAGTAAAAGCAGTTCTGCAGTATACATGGAGCATGAGTTAACATTAGTCGAGAGTCATTAAGCTTGGGTACTTTATGCATTTTGTTTTAATTGTAAACTCTGTTTCCTTAACCTGTCGGACTCTGTGTCTATTCCAAAATAATTCAGTGTTCATTAACTAAAAGGCCGTAAGGATAGGCAAAAACAAAAGGAATTTAATCTATCTTTGTAATGTAATTCTTGACGGTTTGACTGTTGCTGGTAAAATCCCTCGATACCCTTTTATGTTTCAGAATTCCCCCCCCCCCCCCCCCCCCACTGGACAGTGTTGTAATATAAACTGGATCTCTAGAATTTTGTGACACCTCAAACCAATTGCTGTGGCCAGCTCAAATCAAATTCTGCAGCAAGAGACTGTAGATTATGCAGCACATTACTAAGTGATCACATTTATATCTTAAAGGGTGACAGCAACATTTTTAGTTTTACCAAAAACAAATGCGAGTTTGGAGAGCAGCAGCTGAACTATAAATGTCGAGTGGCTGATGATTGAGAGCAGAAGCTGGTGTGCTGCTGGCTGCTATAGTCTTTACATCAGGAAACCTGGAGCAAGTAGCCAAACTGTAGCCAGCCACTACACTGCCAGTCGCCTCCATCAGAAGCAGGAAAGAGCTCGGGTTTCTTAAGTTTATGGGATGGGAGCAAGAGCAGTGGGGTCATCAGGAGCAGCAAAGGTGGCATTTTTAGAATAGGCAGCAGCAGAACTGAGAGCTCGCAGAAGAATCAGGAATAGGATAAATGCCATATACTATAGGCTTTTACAGTAAACCTCTTGTCTCATACAGCTTGACTCACCGGTAGCATAGTCACCTCCTGGGTAAGTAGATTGTGGGTTCAAACCCCACTCGGGACATAATCTGGGCTGACTTCAGGGTGCGTCACACTGTTGGAGGTGCTATTTTTGGAATGAGATATTAAGTCAAGGCTTTGCCTGCTCAGGTGGCTGTAAAAGATCCCATGGTACTATTCAAAGAAAAGCAAGAGTTTTTTCCGAGTGCCCTGGCCAACATTTATTCTTTAACCTACAACAGCAACTGATTCACTGATCATTTATCTCATTGCTGTTTGTGAAACTTTGCTGTGCACAAATTGTTACATTTGCCTACTAAGCAACAGTGATTGCACTTCAAAAGTAATTTATTGGCTATAATGCACTTTGGGACATCCTATTTTTAAAAACAGGAGTCTCCGAGCCCATGACTTCCCTACTAACTGAGGTTTACTGCAAAAGCCACCTGTGTTTATCATGTTTCTCTTCCCTGATTTTTTTTTTTACGTTTCTTCTGCTCTTGCCAGCTCTCCTGCTCCTGATGCTGCGGGGGACAAATTGTGCATCGCAGAATCACAATTCATTTCCTATGTCTGGAGGCAAAGATATTCTTCTTAGGCAGTCCCTCAGAACCAAGGATGACTTGCTTCCACATTAAAAATGAGTTTGCAGGTGACTGCTGAGTCCAATGCGGGACCTACAGACTCTGTCACAGGTGGGGCAGACGGTGGTTGAAGGGGCGGGTGGGTGGGGTGCTTGGGTTGACTTGCGCTGCCTGCACTTGGCTTCCGCTTGCTCCCGGCGAAGAGACTCGAGGTGTTTGGTGCTTCTCCTCCACTTTGTGCAGTCTTGGGCCAGGGATTCCCAGGTGTCGGTGGGGATGTTGCACTTTTTCAAGGAGGCTTTGAGGGTGTCCTTGAAGCGTTTCCTCTGCCCACCTGGGGTTCTCTTGCCGTACCGGAGCTCCGAGTAGAGCGCTTGTTTTGGGAGTCTCGTATCGGGCATGCGGACAATGTGACCCGTCCATCGGAGCTGATCGAGCGTGGTCAAAGCTTCAATGCTGGGGATGTTGGCCTGAGCAAGAACACTGACGTTGGTGCGCCTATCCTGCCAATGGATTTGCAGGATCTTGCGGAGGCAGCGTTGGTGGTACCTCTCCAGTGCTTTGAGGTGCCTGCTGTACATGGTCCATGTCTCTGAGGCATACAGGAGGGCGGGTATCACTGCTGCCCTGTAGACCATGAGCTTAGTGCCAGGTTTCAGGTCCTGGTCCTCAAACACACTCTTCCTCAGGCAACCGAAGGCTGCACTGGCACACTGAAGGTGGTGTTGGACTTTATTGTCGACGTCTGCCCTTGTTGACAGTAGGCTCCCGAGGTATGGAAAGTGGTCCACGTTGTCCAAGGCCTTGTTGTGGATTTTGATAATCGGGGGCCAGTACTGTGTGGCGGGGGCAGGTTGGTGGAGGACTTTTGTCTTACGGATGTTTAGTGCAAGGCCCATGCTCTCGTACGCTTTGGTGAAGGTGTTGACGATGGTTTGGAGTTCGACCTCCAAGTGAGCGCAGGCGCAAGCGTGTCTGCATACTGTAATTCAACGACAGAGGATGGGACAACCTTGGATCTGGACTGGAGGTGACGGAGGTTGAACAGTTTCCCGTTTGTTCTGTAACTTAGCTCCACTCCAGCGGGGAGCTTACTGAGGGTGAGATGGAGCATTGTAGCAAGGAAGATCGAGAAGAGTTGGTGCGATGACACAGCCTTGCTTGACCCCAGTTCGTACATGAATTGGGTCTGTGGTGGAACCGTTGGTCAGGATCACGGCTTGCATGTCGTCGTGAAGCAGGCGGAGGATGGTGACAAACTTTTGAGGGCAGCCGAATTTGAGGAGGACACTCGATAATCCCTTACGGTTGACAGTGTCGAAAGCCTTTGTGAGATCAAAGAAGGCCACGTACAGTGGTTGGTGCTGTTCCCTGCATTTCTCTTGTAATTGGCATGCAGTGAAGATCATGTCCATTGTGCCCCTTAGTGGGCGGAATCTGCATTGTGATTCTGGGAGGAGCTCCTCGGCCATTGGGAGAAGGCGATTGAGGAGGATTCTTGCGATGACTTTCCCTTTGGCAGACAGCAGAGAAACTCCTCTGTAATTACTGCAATCGGACTTGTCACCTTTCTTGAAGATGGTCACAATTACGGCGTCTGAGATCCCCTGGCATGCTCTCCTCCTTCCAGATAAGAGAAATGAGTTTATTAGCAAAGATATTAAGGGTTGACTGACTGATGTTGGGGCTGTCATTTGATTCTGACCATGAGGTCTCAGCTCAGTCACTGTCTTTAGTGCAATTTTGACTTTGGTGACCTGTATGGACATTCCCCTAATGTTGGGGAAAAGTCCATTGACCAAATAGCACAGTTGTGAATATGTAGACACTGCTCTTGATGTTCTGGTGTAGCTACAAGTTGCTAAATCTACCTTGACGTTTCGATGAGTGACTTTGGCACAACAGGAGCAGTTTCAGTATAAATGGAGTACAAGATATTCCAGTCAGACATGCCAGATGAAATACTGCACCCAAACCATAAATTTCCATCTTTTTAAACTCTCCTTGTTTTGCAAAGGATGAGTAGTGTTGTAGCTTTAGAGATTAGTAAATGGTATTGTATTTCAAGCTTGTCATTAGGAAGTATTGGTGTACATTTTAATTTCAGTGCTGTCTACTCCCCTTAACTATGATTCATTTTTTTAACAATTAAGTTCCCATTTTGATGTGTAATTTACATTGCTTAATTCAAATTGGGTAATTAAATTCATAGAATCATAGAATGATTACAGCACAGAAGGATACTATTCGGCCCGTCGAGCCCGTGCTGGCTCTCTCCAAGAGCACTTCAGCTAGTCCCACTCCTCCGCCCTTTCCCTGTAGCCCTGCTAATTTTTTCCTTCAGGTACTTATCCAATTCCCTTTTGAAAGCCACAATTGAATCTGCCTCCACCACCCTTTCAGGCAGTGCATTCCCGATCCTAACCACTCGCTGCGTAAAAAAGTTTTTCCTCATGTCACCTTTGGTTCTTTTGCCAATCACCTTAAATCTGTGTCCTCTGGTTCTCAACTGTTCCCATTTGTGGAAAGGTTTCTCTCTACTATCTAAATCCCTCATGATTTTGAACACCTCAAATCTCCTCTCTATCTTCTCTGCTCTAAGGAGAACAACCCCAACTTCTCTAGTCTATCCATGTAACTTTTAGCAGACAAAACAGTGCATTATCAGGCATAGACTATCTTCATCTACAATGGATAGCTCAAATTAGAACTATTTTAGTACAATGCACAAACAGGTTTTAATTCACTGAATTGAAGTATACACTTAAGGAAAAACAAATTTGATAGAATTTTGGAATTCGTTTACCAAGATAAGCTCGTATTATTTCCTTTATGCAGTGGAAGATGTGTTGACGGTGGATACATTTACAGTACAACTGTAGTAGTCTCAGTGCAAAGTGGTTCCACCTTACACTCAATGGTAAACTTGTAGCATTATGGGTGGGATGGCGCAGTGAGTTTGACACTAGCCTTTCACCTCTGGGGCCTAGGATCAGAGCCAACCTAGAAGGGATGAAAGTCTTCTCTGGTTAGAAAGGCCCTGTGTGAAATGTTTATGGGCTGTCTCAATTCAGTTCTAAGTAGGCATGGACCATAGTGTAAAACAGTGCCTAAAATGCCACACTGCTGCTGTAGGGAGTGCACTTGCAGGGTTGGGGCAGAAGCACATTTAGTGCAGAGTAGAGGGAATTTTGCTCTGCATTTTGCTGCACTATCTGCTGACTGAGTACCCGAAACACACACTTTTTTAAATTTGTAAATCTGTCCTTAATTTCAACAAAGTTACTTGCATCTTTCACCTTTTCATTTGATTGTCAAATCTTGTATACAAATTGTACACAAAGTAAGAGTAAATTGAGATTGAGAAGAATTACTGTGGATAAAAAGTTTTGTATGGAATTCAGTTATTTATAGCTATCCTTCATACCGAATATGACTGGACCACCAGAAACCTCTGCTTCTGGTCACTGAATCTGATGCAAGAATTACACACAGGTTGCTGAGTAGGATGGTGTATTTGAAGTCGGTCAGTTCCTGCAGGCAATGTCTAGAGAACTTTCTGCTGAACTTGCATGGACATTTGTAATTTTTAAGTAGAGATATCAACACATTAATATATACAGTCTTGGAAAGTTGCAATTGTACAGATATTCAGTTGAAATATTACAAAGTTGTAATCCAATTCAGTAGGTCTGCACGGGAAGACTAAGTTTATCTGTGTGGCAGAAACAAGTGAGAAAATATCAAGAGTTAACTTCTCGGTATATTAGGTGTCAACTGTGGCTCAGTGGGTCGCACTCTCGCCTGAGTCCGAAGATTGTGGGTTCAAACCCCACTCCAGAGACTTGAGCATATAATCTAGGCTGACACTTCAGTGCAGTACTGAGGGAGTGCTGCACTGTTGGAGGTGCCGTCTTTCAGATGAGACATTAAACTGAAAGGTAGACGTATAAGATCCCATGGCGCTATTTGAGGAAGAGCAGGAGAGTTCTCCAGGTGTCCTGGCCAACATTTATCCCTCAACCAACACCACTAATAACAGTTTAAATGGTCATGTATCTCATTGGTATTTGTGGGACCTTGTTGCGGTGTGCACATTGGCTGCTGCATTTCCCTACATTACAACAGTGACTGCATTTCAAAATGTACTTAATTAGCTGTGAAGCACTTTGGAACATCATGAGGTTGTGAAAGGTACTACAATATTGGGAAATCCCTACTAATTCCACAACTAACCAAGATAGTAATGTCAGCACTATACAGGTCGATTTTTCTTAATCTTTATTCTCGTGATGGGGTATTGCTGCAGTAACTTTCTGTGAAGTAATGCATTCAAAGTAAGTGTTTGGCCTCTAAGTAAAGGATCGCAAAGGAAAATCATTAAATAATAGACTGTTATTTTAATCCATTAATCCTCTATCCCTGAGAATAGTGCAGCACGTTTATCTTTTGGTTTAGCTTTATTTACTTGGTATGGTTTAGCTTTATTTACTTAGTATTTAAATATACAGTGGTGGATGACCTTTTTTAGTAAGTGCTAGTAAGATAACACCGGTATGTAAAGTCAAGAAATCGGAGAATACATCTTTTCATATATTTTGCTTTTTTAAATTAAGGACTTTTTAAATATTTGTTCATGGGATGTGGGTGTCGCTGATGATCAGCATTTATTGCCCATCCCTAATTGCCTTCGAGAAGCTGCCTTCTTGAACCGCTGCAGTCCGTGTGGTGAAGGTACTCCCACAGTGCTGTTAGGGAGGGAGTTCCAGGATTTTGATCCAACGACGAAGAAGGAACAGCAATATATTTCCAAGTTAGGATGGTGTGTGACTTGGAGGGGAATTTGGCGGTGGTGATGTTCCCATGCACGTACTGCCTTTGTCCTTCTAGGTGGTAGAGGTCATGGGTTTGGGAGGTGCTGTCTAAGAAACCTTGGCGAGTTGCTGCAGTGCATCTTGTAGATGATACACACTGCAGCCATGGTACGCCGGTGGTGGAGGGAGTGAATGTTTAAGGTGGTGGATGAGGTGCCAATCAAGCGGGCTACTTTGTCCTGGATGGTGTCGAGCTTCTTGTGTTGTTGGAGCTGCATTCATCCAGGCAAGCGGAGAGTATTCCTGACCTTGTGTCTTGTAGCTGGTGGAAAGGCTTTGGGGAGTCAGGAGGTGAGTCAGTTGCCACAGAATACCCAGCCTCTGACCTCTTGTAGCCACAGTATTTGAGGTTCACAAGATTGATGATTTATCAAAGGTTCACAAGATTTACAGAAACTTCCTTTCTGTTTTTAGCCAAAATGGTTCCCTTTCCTCGGGCATTGTTTCCTTTCTCCACCAGGCTTTTAGACAGTTTGAGGTCTATTTTCCTTATGCCTATGAAGTACCCTGAGGCATTTTTCTATGTTAAAAGCACTGTATAAATGCAAGTTGTGTTGTGAACTGTAGATTAACTATTCAGTCACACCACCTGCTTTTCCAACTGCAGTACTTAAATCAGCAGTGGCTCAGTTGGGAGCATCCTTCCCTCGGAGTCAGGAGGTTTTGGGTTCAAATCTCTCTCCAGAGACTTGTGCACAAAAATCTAAGCTGACACTCCAGCACAGTACTGAGGGAGTGCTGCACTGTCGGGTGCCGTTTTTCGGATGAGACATTAAACCGAGTCCCCGTCTGCTCTCTCAGTGCCATGGGATTACGTCCACCTATTTCGAAGAAGAGCAGGAGTTCTCCCCAGTACGCTGGCCAATATTTGTTCCTCAATCAGCATCACTAAAACAGATTATCTGGTCATTGTCACATTGCTGTTTGTGGGAGCTTGCTGTGCGCAAATTGGCTGCGGCATTTCTTACATTGCAACAGTGACTACACATCCAAAAGTACTTCATTGGCTATAAAGCACTTTGGAATGCCCGGTGGTCGTGAAAGGCTCTATATAAATGCAAGTCTGTCTGATTTTTATCATCTTTACTGTTTTAACTCTTTGCCTTTTCAGTTCTTGCCGTCTTCTCTTAACATCCTTTAGAAATGTTTCTTAATTTTCTTTCTACAGTGTTGCATTTCAACTTTTGTTTCCCTCGCAAATATCTGAACAAACTTGTGGTATTAACGCAGTGCCCACTTTGAGTCCGCAGTAGCGATCTCTTTGCTGTTACCACTGATTTGAAGGGAGATTAGAGGCTGAGGTAACACGAGGCAGAGGCAGAGCTCTGGGACAGCATGATAAACAGTCATGACAGACTAGAAAGTTAGGACAGAACGAGACAGCTGGGATGGGACAAATTGGAGAGCTAGGATAGAGTGAAATACAGCAAGGTCAGAGACAGGGTAGAGGAGACAAATATGTGTTTCAGTGTTTTGCAAATGTTCTATAAATAGCATGTTAAGTACCCAGTTTATTAATGTGCTGTAATGTACCATGTTGCCTTTATCGTTAAAAGCACTGAAGTTACAAACTTCCTTCTATATGACCATAGTTGGAAATTGCATCCATTCAGTACACTATGTACTACGTGGCACAGAACATCCAGGTTTCAACATTGTATTAGGTGCAAGATAACTCTAAAATTTAACCTAATTACCTTTTGGTGACGACTTTTGTAATACTATGACCATTAATGAGATATTTGTGAAGTGTAGGTGGTCAGAGCTGAATTGTGTGGGTCGTATGGTTGTTAGTATTAAGAGTCTGAGAGAATGTTATTCTGGAGGATTAACTGCTGGATTGCCAGCTACAGAAGATTTGCGTGGATTAGATATAGTGATACAACAACAACTTGCATTTATATGGTGTCTTTAACGTAGTAAAACATTCCAAGGCGCTTCATGGGCGTTTTCAAACCAAATTTGACGCCGAGCCACATGAGGTAAGAGGTAGGTTTTAAAGAGCTCCTTAAAGGAAGAAAGGTAGAGAAGTTTAGGGAGGAAATTCCAGAGCTTAGGGCCTTGGCAACTGAAGACATGGCTGCCAGCAGTGGAGAGATTTTTAAATTGTGGATGCGCAAGAGGCCAGAAATAGAGGAGCGCAGATATATCGGAGGGGTGTTGGGCTGGAGGAGATTGCAGAAATAAGGAGGGGCGAGGCCATGAAGGGATTTGAAAACTAGGACGAGAAATTTAAAATCGCGCCGTTGCTCGAACGGGAGCCAATGTAGGTCAGTGAGCACGGGGTGGTGGGTGAACGGGACTTGGTGCAAGTTAGGATGCGGGCAGCAGAGTTTTGGATGAGCTTAAGTTTACGGAGGGTGAAAGATGGGAGGCCGGCCAGGAATGCGTTGGAATATTCAAGTCTAGAGGTAACAAAGCACAGATCAGGGTTTCAGCAGCAGATGGGCTGAGTCGGTGATGTTATGGACCTGGTAGGCGGTCTTCGTGATGATGCAGATATGTGGCCAGAAGCTCATCTCTGGGTCAAATACGACACCAAGGTTTAGAAACATAGAAGATAGGAGCAGGAGTAGGCCATTCGGCCCTTCGAGCCTGCTCCGCCATTCAATGAGATCATGGCTGATCATCCAAATTCAGTACCCTGTCCCTGCCTTCTCCCCATATCCCTTGATCCCTTTAGCCTTAAGAAATATATCCAACTCTTTCTTGAAGATATTTAATGAACTGGCCTCCACTGCCCTCTGTGGCAGAGAATTCCACAGGTTCACCACTCTCTGGGTGAAGAAATTCCTCCTCATTTCAGTCCTAAATGGCTTACCCCTTATCCTTAGACTATGACCCTGGGTTCTGGACTCCCCGGCCATCAGAAACATCCTTCCATCTAGTCTGTCCAGGCCTGACAGAATTTTATAGGTTTCGATGAGATCCCCTCTCAATCTTCTAAACTCCAGTGAGTATAAGCCCAATCGACACAATCTCTCCTCATATGTCATTCCTGCCATCCCAGGTATCAGCCTGGTGAATCTTCGTTGCACTCCCTCCATGGCAAGAACGTCCTTCCTCAGCTAAGGCGACCAAAACTGCACACAATACTCAAGGTGTGGTCTCACCAAGGCCCTGTACAACTGTAGCAAGACATCCTTGTTCCTGTACTCGAACCCTCTTGCTACGAAGGCCAACGTACCATTTGCCGCCTTAACCACCTGCTGCACCTGCATGCTTACCTTCAGTGACTGGTGCACAAGAACACCCAGATCTCTTTGCACTTCCCCTTCTCCCAATCTATTGCCGTTCAAATAATAATCTGCCTTCCTGTTTTTGCCACCAAAGTGGATAACCTCACATTTATCCACATTATAGTGCATTTGCCATGTTTCTGCCCAATCACCCAACCTGTCCAAATCGTACTGGAGTTTCACGACATCCTCGTCACAGCATACCCTCCCCCCCAGCTTTGTGTCGTCTGCAAATTTGGAGATGTTACATCCAATTCCCTCATCCAGATCATTAATATATATTGTGAACAGCTGGGGTCCTAGAACCGATCCTTGCGGTACCCCACTAGTCACTGCCTGCCACTCGGAAAACGACCCGTTTATTCCAACGGTCTGGTTCAGCCTCATAGTTGCCAGGGAGAGGGATGGAGTCGGTGGCTAGGTAGCAGAGTTTGCGGCGAAAACAATGGCTTCGGTCTTCCCAATATTTAGTTGGAGGAAATTTCTGCTCATCCAGTACTTGATGTCAGACAAGCAGTCAGACAGTTTAGTGACAGCGGAGGGGTCAGGTGAGGTCGAGCTGGGTGTTGTCGATGAACATCTGGAGCATCTGATGGGAAAATTGTACAGGCAGTGCAGAGGGTTTGGGTTTGATTTTTTTTAACCCCTCGCCGTTCTATGAGGACAACTCGGAAGGGGAGGTTTGTGATGTGAAGATAACTTCAAAAGATAGTAAAGGATTTCTTGGATGAGGATTTAAACCTTTTTGAGGGTAAGTCAAGTCTCCACATATACTTGGATAAATGGGGAGGTGGGAGGAAACTGTTCTCTTGCTTACCATTTTCCCTCCTACAAATACAGTCTACTCATGGGCCTCAGCCTAAACTGCTATGAGCTGCATAAAAGTTTTTCCTGATTTTTGAGAGTCCTTTATGGGTTGTAAAAATGCCTCGCTACTGACTTTGAGCTGATCAAATATTTGTGGTATGGAAGGTTATTGGAATGCAGCAAACTGCTCTGGCGTAGCATGTTGGTATATCGTTGTGCTCTGTCACTCAGAACTCCTTTTTTATGCTTTGAAATCTGGACATTTTTCACGAAAGGAATAAAATAAAGCGGATGTACAATGAAAGTGGTTAAAACACTGAGCAAAGCAAATTGTAATCTCCATTTGTACCTTAAAGTCTGATGTCCAGTTTACCTTTTGGTGACTTGCATCTTCCAAGCACTCTTGTACGACACATTTTTCAATTAAATATATGGAAATGACCGTCACCATTTTTTTCATTTTAGCACAAGTTCACTATTGCACATCTGGAATAGTCTAAGTTCTACTGTCTGCCATAGAAATTGGAGTCTCTAACCTGTTAATCCAAAGTCTAAATCTTCCAGTGAAAATGAAATGATTTTCCTGCTGTGGTAGGGATAAATCTGGGTGTTACTGGTTTTGTCTCTGTGATTAGTCAAAAATCCTTGGTACAGTTGCCAGTAGCACCATTCTTGGTTCCTGCCAGAAGAAAATCCAGTTTCATCTTTTTTATTTAAATAGGGAATAGAAAATGATTTTGAATTTTCAATTTCTGTCTATTGCATTTATTCATATTCAAGTGCTTTTTTGCCTGGCATTTCCAGATTTTTGTCCTGTTTAACTGTAACTTGGATCATAACTTGCATGACATCTGTCGTTTGGGGTATACCGAACTACCGAAAGTTAATGGTAATCTATTTTGAAAAGTATGTGTGAAAGACTTGAGTGCCTGACACGTGAACAGAATTATAAGTGGTTATGCACTTAGCCAGAATGAACTATTGCCCCTGATGAGCCTGACTGACACCAGTGCAGCAACACAAGTGGAACAACACTCCTAAATGTCGCAGCAGCCAAGGACCACTTTGGTTGTTTTCTTAGCTGAAGGGCCAAGGACTACATCACAAAAGGAGAGAAGTTGAGAATCACTAATGGACTCTTTCCAAGCTGGTGCTTTCTTGAAATTTTTTTTTTTCAAAAATATATACTTTATTCATAAAAATTTGTTGAGATACATGACAATACAGTTCACATCACATACAATACAAATTAACGTGGTACATGGCACTCAATTTACAGAGACCCGTTACAAAGCATTTTCATTACACATTTTATGAGTCATACAGCCAGAGGGGTTCCAACACTTGTCAAAATACATTACATTACAATCCACCAATCATATTACATATGGCATAATACACATGAATGCAGTACATGGCACTCTATTTGCATCCACAGATTACAAGTGCTTTACAATTAACACACTTGTACATCATACGGCCCGAGGTGGGGGGGGGGGGTTGTGTACACTGGTGGGAGGGCCTTAAACTGTGGCCCTTCAAGTTGAGAATCACTAATGGACTTTTTCCAAGCCGGTGCTTTCTTGAAATAATGTCCCCAAAATGGATCCACGTTGAATCTGAGGTATTTGTTTCAGCAGCATGTTTGGGTGTCTACATTTTGATCTGCCTTTCCAGTGATGGTGGGTGTTAGATGTTCTGAAATCTAACTTATTGATATAGATGATCACATACTAGCACATAGGTGAACAGTTTTGTGAATACCTATTCTGTAGCAAAGCAACTCGTCTGTGGATGATGGTCTTTCTAAGTAATTGCAGCACATGTAGTTGTCTAGTAATAACCTATTGTTTCTTTAATTGCAGTGAACAGGGAGAACCTTTAGCAGTGAACCACACAGCAAGCCGAATGTGAGTAATCTTTGTCCTGTTTCTATTTTAAGCTTCATCCATTATCAAGTTTGAAAGATATTTTCATGCCGTCAGTCAGGGACATATTGACAAGTTGGTTTGCTCCTTCCAATGTAGACCTGAGATTAATCATGTTCTTATTTAACCTCCTTTGTGCAAGTTTTAAAAAAAACTCCAGATAGTTTGTCATGTTTGAAAGATATACAACCAGGATAGCCTACTGACAAGCAATTTAATCTTATTTAGGGGCCAAAAGGGCAGCAAGATGCTGGGAGGACTTTAATTAACCAGAGCACTGTGGTTTCTCCCTAGGTTTTGTGATTAATAATTAAATGATTATTATTCATATTATCTAATCAAACAGTGCGTTTTTTGCTTAATGCAGCATCTGGGTTGTGTTGGGTTCTGGTTGAAGTTGGCACAGTCTTTTGGTTTAGGAACATAATTGGCACCACAATAACACCACGGCGATGATGATGATTAATGAGTTTCCTGAATTGTCATCAATTTTGTACACCTTGCATTGATCGATCAATGTTGACTATTTGCATAAGTATTCCAGAGCCAGGATCTTTTAGTGGGAGGACTGCATGCATCAATTTTTTTGCAGAAAGCTGGTTACTTCCAATTTTGTTAGTTAATTAGTGAGTATGAGAGAGAGATGGAGAACATGTGATAGTTGTGAGGTGATGTGCGCACACAGGGCATGTTTAGGTTGGCCAGTGGTATAAATTAATGTGATAGAGCCGCACAAAATGACATTGATTCTGGAGCCGCACAAAATGACACTGATTCTGGAGCCGCACAACATGACACTGATTCTAGAATTTATATTCTACCTCATTTGGTTGCATGTATAAACAGGAAATTGCTGTTAACTTACAGAAAAAAATGCCAGGGCACTGTCTTCCTTTTTGATCTTAAAGCTTGCATCAGGTGCTGTTCCCTGTTCTCATCTGCTTTGTGATGCACTTTAGAACATAGGAACAGGAGTAGGCCATGCAACCCCTCCAGCCATAAATCCATTCAGTTAGATCATGGATGATCTGTATCTTAACTTCATCGACCAGCCTTGGTTCCATCTCCCTTAATACCCTTGCCTAACAAAAATCTATGCATTTCAATTTTAACATTTTCAAATGTCCTAGCATCAATAGATTTTGGGGGAAGAGGAGATTTCCACTACCCTTTGTGTGAAGTGCTTCCAGGCATCATCCCTGAATGGCCTAACACTAATTTTAAGGTTATGCCCCTTGTTCTGGACTCTTACACCAGAGGAGATAGTTTCTCAGTGTACTTTTCCTTTTGAATCTGTGCCCCCTTGTCCTACTTTAGTCTGGAGTAGTGTTCTAGAGTTGCCTTTCTTTACTGTTGTACCTCTAAGGTCACGTCTTGGTCATCTCTTCTCAAGGCTGAAAAGTTCAAGTTTTGTGAAGCTCCTCTAACCCAAGTTCAGATGAGATGCAACTAACTCCACTGGGCAGGGTTTTCTCCTCCGAGGGCCATGCAATTGCATAGTTGCTAAAATAGACCATGTTGCCTTTACTGTCACTCTCTGCCCCTCATCGAATTCAGGCTGTCGTGCTACAGGACCAGACAGCAGTTAACATTTTGGATTCAGATGAGAACCACGGCTTTTAGTATTTTGTTTCACAGAATGGTATGGCTAGATTTAATTCCCATAGGAGTTTCAATGTCAGCTTCTACATTTGTTGGGAAACATTTTTGGTGGTCAGGTAGAGAAGTTGATAGGTTGGTGCTTGTTAAAAGCTTCTAATTTGCAAAGAACTTTGGAAATGGTAGTGTACCGCGAGACCTCTCTTTAGCACGCTCAGCCCATAGAGCATGACCAACCCGCTTGTACCAGCAGCCTTTTCATGGCACCACCCATGAATTCTAGGCTATATCCCTTAATACAGCAAGCCACTTCAGGACAGGATCCATGCCATAAGTTCTCATTGCAGTTTCTTTCATGAATCATAGGCCCCCTCAGGCTTTACCGCAATAGCTCACTATATGCTCCCCACCACCAATGTCCCAGTGGGTGATTGCATGTAACAAATTACATTGAAAGTGGAAAGACTTAAGAAAACTGAAACTGTTAAGAGGGAATGGTCATTCTTTTTATTTCATAAGCACCACATACATGCCCACTAACATTTTGCAAGTAATCCAATCGAATTGCTTACACGCTGACAATTGTTTGCCAGGATCAATTTATTTTTAAAGTTTTACTCCAAGCAGGAGAGAGAGACTAATGTCCAGATATTTTGTACTTCCCAGGAGTGTTGCACCCCTGTCAGGCTAGGTTCCCAGTTATAGGGGGACTGAGTTCAAGCAGGGAAGGACATCACACTCAGGATGTGATCAGGATGGCAAACTAGTAAGAGCACTGTCTGCCTTAAACAGGAAGGATAAAGAGAGAAAGGAAAAAGCCATAGCAAAGGAAGATAGCCTGAGGAAAAATAACTAAGAAAGGAGTGTGTGCTGGAGGGTTTGAGGAGAGGGACAATGGGGGAGGGGGGGGAGAGGAAAAAGCATTCTTGCAGCAGAGAGGAGAAAAAGTTGGAGGAAAGTAAGAGGGGTTAAGAGGAAGGAAGAGAATGAGCCTGAGGAGGGAGAGAGGGAGGGAGAATAGAGCACAAGTGAGTCTGCCAGAGTCAAAATCAAATCAACTTTTATTGTCATTGTTAGTGCACAAGTGCAGTACAACGAAATGTAGGCTTGCGGCTCCCGAGAGTGTACATTTAGATTAAGACATTTAAACATTCAACATACATTTGGCTTGTAATACATTAACATAAACATAACCATAAGAGTGGAGTTAGTGTCAGGGGTGTGAGTGAGGGAGGGCGATGCACAGGGAAGGAGAGTGAGACGCAGAGAGACCTGGACGTAGGAAGGGGGGGCACGCAAGAGCCAAAGGGTGAGCTCGCTGGAGGAAGCCAAGCTGTAGAAAAGGAGAGAAGGAACTGAGGAGGAATGAGCAAGCCAGAGGAGGGAGGAGTGCGTGAGAGAACTGGAGTCAAGGATGTGGCGGCATGAGTAGGAAGGAAGGAGCGACTGAGCCAGAGGAAAGGAAATAGTGAGTGCGACAGAAGGTGGGAGGCAAAAATGGGGCGAGGAAGAGGACCTAAGTGAGCGAGAGAGAGAAAGATGGACCGAAGGAAAGGACAACCAATATTGATGTAGGCCACTAGCCACTTGTCACACGTAAATCGGTCTCACTGCTCTAAAAGGTTCGATATGCCTTTGTTAGAGAATATATCTATGTCTGCTTTGACATCATGTCCTCTTCAAGTTTCATTACATGCCAGGTAGGTGTTTGAACTGATTGGATAACTGATTTGTTCAACGCTAGCTTGTATTGATGCTCTGACTCATTAATCCTTGATCAGTGAGCAATTACTTCCATCAATGTTACAACAACTTTGTGATCCAATATGAAGAGGTTCTTGTTCAACACCATCTACAAGGCAACTGCCTATCGCAACTTGTGTTTTGAGTGATCTTTATTGTTTACATCTAACTGTTCAGGACATTGAGCACTTTGGTGTTGCTGCACTCCAAGCTGATCTGCATATTTACATCAGAATGTTTGATCTATTATTTGAATGCACTGTTGAATAATAAGGAAGAATATTTAGCAACTGGTATGGATGTGGTCTTCCTCCTTTGAAATTTTTACTACCCCCGCCCCCAATTCTTTACAGTGGGTATCATTTCAGGGGTTTTTGTGCATGTCTGCATTGGTTTCTTACTGCCTGTGCTGGTCAAGAAATTATGCAGCTCAAAGAGGATACTCTTTACTCCTCGTAATTCAAATTATGCAGTAATTCTTCCTGTCAACAGTGGAAAAGCAAGGATGAAGGACCTTTACGCATTCTGTGTACATTTGGGGCGTGGGTCAGCTTTGTCCCTATAAATGCACACCACCTTCTGCATGCGTTTTCATTCTCCATGTATCTTTCCAAACCAAGTTCTTCAAAATTTTTATTAAGTAACATTTTGTTCAACTGAAAAATTATGCTATTTTTTGAGGTTTGTCATTTTGCGTTTCTACTAAATGATTGTCATTTTGGGTTCTGCGTCTTAATTTTTGTAGGTTTACCAGATGCATGCTTGTGGCATGTGCCAATGTATACACTTGCAGTCTGGAATTTACATGTGAAATTCTGAGGATCTGAGAACAAAATAATGCCACATTTAACCCTTAAGAAATTGTTTCATCTGATCTGACCTTGGAGATGCTTTTAAAGGAATGTTTTGACACTACCCAATACAAATTTAGAAACATCAGTGCATGTTTTAGGGACTCATTGTGTCCTTTTGCCCATAACCCCCAAGAATAGAACCTGGTGGGACCCCCCCTTTGTGTGCCTGTGCAGTGTTTCATTTAAGAGCCTCATGCTAGCATCAAATAAGGAAAGTGAGAACCAGGACAAATCCAGATGAATAGTTATATTTCTAGCTTAAAATACTGCTCTGTGCAACAAGTCTCTGCTAGTACACACTGGCATTGTACATATGAATTAGATACTACTAAGGCATTGTATTGTAAGTAATTGCAATTATACTTACAGGAAACTCTTTATTATCCGGCACCAACGGGACCGGCGTGGTGCCGGTTTATCAAAAAGTCCGGATTACAGAGAGGTATAGTTTAAAAGGTACGAGAGCTCCGTACACAGCAACAAATCCAGGCGTCCCTGTTGCTTAGCAACATGTGCAGGAACACCGGCCACAGACCAAACGTCCCTGTTGCTTAGCAACAAGTGCACGAACCCCAGTTACACAGCCACAGATCCAGGAACTGCCACTAATATGAAGTAAAACTTACCTGGACCTACTCCTGAATTTTGCCGGTGAAGAGATTTCCGGTTGTTTAGGTGCCGGTTAAGAGAGTTTCCTGTACTACACAGGGGTGCTAAATCAATTTTATGTGACAATTCTTGAACAGTAGCTTCCCATTCTGTTCTTTGTGTTTCCCTTCAGTTGTCACTTCTAGTAAGAGCCTCTTTACCAGTAGAAAAAAATCTGCAGGTAGCACAAATGCTATGGGGAAGAGCAGGGTTGAACATCTCGTCTCGACAATATATTACTATGCGAGTCATTTAAATGAAACACTGCTGTGCTAATGCTGCACTGAGCTTGGTATTTGAAGGCTGTACTAATCCCTCTGCCTACCGTTTTGAATGTTTGCCACAGGAAGCGAGCAGCTGCAAAGCATCTAATAGAACGCTACTACCACCAGTTAACTGAGGGCTGTGGAAATGAGGCCTGCACGAATGAGTTTTGTGCTTCCTGTCCGAGTTTCCATCGTATGGATAACAATGCAGCGGCCATAAAGGCCCTTGAGCTTTTTAAGATTAATGCAAAACTCTGTGATCCTCATCCTTCCAAGAAAGGAACAAGCACTGCCCATATGGAAAACAGCACGAAGAGCTCCCACAGCATCATCTGTTGTTCAGAAACAAAAGTGAATAAGCGCGAGATGCAGGCTCAAAGAGAAGATTTTAAAGGTGAGTCTTAAAAATTAAAGTAATTGATCGTTTGCCATGATGTATGCTGACCTAAATAGAGATCTTTAAATTATGAAAAGTTTTGATGGAGTGAACAGTGTTTCCGCTTGTGAGGAAGAGCAAAACTAGAGGCCATCAATATAAGATAGTTACCAAGAAATCAAATAGTGAATTCAGCAGAAACATCTTCACCCCGAGAGTGGTGAAAATGTGGAACTTGCTACCATAGGGAGTAGTTGAGGCAAATAGTATAGATGCATTTAAGAGGAAGTTAGATAAACATATGAAGGAGAAGGAAATGGAGGGTTATGCTGATACAGGAAACTCTCTTTTATCTGGCACCGATGGTGCCGGTTGATCAAAAAGTCCAGATTACAGAGAGGTATACTTACAAGGTACAAGAGCCCCGTACACGGCCACAGGTGCAGGAGCCCCGGTTACCCGGCACTTGTGCAGGAGTCCTGGTTACATGGCCACAGATCCAGGAGTCCCTGTTGCACGGCAACAGATGCAGGAACCCTGGTTACACAGCCACAGATCCAGGAACCCCAGTTACATGGCCACTAATATATAGTAAAACTTAACCGGCAAAATTCAGGAGTAGGTTCAGGTGAGAGAGATTTCCGGGTATTTGGGTGCCGGTTAAAAGGGAGTTTCCTGTAGTTAGTTGAGGAAGGATGGGAGGAGGCTCAAGTGGAGCATAAACGCTGGCATGGACTGGTTGGGCGGAATGGCCTGTTTGCTGTATATTCTATGTAATAAATCAGGCAAATGCAACTGGCCTCAAGTTTTCAGTATCAATACTGCTCCGCACTGAGGTGATGAGAGACATTGTGTCCATTTCTCTTCACGATGTAAAATGCACTTCAGTATTTGGATGTTCCATGTAGTGACCCATTGAGTTCTCGCAAGGTTCTTCAATCTTAGCTAGTAGCCTTGGAATTCAGAACATAAGTGAGTTGCTAGGTTAAAAACTGTTAATAATTCAAAGTTGCATGTAAACTATTGATAGATCACTCTTAGTCTGTTTTCCTCCCTGTCTTCATGTTCCATTAAAATAATATGCTGGGGTCAGGGGTTGGAGGGAAGGCAAAAAGGACTCGTGGCGTGGCTGAATGTTTTATTCATTATTATGAATGGGACGTTTTACTATGTTTAAAGGCGCTATATAAATGTAAGTTGTTGAATGCTAACGTGAGCTCTGCTTAAAAATGGTGCTTTATTATTCCTCCATCTAGTATGGGATTGTTTTTAAAAACACATTTCAAGATGTCAGCATTCAGATGTGAGACATGGCGTCACTTCCTTTTATCTTCTGGAATGCTTTTGTAAACAAGAATACTAAAAATCACAAGAATGGTGAACCTTGTATTTGTAAACCAATTTCTCAGCTCAGCGACTTTAAAATGTAGCAGATTTGATCATGGCTTTTGCCAGCAAGCTTTTCACCATTCCTTTAGATGTCCTCAAGGTAGTTTTCAAATTGCCTAATGTTTATGTACCTTTAAACACTGACTTTCGACCTCAATAAATCACATGGTTAAATGCATTTTGGGAAAAAAGTCTGCTTTGGCTGATTAACCCAGCCAAACATTGCACTAAATTTGCTCCAAACTCTCACTCACAAATATATCTAACATGCCAAAAAGTTAAAAGCCACTACGAATTTTTTTTACAACCTGGTTTCGTTCATTTAAATTAGTTTACATAATTTTCTGATCAGAGTACTTTGCTCCTTGTTGAGCATGGGGGAATTTGTGGATTTTTGTTTCTGGTTAAGATGCAGCCTTCATCCAACATGATTAGTTTTTCATACCTACAATTAACACATGAATTGAAGTTTTATCAAAGAGATCACGACTTGGATCATGTTTGTGCTCGCTCCTTTGGTGTAGCAGTGGGCTATTGGGCAGCATAAATTAATGCAACTAGACCCAACAACAAAATGGAGGGATGTCACCATTATGGCTGTTAGCACGCAAGGACTTGGATGTTTTGTTGAAGTGCCAATGAGCAAGTCAGATTTTTCTTCCCATGGTTCAGCTATTGATTAACTCTGTATTTAAACTTGTGTGTACTAGTGTGGGTAGAAACTTCACAGTCACAAGTAGTGGGGTGTGAAGCTTTGATGGTGTTCCTCGACTGCAGAACATTGAAATACTGTTCTAATGTAACCTTTGAGCTCTGGCTTATGTGCTGGCAACTCTGATGCTCGGTTCATATCTTGTAGAGGCCTGACAGCTTTACCACATTTCTTCCCTGTTGCAGAGTAGAGTAAATACCCGTTTCTGCCGCTAGCCTCATGAGCTAACAGGAAGACCAGCTA
Organism: Somniosus microcephalus; assembly: GCF_052327205.1. NCBI lineage: Eukaryota > Metazoa > Chordata > Chondrichthyes > Squaliformes > Somniosidae > Somniosus > Somniosus microcephalus. Next base: position 207,258,754 of record NC_140996.1, on the reverse strand, counting down.
CCCTGTTTTTAAAAAAAAAAAAAAAAAAAATAGAATTGGTTATTAATTTCAAGTGCAATAAGTAACACAAGACAAATATAAAATTAGCAGTGTGGCTGTTGGATCCCACAGCTAACAAGGTTACAAGTTTCATAATCTTCTACCGTACAATGATGTCCCTTTTTATTGACATTCAGGGGCAGATTAGCCATATGAGGATCAGGAGATTTCCCGAGTGCCTTTGTGAATGGTTCCATAGCATTGTATTTGCAGCGCCCACCACCTCCCCCTTTTCCCTTAAGAATCCCACATCCTTTTGGGGAGCCAGTCGACCCCTGTTGGTATTAATGCTTTAGTGTCCTTCAAACACCTTCCAGATGTATGTGTTTCCATACAAAATTATTTTTCTAATTTAGTTGTGCCTATTCTTTGAATAAATGATACTTTATGAAAATCTGGCCTATTTTCCTTTCCTATTTATTGCCTTTTTGACACCACATATCTGATGCATTTTCTCTCACAAATCTGCATTAGCAGCTGGCCATGTCAAAACTTATCATGCTGCTGTTTCTCCTTCACAGAATAGTTCCCCGAACATTATTCCTACACTGCATTTGGTTGTGTTGACTTACACATGTTAGTTACGAAATAGTCTTCACAGGACAGTTAAAAATTGCCCTGTGCATACACTGCAGCAGCTTTTTAGCCTTGGATTTTGGGCCAGCACTTAGAAATGTGCCACATGTACAATTAGTAGACCTTTAGCATATTTTCCCACCGGATAATTGAATGCAAGACAGTCCTTTGTACTTTCTGGTAAATCTTTTTGCAGATCAAAAAAGGATGTTCATGTTGGGGATTGTAGGTTGGTGGCAGCATCAAGTGCTTGCAGGTCAGAGTAAAGCTTCTCTAGTCTACCCATAACTGAGCACTTAGAAACTAATAGTAAGATTGGGCAGAGTCAACATGGATTTATGAAAGGGAAATCCTGTTTGTCAAACCTATTGGAGATCTTTTGAGGATGTAACTAGTGGAGTAGACAAAGGGGAACCGGTAGATGTGGTGCATCTGGATTTTCAGAAGGCCTTCGGTAAGGTCCCTCACAAGGTTGGTGAACAAAATTAGGGCACATGGAATTGGGTGTAAAATACTAGCATGGATTGAGAATTGGTTAACAGACAGAAAACAAAGAGTAGGGATAAACGGGTCTTTTCAGGATGGCAGACTGTGACTAGTGGGGTACCGCAAGGATCGGTGCTTGGATCCCAGCTATTCACAATATATATCAATGATTTGAATGAGGGGACTAAATGTAACATTTCCAAATTTGCTGATAATACAAAGCTAGGTGGCAGTGTCAGTTGTGAAGAGGCTGCAAGGGGATCTCGACCGGCTCAGTGAATGGGCGAGAATATGGCAGATGGAATATAATGTGGATAAATGTGAAGTTATCCACTTTGGTAGTAAAAACAAAGGCAGAGTATTTCCTAAATTGGGAAGTGCAGATGCTCAAAGGGACCTGGGTGTCCTTGTACATGAGTCACAAAGTGAATGTGCAGGTGCAGCAAGCCATTAAGAAGGCAAATGGTATGCTGGCCTTCATTACAAGAGGATTTGAGCACAAGAGTAAAGAAGTCTTACTCCAATTATGTAGGAAGTCACACAACACCAGGTTATAGTCCAACAGCTTTATTTGAAATCACAAGCTTTCGGAGCGCTGCTCCTTTGTCGGGTGAAGTGAAGAGTTGCATATAAGCACAGCATATATAGTCAGAATACTGCCAAATGATTACAGGTAATCTTTCTAACTGCCCTTTATCACACCTCGGCAGAGATAATCACAGCAATAAAAGGTGTGAATGGCATCCAATTATGTAGGGCCTTGGTGAGACCACACCTGGAGTACTGTACAATTTTGGTCTCCTTACCTAAGCAAGGATATACTTGCCATAGAGGGAGTGCAACGAAGGTTCACGAGATTGATTCCTGGGATGGCGGGACTGTCGTATAAGAAGAGATTGAGTAAACTAGGCTTGTATTCTCTTGAATTCAGAAGAATGAGAGGGGATCTCATTGAAGCATACAAAATTATTACAGGGCTTGATAGGGTGGATGCTGGGAGAATGTTTCCCTTGGCTCTGGAGTCTAGAACCAGGGGCCACAGCCTCAGGATAAAGGGTAGGCCATTCAGGACTGAGATGAGAAGAAATTTTTTCACATAGAGGGTGGTGAATCTTTGGAATTCTCTACCCCAGAGGGCTGTGGAGGCTCAGTCATTGGGTATATTCAAAACAGAAGTTGATAGATTTCTGACTAGTAAAGACATCAAGGGATATGGCGATAGGGCCGGTGAATGGAGTTGAGGTAGAAGATCAGCCATGATCTCATTGAATGGCGGAGCAGGCTCGAAGGGCCGAATGGCCTACTCCTGCTCCTATTTCTTATGTTCTGAGGATGTGTCCAAGTCACACTGTTAGGAGTACCGGTAATTTGCACCAGTGTGATATTTCTATTCTCCATTTTGGATACAACCAGCCTTGATTCAGTGGTAGCAGTCTTGCCTGTGACTAAGAAGGATGTGGGTCCCCATCCCAGGATTTGAGCACATAATCTAGGCTGATACTTCATTGCAGTACTGAGGAAATGGTGCATTGTTGGAGGTAGATCATAAAAGATCCCATGGCACTATTCAAAGAACAGGAGAGTTCTTCCCTAGTCCTGGTCAACAACCAACACCACCAAAAAGATTAACTGGTCATTCATCTCAACTGTTTGTGGGACCTTGCTGTACACCAATTGGCTACTGTGCTTACCTACAAATCGGTGACTGCACTCCAGGAGTTCCTGATTAAACTTGTCATGAAGTTGAAAGCACAAAATGCTATAAATATACAGGTCCTGAGGATGTGAAAGTGCTATATAAAGGCAGGATCTTAACAGTTTAGTAATAAATTAGCGCCAGTTTGTGCCTATATTGATGAGAACCTTGGTCGACACTGGCTGAACTCATTCCTGCAGAATGCTTACACCCAACAGTTGGCTTAATTTTAATCCACAAAGTTTTTCTTGAGACTAGTGGTGTTGAACTTCTCTAATCAGATAAAGCAATGAGAGAAACTGTTACTGCTGATGCAATCTTTTTCATAGCAGTACTGTGATTCTATCAGTTTTTTTAAATCAGAGGTATAAAAATTGCAACAAAAAAAATCCAAAAATAATCATATAGAATAATGGTGACAAAGAGAGGGTGGGAAGGACTAGAATGAAGAACCAAATATAAGGCATCAAGAAACTTTGTTGAACCTTGCTGTATATATTCCATTTTCTTCTCTCATTTAAGTACTTGGATTCCATTCACTGCTTTCAGGGTAAAGTGTGACTTGCTACCCTTCAGTCCTGGAGACACATAAGAACATAAGAAATAGGAGCAGGAGTAGGCCATTTGGCCCCTCGAGCCTGCTCCGCCATTCAGTAAGATCATGGCTGATCTACCTCTGCTGCACTATCCCCATATCCCTTGATTCCCTTAATATCCAAAAATCTATCAATCTCTGTCTTGAATATGCTCAATGACTGAGCCTCCACAGCCCTCTGGGGTAGAGAATTCCAAAGATTCACCGTCCTCTGAGTGAAGAAATTTCTCCATCTCAGTCCTAAATGGCTGACCCCTTATTCTGAGACTGTGACCCCTGGTTCTAGACTAACCCATCCAGGGGAAACATCCTCCCTGCACCTACCCTGTCGAGCCCTGTAAGAATTTTGTATGTTTCAATGAGATCACCTCTCATTCTTCTAAACTCTAGAGAATATAGGCCTGGTCTACTCAATTTCTCCTCATCGGACAATTTCCCCCCCCCCCCCCCCCCCCCCCAATCCCAGGAATCAGTCTGGTGAACCTTTGTTGCACTCCCTCTATGGCAAATATATCCTTCCTTAGGTAGCGAGACCAAAACTGTACACAGTACCCCAGGTATGGTCTCACCTGGGCCCTATATAATTACAGCAAGACATCTTTACTCTTATACTCAAATCTTCTTGTAATAAAGACCAACGTACCATTTGCTTTCCTAATTGCTTGCTGTACCTGCATGTTAACTTTCAGTGATTTGTGTACCAGGACACCCAGGTCCCTCTGAACACCAACATGTCCCAATCTCTCTCCATTTAAAAAAAAAAAAAAAAATACTCTGCTTTTCTATTTTTCCTACCAGAGTGGATAACTTCACATTTCTCCACATTATATTCCATTTGCAATGTTCTTGCCCACTCACTTACCTTGTCTATATCTCCTTGAAGCCTCTTTGCATCCTCCTCTCAACTTACATTCCCACCCAGCTTTGTATCATCAGCAAACTTGGATATATTACATTTGGTCCCCTCATCCAAATCATTGATGTAGATTGTGACTAGCTGAGGCCCAAGCACTGATCCTTGCTGTACCCCACTAGTTACAGCCTACCAACCTGAAAATGACCTGTTTATTCCAACTCTCTTTTCTGTCCATTAACCAAGCCTCAATCCATGCTAGTATATTACCCCCAATCCCATGAGCCCTAATTTTGTTTAATAACCTCTTGTTTGGCACCTTATCAAATGCCTTCTGAAAATCCAAATACACCACATCCACTGGTTCCCCCTTATCTATTCTGCTAGTTACAACCTCAAAAAACTCCCAACAGATTTGTCAAACACGATTTCTCTTTCATAAATCTGTGTTGACTCTGCCCAATCCCATTATTATTTAAGTGCCTTGTTCCCATGTCCTTAATAGATTCTAGCATTTTCCCAACTACTGATATCGGGATAACTGGTCTGTAGTTCCCCGTTTTCTCTTTCCCTCCTTTCTTAAATAATGGGGTTACATTTGCTACCTTCCAATCTGCAGGAACCGTTGTAGAATCTGGAATTTTGGAAAATGACAACCAATGCATCCACTATCTCTATAGCCACCTCTTTCAAAACCCTAGGATGTAGGCCATCAGGTCCAGGGGATTTATTGGCTTTCAGTCCCATTAATTTCTCCAGTATTACTTTTTTTTTTTTTAAATTTCAGTTCCTAATTCTCGCTAGACCCTTGGTTCTCCACTATTTCCGGGAAGTTTTTTGCGTCGTCTTCTGTGAAGACAGACACACAGTATTTGTTTAATTTCTCTGCCATTTCCTTATTCCCCAATATAATTTCTCCTGTCTCAGCCTGTAAGGGACCCACATTTACTTTTGCTAATCTTTTCCTTTTTACATACCTATAGAAGCTTTTATAGTGTTTTTATGTTTCTTGCTAGTTTACTCTCATTCTATTTTCCCTTTATCAATTTCTTGGTCCACCTTTTGAGTTCTAAAATCCTCCCAATCCTCAGACTTGCTACTCTTTTTGGCAACATTATAAGCCTCTTCTTTTGATCTAATACTATCTTTAACTTCTTGTTCCCCACGGTTGAACCACTTTTTCTGTGAGGTTTTTGTGCCTTAATGGAATGTATATTTGTTGTAAGTTATTTATTAATTCTTTAAAAGCTAGTCATTGCTTCTCTACCATCATGCCTTTTAATGTAATTTCCCAATTTACCTTAGCCAACTTGCCCCTTATACCTACGTAGTTTGCTTTGTTTAGATTTAAGACCCTAGTTTTGGATTTAACTAAATCATCTTCAAACTCAATATAAAATTCCACCATATTATGGTCACTCTTCCCTAAAGGTCCCTTTACTATAAGGTTATTAATTAACCCTTTCTCTTTGCACAATACTAGATCTAAAATAGCCTGTTCCTAGTTGGTTCCTCAACCTACTGATTTAGAAAACTATCTTGCATACATTCCATGAATTCGTCCTCCACACTATTACTGCAAATTTGATTTTCCCAGTCTATATGTAGATTAAAGTCCCCCATGATTACTGTATTACCCTTGTTACATGCGCCTCTGATTTCCTGATTTATACTCTGCCCTACATTACAACTACTGTTTGGGGGCCTATAAACAACTCCCACCAATGTTTTCTGCCCCTTGCTGTTTCTTAGCTCCACCCAAACTGATTCTACTTATTGATTTTCCGAGCTAAGATCCTTTCTCTCTCCTGTCTTTATCCCATCCTTTATTATCAGGGCTACCCCTCCTTTTCCATTTTGCCTACCTCTTCTAAAAGTTAAGTATCCTGGAATATTTAGTTCCCAACCTTGGCCACATTGCAACCATGTCTCCGTAATGGCTATTAGATCAAACCTATTAATTTCTATCTGCATCTGATAGCGGCCACACTTTCTGATTGAACTTTTCAGGATTGAGAGCACTAAATGCTGGAAATGCATAGCTACTCCATTAGCATCTGATAAAGGAGGTTCCCATTTCGGGTATAGACCCTTTGTCCAGATGCTGACCACGGTTTCTCAATTTGAAATGTTAACCTAATCTTGTTTCTTCAGATATAAAAACAGCAGGTCAGGCAGCATCTGTGGAGAGAGAGAAACAGTTAATGTTTCAGGTCGATGACCTTTCTTCAGAACTGGAAAAAATTAGAGATATAACCAGTTTTAAGCAAGGGGAGGGGAGGAAATAACAAAAGGGAAGGTCTGACAGGGTGGAAGGCAGGAGAGATTAGAAGACAGGGATGATGGTGAGAGGCAAAAGGAGATGGTAATGGGGCAAGTAAAGAAACAAAAGATGGGCCTAGAGAGGTATAAATGGGAATAGCGGAATTATCAACAGCTGCTGTCTGGGGGGAAAAATGGGGGCAGAGGTTGTGATCTGAAATTGTTGAACTCAATTTTGAGTCCGGAAGGCTGTTTCTTCAGATGCAGATGAGCCTGCTGTGTTCTTCCAGCATTTCTGTTTCGGCCTTCCAGTGTTGCAGATTTTTTTCTCTCTCAACTTTTCACAGGGGTCTCTGTTTTTAAGCAAACATCCTATTCTCTAGTAAGAGGCCCTGAGAATTAACATAATTTCACTGTGATTAATTGTTAACCACTTCAATGCAATTATTTTTCTCAAGCTATTTATCACTTAATTGGCCACACTAAAGTTATACTGTGACTGATCAGACTGTACATCAGGAATATTTTGCAACATGCATTTACTGTAATTGTCACTCATTTTTTGTCGTACATCTTGATTTAATAAAATTATTTTCATTGACACAGATTCGGTTGGTGGGTGAAAACTTTTTTTTTCTTCCATCTTTGTCTCTGGCATTATACATAATTTCCAGGATGTGCAAACTGCTTCTAGGTCATTGTAAATGCTGCTTACAATTGGCCTGTTGGAAGAGGCATGAGAGATGATCTTCCCTTCATTTTGTTTTTAATATTTATTTCTCCTTTGAGGAATCATCTGATAATTGGCCAAGATCAGGAATTCACCATGTGTGAAATATATTCCATGTATTTATAGCAAGTGAGAAATATATTTTATATAATTATACCAACAGTATTGGTTCCTTCTATCCAACTATTTGTGAAGCACGTTGCTTACTGCAGTGATGTTCCCATTAAGGGGCAGCTTTATGAAATATTCTAGTATAAAGTTCTAAACAAACTAAGGAATGAAATAGTTTCAGGTTACCCTGTACTAAGTACTGTCATAAAAATCATAACCATCTTCCCATTGTGTTTCTAATGTAGATGTGAGTTACCTGACTGAGGAAAAGGTATATGAAATCTTGGATTTGTGTGGAGAACGAGAAGACTATTCACCATTGATACGTGTTATCGGTAGAGTTTTCTCTAGTGCAGATGCCTTGGTGCAGAGCTTCCGAAAGGCCAAACACCATACGAAGGAAGAGCTGAAATCCCTTCAGGGAAAGGATGAGGATAAAGATGAAGATGAGGAAGAAAAAGCTGCTTCTGCAGGGTCCATGGATGATGCTGAGGCCTCTTCGTCAAGAAGCTCCATTGGGAGCACACAGACCAGAGACAACAATGTTCATAAATTAGGACCTGATGAAGTGTCTATTGATGTTGATGCAGTCAGACGGGTCTATAATAAATTGCTTTCCAATGAGAAGATTGAAACCGCTTTTCTTAATGCTTTGGTGTACTTGTCACCAAATGTGGAATGTGATTTGACTTATCATAATGTGTATTCAAGGGATCCTAACTATCTGAACTTATTCGTTATAGTCATGGAGAACAGCAACCTTCATAGTCCTGAATATCTGGAAATGGCCCTTCCACTATTTTGCAAAGCAATGAGCAAGCTACCCCTCCCAGCTCAAGCCAAATTGATTCAATTATGGTCAAAATACACTGCAGACCAGATCCGCCGAATGGTGGAAACCTTTCAGCAACTCATTACATACAGGGTCATAAGTAATGAATTCAGTAGTCGAAATCTGGTGAATGATGATGATGCTGTTGTTGCTGCTACAAAATGCTTAAAAATAGTGCACTATGCAAACATTATTGCAGGCGATGTAGATACGGGGCACAATGAGGAGGAGGATGATGAGCCAATTGCAGAATCCAGTGAGATTACTCTGCAAGAACTACTGGGTGAAGAGCGAAGAAATAAAAAAGGACCCCGGGTGGACCCCCTGGAAACAGAGTTGGGTGTGAAAACAATTGATTGCCGAAAGCCACTTGTCTCTTTTGAAGACTTTATTAATGAACCACTAAACGATGTACTAGAAATGGATAAAGACTACACTTTCTTCAAAGTAGAGACAGAAAACAAATTCTCCTTTATGACCTGCCCCTTCATTCTGAATGCTGTAACCAAGAACTTGGGACTTTACTATGACAACAGGATACGCATGTACAGTGAGCGGCGAATCACTGTCCTCTACAGCCTAGTACAGGGGCAACAACTGAACCCTTATCTTAGACTTAAAGTCAGACGTGACCACATCATTGATGATGCACTTGTCCGGGTAAGTTTATTTTTGATATGCTATGGAAACCAATCATGCTGGAATGAGTGTTAGAGTTTTTGAACTCTACAAAGTAATACAAATGATAAAAATGTGTTCCTACTATAAACAATAAGGGAAACAAGTAACTTTATTATCCAATTTAGAACAAGAGAATCTTCGTGTTTTGTCAGCTGCTTCATGTCTGACCCCAATGTTCCAGTAGAGTGGTAGTGAAAGGTTTGCTTTGCCCATACATACGTTAATAGCAATTTGTAACCTTAAGTTAATTTGACTAGATACTAACCAAACTAAATAAGTGTCTTTACTGTGTGAAGTGCTGAGTTCCTTTCAATGACGTGCATTCCTTAAACTAAATTTGGGTTTGTGTCTGGAAGAAGAAATGCATCAATGTGGTTTTTGTTTTTAGTTTTGCCAAGATGGTCAATAATTTCCTTATCGAGATGTGTAAGGAACCATGTGTCTAATCATTTGATACGCAAATGCTGGTTACCTTCGCTCAAAGACCCAGTTTCACTGACACACGGGCCTTTGTGTCCTTTGCCTAGATATGGCATGAATTTCCTAGGGTACCCACCCCTCATTTTCTGGAAAGCACACATGCAGACGAGATCTGGCTTGGCAATGATGTCCCATACAGTTGAATTACCTGCCAGTGCTCGCGACCTAGGTTCACGCGTAAAGATTGTTGAATTGCGCAAGGTGCCAGAGGGAGGCGATCCACAAAACAATACCTCAGCATAAGGCAGATTCAAGAGAGCAGGTGTAAGCGCAAATAAATTATTGGCGGATAGGATGCTGGATTTTGTTGATCACCCAATATTGCAAGTGATGTCATGGCTGCTCTTTTGTGTGTCTAATGCAGCTGCGTTTTGCCAGTTCTAGGCTGTTACAAATTCGGGTCTGCTGCAGGCTTTTTTTTATTTTACAGAATTAGATTTGTGTTGTCTTGTATCTGCTGGTGTGGTATCATAGAATGGTTACAGCACGGAAGAAGTCCATTCGGCCCGTCGAGCCCCTGCCGGCCCTCTGCAGGAGCCCGTCAGCTAGTCCCACTCCCCCACCCTTTCCCCGTAGCCCTGCAAATTTCTTTCCTTCAGATACTTATCCAACTCCCTTTTGAAAGCTGTGATTGAATCTGCCTCCACCACCCTTTCAGGCAGTGCATTCCAGATCCTAACCACTCGCTGCGTAAAAAAGTTTTTTCTTAAGTCGCCGTTGGTTCTTTTGCCAATCACCTTAAATCTGTGTCCTCTGGTTCTCGACCCTTCTGCCAATGGGAACAGTTTCTCTCTATGTACTCTGTCTAGACCCCTCATGATTTTAAGCACCTCTATCAAATCTCTCCTCAATCTTCTCTGCTCCAAGGAGAACAACCCCAGCTTCTCCAGTCTATCAACATAACTCGAGTCGCTCATTCCTGGAATCATTCTCGTAAATCTTTTCTGCACCCTCTGAAGCCTTCACATCCTTCCTAAAGCATAGTGCCCAGAATTGGACACAGTACTCCAGTTGGGGCCGAACCAGTATTTTATACAGGTTCATCATAATTTCCACCCTTTTGTACTCTACCTCTTTTATGAAGCCCAGAATCCCATATGCTTTTTTAACTGCTTTCTCAACCTGCCCTGCCACCTTCAATGATTTGTGGCAGCAGGACACAGTAGTGTAACAATGAAATTCTCTTGTGATCTGAACCAGATCGTTGTGTCTTAAGCGCATATACTTATTTAATCTTTCCAAAAGAGTTAACACTGGTCGAGGTGCTGTTTAGTTCAGCTCTTAGCTGCTTTGCCCCATTGGAGACCAAACGTACAGAACACAAAGTATAATGAAATCATAATCAGTACAATTTTTATTAACATACTGTTAATGTGTGTTCCTCTAGCCCACTTCAGGGAATCTTAATATAAATGAATACTCACTCTCGCTCTGCTGTCCTAACAACTAGGGCAGAGGTTGCATTGCACCTTGCCAGCAACCTCCCCTGATATCTGTTGTTAATGCTGATTTTTTTTAAAATCCTGAGATCAAAGAAATTCATCAACACCTAAGTGCTGGATTTCTTAGGATTTTGGTTTTAATTTATATTATTGACTTCTAACAATCACTGACCGACCAATCATACTTTGATAGTTGCATTTTGTCATTAATTTTTGGCTGAATTTAAGTGCCAAAGATTTGAGCTGAAGGAGTTAAAGTAATAGTGCCAGGCAACATGAGAAATATATATTCCTAACTAATCTTTAAGGATAATAATCTGTTGATTGTATTACTGTGCTTTGCAGTTTCAATACATTTTATAAAAAGGAGTGTTCCCAAGTGTGGTAAACCACTTTTATCGTTCACTATCGTTACACTATAGTTATCACTGTTGTATTGTTATCACTGTTCTCACTGTTGTATCACTATACGAGGTCGCCTCTTGTCGCGCTGTTATACCTGGGCTGACCACCTCCGACTCCGCCCATGGCTCCACCTACCTGCCCAGGTATAAAGGTAGTCGACTGGCTGGTATTCCTCCTTGTTGGACCCGATCACCCACGAGGGTGGGCTCTGTTATTTAGTCAATAAAAACCTTTAGTTACGTTCCTAACTCGTCGCTTTTTATTGGATGAATTGATAGGTATATCAATTTTATTGACTAAATTTTAAAGATGTCTACTACTGGCCAGCCAGAAGCACAGCCACAGCGGCTTTCAGACACCGGGCTACACCAGCCACACCAGCCGGCTTGGCTGCAAGCCCTCAAACCACCGTACCTGGATCTAAACCCACAGGCAGCAAACTCAGCCCTCAACTTCAAACACTGGCTGGACTGCTTCGAATCCTACCTGGAAGAATCCGGCGTCCCTCAGAGATCCAAACTAAGAGTTCTGAACGCCCAAGCGAGCCCGAGAGTATACGCACTCATCCAGGACACGACTACATACGAGGCTGCTATCAACCTACTGAAACAGCAGTACCGGAGCCCGGTAAATTACATGTACACCAGGCACCTCCTGAGATCCCGCCCGCAACAGCCAGGAGAGTCTGTAGCTGAATGTTTACGGGCGCTAAGAGCACTCGGCAGGAACTGTGACTTTAAAGCGGTGACGGCTGTTGAAAATACGGAAGATAATATCCGCGATGCCTTTGTGAAAGGCCTACGGTCCGACTACTCACGGCAAAGACTGCTTGAAGCTAAAGACCTCGACCTGGACAAAGCTGAAGCCCTCGCTCTCTCCCTAGAGGTGGCCCATCAGGACCAGGAGGCGTTTTCCAGGTACTGCTCGCGACCCTGGGACTCGGGCCCGACCCCTACCGCAATACCCTTCGCAGCGCCGCCCCCGGGACCTACCTCAGCGTCGGCGTCCCGGACCCGACCGGGACCGCCACCCCCGGTACCGGCTCCGACATCGGGCACCCGCGATCGGGCCGCCGGCTGCTTCTTTTGCGGCCAGGAGAAGCACCCGAGGTCGTGCTGCCCAGTCAGGAACTCTACCTGCTCAACCTGCAGGAAGAAAGGCCACTTCTCTAAGGCCTGCAGGAGCGGATCTTCAGAGGCCAGCAGTGCCTCATGCGAACTGTGGGGGCGGCCATCTTCTTTCAAGGCAACTGAGGCCAGCATCCCCACACGTGAGTCATGGGGGCGGCCATCTTTGATCAAGGCAACCGACCCCAATAGTGCCTCATGTGAGTTATGGGGGCAGCCATCTTCTCCGCCATTTTGTCCTACCTTGTGGGAGACGCCATTTTACCCACCACGCCCGACGGCCCCCGGACCCGACGACCGCCTCGCCCGCAGACGACAACGACTTGCTTACCTACACACTAGCCTCCGTCACTCTGGATCAAGCCCGCCCACACCACCTGTCCAAGTCGATGATGGACATCAAAGTAAACGGCCACGCCACGACCTGCCTGTTCGACAGCGGAAGCACGGAGAGCTTCATCCACCCAGACACGGTGAGCCACTACTCCCTCCCTGTCCTGCCAACGCGCAACCGAATCTCGATGGCATCGAGGTCCCACGCCACGGACATTAGCGGCTACTGTGTTGTGACCTTGTCGGTTAAGGGTACGGAGTATAAAAATTTGAAACTCCTCGTCCTCCCCCAGCTCTGCGCTGCCGTCCTACTAGGGCTGGACTTCCAATCCCACCTCCAAAGTGTAACCCTAGCATACGGTGGACCCCTCCCCCCACTCACAGTCGACAACCAGCGAATGTTAAACCGTCCACCGCATAACACCTGCAGCCTATCCACCCTCAAGGTGCCGCCACCTTCCCTGTTCGCTAACCTCACCCCCGACTGCAAACCCGTCGCTACCAAGAGCAGGCGGTACAGCGCTGGGGACAGAGCCTTCATTAGCTCTGAGGTGCGGCGCCTCCTGAAAGAGGGCATTATCGAGGGGAGCAACAGCCCCTGGCGTGCCCAGGTCGTGGTCGTTAAGACCGGCGATAAAAATCGCCTGGTCATCGACTACAGCCAGACCATAAACAGATACACCCAGCTGGACACATACCCCCTTCCCCGCATATCTGACATGGTCAATCAGATTGCACAATACCGCGTATTCTCGACCATCGACCTTAAGTCGGCCTACCACCAACTCCCTATCCACCCCGAGAACCGCCAGTACACCGCCTTCGAGGCAAATGGGCGCCTATACCACTTCCTTAGGGTCCCCTTCGGTGTCACCAACGGGGTCTCGGTCTTCCAAAGGGAGATGGACCAGATGGTTGACCAGAACGGACTGCAGGCCACATTCCCCTACCTAGATAACGTCACCATCTGCGGCCGCGACCGGCAGGACCATGACGTGAATCTGGAGAAATTCCTCCGTACGGCCCAACGGCTGAACCTCACCTACAATAAGGAGAAATGTGTGTTTAACACCTCGCGCCTTGCCATCCTTGGCTGTGTAGTAGAGAACGGACTCATCGGCCCCGACCCCGAAAGAATGCGCCCCCTCATGGAGCTACCCCTCCCCCACTGCCCTAAGGCACTGAAGAGAACCCTGGGGCTCTTCGCCTACTATGCCCAATGGGTGCCCAATTATGCGGACAAAGCCAGACCCCTCATGAAGTCCCCATCCTTCCCCCTCACGGAGGAAGCGTGCGCGGCCTTCTCCCTCATCAAGGGAGACATAGCCAAGGCCACAATGCACGCAGTGGATGAGTCCATCCCCTTCCAAGTGGAGAGCGATGCATCCGACTTTGCCCTAGCCGCTACCCTTAACCAGGAGGGGAGGCCGGTGGCCGCCTTCTCAAGGACCCTACAGGGCCCCGAGATCCGACACTCGTCGGTCGAGAAGGAAGCCCAGGCAATTGTGGAGGCGGTACGGCGCTGGAGGCATTACCTGGCAGGCAAACGATTTACCCTCCTCACCGACCAACGTTCGGTTGCTTTCATGTTTAATAACAAGCTGAGGGGCAAAATCAAGAATGACAAGATCTTGAGGTGGAGAATCGAGCTATCCACCTACGATTATGATATCTTGTACCGGCCAGGTAAGCTGAACGAACCCCCTGATGCTCTTTCACGAATTACATGCGCCAGCGCGCATATTGATAGACTTCAGACCCTCCACAACGACCTCTGCCACCCCGGGGTCACCAGACTTTACCATTTCATTAAGGCCCGCAACCTGACCGACCTCCATCGAGGAGGTCAGGACCATGACCAGGAACTGCCAGACCTGCGCCGAGTGCAAACCGCACTTCTATAGGCCGGACAGAGCAAGCCTGATCAAGGCCACCCGCCCCTTCGAGCGCCTGAGCATCGACTTTAAGGGGCCTCTACCGTCATCTGACCGCAATGTGTACTTCCTCAACATCGTTGATGAGTACTCCTGTTTCCCTTTTGCCTTCCCCTGCCCAGACATGACCAGTACCACGGTCATCAAGTGCCTGAACGACCTCTTCGCCTTGTTCGGGTTCCCGAACTATATACATAGTGACCGGGGCTCCTCCTTCATGAGCGAGGAACTCCGTCAGTTCCTACTAGCGAGAGGTATTGCAGCAAGTAGGACCACCAGCTACAACCCCCGAGGGAACGGCCAGGTGGAAAGAGAGAACGCGACGGTATGGAAGGCCGTCCTCTTAGCCTTAAAGTCTAAGGGCCTCCCAACCTCCCGCTGGCAGGAAGTCCTCCCGACAGCGCTGCACTCCATCCGGTCACTACTTTGCACTGCCGTTAACGCCACCCCCCATGAACGAATGTTTGTTTTCCCCAGGAAGTCGACTACGGGAACCACTCTACCAACCTGGCTGACCTCTCCGGGGCCCGTCTTGCTGCGAAAGCACGTGAGGGCCCATAAAACAGACCCCCTGGTCGAGAGGGTGAACCTCCTGCACGCCAACCCCCAGTACGCCTACGTGGCTTACCCAGACGGGCGGGAGGACACTGTCTCCTTACGAGACCTCGCACCCTCGGGCACTCCGGAGACACCACCTTTACCCCCCCCCCCCCCCCACCACCCCCCCAATTCCAGCCGAGGTAGACGGCATGCCGGAACCCCACAAGTCTTCGCCGACCACGCAGACACCAGCATTAACACCGGATAATGCAGCACCGCCGCTGCGACGATCGGAGAGGCTTACGAGGCCTCCGGACAGACTGACATACCAGAACTGGTAGTACACTTCACCCCGCCGGACTCAAACCTAAACAAGGGGTGAATGTGGTAAACCACTTTTATCGTTCACTATCGTTACACTATAGTTATCACTGTTGTATTGTTATCACTGTTCTCACTGTTGTATCACTATACGAGGTCGCCTCTTGTCGCGCTGTTATACCTGGGCTGACCACCTCCGACTCCGCCCATGGCTCCACCTACCTGCCCAGGTATAAAGATAGTCGACTGGCTGGTATTCCTCCTTGTTGGACCCGATCACCCACGAGGGTGGGCTCTGTTATTTAGTCAATAAAAACCTTTAGTTACGTTCCTAACTCGTCGCTTTTTATTGGACGAATTGATAGGTATATCACCAAGTTGACGTCATTTAGCTATTTTTTGTTTTTATTCATTCATGAGATGTGGGCGTCGCTGGCAAGGCCAGCATATATTGCCTATTCCTAGTTGCCCTTGAAAAATTGGTGGTGAGCCACTGCCTTAAACCGCTACAGTCCCTGTGGTGAAGATACTACCACAGTGCTGTTGCATAGGGAGTTCCAGGATTTTAACCCAGCAACGATGAAGGAACGGCAATATATTTCCAAGTCAAGATGGTGTGTGGCTTGGAGGGAAACGTGGAGGTGGTGGTGTTCCCATGCGCCTGCGGCCTTTGTCCTTCTAGGTGGTAGAGGTCGCGGGTTTGGGAGGTGCTGCCGAAGAAGCCTTGCTGAGTTGCTGCAGTGCATCTTGTAGATGGTGTACACTGCGGCCATGTTGCGCCAATGGTGCAGGGAATGAATGTTTAAGGTGGTGGATGGGGTGCTGCTCAAGGGAACTGCTTTATCTTGATTAGTGTCCAGCTTCTTGAGTGTTGTTGGAGCTGTACTCATGCAGGCAAGTGGAGAGTACTCCATCACACCCCTGACTTGTGTCTTGTAGGTGGTGGAAAGGCTTTGGGGAGTCAGAGGTGAGACACTCACTGCAGAATACCCAACCTCTGACCTGCTCTTGTAGCCACAGTATTTGTGTGGCTGGTCCAGCTAAGTTTCTGGTCAATGGTGACCCACGCAGGATGTTAATGGTGGGCGATTCGACGATGGTAATGCCATTGAATGTCAAAGGGAGGTGGTTAGACACTCTCTTGTAGGAGATGGTCATTGCATGGCACTTGTGTGGCACAAATGTTACTTGCCACTTACCAGCCCAAGCCTGGATGCTGTCTAGGTCTTGCTGCATGTGGGCATGGACTGCTTCATAGAAACATAGAAGATAGGAGCAGGAGTAGGCCGTTCGGTCCTTCGAGCCTGCTCCGCCATTCAATGAGATCATGGCTGATCATCCAAATTCAGTACCCTGTCCCTGCCTTCTTCCCATAGCCCTTGATCCCTTTAGCCTCAAGAAATATATCCAACTCTTTCTTGAATATATTTAATGAACTGGCAGAGAATTCCACAGGTTCACCACTCTCTGGGTGAAGAAATTCCTCCTCATTTCAGTCCTAAATGGCTTACCCCTTATCCTTAGACTATGACCCCTGGTTCTGGACTCCCCGGCCATCAGAAACATCCTTTCTGCATCTAGTCTGTCCAGACCTGACAGAATTTTATAGGTTTCGATGAGACCCCCTCTCAATCTTCTAAACTCCAGTGAGTATAAGCCCAATTGACACAATCTCTCCTCGTACGTCATTCCTGCCATCCCAGGTATCAGCCTGGTGAATCTTCGCTGCACTCCCTCCATGGCAAGAACGTCCTTCCTCAGGTAAGGTGACCAAAACTGCACACAATACTCAAGGTGCGGTCTCACCAAGGCCCTGTACAACTGCAGCAAGACATCCTTGTTCTTGTACTCGAACCCTCTTGCTACGAAGGCCAACATACCATTTGCCTTCTTAACCGCCTGCTGCACCTGCATGCTTAACCTTCAGCGACTGGTGCACAAGAACACCCAGGTCCCTTTGCACTTCCCCTTCTCCCAACCTATTTCCATTCAAATAATAATCTGCCTTCCTGTTTTTGCCACCAAAGTGGATAACCTCACATTTATCCACATTATAGTGCATTTGCCATGTTTCTGCCCAATCACCCAACCTGTCCAAATCGTACTGGAGTTTCACGACATCCTCCTCACAGCATACCCTCCCACCCAGCTTTGTGTCGTCTGCAAATTTGGAGATATTACATCCAATTCCCTCGTCCAGATCATTAATATATATTGTGAACAGCTGGGGTCCTAGGACCGATCCTTGCGGTACCCCACTAGTCACCGCCTGCCACTCGGAAAACGACCCGTTTATTCCAACTCTTTGCTTTCTGTCCGCCAACCAGTTCTCTATCCAAGTCAATACCTTGCCCCCAATCCCATGTGCCTTAATTTTGCACGCTAACCTCTTATGCTGAGGAGTTGCAAATGGAACTGAACACTGTGCAATCATCAGTGAACATCCCCACTTCTGACCTTATGGAGGGAAGGTCATGGATGAAGCAGCTGAAGATGGTTGGGCCTAGGACACTGTCCTGAAGAACTCTTGCAGCAATGTCCTGGGGCTAAGATCATTGGCCTTCAACAACCACAAACATCTTTATTTGTGCTAGGTATGATTCCAGCCAGTAGAGTTTTGCCCCTGACCCCCATTGACTTCAGTTTTACTAGGGCTCATTAGTGCTGCACTCTGTCAAATGCTACCTTGATGTCAGACAGCCACTTTCTCGCCTCACCCCTGGAATTCAGCTCTTGGATCAATGTTTGGACCAAGGCTGTAATGAGTTCTGGAGCCAAGTGGTCCTGGCGAAACTCAAACTGAGCATTGGTGAGCAGGTTATTGATTAGGAAGTGCTGCTTGATAGCACTGTCGACACCTTCCATCACTTTGCAGATGATTGGGGCAGTAATTGGCCGGAATGGATTGGTCCTGCTTTTTGTGGACAGAACATTGTGGGCAATCTTCCACATTGTCGGGTAGTGCCAGTCCTGTAGCTGTACTGGAACTACTAGCTAGAGGTGCAGCTAGTTCTGGAGCACAAGTCTTCAGCACTACAGCCAGGATGTTGTTGGGGTCCATAGCTTTTGCTGTATCTAGTGCGCTCAACTGTTACTTGAATTCACATGGAGTGAATCAAATTGGCTAAAGACTGGCATCTGTGATGCTGGGGAACTCAGAAGGAGGCCACAATAGATGATCCACTTGGCACTTCTGGCTGAAGATGGTTGCGAACGCTTCAGCGTTGTCTTTTGCACTCACGTGCTGGACTCTGCCTTTGTTGAGGATGGAGATGTTCATGGATCCTCCTCCTCCTGTTGTTTAATTTCCACCACCATTCATGACTGGATGTGGCAGGACTGCAGAGCTTTGATCTGTTGGTTGTGGTATCACTTAGCTCTGTCTATTGTATGCTGCTTCTGCTGTTTAGCATGCATGTAGTCCTGTGTTGTAGCTTCACCAGGTTGGCACCTCATTTTCAAGTACACCTGGTGCTGCTCCTGGCATGCTCTTCTACACTCCTTGTTGAACCTGGCTTGATCGTAATGGTAGAGTGAAGGATATGCCAGGCCATGAGGTTAGATTGTGGTGGAATACAATTCTGCTGCTGCTGATGGCCCACAGTGCCTCATGGATGCCCAGTTTTGAGCTGCTTGATCTGTTCGGAATCTATCACATTTAGCACGGTGGAGGGTGTCCTCTGTGAAGACGAGACTTGGTCTCCACATGGACTGTGTGGTGGTCACTCCTACCAGTACTGTCATGGACAGATGCATCTGTGACAGGTAGATTGATGAGGACACGCTCAAATGGGTTTTTCCCCTCATGTTGGTTCTCTCATCACCTGCCACAAGTCCAGTCTGGCAGATAGGTCCTTCAGGACTCGGCCAGGTCAGCCAGTAGTGGTGCTACGGAGCCACTCTTGGTGATGGACATTGAAGTGCCCCACCCAGAGTACATTCTGTGCCCTTGCTACCCTCAGTGCTGCTTCTAAGTGGTGTTCAACATGGACTACTGATGGGTGATGGGTAGTAATCAGCAGGATGTTTCCTTGCCCATGTTTGACCTGATGCCCTGAGACTTCATGGGATCCAGAGTCGATGTTGAGGACTCCCAGGGCCACTCCCTCCCGACTGTAGACCATTGTACCGCTGCCTCTTGTGGGTTTGTCCTGCCGGTGGGACTGGACATACCCAGGGATGGTAATGGAGGAATCTGGGATGTTGGCTGATGGGTATGATTGAGTATGCCCGTCCGGCTGTTGCTTGATTAGTCTGTGGGACAGCTGTCTCAATTATGGCATAAGTCCCTAGATGTTAGTGAGGAGGACTTTGCAGGGTTGACTGGCTGGGTGTGCCTTAGTTGTGTTTGAATCTGATGCCTAGGTCGAAGCCGAGTGATCCATTTTTTTATTGCACGTGTGAAAATAACATCTGTGACATTTTTGTAGTAATTGTCATTTATTCCTTAAAGAAGAGAAACTGTTTTCAAATGGTCCTCTTGTCTCTCCATATGTTCTCTTGTGTAATTCTGTTTCTGTGCTTTCTCACTCTCCTTCCAATTTTGCCTTGCAATGGAATATACATTCCTCCTTCCTCTTATGGCTGCCTGTCTTTAGTCCCCGCTTGAGAAGAGCAGATGAAGTAAAAGAGAAATAGACAAACTGGCACATGAAGTGGAGGGGAAAAGAGCAAAAAAAGGCAAATGAATTGCTGATGAGCAAAATGCATAATCAAAAGGAAGGAAAAAGGCAAAATTGAACAGCAAAACAATATAGAAACATAGAAGATAGGAGTAGGCCATTCGGCCCTTCGAGCCTGCTCCGCCATTCAATGAGATCATGGCTGATCATCCAAATTCAGTACCCTGTCCCTGCCTTCTCCCCATATCCCTTGATCCCTTTAGCCTTAAGAAATATATCCAACTCTTTTTTGAATATATTTAATGAACTGGCCTCCACCGCCCTCTGTGGCAGAGAATTCCACAGGTTCATCACTCTCTGGGTGAAGAAATTCCTCCTCATTTCAGTCCTAAATGGCTTACCCCTTATCCTTAGACTATGACCCCTGGTTCTGGACTCCCCGGCCATCATAAACATCCTTCCTGCATCTAGTCTGTCCAGGCCTGACAGAATTTTATAGGTTTCGATGAGATCCCCCCTCAATCTTCTAAACTCCAGTGAGTATGAGCCCAATCGACACAATCTCTCCTCATACGTCATTCCTGCCATCCCAGGTATCAGCCTGGTGAATCTTCGCTGCACTCCTTCCATGGCAAGAACGCCCTTCCTCAAGTAAGGCGACCAAAACTGCACACAATACTCAAGGTGCGGTCTCACCAAGGCCCTGTACAACTGCAGCAAGACATCCTTGTTCCTGTACTCGAACCCTCTTGCTACGAAGGCCAACATAACATTTGCCTTCTTAACCGCCTGCTGCACCTGCATGCTTACCTTCAGCGACTGGTACACAAGAACACCCAGGTCTCTTTGCACTTCCCCTTCTCCCAATCTATTGCCATTCAAATAATAATCCGCCTTCCTGTTTTTGCCATTTATCCACATTATAGTGCATTTGCCATGTTTCTGCCCAATCTGTCCAAATTGTACTGGAGTTTCATGACATCCTCCTCACAGCTTACCCTCCCACCCAGCTTTGTGTCGTCTGCAAATTTTTAGAACTAATCTCTCAACTATCTGTGCTACTCGGACTTCAATAGGAGGGGAGTTGTACTGCATTTCACAATTCCATGAGAACCCCGATGTGTATCTGCAACAGCGGTGTATAGATTTTTTTAGTGGTATGACATTGCTCATAGTTTTCACTGCTAAATGACTGCTCATATCCAGAGCACAGCAAACTCCTAATGTTGCTTCTTTGAGTCAAATATTCATGACCTTTGTGGAGCATTTTGATGATTAAAGACAAAAATTTGAGTGGCCTTTTAGTCTGGATCACACAAATTAGTTCTGTTGACTGCCTTTGACCCCTGTCTATGGCAAGCTGTAAATTAGCTCCTTAGCACTCTTGTCCTACAACTGTGAAAGGAGAACTGGGGAAATTATGGAACAGCATAATTTCACTTGCTACATTATATTTTCTAATTAGTTGCAGTAGCCTAGTGTTTATGCTGCTAGACTAGCAACCTAGAGGTCATAAGGTCAAATCCCGCCATGGCAAGTGAGACTGAATTGCTGACATTGTGACACTAATTGTGAAAGTTGCCAGATTGTCTTAAAAATTGATTGCTTCATTAGTGTCCTCAGGAAAGGGAACCTGCCACTCTGATATGTGACTCCTGTCCCATGCTACACAGTTGGTTCTTAATGTCCTCAGGGCAAATGGGCCTTGAGTTGCCCACATTCTGAGAACAAATAGCAAAAATTGGGACATTTGAATTCTGGTTGGCCCTCTTTGATTTGCTGATGCATGGGTCTTTGACTGATATAATTTGTCTATTATAAGCATGTGAAATTGTTGAATATATAAATAGCATATTTTCTAAATCTATTACCTTGGTTAAGAGATTTTATGGAATCTGATTTATGGTGAGCTCTGTGGGTGAGTGCTGTAATTTGTGAATGAATTGTAGCAGTACTTAACAACATAATTACCCTGTTTACAGTCCATGGCGGAATCCAGGTTAAAGATTTCAAGGCACCACCTGGTGTGTGGGCTTCACAAGCAAGGGAGGGAAAAATATGGCCATACTCGAGCAAACATACTTTGTCTGTCTACCTCAGCTGGCCATGAGCAGATTTTAAGATTTCTCTTCTCCTCCTCCCCTTCCCCCCCCCCCCCCCCTCTCCATTTTAAGTGTTTACCCCATTTTAAACTGAATTCAAAACAGCGGGTGCAGCAGGCAGGATGCGCATTAACAAAAGTCCTGTAACAAAGGCTGGTGGGTGGCCCTCTTTTACTGTACCAGAAATTCAGCAATTGAAGACTGTCAGCATTTATAGCACCAAAAGCTTCAAATGTAGTGCCATCTGAACGAATCCACTAGAAAGAGTTTTCCTTTCCTCCAGTTCTAAATTTGCTAGGCTTTTCATTGTGAACAGAACCTGAATTGCACTTTTTTTTGCCAATCGGGCTCCAATTTGCACCTCGAGGCTTGCCTCAGTGATGGACTCGGTGTAACTGATAAATGAAACTAAGTGACCAGCTCAAACTAGTGTTTACACAATCTGGATGGAGTGTTATCAAATCTGAAGTATTTTGAAGTGGGTGTTGTCTTAAGATCTGAGGTAAAATATTAATCTATCAACGTTAAACTATTTATAATAGCTGGAGATGATTGCCATGGAAAATCCTGCAGACCTGAAGAAACAACTGTATGTGGAATTCGAAGGCGAGCAAGGTGTGGATGAAGGAGGTGTTTCCAAAGAGTTTTTTCAACTTGTTGTGGAAGAAATCTTCAACCCTGACATTGGTATGGATTTCAGTCTTGTAGTGCTCCAATTTTGGCATGCTGCTATAGCTTCTTAGAGTTGCCCATATGATTTTAGTACAGGTACAGCACCGGTAATCCGGCACCCGATGGTCCGGCACCTTCAGTGGTCCGGCACGAGGAAGGTCCTGCTGTCGCATTCCCTCCCTGAGATGGGTCCGGCTCGGGTCCCGGGACCGCCGCCGGGTCAGGATCAGCGCCTGGACCGCGCAGCATCAACGACGGCTCGGCGGAGCGATGGAGCCCGAGCAGCCCGTGGGCGACGGGGTCGGCGGCGGCACAGGGAGGGCAGCAGCAGGAAGAGGAGGAGCAGGTGGTGGTGGTGTTTGTGGTGACTTTCGACACCTTCAGTGGTCCGGCACCGGCCTGGTCCCGAGGGTGCCGGATTACCGGAGTTGTACCTGGTAGCTAATGGTCGTGTGGCACTGAGCCATATAGACCAGGAAGGTCCTGAATTCAACCCCTGCTGTGTGCTGAGTTAGCCAATCTCAGCTGGTGGCAGTGGGAGCGACACAGTTGGCCTCTATCAAGAGGAAAATTATCCATGGTCCTTGCTCCTGTTTGTTATTTAGTGACTACTGCTGGAAGTACCTGTATTTAGATGTCAGGTGAGGCGGCGATCAGGATGAATATCACCAACATTCATTATTCATGTGTAAAATGACCATGTTGATGTACTGCAGAATTACCAGTACTCATGGAGCTGTAACCCAGCATGATTGATGCCTTCAGGAGAGGAGAAAGCAAATTTGGAGGAGAGAAATAATAGCCTGTAATTTGCGGTCAGCAGCAAAGCAAAGACGTTCTTGTCTATCTATTTTCCCTCCAGTAACTGAAAATTAGCTAAGCTAAAGGAGAGCAAAGTGCCGGGACCTGACTGGATACATCAAGGATCCTGAGGCAAATGGCGGAAAAATAGTTGAGGCCCTAGAAATTATATTTCAAGGTTCTTTTGAGAATGGATGTGTACTGGAGAACCGCAGAGGACCAATGTAAGACTGGGTGATGTGAAAGAGCACAGTGATTTGGGGATTCAAGTTCACAAGACCTAAAAGCAGGACCTCGAGTCGATAAGTCTATAAATAAGCTGGGTTTTATGGCAAAAATACAAAAGTTAAAGATGTAATGGTGAATCATAGAATGATGCAGCATAGAAGGAGATCATTTGTTCCATAGTGTGCCGGCTCTTTGGCAGAGCTATCCAATTAGTCCCACACCCCTGCTCTTTCCCCATAGATCTGTAAACATTTTCCCTTCCAAATGGAAATTGGATAAATACTTAAGTTACTACTGAATCAGCTTCCACCACCCTTTCAGGTAGTGCATTCCAGATCGCAACAACTACCTGCGTTTATAAAAAAAAAAAAAAAAAAGTTTCCTCATGTCGACTCTGGTTCTTTTGCCGATCATCTTAACTCTGTCCTCTGGTTACTGACCCTTCTGCCACTGGAAACAGTTACTCTATCAAAACCATTCATGATTTTGAACACACCTTTTAAATTGCCTCTTAACCTTTTCTGCTCTAAGGAGAACAACCCCAACTTCTCCAGATAACTGAAGCTCCTCATCCCTGGTACCATTCGAGTAAACCTCTTTAAATTGATAAAGCAATGAATCCCATGTTTCAGGATTTAATCCACCCTCTCCAAGGCCTTGACATCCTTCCTAAAGTGTGGTGTTCAGAATTCAACATAATACTCCAGCTGAGGACTAACCTGTGTTTTATAAAGGTTTAAGATAACTTCCTTGCTTTTTTACTCTATGCTTCTATTAATAAAGCCAAGGATCCATATGCTTTTTTAACAGCCTTCTCAACTTGTCCTGTCAAAGATTTGTATATGTACTCCCCCAGGTCTCTGTTCCTGCACCCGCTTTAACATTGTACCATTTAGTTTATATTGCCTCTCCTCAGTCTTACCAAAATGAATCTATATAAAACCTTAGTAAGACCATAATTGGGTCAAGCACGAGTCCCAGCTGATTGGTTGCCCAGCTAACCTTCTCCCTGGTAGTAAGGTGTCTCTGCACAGCATCTTTTTTTACTGGAATTGACGAGGTGAGCCCAAGTCTCACCATTCCATGGCTCATTAAACTTCTAAGTTTAAAAGATTTTTGTGTTTCCCCCCCCCCCCCCCCCCCCCTCTTCCACAGGAATGTTCACATATGATGAATCTACAAAATTGTTCTGGCTCAACACTTCCTCATTTGAGACTGAGGGACAGTTTACTCTAATTGGCATAGTTCTTGGCCTAGCCATTTACAACAACTGTATACTGGACGTGCATTTTCCTATGGTCGTTTACAGAAAACTGTTGGGCAAAAAGGGAACCTTCCGTGACTTAGAAGACTCTCACCCGGTAATGTACAAGCATTAAAGCCTTCTTAATTTTTATTGTTTAAATAACAAGCTCCATGATAACCAGTATAGGTTATGGAGCAGCTTGCCTTGGCAGCACAAGTAAGTTTCTTAGTTTGGATCTGATTCCCTTAATCTGCAGAGGGAGGAGATGGGGAATCTGGAACTAGGGGGCATAGTTTCAGAATAAGGGGTCGCCCATTTAAAACGGAGATGAGGAGGAATTTCTTCTCTTAGAGGGTCGTGAATCTTTGGAATTCTCTACCCCAGAGAGCTGTGGAGGCGGAGTCAGTGAATATATTCAAGGTGGCGATAGACAGATACTCTAGCTACAGGGGAGTCGAGGGTTATGGGGAGCGGGCGGGAAAGTGGAGTTGAGGCCAAGATCAGATCAGCCGTGATCTTATTGAATGGCGGAGCAGGCTCGAGGGACCAAATGGCCTACTCCTGCTCCTATTTCTTATGTTCTATTATGTTAATAGGTAAGTGGGAAAATTGAGGGGGTGAAGTAAAGGGGAAATGAAGCAAGGGGGTGGGGGGAAGCAAAACTGAAAGGAAAACAGTCTGCCCTCTTAATTCAAAGTCAGTTTTTGCTCAAATTAGTTATCCACTGGTTTGAATTAAGCAATTTGAATAAAACAATACAAGAGATGGTTCTGCATGATTTCGCTTCAAATTAATAGATCACTTGAATTAAGCAACTTCAAATTTAGGGTGTACTTCTCATGCTGAGTCGTGACATTCAGCATTGTGCTTTACCAAAATCCTATTGTTAACTCAGTCTCTACCACACTGAATGCTATAAATATTACTTTAGCTTCTTATGAGTAGATGTTATCAACAATCACTTTCATGAAACCCCATAAATAATGTACATGATTTTGGCTTTCTTTCCTAGATCTTGCACCAGAGTTTAAAAGAACTTCTTGAGTATGATGGCAGCGTAGAGGAGGACATGATGATTACTTTCCAGATATCGCAGACTGACTTGTTTGGAACTCCAGTGATGTGTGACTTAAGGGAGAATGGAGATCAGATTCCAGTGACAAATGAAAACAGAAAGGTAATGTCAGGATCATAAATCCCAAAGTTTGGAGTTAAAGGATCTAAGGCTGCAGTAATACTACTTTTGCATCGACATAAAGGCAGCAGCATAATTCTGGGTTCTGGTCCTGATGTGACTCCAGAATGGACTAAAACCAAGTGGTGCACGACCTCCTCCAGGGGGACTATCTTACACTGGTTGGACTTGGCACTGGTGTGAACTATAACCCCAGTGTGATTTGAAGCGGGGTGTCCTCCCCTCCCCATTTCTCCCTTCCGCGACCATTTTTTCCCCTCTCCTATTGCAACAGCTCTCGGATGGCCTTCCCCCATACTCGCCTCTGACCTGATGCATGATGGCTGCCACCTTGCTGTTTGCCTGGGCTTTAAAAAAAGGAAAATATCAATTTGGATAAATTAGAAAAGGAGCATGAGTGGAAGACATACAGAAGAGAGAGAAAACAGAAGAGACGTGCAGAAAGAATGAGACACCTGGGAGACATCGCTACAGGGGCGAGAGAAAGTGAGAGGTATACAGAGAGGGTAGAAAAAGATAATGCAAGACAAGTGGCAAAACAGAGGGGGATAAAGAACTAGAGAGTAAGAGATAAATGGGACTCAGTTGCAGGAAGAGATTTTATTTTCCATATTTGAGCAATTTTTCGGGTGATCAGTGGGTAAAATGGTAATGTTTTGCTTGCTACCTTGCCTTATGCATCAACTTTACATAGCTCAAAGTTGCAACATTTCCAGTAACTATCTATTCTTGGGGTAACTCTAGCTTCTTTCCAAGATCCTAATACATTTAGGAGCTACTAAAAGCCCAGTGGGCCCTTCTAGTTTTGTAGTCCAGCCTAGTTAACTATGCCTAGACCACCCAATGCAAACCATGTTCCCCTTGAATTTGAGAACTTTATTGCAAAAAGGTGCAACACAAGAACCGTCCCAATAGTTGGGCATGCATTTGAGCGAAAGTTAAAAGATAAATGGAGGAACTCACCAATATGAAGAAGAAAGAGTAGAGCTAGCACTAGGAAACTTTTGAGTTGATGGAAAGAGTCAGAGAATGAGCCATCATTTACAGTACAAATAGAACTGAATCATGAATTTGTAATTGTAAATATACTTGTGCTGGATATACAGATGTTTGTTTCCTGTTAATATTCTATGTAGATCTAATGTGATGTTTTGTACCACAGGAATTTGTTGACCTTTATACAGATTATATTCTCAACAAGTCAGTAGAAAAGCAGTTTAAAGCCTTTAGAAGAGGTTTCCATATGGTAACCAACGAGTCACCACTAAAGTATTTATTCCGACCGGAGGAAATTGAGCTACTAGTCTGTGGAAGTCCGGTAAATCAGTATTTAAAAACCTTTTTCCTAAACTTGCTGGAATAGAGACCATGACATTTTATACTGTTAAAGTTGCTAATAAAGAGAGATGTCTCAAATTTAGAACCTAGATTTTCAAGCACTTGAAGATACTACAGAGTATGATGGTGGATATACCAAGGACTCCCGTATTGTAAGGTATGGTTTTAGGTTTACTCTCATTTTTATTAAGATTGCAGTTTAAAAAAAAAAGTTAACATTGTAACTAATTTCTTTCAGCATTGGACTGTACCTCCAATATTTGGTTCTCAAATAAAGTTTCTTGCCTTCTAGGTTTTGGTGTGATTGATCTCAATTTACATGCTGCCCTATAGGGTGCCATTTTCTAATATAGATCTCATGACTGAGTGCATCAAAATCCAGAAATCAAATCAACTGTTTCATTACCGATCACTGCCATTGGAGGCGAGTGGGCTACCACTCTCGACATCTTGATTACCAAAATGCAAACAATGGTGAATGATCAACTTAATTATTCTGAGCCAGTGTTTTCAAACATTTCTATGTGGGACCCCTTTCCAAATATTGAGGCACCCCTAGCGGCCCCTGTTACAACTTTCGAAAGACAATGGGCCACATTTGCTGAAAAAATAAGCCCATCTGAATGATGCATGCCGTTAATGTGCAAATCGACCAGCAACTTGTAACAAGGAAGAGAGATGTCGTGAATTAAGAATTGTCACAAATTGCTGGCTGATTTGTGCTGCTCTGCCGTTAGCTTCTTGAAAACTGTATCTTGCCCTTGACAACCCCGTGATTTTTGTAAAGTTGTAGCATTTGCACATTAATTGCCCATTAAACTCGCCACAAAGTTTAAGTTTAGTAATTCTCAGTTTAAGTATCGTTCCAGCGATGTGAGAATTGTTAATGACTGCCAGTCAACCTCTCTTGCCCAGAAAGTAAACAATTATATGTGTGGGCTTTCATTCCTTCAGGTTGTGAATGGCTTGAGATTTAAAAATGTCAAATTTCCTTTTTTTTTCCTCTCAATCCTATCTTTCTTTCTTGCTCTTTATTTCTCTTTCCCTACCTGATTTTGACTTGAATTCAACCACTCTTTTTACCCTCCTTCTCAGTCCTTCCTCTGTTTATTTACCACACCTTTAATCTCATTTGTTTAAGGAAATACATTGTTTGTCCTGTTGTTCGCCAAGGTCCCAGGCGCCCTGTTGCCCTCGCACTTCCAGCACCTTTATGGACAAATAATTTTAAAAACTAAAAGTGCACGAGCAAGTCTAAATAGCGGGGCACGCTGCGAGATGCCCGCTCCAGCAAAATCTGGCTCCTAATCGAATGCTGAAAGGAAAACAATTGTTTTTATTCTTACACGGCACCAGAAATAACTGCCAATAAATCAACAAATACAGAACACTCGCGAGATGGGAAGAAATCTGATCTTGTCGTACACTTCAGGGTCTTGGGGTTTCAGCCAGAGTTCATTTTGTTTTCCTATATTTGCAAAAAGAAAACTGGTCACTGAAGTGATTCTACCGTGACAGATTTGGCAATGTTGCATTGAGAGTCATCTCTAGTTGTTTCTTCCTCTTGGCCTAGAGTTTAATGTTGCAGAGGGAAAATTGATCATAACATTTTGTATGCTTAAAAATTAGGCATAGAAAACCCTATCTAAACTGTTGTACAACTGAACAAGATTTATTATTTGAGTATTTGTTTTCTTACAGCAATTGCTAAAATATTGGAGAAATGCCTATATGAGGACACTTTGATTCAATAGATTCTTCACGCATATTGCAATAAATGCTGCAGTGGTTTGTAAAGATCGCATATATTCAAATTTACAAACTTTTAAATTCTACGCCTAGTTCAAAAAAGTTGAAATGAGAAAAAGCATAACAGTTCGTTAACTGGAAAATAATGGGTGCCTGCAGTTGATCAATAACTTCAGTCTCATCAATATATCTGTTACTTATGCATTGTGGACTTGGGTGCGGGCTGTTTTATTTAGTGTTCGCATATTTTTTTTTTTTTTTAATTCATTGATGGGATGTGGGCGTCGCTGGCTAGGCCTGCATTTAGTGCCCATCCCTAATTGCCCTTGAGAAGATGGTGGTGAGCTGCCTTCTTGAACCGCTGCAGTCCATATGGTGTAGGTACACCCACAATGCTGTTAGGAAGGGAGTTCCAGGATTTTGGCCCAGCGACAGTGAAGGAATGGCGATACAGGTCCAAGTCAGGATGGTGTGTGGCTTGAAGGGGAACTTGTAGGTGGTGATGTTCCCATGCGTCTGCTGCCCTTGCATGTTGCGAGTAGTTAATGAATAAAGACCATAACATAATCACCACACATTTAATGAGTGATCTGTAGGTTTTTTTTAAATTGAGGATCCAAGTTCTAGGTTGCTGAGCGAAGTAAGGGTAGAAATTGCAGAGGTACTGGCCACAATCGTCCTTGGATACAGGGTGGTGCCAAAGGACTGGAGGATTGCAAATGTTACACCCTCGTTCACAAAAGGGGAGAAGGATAAACCTGGCAATTACAGGCCAGTCAGTTTAACATCGGTGGTGGGGAAGCTGTTAGAAACAATACTCTGGGAGAAAATTAACAGCCACTTGGACAATCATGGACTAATAAAGGAAAGCCAACATGGATTTGTTGAGGGCAAATCGTGTTTGACTAACTTGATTGAGTTTTTTGATGAGGTAACAGAGGATGGATGAGGGCAATGTTGATTTTGCGTATATGGACTTTCAAAAGACATTTTTTTTAAATACTACCTATTGGGCTTGTTACCAAAATTGAAGCCCATGGAATAAAAGGTGCAATAGCAGCATGGATACAAACTTAGCTAAGGGATATAAAAACAGAGTTGTGGTGAATGGCGGTTTTTCGGACTGGAGGAAGGTATACAGTGGAGTTCCGCAGGATTCAGTACTAGGACCACTGCTGTTTTTGATGTACATTAATGACTTGGACTTGGGGGTACAGGGCATAATTTCAAAATTTGCAGATGACACAAAACTTGGAAATGTAGTAAATAGTGAGGAAGATAGTAATAGACTGCATGAGGGCATAGACAGGCTGTTGGAATGGGCGGACACATGGCAGATATTCAATGCAGAAAAATGTGAGGCGATACATTTTGGTAAGAAAAATGAGACACAAGACGTGCTAAATGGTACAATTTTAAAGGGAGTGCAAGAAGTGAGAGATCTGGAGTTGTTTGTGGACAAATCTTTGAAGGTGGCAGGACAGGTTAACAAAGCAGTTAATCAAGCAAATGGGTTCATGGGCTTTATAAATAGAGGTGTAGTACAAAAGCCAGGAAGTTATGCTAAACCTATATAAAACACTAATTCAGCCCCAGCTCTAGTATTATGTCCAATTCTGGGTGTCCCACTTAGGAAGGACGTGAAGGCTTTGGAAAGGGTACAGAAGAGATTTGCTGGAATGGTTCTAGGAATGAGGGATTGCAGTTACGTGGATCGACTGCAAAGCTGGGGTTGTTCTTGGAGCAGGGCATGCTAAGAGGAGATTTGGTAGAGGTGTTTCACATCATAGAGGGTTCAGGTAGAGTAAATGAAGAGGAACTGTTTCCAGTGGCTGAAGGGTCGACAACCAGAGGACACAGATTTAAGGTGATTGGCAAAAGAACCAGAGATGACTTGAAAAACTTTTTGGATTTGGAATGCCCTGCTTGATAGGGTGGTGGATACAGACTCAGTAGTAGCCTTCAAAAGGGAATTGGATAAATACTTGGAGAAAAAATTGCAGGGATATGGGGAAAGAGCGGGGGAGTGGGGCGAACTGGGTTGCTCTTCGAAAGAGCCGGCGCAGACTTGATAGGTGAATGGAGACCATTATGAAGGACAGTATATTTTAATAGTGAGAAAGCAACTTCATCTATGAACGTTATAACTACTTCGTCCAACATGGCATCCATTTCTCATCAAATGGTCATTCACCAAGTCATAGTGAATTAATTTTGTGGACCTGACGCCTGAATTCTGAGTCTAAAAACAGGCTACCGCAATTATTGTCTCCAACCCACCATTGTTTATGGTTTCATGAGATAACCTTCTCTTTCAGAGTTTTAGTCCACTAAAGTGGTGAACATCATGATATTAACAAAAAATATTTTGTCAGGGAGTTCTGGGAAATCGTCCATGCATTTACAGAGGAGCAGAAACGGCTCTTCCTGCAGTTTACAACGGGCACAGATCGAGCGCCGGTTGGTGGCCTTGGAAAACTTAAGATGATTATAGCTAAGAACGGACCAGAGTCTGACAGGTAATGAGTCTCCTAGAGACATTTAATGCAGCTATCTGCTTCAACTCTAGTACAGTGTGTTTGTGTATACTTGTATTGCAAGGCATCAGTGGCTTCTTGCAGAACCTCTGCTTTCACAGATCATCGTTTTGAACAACTATGGATCACGCTGTGGTGTAGGCCCCCTGTTGGGAGTCTAGCATCATTGTTCTGACACCCTTTGTTCATTTAATGTAATTGGAAACTTTTCAGTTGGAGCACTGCAAGTGTGTGAGCTAAATGCATTCAGCTCACCACTACACACGTTTAGTCTTGCTATGTGAAATGTATGCAAAGACGGTTCTCTTCCAAAGGTGACTCTGGGTCAATGCACCACCTGAGGTGGTATTGAGCTATATAAGTAAGGAAGTTCCTGGGTTTGATCTCTAGAATTATAGAGAAATACATTGCACTCATCACACCTGTGCTGGCTCTCAAAAGAACCATTTACTCCTGCCCCATTCCTGCACCCTTTAAAACATTTTCTTTTCAATAATTATCCAATCCTATTAAAAGCTTAAGGATTCTGCTTCCATGGCTATTTCTTGTAGAACACGCCATGTCCTGACAACCATATACATAACAAAAATGTGTGTCCTATTGCCTTTCACCTTTTGGTGGTGATCTTAATTTAAGTCCTCTAGTTACCAAATCACTGACCAGTATCAATAGTTTTTTTTTCCTGATTTATCCTACCAAAACCCAGTATAGTTTTGAACACCTCCATCAGATCTGCTTTTAACCTCTTCTAAAGAATAGAGCCCCAGTTTCTTTAGTCTTCTAGTTAAGCCTCTCATTTCTTCTATCGTAGTGAATTGCTTCAGTACTCTTTCCATGGCTTGGTATCCTTCCTAAGCTAGGGCACCCAAAAGTGGACACAATATTCTAACTGGTTTAACCAATGTTTTGTATAGGTTTAGAATGACTTTCTTGCATTTGTACTCTGTGCCCCTATTTATAAACCCATGGATCACTTCTTTTAAATATATAGCTTTGCAAACTTCTCCCACTCCTAAACCTGAGTTCTACAGCAAGTTTGTACTTAAAGCTTATCAGCTTGCGGATGTTGGTAGACAACATGGAGATTCTACACAAATTTCTTATCTGCTCGGTTAAGTTCGATAATAGCTAGATGTTGCTAAGGACCCCATAAGCTAATTAAGGAAGTGAAATAAATCAGCCAGGGTTCCTGCTTCTCATTAAAACTCCTGCTTGAAAGTATTAGAGCTTGGCATTGTAATCCATAACCGCTGCCAGCAAGGAAATCCTGTTTTACTGGTGGCTACCTCAAATATTTATTCCTCCAACTTATTTTAGTCTTCATCAAATTAACACCAGTTTTTCCCCTATTACTGGACCTAATGTATCACTTTCCTCTTCCAGGTTGCCAACATCGCACACGTGTTTTAATGTCCTCCTGCTTCCTGAGTATTGCAGCAAGGAAAAGCTCAGCGAGAGACTACTAAAGGCCATTACCTATGCCAAAGGGTTTGGCATGCTGTAAAAGATATGAATGTAAAGCGTGTGATAAAAAGTAAAATTATGGGTGTCAGTGTCCCTGTTTTTTTTTTAAAAAGGCCATAAGATAGTCAGCTACAATAGTCATCCATGTCTGTGCCTCCCCTCCTGGGGACACTGGGCTGGAACAGCAGATTTCAGCTACTTGTATGAACAAATTTTTTTGTTAGTGTGACTTTCATATCATTTGCTTGTATGTATAGTAAACTTTTTCTGAATATTTATTTTAAAGTTCCAGAAAAAATTACTCAATCATATGTTTGTTACATTACTGAATTGAGCCTTTTTTGAATTTATAAGAGGAAATCAAATTATCCTGAATAACGTTCCTAGGATTATCATCAATGTATTTTTAAAATATGTACTTTTGTTTCCTTGTAGCCACTCAGTTCAGGGTGCACTTTTTTTCTTACCCCTCCCCCCCCACATCATTGCTTTGGAGCTTAAGTTTTGGAGTGGTTTGGTGCAAGTGCTGCTGTTCTAGTCCCAGAGAGCAAATTTTTACTTACCTTTTAGATCTAATAAAGATGGAAGGGAGAACCTGGAATGTTAACTGCGTTCTTGAGGTCTTGCTTTAGTTACAGCACAACAATTCTTGGAAGGTTTTAGAAAAAAAAATAAAAAGAAAAACTTCACTGTTGGTAGTTTTCAAGTCTGGAAATACATTTTCTGTTTAACTTTTCAACTCTCACATTGGAATGTTGGAACGCTGGTGGACAGGATTCTACTAACGATTTTTATTTAAGTCCACTGTTTGACATTTTCAGAAAACAAACTCCCACACAAGTAGAAAAGTTATTGACTTTATTGCAAAATTGTAAGTGGAATAAGTATGTGAAAGTGCCCTTGCAAGAATTGGAGCCGAAGTTTCATCTTTTGACTCTCCGAACAAATATTCAGAATTTTCTGTGCTTTTTTATCCTTATTTTTTTTTTCTTGTCCTTTTATCTGCTGTACCTAAACAATTTATTCTTCAGGAACAACATTGCGTTTAATCCTATAGGCCTTACATTAGTTCGAATGGAGAAAAGGCTCATTACATTTGAAATAGTATATGCTATGGAGGGTGTGGGTGCTGATGAAAGAAGGGTAAACAGCACTATTTAAACACTTTTTACTCATTGGCAAATGGACGAAGGATGTTAACATGAATGATACTAAATAAAGCAGACTAAAACAATTTCTCTTGTTTACTGGCACGATAGGTAATGACTCAAATTAACGAGAGTTCAGAATATTTTATTAAACACCTTTCTATATGTGAAACATAAGATTTAAAAAAAAAAAGTTTTCCAATATTGACGGTTGCAAACAGATCATGATGAAAGGTGGAGTAAGGATTTGAACACAAGGTTAGTTTTCCAGATTTTTTTTTTTACAGAAACAGGAATACCATCCCTTTACAATTTAATTTTAGAAATGCTTATTTCGTACTCAAGGAATCATCACGCCCTGTATTGAACTTGTTCATTGACTCCCCCCCACCACCATGAAAGTTTTTCCTCCCCTGTTAGAAATAAATAGAACTCTTTGGAGTTGTTTCAGATTCTTGAGATTCTTTGGAACATCTAATGAGAGGTGAACTTTTATCACTCAGTTCTGGGCTTCATTGGAGGCCTAGGTTTCAGTGATGTTCGGTCATATGGTAACTTAGATAACTGATAAAATCCTAAAATGACTTATGTACATCATTTTGCAGTGTGGTTCGTTTCTATTGAGATGTTTAATGGATTTTTCTTACAAGTAGTCCCCAACACTGATCAACTGCTGGACTACAGCTACTGCATTTTCTGTTCATCTATTTTTAACTTCTAAAGAGGCTGATGTAC
The DNA here is from genome assembly GCF_052327205.1 of Somniosus microcephalus. Classification (NCBI taxonomy): domain Eukaryota; kingdom Metazoa; phylum Chordata; class Chondrichthyes; order Squaliformes; family Somniosidae; genus Somniosus; species Somniosus microcephalus. The sequence goes on along the minus strand of NC_140996.1, from coordinate 207,223,474 downwards.
TGCATTTCATCTTGCTTTCACACATGACTAAACATTCCGTGAAGCAGCCTACTAATCAACGAAATCGCGCTGTGGGCACCAAAGTTGATTAAATCTGAGATTTGACAAAGCTTTAAACCTGCTCCATTTGATTGTACATTTTATGAAAACTAGGATTGGGTGTGTTCTGTACATCCGTTTTATTTAAAGTAGGTCCCACGTAATATAAGGAAGCTTCAGGAAATGCATGTAAAATGAGCTGTGCAATCATTGACTTTCTGTTGGTTAACCAGTTGTCTGACTTGGGTAGAAACTCGTCACCATTTGTTAGAATCTCCAACCAAAACTACCAGGAAATTACAGGAACCGGAGTAGGTCATCTGGCCCATTGCATCTGTTTTGTTAAACATAGCACCTCTTATCTTTTTCATCCCAGTTCTGTGCCCTTTTTCAGTATCCCTTATTATCCTTACTTTCCAAGTAAGTATCTACTTCCCTTTCAAACAACTCCATTGGTTATGCATCTATGACCGCCTGGTGCACTGCATTCTTACAACCCTTTGATGGAAGAATTTTCTGGGTTCACTTTTAACCAGCTTAATTCCAGTTTTAAGATTGTGTCCCCTCCAGGGTTCCCTTACTAAATCCACTCTGAGCTTCTGCCTGGAGCAGAGCAAGAACTATTCGCAGTCACCAGTGACTGATCTACCCCCTCCACGTGCCATTAATCAGCCAGGCTGACTAATAGTCACTGGAGTATTGAAGATTTCTCAGGTTCGTGTATTAGATTACTGAGTTTGCCATGTGGCATGTTCTTAGAATACCTAATACTAGAGTACACTGCGAACATAAATGTAGCAAACTTAAATTTAGTGAAAGCCTAAATTAAAACTAGGCTGCTAAAAAAAAATTTTACCTTTGCGCTCAAAGTTCAGTTTCTAAGAGGTTTATGGTATATTCACTTTTTTAAATACATTTCATAAACTTAATAAATTCAGAATAAATTGGCTGATGCAAACATATGTAGAGGGTTTGGCATAGGTGCTTTAAATATGTAAAGATCATTTAATGGTGTACCATTTCATTCTGTATCAGCAGTAAATTGGTTTCTTAATGTCAAGCTATTGATTTGATAGGTTGCTTTTTAATGTACTTGTTTCTATATAATACTGAGCTATGATTGTTAAACACTTTAATCTATGCAGGTACAATATTTTCTTGTCAAATTAACTAGACTCAAATTTAATGACCAGTTCAAGTGCATGCTCCTAAGTTACAATATTTTTGTTATAACCAACTACAGTACTTTTAGAAATTAAATTTACTACCTGTGTAGCAATAAATAGGTCTGTCCTTAACCTTGTTTTATTTGCAAACTTCATTGCACACTGATTTGCACTCATTTATTCAGTGCCTAATTTTATTTATTCTGTAGTTACATGTTGTCTGTCTAAAATTGATCATCCCCTACATGGCTGTCTGCAGGAAGGTCTGTTGATTGCTCTAAATCTTCCTGACTTTGCCGTTCCGCATAATGGGGTGCTTTTTCCCTTGGGTTGACTTAATATATTTAAGTTTAGTTGAGCGTCAGGACCCTGCAGTTTTAATTTATGTAAATTTTGCCTACCTAATATACTAAAGTAATAGCCTTACCCATGTCGAAGTGTGGGTCACCATACTTGTGTACACTTGACATAAATTCCCATGGTTTTCTATTAAATTGGACAGCTTAATGCTGCAATTTCATGTTAAATCTTGTACTCTTTACTGCACCAGATACTGGAAAGCAGCATTAAAAAAAACTGATGAGTGGTCATTAAGAAAAAATTTCCTGGCATTAAAAGATTATTTTATTTAAGGCCACATAAAAACAGACTAATGAGAATGCTGTATTCTTCCCTACCAATAAAAATCTTAGCAGTACTTCAATCTGCTAATGTATCTGCAAACATTCGAAATGATTGGGCCTTTTGGATTTTTAGTTGCAAAAAAAGTCTGGCCTTCATTTTTTTTGTTCCTAACCATTGTCCCAAGTCAGCATTCTAATATGAGCAATTCGAAAGAAAATATATATTAGAAATACTTTTTGGCATAGTGTGCAAACATTACTTTTTTTTTTTAAATAGCTTGAACTAGGGCTTGATGGGGGAAGACAAATCTTAAATGGCAAGATTGCAGCCCTTAATTGCATTTTGTACGTTATTAAAAAATATATATTTTAAAATGCCTTCATTCGGGGTTTTTTGCATTACCTATATAATTCATAATTTACATAATGTGTATATGTAAGTGCAAGTAGAGTTTGGTTAATTATTCTTGTAACCCATGTTTACTTGTCTAGTTTGATAGTCCAGTTATCTAACCATTAAGTCTTTCCTTTTAGTCAATGGCTGCTGTCCACATAGTTTACATTTTTGCTATCAAAGATCCCTGATTTATTAACTCATTTTAAAATTTAAATAGCTAGATTCAGCTCTGCCAGATGTATATTCACTTCAGGTTCTAGCTTAGCGCAGAAACACTACTTCCATGGCAGATAATTGAGTTAGCCAAAGATGTGCGGTTAGGTTGATTGGCTATGATAAATTGACCCTTAGTGTTAGGGGGATTAAATACGTGGGGATAGGGTGGGACATGTGTTGGTGTAGGGGTTACGGTGATCGGGTGGGATATGTGTCGGTGCAGGCTCGATGGGCCGAAATGGCCCCTATCTGCACTGTGGGGTTTCTGTGATTCTGTGAACATTCCAAAGAATGCCCTAAAAAAATCCATTAATCCAACTATTGGTCACGACCCTGCCCAAACCAGTGGGCTGAATAATTGCTCCATTGGTGCCAAGGTAGTTTATTTGACTAAAGACTCAATCAGGCAATTTCTTGGCACAGACTTTATTATTATCAGCATTTCTTGCAGTAATCTCGATCAACCATAACAGCAAATCTGCACACAATGTCATAATTTTCTGAGTCCACCATCTAGCATAAGTATGTGTCTTGAAAGTGGAGGGAATGGACCTCTAATTATGCATTTCTTAAAGAATTCCTTTGCTGTATTGTCTTCAGACAGTGGAAGTTTGTTCTAATGTACGGCCAGCTGTCTTGAGCTGGTTGCCTCTTCACCTTTGGCCTTGGAGTTCTTAGGACAATGAACCTGGCAGCAGCCCCTATAGAAACTAGTGCTGCTTTGGTATTTATTACATGAGATAGTGGGATTTTCCTGATTGTCAACTTTCCTTCATCTCAGGAGAGAGAGGTGTTTCTCTTTCAAGGTGCAGTATGGGACAACTCTTAGCTCAGGGTCTGTTTTGGAACTAGCATATCTCTCTCAATAGAAAGCAAAAATGTGCTTCCTGGTGTGAACATAGGTGAAGAGAGGAAAGGCAACATTGGTATATCCCAGTGCTAGTATGGGCTTATTGACTCAGATGCATCTGGTGTCACATTTTCATGGTAGAGGGAATTTCCACGTCGCTGCCGTAACTTCTCTAGAAATGTGGCAGAGTGGGAGCAGCTCCACCTAATGTGTAGACTGCTGCAAGGATTATTTTGGGAGTGACTGAGCTGCACTTCCTCAAGTTGCAAAGCAGCCTTTATTTAGCCAGCCAACTTCAAATTCACCAGTCATATTGAGTGTGAAGTATGACAAATTTCCCATCTGGATTAAAGCTATAGTGCCTCTAAACATTTGGGGGATGATTTATTCCTGGGAGCACTTTAGGTATGTATCGGGTTCAAAGGGTGAAATGATTCAAACTGACTCAGCCACTGCTCTTCAGGCGTGGGCTAACCTAGGGCTAAGCTACTGCAGCAGTCGGCCATGGGCATATTAAACCTGAGCCAAAATAGTAACTTGGCGTTCCATCATCAGTTTTCACATTTATAGTCTTGAGATAATATAGGCAGGTTATTTAAGTTGTACTATTGGTACATAATTAGAGATGATGAATACTAACATCTTTAAATACCCAAGAGTAGTTGATCTGTGGAACAAGAACTCAGCAAAAACAGCTGTTCCTTTTTTATTAAAGTGCTATATATTGGTTAGGAATGTTGTAAAGATAAACAGATGTAGAGACAATCAAATACTCAATGCAATTAGTTCCTCTATCGCATTGACCATGGAGCTCAACTGTGGAGAGGCTTATTGAGCTTGAATAATGAAGGTGTAAGTATAAAAGTATTATGGAGTTTTGACCATTGGGAAGACATTTTGCAGAACTTTCAGGTGATTTATTAGGTGGTGTAAACTCCATGATGTGGCAGATTGTATATCGAAGTAGCAGGTGTGCTGGGGCAAGTAGCCTTTTCTCATTCCATCCTGTTGGTTGATTTCAGGGTTTCTACTAAAACTTAAAAGGCCAATGGAGCTGGCATAGGGTGACTTAGTTCCAGATGGATACCACCTTGGGGACTTCAAATACACCAAGGGAATGTAAGCAATCCAAAATGTGAGAACATGAGAAGCCCAGTTTAGCATGTGATCTGTCTTTATCAAAAAGTGGTTTCCCTTTCAAATTAAGGGAGGATTGACTGAGGGACAAGTTATCCCTGACGAATTGTTCAGTGTGCCCAAGCGAAGTGGTTTCTGCCATCTAACATTTACTGAGTTATTGTCTTTCCTGATCGTTAGAGGGCACTCAAGCAAATGGAGGGACGTTATGGGGAACGCGGAGGTGTGGGACTAATTGAATAGCTCTAAGAGCTGGCTCAAGCACGATGGCTAAAATGACCTGTGCTGTAAGGTTCTATGATTCTAGTTGTCTCATCTCCCCACCTCCACTAGCCAGAAATGTTCAAGAATGGTGTTCCAGGACAGTCCAAAGATGTATAAAATACCTTTTCAGTAAAATATATTGCTACTCACTAGAGACATATAAAAGGACTCCATTGGGACAAGGTCATTCAGGGTTTTACTTTTATTTGCGCTTTCTGATGGTACCAGGGAGGATTGGTTCTCTGGGTTCTGAACGACTTCATTCTGGAATCCATATTTTCAACCTACAGATTATGCGGGCAGTACATCGGATAGTGTGGCTCTATAAAGTCAACTTGTATATTTTCATAAAAGAATGATGGAATTTCTAAACGCAACTAACTGAAGGGAGGTGTGGTTCTTGGAGCTCCTGCCCATCAACTTCGGCCCATTGTAATGCTAGAGAGAGGACCTCCTGTCTCACATGAGAACTAAGAAAGCTCTGTAGGCTTCCATCAACTGGACTCATTCATTTTCAGATTTGACAGCACCCCCCGCAGCTTAGATTTGAGGGTACAATTTCTGAAATAATTAGCTTGTGGGTGGATGGTAAACGTTTTAAGCAGTGTTTGCTATTGTGTTGCCATCCAGGAAAGCTTCTACTTTGAAGGCTTACAATGTGAACTGGAAGTTTGTCTATTGGTACTCAAACTACTATTTTTACTACTAACCTTGATGTGATGTCATGATATTGTTTGCATATGGTGCTAAATTGAGTATGATCTGAGCTCATTGAGTGTCCATGTTGCTATTACCACTTGTCTGTCAGGCACAGCAGTTTGTGAATACCCCATTGTGTCATGGTATTTGTAAGATGTGACCAAGTTGTTCTGGGGTCTGGGACATGTCTCTGAACAAATTGCCGTCAGAGACCTTTTAAATCTGTCGACTTATTTTTCTTTCATTTAGTCCTATTCTTGTCATGCATGGCTAGCAAGCTGCATGTAACATTATCTTGCCTGTCGTAATTCTTCTAATTTTCTTATAAATATTAGTACCGGAGTTAATTTTCACTTCCAGTTTCATCCATTAACAGAAATTTTTCAGTAACTTTTGTCTGAGTTTCTGAAGCAACATCACATGGCCAGTGACTTCACTAAACCCCTCTTTGGATGTTCCATGTGGAGTAGGCATTGCAAAATGGAGACTTGAAGATTGCAGGAAAAACTTTATATTCCTAGCTTAACTGGCCTCTGCATAAAATGCTTTCAATCAATCAAGTTCAAAACCACAGTAGTAGAGGTTGCTTGCATATCATTTTGGCAACTTCACAGGACTTTCTAATGCTTTAAACTTTTGAACAAAGCTCCCCCTACCTGATTAGTTACCAGATTAGTCAATCGAGCCTGTTGTTTTTTCTATAGATAGGCTGACTCCAATCTCATTTTCCAACTTAATAAGGAAAGATCGCTTTCGTCTTTACCCTGGTTGTGTTTTCTTTTACAAAAGTTGCTTTACTAAAGTGTTCCTGTTTGAAACACCAGTGGAGCTCTGCTTTTCCAAATGAACATGATTCTTTTTAGAAAACTCACTATTCTATACAATTGGAGTGAGATATATCCTTCAATGGAAAGGATGCGGGTGTCATTATAAAATCAGAAAACAAATTTCCTGTTGGCAAAATTATTGTTCACACTTGGGTGAAGAAAATGTATGGTTTCTTAAGCACACGTGAATTATTTTAAGTACTGAAAAACATTTTACTACTTCTGAATTATAAAAAGTAATAGCTTAAGAAATAGTATGGAAGGTAAATAAAGTATTAAGTGATATAGTAAAGTGAACCTAGAATATAACTTCAAGGTAAGTCGGACGGGTAGGACAAGAGGACAAAAGTTTAAATTGGTGAAAATGAATTTAAAATTGGAATTGGAAAAGTGTGATAAATGTTGAGAATAATCTAGATCAATGAACCTATGAGATACAAAAACGGATGGGAACAAAAGAAGCTTGTCCATTAAACCTGTCCAAGTTACAGTCAAAGACATTGAGTATTTAAAATGAAGCTGGAGCCGAGGCTGCTTGAGCTGAAGTATTAGACAAAATTCAATGGATCAAGTGTGGATAAAAGCACTCCAGGGGGAGAACAAGATAAAGATCAAACTCATACACTTACTATTCTGGCTCACACATGAAGAATGGCCACTTGGATGAGGCACAAATGGGCTGCCACACCTATGAAGCGCTAATGCAACATGAATCTCTGTCTAATGACAAACTGATGACTGTCCTTGGAGTAGTTCAGTCCCTTTGGGGAGAGGAATGGTTGAAGACACTTTTGGTCACTGATTTTTTTGTTGTTAGCTAGCTGTCTTGACAGTCATTGAAACCCATCATCATGTGTATGAGACTCCAAACCAATCTACTGAGAAATGCACAGGTAAGAGTTTCTGTTTGCCCAATATGGAGTACAAACACTCTGCCCTTAGGACACACCCGACTTACCTAAATCCAGAGAGCTGGTTGATGAGAACGAGGGCTTAGGGACCCTCAAGTGTGTGAAGGATTGCTGGGATTTAATCACCAAAAGCATCTCTGTTGCCTCCTTTCAAACCTGAAAAGCCCAGATTTCTCTAGTTCTCATAATCCTCTGATGTTAAGGATCGGCCTTGTGTTCTTTACTGAATTGTCTCCAGGCCTTGAATGTCTGCACAGTTTCAACATGACTTCTTTAATTTATACCCTACTGTTTTGACTGGAGTTCAGTACCCTATCTTCTGTATATTATTGCACCACAGTGATTCAGCATGTTAAGTTTCAAATCAACAAAATCCCCAATTTCTCTTTCAATTTCACCATTAGCAATTTTGACAGCACAATGCCTATGTTCCCATTTTTCACTTACTGTCTGAAGCGTCTTAACACCCATTTATCCAAAGTTTCCCCACATAACCCAATGGCAATTTTTGTGTATCAACTACATTCTGTTTCTCAACTTTCGAAAGACATTCTAAAAATTATAAGTAGCATTGTGTGCACCAGGAGAAACTAAAAGGCCTGATTCTTAATAGTGGTAGATTACTAGGAACAAGAATAGGCCATTCCGTGCCTCAAGCCTGCACTGCTGTTCAATTAGATCGTGATTGGTCTATACCTCAACTCCGTTTATCTGCCTTCCCTCCAAATCCCTTGTTACCTTTCCTGAACAAAAAAAAATCTTTCAATCTCAGCCTTTAAGCTCCAATTGTCCCAGCACTCGGGGGAGAGAATTCCAGATTTCTACTACTATTACTGCATTCATTCTGAGAAGCTGCATTTTTGAGGCAATGCCCCATGTCAGAGTAGGAATTTTGCTGCTTCCTTTCCTCCATCCCACTCTATCTGAATGTTCTATGGTGCACCCATTAGCCTGCCTGAATCCAAAGTTCATTGGCAAGTATTGCATGTGTGTTTACATCCACATGGTATACTGGTGAACGTCAAGTCAATTAGAGCGTGCTCCTTTAAAATTAAAAAATCTCAAAGAATCATGAAAGACTGTCGAGTGCCAACTCTCCTCCTCAACTGTCCCCAATGATTCCGAATGGTACAGAGCTAGGAGTGAATGCAGCCAGACCTGTGATTACATTATGGAACTGAAAGTTCTTGTAAATCATATTAATCTGAAGTGCTCTCTTCTGCGATTTGGAGAAAAATGGGAATTAAAACAGCAGGGTTTAGACCGAGCCTGCCAGTTTTCCTGCAGAGGATCACTCGGTATTTACAGCTGGTGCTTGCCATTTGTGGATAGAAATGAAGGTCAGTTTACCATCTTTGCATTTTAAACTTTTCTTCATTAATTTGCAACCATTGATTGAAATAATGTTACAAAATATGTTTTGAAAGCCACATTTGAAGCTTTATTTCATATACATCAACTTTACAATGAATATAGGTGGCACATTATTTTGGTCATCTGCTATATGGTGAATTGAGAGTTCTGAATGCAACTAATTATGAAATGCCCTTTGATATTTGTTCTTGTTTCCTGCAATTATACCTGTAGGAGGAGCTCTTGTCATTCTAGTACAGAATGAAACAATAATTTGACTGAACTCTAACTGTAGGAGTAAACATTTCAAGGATTGAAATCACATCACAACCTTGGTCTTTACTTGAATATTTTCTCTACCCACTGTAACTTAATAAATATCTCATCAGGTATTGTGTAGGGGTGAGTAATTGCACCTCAAAATTGAGTTGAGGACTATCTCAAATGTGGCTCTGGTAGCACTCTTGCTCGTGAGTCAGAAGGTTTTGAATTTAAGTTCCACTCGTAGTGACTTGAGCAGGTAATCTAGGCTGACACTTCAGTGCAGTACCAAGGGAGTGCTGCGCTCAGAGATGCCGTCTTTTGGATGAGATGTTAAACCCCCCATCTGCCCCCTCAAGTGCATGTAAAACTTCCATGGCAATATTAGAAAAAGAACGGGTATTCTCCCTAGTGTCCTAGCCAACATTTATCCCTCATCACTGAGGTCGTAAGAGGTACTATATAAATGCAAGTTCTTTCTACGGATTAATCAGCAGAGTCCCTTCAAATTTGCATTTTGGAAATATTGCCACGAGCCTTTTTGCTCTGTTCCTTTATTGACCACCTATAGTTTTAAAACCATTGCATTTTCAAGTAACCACTTATTTAATTTAAGTCTTGCTTCACTATACATAGTAAAACCTAATAAAGTGAGCTGTGTGGATATTTTGTTTTTTTTCTCTCTTTATTAATGAGAACAAGGGAAAGCCATTCAATCAAGTAACCCCACATTTCCACAGACTTTAGACGATCTGCTCCATTGTGGACTCTGCTCAACCCATTTAATCTGCAAGTATAAGATCTGAAAAGGTTCTGCTACTTCCCGCATCAAATGGAACTTCACAGTATCTGCCCGCTTTCATTATTCAATCATTTTCCATGACATTACATTCCTATGGTCCCAACAGCTCAGAAGCAGTCATGTTCAGCATAGCTTTTAATCATTTCTATCTACACTTATCTATAGAATCTACAGTTCAAAATAGGTATTCAGGCAGCTCTTTTTAACTATATTAGTCGTTTTAGCTACAGATATGCTATACATTCAGTAAGGGGAAAAATCTTCATTTTTCAGTTTTACTTCATCTTTATTAATTATCCTCCTCTCGTCTACGTGTGCCACACTCAGCATTTTAAAGGCCAGGACCATCTCTTCTCTCAATTTTTACTTCAGAACCTTCTCCAATGCCTCAATGTATAGAATGGCTAGATTCAATTAATATTTGAATTTGTACCAATTGCAGATGTCCTTTAAGATAAGTGGTTCCTTGCAGAACACCATTTTCCACTTCTCACCACAAGTTTATAACTATCTTGGCAGGTGAGTACAGGGAGCTGGTGCCTGTTGCTGGAAACACAGTAAGTGAGTGGATGTTAAAATAAATGATTAAAACATAATGGTCCATTACACGGTATCCATTTCCTGGTAATGAGAATGCGCCCAGTTCAATGATGAATTGTTACTATAGTTGTGGGCTGTGATATTCATCCGTTACCTAATTAAGTTTGAGTTTTCCCAAACTTTTTATTTTGTACCTCCAAATGTAGCCACCAATCAGTGGAGATTTGCATCTCCTTTGAGTGGGCTGAATTGGAACCACAGGGACCATGAGTGAAAGAATAGTTTTGTAGTCACTGCACAGTTCAACCATCTTTCAGTAGAATTCTGGCCAGAAATTTAAAAAAAATAAATTTATTGAGTTCTAGTTATCAAAATAAAATTAAAAGCTTTCTGACTTTTTTAAACAAATGGTTAATGTCTAAAGTCACACTTATATGTGCAACCAGTTACAATACTGCTTTTAGCCTAGGAACTAGTTATATTTTTAAAGGGAAGTCATTCTGTAGTTGTAGGGCAGCAATATCAACAAGCACATGCAGCGTTGTCCATGTTAACATACTTTTTGAGGTGAGTCATTGTATGGAAGTCAGGCCCAGCAACAAGGAAACAACTAACAAAAAGTTCCAAACTACCCCACCTCTCTCTAGTTTCCATATTTTTAAATACATTCTCTCTCATTTTTGTTAGTCTATATCACCTAAATGTGATCAGCCTTGCCTCTGAGGCAGAACGTTGTGGGTTCAAGTCCCACTCCAGAAACTTGAGCACAAAAATCTAGGCTGCCACTCCAGTGCTGCACTGTCAGAGGTGTCGTCTTTCAGATGAGACATTAAACCGAGTCCCTGTCTGCTCTCTGAGGTGGACGTAAAAGATCCCACAGCACTATTTCGCAGAAGAGCAGGGGAGTTATCCCTGGTGTCCTAGCCAATATTTATCCCTCAACCAACATCACTAAAGCAGGTTATCTGGACATTATTGCATCGCTGTTTGTGGGAGCTTGCTGTGTGCAAATTGGCTGCCACATTTCCTAAATTACAACTTCACAAACTACTTCATTGGTGCTTTGGGATGTACGGTGGTCGTGAAAGGCGCTATATAAATGCAAGTTTTTTTTTTCAAATTACAAGACAAAGGGAAATCAGCATTTGGTTTCCCCAGGTAATGACTATCTCCAATAAGCGAGAATCTAACCACCTCCCCTTGACATTCAATGGCATTACCAGCACCGAATCCCCCACTATCAACATCCTGCGGGTCACCATTAAGCAGAAACTTAACTGGACCAGCCATATAAATACTGTGGCAACAAGAGCAGGTCAGAGGCTGGGTATTCTGCGGCGAGTGTCTCTTCTTCTGACTCCCCAAAGCCTTTCCACCATCTACAAGCCACAAGTAAGGAGTGTGATGGAATACTCTCCACTTGCCTGGCTGAGTGCAGCTCCACCAACACTCAAGAAGCTTGACACCATCCAGGCCAAAGCAGCCCGCTTGATTGGCACCCCATCCACCACCTTAAACATTCACTCCCTCCACCACCGGCATACCGTGGCTGCAGTGTGAATCATCTACAAGGCTTCTTCGGCAGCACCTCCCAAACCCGTGACCTCTTCCACATAGTAGGACAAGGGCAGCAGGCGCATGGGAACACCACTGCCTCCGAGTTCCCCTCCAAGTCACATACCATCTTGACTTAGAAGTATATCGCCGATCCTTCATTGTCGCAGGGTCAAAACCCTGGAACTCCCTCCCTGACAGCACTGTGGGAGTACCATCACCACACGGCCTGCAGCGGTTCAAGAAGGCGGCTCACCACCACTTTCTCAAGGGCAACTAGGGATGGGCAATAAATGCTGGCCTTGCCAGCGATGCCCAGGTCCCATGAATACATTTTTTTACGCCCATCCACATGCTGCAATGCTCAAAAGAGCACCCTTCTGTACTTGCGAATTTGTTCCATTTCTCATGCCAAACATCTCTGTAACCTTTCTGAGTGAAACTGCCATTTTAGTATCAATTAATGCCATATTATGGATACGTTTGCTCTGTGAATCTACTTCGATTAGAAACTGGGTTGAAACTGTCCCGAGAAAGAGGGGTTGGAGATATTGGCCTGGAATTTGCGGTTGCAAAGACAGTGAAACTGTTAGCGTTCGCATTCATTATTCTCAACCTGACAGCAACTTCTTGCATCTGCACATGCGCAGTTAAACGTGGAAATCCAGAAGTTGCTGCCAGTGATTCCCCACTCCTCCACAGGGTGCGCTGTTAGTCCTCGCAGTTGGAAATCTTAGAAATCACTGAATTGACATGAACTTCCACTTTTTACACTCTAATCTTGCTGTAAAAGCCCCCGCAAATGTTAAGCCTTGTTGAATGAGGTGTAGCTGGGTTTTAATGGCATACTATGTCATAATTACTGCTAAACAACCTCTCTGTCCTGAAAAACTAATTTTATATTTGTGGAATGTCAAATTTCTCCATTCCATAATAAAAAGTCCATAGATTTTTAAAATAATAAAAATAATTTTTTAATTTGTTTATGATATTTCAGCTTCTACCTTAATCCCATGTGTATGTCCCAATCTTTATTTCGCTTTCTGTAAAATTTATAAAAAGTGAATGATAAAACCTGATTGTTACTTCCTGGTTTGCTGTCTGTGAGAATTCTTCAGTGTCATTGGCTGCATAGCCTGCTTGATGCCATCACTGTTGCTGGATGCCAGAGATCCCTTATAGATGATGCCAGAATGAAATTAACATCGGGAACAACAACTTGTATTTATATAGCGCCTTTAACATAATAAAACATCCCACGGCGCTTCACAGGTGTATTATAAGACAAAAAAGGTGAAATCCACACAACAGAGATCTTTGTGGGAAGCTTTCTTGGAGGTCAGCGGCGAATGACATCATTTCACCACTGAACGCAAAATTTGGGCCATTCTTTGTTATCGCAGTAGTCTGGGCTGGATTCAAACATGGTTTCCAATGTGAAAAGACAGTTCTTCAGCTCAGTCGATCATCTAGTCCTTTGGTAATATATACTGAATACTTAATTACTGAACTTTCAAGTTTTTAATAGCCATCAACTAGTGGTAATAATAAAACTGGACCCCCGCCCCCCCCCCCCCAAATCTGCCTGATTGGTTCTCAATCAGGCTTCCAATTGAGTGCACCATAGCTGGGTAGGAAGGGGCAGGAGAGAACAATAATCAGAAGTAAAACCCACCCCAGTCTATAAAGTAAACCTATTGGTCAATACCCACACTGTTCTTCCAAGTCAGAAAGAAAGACTTGCATTTATGTAATGCATATATATTTATTTAGGGTGTCCTAAAGCGCTTTACCAGTCAGTCAAGTACTTTTCAAAGTGCAGTCATTGTTGTGGAAAGACAGGAGAGGTATTACTAGAAACAAAGTAGCCGAAGGCTGGAATTTACAGTTGGCCATGTTATAGTATAAAGGATTTACGTTTTTCTCTAGAACGACACTTATAAAAATAATAATTGGATGTTGAGGACTTTGGAACAAATCGAGGAGTGCGAACGTGCGAGAGAAGCGCAATTTCTATTTATAAAATTCGCCTCTCCGCCGTTAATGGGACTGTTAACTCATTGAGTCAATGACTCAGTTAAGATACGAGAGAGAGGGGTTTTGAAACGTTTATGCTATAATAGCTCCGATAGTAATTCCCAGGCTCAGAACATAATTTGTAACGTATTCCAAGAATACAGTGTGTGAACTATGGCCTTGTGTAGACCTACCAGTTATGATACTAATAAGGACAGCATGCAGGTAATTTGACAGATTCAACCCGACTGAGAACTCGGAGTTTTAAAATATATTACAACACCCTCGTGTAATTAAAATGCCTAGGGATGAAATAACCGCAATTTCTACCAGAAAATAAGAAACGCAATATGTTAAGGGATGGCTTGATTTGGGTTGTTGGTGAATAAACCAGAGGGTAGTAAATCTATGGAATTTGCTACCCCAGAGAGCTGTGGAAGCTGCAACATTAAATAAATTTAAAATAGAGATAGACATTTTCCTAGCAGATAAGGGAATTAGGGGTTACGGGGAGAGGGCAGGGAAGTGGATGTGAGTCTAGATTCAGATCAGCCATGATCCTATTGAATGGCAGAGCAGGCCCGAGGGGCCGTATGGCCTACTCCTGCTCCTACTTCTTATGTTCTTATGTTCTCTGCTGCGGGTTCTCTCCAGAGCACCAAGACGTCAGAAGCAACATCTGAGGAGAGACTGGATAGGCTGGGGTTGTTTTCTTTGGAACTGAAGAAGCTGAGGGAAGACTTGATTGAGGCGTGTAAAATTATGAGGGGCCTAGATAGAGTGGATAAGAAGGACCTATTTCCCTTAGCAGGAGAGGTCAATAACCAGGGGGGCGTAGTTTTCATGTAAAGGGTAGAAGGAGTTGAGGAGAACTTTGTTCACCCAGAGGGTGGTGGGGGTCTGGAACTCACTGTCTGAAACGGTGGTAGAAGCAGAGACTCTCACCGCATTTAAAAAGCATTTGGATATACACCTGAAGTGCGGTAACCCGCAAGGCTACGGATCAAGAGCTGGAAAGTGGGATTAGGCTGGATGGCTCTTTTTCGGCTGGCGCAGACAGGATGGGCCGAATGGCCTCCTTCTGTGCCGTTAATTTATATGATCCTTTCGAGCAAAATTCCCAGTCGAGTTTTTTAAAGGTAATGCTTCGATGATTCACTTCCTTGCCGACAAAATCCCAGCCGGCCGTATCTTGGTCCAGTTCCCGCAACAGCTCCAGGTTCCTGCTTGGAGGTGTTGGTATTGCCGTTGCTCGGAGTTTCTCCGAGTAGTAATCGCGCAGCTTCGTGCCGCGTTGTTGGACTGCCTGGACCTCTTCGATAAAACTCCTCACCCGATCTTCCAGCCGCGTCTCTCTGGTGAGACAGGCGTGGATCTCCAGCAGAGACGGCCTCGCTTCCCGCTCTCTGATGTTAAGGAAAAGGTTGAGTGCAGATTCCCGACTTGCCAGGCTCTCGGTCTTGCTGCCCTTGGGTCGGGAGCTGCCCCTGTCTGGCTCTGACGGGGCTCCTCCCGCGTCTGTCTCAAATTGCTCCGACTGGCTAAAAATAACCGACTTAACTCTCGCACTTCTGCCTCCCTCCTCACGTTGCTCTGTGTAATTCTGGCTGGGTTCCGTGTACGGGCGGTGGGGCAATAATTGCGATTCCTGTTCAGGGGAAACTAACAACGTGGTCGTGTGTGGTCTCAGCGCAGGAGATTGACTCATCCCATTCTTCTCATCTCCCCCCTCAGTTGCCCCGGCCACCGCTGTCCCCGCCCTGCTGCTGCTGCATTGGGAGTCCGCCTTGACATTCCTCTGGTTTCCCTTCGTGGTCAGACCGCTCGAGTGAGGCTGGGGACTCTCGCCGCCGGCTGAGGTGTGCCTGGAAGCCCCTCGCAAGATGCCGCTCACCGCCGCCTTGCTGCCGTCCGTCACCGTGGTGTTGAAGCAGGAGAAAGCGCTGGACTTCAGCTGTTGGACCAGGTCTCGTCTCCCCATCAAGCGAGCGTGGGCGAGCTCAGAGCGCCTGAGTTTGGTTCGAAACCGATTGTACAAAACCCTCTGGTCGAGTGTGTAAGAATCTGCCACCTGCCTCTTCAGAGAATCCAAGGCGCGGAGTCTCTTCTGCAGTAACATTTCCTCCTTCCAATTGATCGACAGAACTTGCTTTGACTGTTCAATTTCCCTCACTCCGCTTCTCTGCGCCATTCTTCACGAAATGTGTCCAAGTGTTGGTCTATCTCTCAGGTTTGATACGAATTCTATAAAATTCCCACACCGGTTTTCTTCCCTGTGTTCCAATATTCTAAATTCGAGGTATTCCCTGAAAGGTGTTCGTTCCCTGGTATTCTTTACTTCCAGCCAGTGGTCGCACCCCGACCGAAAGATAGTAATTCAATCCCTTTAATGTTATTACAGAGTTGACAACAGTGCAAAAGGCCAATCCAATCGCGCCTTGTCGGTTGTTAGGGAGGCAGAATCTCACGTCTCTGCCTGGGAGTATAAACACTTTACATTCTTGAAACCGCGAAAGGCGGGCGCTCGTCTGAACTCAATATTCTGAGGACAGTTCAAACTGAGCAAGGTCCCATCAAAAATTTCCGCGTTACCAAGCTGGGGGAACTATTCCAAGTTATAGACACACTCGTTCAAATATTCCGAAGTGTAACTAAGAAATACTGGCACCAGGTAACTCTGCGAAATATGATCCCACTCATTATGTCTTTATTTGAACAGCAATGGACAATATCCTGGCTGAGACGAATAGCATGGATGCATTTAAGGCAAAGCTGGATAAGCACACGAGGGAGCAACTAACAGAAGGGTCTGCTGCAACTGTACAAAAGCAAAATACCGCGGATACTGGAAATCTGAAATAAAAACAGAAAATGCTGGAAATACTCAGCAGGTCAGGCAGCATCTGTGGAGAGAGAAACAGAGTTAACCTTTTAGGTCGATGACCTTTCGTCAGAACTGGAAAAAGTTGGAGATGGAACAGGTTTTAAGCGAGTGCTGGGGCAGGGAAAGGGGGGAGGAGAGGAAAGAACAAAAGGGAATGTCAGTGGTGAACCTGTGGAATTCTCTGCCACACAGGGCAGTTGAGGCCAATTCATTAAATATATTCAAGAAGGAATTGGATATATTTCTTGCGGTTAAAGGGATCAAGAGATATGGGGAGAAAGCAGGGACAGGGTACTGAATTTGGATGATCAGCCATGACCGCATTGAATGGCGGAGCAGGCTCGAGGGGCCGAATGGCCTACTCCTGCTCCTAGCTTCTATGTTTCTATAAGAACATAAGAACATAAGAAATAGGAGCAGGAGTAGGCCAATCGGCCCCTCGAGCCTGCTACGCGATTCAATAAGATCATGGCTGATCTGATCCTAACCGCCAATCCACTATCACAGAACCATCTCCTGAATCTAACAGAATTAGACACACGAAATAGGAGCAGGATCAGGCTACATGGCCCCTGGGCCCGCTCCGCTACCCACAGGGCCATGACCGATCCGAACCTAGACTCATGTCCAAATTCCTGCCCGCTCCCCGTAACCCTTAATCCCCTTTACTTCTAGGAAACTGCCTATTTCTGTTTTAAATTTATGTAATGATGTAGCTTCTACAGCTTTTTGGGGCAGCATATTCCATGGACCTACCACCCTCTGAGTGAAGTAGTTCCTCCTCATCTCAGTTTTGAAAGAGCAGCCCCTTATTCTAAGACTATGCCCCCTAGTTCTAGTTTCACCCATCATCGGGAACATCCTCCCCGCATCCACCCGATCCAACCCCTTCACAATCTTATATGTTTCAATAAGATCGCCTCTCATTCTTCTGAACTCCAATGAGTAGAGTCCCAATCTACTCAACCTCTCCTCATATGTCCATCCCCTCATCCCCGGGATTAACCGAGTGAACCTTCTTTGTACTGACTTGAGAGCAAGTATGTCCTTTCTTAAGTATGGACACCAAAACTGTACGCAGTATTCCAGGTGCGGTCTCACCAATACCTTGTACAACTGAAGCAATACCTCCCTATTTTTATATTCTATCCCCCTAGCAATGAAAGCCAACATTCCATTGGCCTTCTTAATCACTTGCTGCACCTGCATACTAACCTTTTGAGTTTCATGCACCAGGACCCCCAGATCCCTTTGTACTTCAGTACTTTCCAGTTTCTTGCCATTAAGATAATAACTTGCTCTACGATTTTTCCTGCCAAAGTGCATAACCTCACACTTTCCAGTATTGTATTCCATCTGCCAAATCTCTGCCCACTTACTTAACCTGTCTATGTCCCCTTGCAGGTTTTTTATGTCCTCCTCACTCACTACTTTCCCTCCCATCTTAGTATCACCTGTAATAGGGTGGAAGGCAGGAGAGATTAAGAGATGGTGCAAGGCAAAAGGAGATGGTAATGGGACAAGTTAAGGAATAAAAGATGGCTCTAGATGAAGTGTAAATGGCACTGGCAGAATGAAAGACAGCTGCCATGTGGGAGAGAGAAAAAAATTTAAATAAATGGAAAGAAAAGGATAGGGGCAGAGGTTATGGTCTGAAATTTTTGAACTCTGTTGAATCCTGAAGGCTGTAAAGTGCCTAATCGAAAGAAGGATCTGGTGATAGGGTTAGATGATGAAGGGAGGAGAGTGGAGCATAAACACCAGCATGGGCCAGTTGGGCCGAATGGCCTGTTTCTATACTGTAAATTCTATATGTAATTCAATGTAATTCTATGTTTTTTTTTTAAAAAAGCATTCAGGAGGTCATTCTCTTCTACCATTTATGAAACCTTTCTAACAAATTGTGAAGCAATGTTCTCTTTAGAAACCGTACTCAGTTGCATTAACTCACAGGGTTACCAGCTTATCCAAAGAACTAAAGGATGTCAATTATTTTAGAAAAACATTTTATTTTCTGTCTGATTCTGGAAATCCTTGTTTATAGATCTACATAGTAAATGCAAAAATGTGACTGACTTGCTAAATGGGGATTGTACACATTTAGTGAAAATGTATTAAATAATGCAGGGACAGTTCTAAAGGCATTATAAGGCACCAGTATATCTTTTATTTCTAAATACGTTTCACAAACGGCATTTGCTCTACATAAAATGTGAATTAACCATTTATTCAGATAGTCTGGCATAGTTTGTGGACTGTGGAACCAATTTTCAGACATTTTATATGCCGAAATGCCACAAGATGTTGCAAATCAGCTTTGCTTTCACTCCACATTTCAAAGGGAGAGCGTGAGGGTCTGCAAGGAGCTGTTGGCATTTGATGGTTGGGCTGAGATTCGAGAAATCTCGTTTTAAAATCTTTTGCAAAACCTTCAATGAAGAACTGTTACACGTAGCCCCTTGGACATCGCGGTTCATCCCGAGCCCCCCTAAATGTCATAGAAACATAGAAGATACGAGCAGGAGTAGGCCATTCGGCCCTTCGAGCCTGCTCCGCCATTCAATGCGATCATGGCTGATCATCCAAATTCAGTACCCTGTCCCTGCTTTCTCCCATACCCCTTGATTCGTTTAAGAAATATATCCAACTCCTTCTTGAATATATTTAATGTATTGGCCTCTACTGCCTTCTGTGGTAGAGAATTCCACAGGTTCACCACTCTCTGGGTGAAGAAATTCCTCCTCATTTCTGTCCTAAAAGGCCTCCCCCTTATCCTTAGACTGTGATCCCTGGTTCTGGACTCCCTGACAATCGGGAACATCCTCCCTGCATCTAGTCTGTCCAGCCCTGCCAGAATTTTATAAGTTTCAATGAGATCCCCTCTCATTCTTCTAAACTCCAGTGAGTACAAGCCCAATCGTCCCAATCTTTCCTCATACGTCATTCCTGCCATCCCAGGTATCAGCCTGGTGAATCTTCGCTGCACTCTCTCCATGGCAAGAATATCCTTCCTCAGATAAAGCGACCAAAACTGCACACAGTACTCAAGATGTGGTCTCACCAAGGCCCTGTACAACTGCAGCAAGACATCATTGTTCCTGTACTCGAACCCTCTCGCTACGAAGGCCAACATACCATTTGCCTTCTTAACCGCTGCATGATTACCTTCAGCGACTGGTGCACAAGGACACGCAGGTCTCGTTGCACTTCCCCTTCTCCCAATCTATTGCCATTCAGGAAGAGTCCCTGACCGGCCTCTCTGGTGGATCTCAAGGAGGGTTTAGTATCTTTACAACCAGCTACTTGCAGTTCCTTCAATGTGCAACCATCTCTTCAAAGCCCTCGGTGGACCTGTTCATGACCTGGGTTCCACTCTCCTGCAGGAGTTTTAAGTTACTAACAAAGCTCGGCTCCCTTCATCCTCTAATTCAGTCTAACATACACCAGTGCTCCTTTTGACGTCATCTGACCAATGTCACAGTTGACGTCACCTGGCCTCTGTCACTCAGTTGATGCCACCTGGCCTCTGTCACACAGCTGATGTCACCTGGCCTCTGTCACACAGCTGATGTCACCTGGCCTCTGTCACACAGCTGATGTCACCTGGCCTCTGTCACACAGCTGATGTCACCTGGCCTCTGTCACACAGCTGATGTCACCTGGCCTCTGACACTCAGCCTGGCTTTCTCCTCAACCGGTGCAAACTCAACTGCTGCAATAAAAAATATAACCTTGTTGGAAATACACATCAGGTTAGCCAGCATTAGTGATGAGAAAAGACAATTTAATGGTTCATCAGGACAGTTCAGCTCTTTTATTTCAGATTTCTAGTAATTTGCAGCATTTTTATTTGGAAAGCTCTATCTGCTGTTTTCCTTCTGACCAACCCGTAATCATACCAGCAACATCAACCCCACGTGTCTCTGGAGATCCCAACCCACTCACAGAAGTAGCAAGAAAATGGACTGAAGTTCCAATGTGTGGGGTTGAAAAGTAGCGACTCTACACAAACACAAGGCATCACAGTGAGCCCTGGAACTCGCCGCAAATCCATTGCTACAAGCAACATCACTAAAACCGAGGATCTGGTCATTATCCCATTGCTGTTTGTGGGACCTTGCTGGGCACAAATTGGCTGCCGCATTTCCTACATCACAGCAGTAGCTTCACTTCAAAAGTACTTAATTGGCTGTAAAGTGCTTCCTGTGGTCACAAAAGGTGCTATATAAATGCAGGTTCTTCTCGTTCCATCTTTAATAGGAGAAGTAAAAAAGATGAGACTGAAATATTGAAAACCAGTCTGTATCCCATTCCATTGTAATGGGGAAATTCAGCGTGTAGCACTGAATTTCTTCACTACTCGCTGGGCCATAGATCCTCCATTGATTTTATTAATTATATTACAAACAAGGTACACCCAACAGAGACATGTTCACAACACTTGCCAAATTATTTTGTTAGCACATTAAATACATTACTAATTATTCCTTTTTAATGGGGTAACCTTGAAATTTAAATAAGCAGCACATTTTTAAATCTATTTTTAAAGTAATTACTCTTTGTTGTACCAACTATGCAAGCATAAATCATTTTTGTAGATACCATGCTGTTGAACTAGAACGATCAAGCACTACTAGGAAGATATGTGCTGTGATTTAGAGGGGCTTTCACATTCATACACAATAGCAATTTATCTAAGTATGATATTTGGTATTTAGGTGAGTCAACTTATTACTCAAACACTTATGGTTGAAGCGAATAGTATAGATGCATTTAAGGGGAGGCTAGATAAGCATATGAGGGAGAAAGGAATAGAGGGTTATGCTGACAGATTTAGTTGAGGTAAGACAGGAGGAGGCTCAAGTGGAGCATAAATGCTGGCATGGACTGGTTGGGCCGAACGGCCTGTTTCTGCACCATAAATCCTATGTAATCTGAAGTAATATGTAAACACACAGAAATAAAGGTTGTAACCAATGGTCTCACTGGAAACTTTAACCTATCTTTTCTCTTTCAGGTGCTGACTGACATTCTGTCTATTTTCAACAGTTTCTCTTTTTATTTAAGATTTTCCAGCATTTGCAGTTTTACTTTTGATCTCAGAAATCTTGTTTTTGAACCACAGTTTTGTAATGATCAGTAACATGTCATTCTAGAATGGTACACTAGGTGAAGCTGTATGTTTAGTAAGGGGCTCCCCACAAGGCAGTAGTCAAGATGGATGCCTGTATACTAGTCCACATGGCTGAATAAATGACTAGCTCAAGCTAGCTGTTCATAATGAAAACATCTATTTGTTTATGAACATAACATGGTACCAGGATTGGTAATATCTGCTGAATATTGTGAAACGCGACATGGAGAATTTGAAGCCACCGGAGGGTTTGAAACTCATGGGGAATGTCGACTGCAATTGGCAGACTTTCAAACAACAATTTGAACTCTACATTGCTGCCATCGGGTTCGGTACGAAGCCAGACGCAAGGAAAATAGCATTACTGCTCACGGTTGCAGACCCACAGGCGATAGAGGTATTTAATACATTTGTATTTGATCAAGAGGAGGACAGAGAAAAAATGGACGATGTGCTAAAGAAGTTTGATACACATTGTTCTCCCAAAAAAGAACGAGACCTATGAGAGGTACGTGTTCCATTCACGGACATAGCAGCAAAATGAGACTTTTGATAGCTTTGTAACCGATCTGAAACTGAAAGTACAGACATGTAATTTCTCTGAACTGAAATCATCCATGATTCGTGACCAGATTGTGTTTGGTATTCATGATAAAAAGGTCAGGGAACGTTTGTTGAGAGAAACTGAACTAACATTGGAGAAAGCTGTGAAAATATGCCATGCCAGTGAGCTAGCTCAACAGCACGCAAAGACTTTCAGTGAAATTAATAATAATGCGACTGTAGTGAATGACAGTGCTGCTGTCGGTGCTGTGTCCTACAAGGGGAAGAAACATGGGCAGAACAGAAATGCAAAGCAATCGGAGGATGGAATTTTTAATTGTAAACGCTGTGGTTACCAGCACCAGTCAAGACAATGCCCTGCGTTTGGGAAAATGTGCACAAAATGTAATGGAAAGAATCACTTTGCCAAACAATGCTTTTCAAAAGTAAAAACAAAGAAAGGGCAACAAGTCAATGTGATAGAGGACGCTGATTTAAGTGAGACATTTTTTGTAGGAATGGTGTCATATGACAATATCGAAAAGGATACAGAAAATGTGCAGCCCTCAGGAATGGACAATGCTGAACATAAAGTTAATGCAGTAAAAGAGGACAAATGGATGATGCCACTGCAGGTAAATGGAGCATTAGTTACATTGAAACTAGACACTGGGGCAAAAGCAAACTTAATCAGTATGAGCGACATTAAAAATATGAAAGAAAAGCCCAAAATACAGAAAAAGTCAGTACTACTGAAGAACTATAATGGACAGAAAATAGATAGCTTAGGTGTATGCAGACTTAAAGTGACAGTCAAAGACAAAGTGCATCATCTCGTGTTTTCTGTTGTGGCTGAAGGACTTGATTCACTACTAGGTGACAAAGCTTGTGAGGACTTAGAACTGGTCAAGAGAGTCTACCGTATAAACTGTGCCATAAGCAGACCAGATGACTCAGTGGATTCTGTAGTGAGTAATTTCCAGGATGTGTTCAAAGGATTTGGAGTTCTACCATTCACTTACAAGATCCAGCTAAAGGAGGATGCTCAGCCAGTGATACATGCTCCACGGAGAGTTCCAGCACCCCTGCGTGACCGGCTCAAGAAAGAACTGGACAGAATGACCACACTAAGAGTCATCAGGAAAGTCGAAGAGCCAACAGACTGGGTTAACTCCATGGTATGTGTAAAGAAAAAGAACAATGATCTAAGAGTATGCATGGATCCAAAGGACTTAAATGCAAACATAAAACATGAACACTACCAGATTCCCAAGCAAGAAGAAATCACCAGTGAAATGTCAGGTGCCAGATACTTCACAAAGCTCGATGCCTCACAAGGATTTTGGCAACTAAAACTGGATGAAGAGAGCACCAAATACTGTACCTTCAACACACCATTTGGCAGGTATTGTTTCCTCAGAATGCCTTTCGGGATAATAGCTGCATCTGAAATCTTTCATAGAGCGATGGAACACATAATTTAAGGTCTGGAAGGAGTTCGGGTCTATGTTGATGACATCATCATCTGGGGCTCCACACTGAAAGAACACAATGAGAGACTGACTAAAGTGCTACAGAGCATATGCCGGAATGGACTGAAGCTCAACAAAGCCAAGTGTCAGTTTGGCATCCAGGAAGTCACTTTCCTAGGAGATAATCTATCTGGTAAAGGAATAGAGCCAGATATGGAAAAAGTAAACGCTATACTCAACATGCCCCAACCCACTGACAAAAAAGGAGTGCTACGCATCATGGGGATGATAAACTTCATTGGAAAGTTCATTCCTAACTTGTCAGCCAAGACAGCCTGTCTGTGAGACCTGCTACATAAAACAAATGAGTTCACATGGACAGAAAGACATGAACAAGAGTGGATGAACCTCAAAACAGTGCTGACAACCACACCTGTGCTCACCTTCTTTGACCCAACAAAGAGAATCAAGGTGTCAACGGATGCATCAAAAGATGGCCTAGACGCGGTCTTGCTACAAGCAGAGGGTGAAGATTGGAAGCCTGTTGCCTATGCCTCCAGGTCTATGACTGACTCTGAGTGTCGATGACTGACTCTGAGTGTCGATACGCCCAGATTGAAAAGGAATGTCTAGGCTTGGTAGTTGGACTAGAAAAGTTCCATGGCTACATATATGGACTTCCCACCTTCACAGTTGAGACAGACCACTGCCCACTGGTTGCCATCATTAAAAAAATCTGAATGAGATGTCTCCAAGGATTCAACGACTCATGATGAAGCTGCAAAGATATGACTTTGAACTGACCTACACACCAGCCAAACACATAGGCCTAGAAATTGAGTGGGGTTAGCGCCCAATTAGAGGTGCTAGAGGGCCTTGCGCCGGAATTATAGCCGCTTCGGAAATTGATTTGGGCCCTACCATCGGCGTTAGCCGGTAGTGCTGCGCCGGCACCGATGACGTCATCGGTGTGCGCAGCGTCCCGGTTGCCGTGGTAACGCGGCCGGACGCCGAAATTCAGTTGCGGCCGCCTCGCCCGTGGCAGCCGCAACCAACGATTTTTCAAAAGCTTCTTGCTGGACTTAGCGCCGGCGCATTAAGGTGGCGCGGCGGCCGGCCACTTTCCCGGCGGCCGGCTGCCCGCACCTCCCTCCCCGGACTCCTCCACCACCCCCCCCGCAGCACAGATGTGTGTGGGCCTCGAGCCCGGCACTTCTCCGAGGTGCCGGGCTCATTTTTCGTGCGATTCCACCGGCCAGCGGTCGGCTGCAGGCAGCTCCTCCTTAACAGAAGGAGGAGGCCTGCAGTACCCCAGCCTGCCGCACTGCATCGGGTGCCGCAGCGGGGGATTAGCGCCGCAATCCTGCATTCAGCGCCCATTGCGAGGCGCTGACACCCTCCATTAGCGCCCGCAGCCGTCTGGGCGCGGCGCAGCTGAATTTTTGGCGGGCGCAGCGGCAATTAACGCTGGCGCTAAATTTCAGGCGCTACAGCCCTGGCGGAGGCAAACTCAATTTCTAGGCCATAGTGTTAGCAGATGCACTATCCCGAGCACCCACAATGAGTCATGTGAGCTCTACTGAGGAAGACGTGGATGTTCATGTGAGTATGGTCACTGCTGCGCTGCCCGTGTCAGACACAAAATCAAAGCAAATAGCAGAAGAAACAGTAAAAGATACAGTATTACAAACAGTAATAGAGAACATTCATCATGGTTGGCCAAAAGGTTCCTGTCCAAAGTACTATCACATCAGGTCAGAGTTAAGTGTCGCAAGTGGACTATTACTAAAACAGAACAGAATAGTCATTCCACAGGCTCTACGTCGAGACATGCTCAAAAGGATTCATGAGGGACACCTCGGAATTGAAAAATGCAAAAGGAGAGCAAGAGACACTGTTTATTGGCCTGGCATAAATAAGGACATTGAGAACATGATAGGCATATGTGAGACATGTCAGAAACACCAAAACAAACAAGCAAAGGAACCAATGATAGTAGCTGACTTACCAACAGCACCATGGCAAAAGGTTGGTATGGACCTTTTTCATTTGAATGGTAAAGACTATCTATTAGTGATTGACTACTATTCTAACTATCCTGAGATGGCGCTGCTCTCAAGCACATCAGCAAGCAGTGTCATAATGCATATTAAATCCATCTTCACCAGACATGGAATTCTCAGGATTGCCATTAGCGACAATGGTCCGTGCTTCAACTGTAAGGAGTGGCAACAGTTTGCAGCACATTATGACTTTCAACACATCAAATCCAGTCCTCTGTATGCTCAGTCGAATGGTAAGGCAGAGAAAGGTGTTCAAGTTCTCAAACAGCTACTGAAGAAAGCAACAGAAAGCAAGTCTGATCCTTATCTCGCCCTGCTGAGCTACCGAGCCTCCCCTTTAGACTCTGGTTCTTCACCTGCTGAACTCCTAATGGGTCACAAGTTGCGCACCATGCTACCCTGCTGTGCAAAAGAAAAGCAGAGTAAGGAACTAGGACAGAGACTTCAACTGTTAAAGCTGAAACAGAAATCACACTATGACAAGTCATCCAAAACTCTGAAACCATTGACAAGGGATGATGTTGTCAGGATTGAGGATCCAAATGCATGGAACAGGAAAGATACAGTTCTTGAGGAAGTAGGACCAAGGTCATACACCGTTAGAACTGAGGAAGGACAGATTCTCAGGAGGAACCGCCATTCCCTCCTGAAAACACAAGAAACTATCCAAGAGCAAATCGATGAAATGCCGCAACTGAATCTTGTCACTCACCACCAGAACAATCTAACACAAACACACATACAGGCTCTCATGAAAACACATCAGACTTACCTGTGCTGAGAAGAGCCACACGTGAAGTAAAAAAGCCTGATAGACTTAATCTTTGAGTACAAAGAAAACTATAATAAAAGAATGAAAAGCTTAGAGTTCATAAAGTAAAGCTTTGAAAATGTGTTGACTGTTGTGAAGATGTTTATGTCGTTATGATTGATTGATATTGATTGATATTGATTTTGTTTAACCTCTAAGGAAGGGGGATGTAATGATCAGTAACATGTCATTCTAGAATGGTACACTAGGTGGAGCTGTCTGTTTAGTAAGGGGCTACCAACAAGGCAGTAGTCAAGATGGATGCCTGTATACTAGTCCACATGACTGAATAAATGACTAGCTCAAGCTAGCTGTTCATAATGAAAACGTCTATTTATTTATGAACATAACAAGTTTGTTTCCAGCAATTGTGCTAGAGAATTGGATAATAGTCACTTGTCAGAGGGAAATAGCAGGGAAGATGGTAAAATGATACACTAATTTGTGACACATTTTGATATGAACTGTATTTTACTCCCGTATTAAACAGTAACAGAAAAGAATGCCTGACAACATATTTCAATTCAAAACAAAAATTGACAAAAGGTTGTAAGACTTAATTTAAGGTTACATTTACAACAGTCACAAACAAGATGTGCATAAAAAAAAATGAAAGTCACCTTTTAGAAACAAAAAGGAGGAAAACTAACAGTCTCTGGGTAATAAATAAGTTAGATCAGGCGCACCAATGCTCAGTCTATTTGTTAGTTTGGTAAACCATTTTCAAGATATAAGCTGGTGAGGTACATGATTGGAGTCTATTGTGTTTCTATTTTCACAAAGTACAGATGAGAAAGGCTAATTGGCCCAGCTAGTTCATCTTTCAATTAAAATCGACAGTCTCACACAGCATCAAGCTATCTTCTCAATGTTTCCAACACATTAGCCCCCATTATCCTATCTGGAAGACCATTCCCAGGGTCTGTAGCTGCCAGACTTTGCTTAGTCACATTTGGAGAAGTAGCTGGATGAAAACTTGCTTTATCAACTTACTATTTTGATATTACCAAGAGGCAGATTTCAGCAAACACAGTGGTGCTAGTAGCAACTGCTCTGCATGGTACCAACTTCGACCACAGTGTGGCTTGTTGCCATGCTCTCATTGGTGATCACACAGGAGTTTCCTGACATGTCAGGGTAAGGGGGGTCAGGAAAATTAAATCGTATTAATAGGTAGGCAGCTGTTTCTATGATTAATGCTGACTTGCAGTGCTTAACACTCAAGTACAGAAGTGTTATCATATATTCCATCAGCCATGTCTACTTGAAATTTAAAGGGAGGTTTTTACATCCCCCTTAAGGGTAGATAATGCATGAATTCATTCAAGCTTCAGGCATGGGCTTTAGTGCATATATATTATCTAATAGTTATACAATATATATAACGATAAGTAAAACTCCAATTCATTTAAACTTCGAAAACACAGATGTTAAAACGTGAACTGTGTATATCCTGGTTCCGTTTCTATTTTGTTATTGTTAACTGGTTAAAGTGTACGGTATCAGAATTCCGCTCCCTGACATAACCACCTAACAAGTACACTTGCAGCTACCTAAAATCATTCGGTATTAAAATGGGTCACAGTTTGTTTCTAAAGTTTAATGACAGATCTACCTCAAATGCTAACTGATATTTATAATGAGTTATAGTGTATAAACTATCCTTATACAATCTCATACAAAAATAATTTATTTTCTCATCAGTGTATCTTAGTATCAAAAATAGTAAGAAAAACACACAAGGAATTGCTGTTTATTCTTGCCACCGTCACTGTTTCCCTATTTCTATGTCAGTCGAACTGTCGAGGCCATCCGATAGGTACCCGCTGCCAAAGTTTTTTACTCTGTTTTCCACCTTGGTGAGCCTTTGTTTCAGCTTCAGTTGGGTGGCTTGGTACTCGGCCATGAGCCTGGCGAACCTAGTCTGCAGGCTGTCCAAGGAGGACTCCATTCTTTCCACTTTTTCTTCCAGATCTTTCGGATCTGCATCCGATTTTGCCGCCTCTTCATCT
This sequence comes from Somniosus microcephalus, assembly GCF_052327205.1. Classification (NCBI taxonomy): domain Eukaryota; kingdom Metazoa; phylum Chordata; class Chondrichthyes; order Squaliformes; family Somniosidae; genus Somniosus; species Somniosus microcephalus. The sequence goes on along the minus strand of NC_140996.1, from coordinate 207,194,900 downwards.
AACAGATTATCCTTCATCAGAATCTGACGTCCCTTTTCTTCCAGAATCTTTTTGGCATCTGGATATTCAGTCAGGGCTTCCATCAGGTCAACTTTAGACAAGCAGAAGAGATCGGAGTAGCCTATGCTCCGGATGTTGGCTGTCCGCCTGTTGCCTGCCTTACTGCCCTTTATGTTCAAGATGCTGATTTCTCCAAAGTAACTGCCATCACTCAGGACCACAAACTGAGTTACCCCATCATCAGCTACAACTGCCAGCTTGCCTTCTTTGATGATGTACATCTCTCTGCCAATGTCCCCCTTTCGGCAAATGTAATCTCCGGGACTGTACACTTGAGGCTGTAGCTTGAGCACCAACTCGATTAAGAGGCCGGCTTCACAATCCGAGAAGATCCGGACTTTCTTCAGCGTGTCCAAGTGGACATTGATGGCAATTTCAGCCTTTAGTTTGTCGGGTAGGTTTTTGAGGACCTCCTTCTCGTCCACACTCTTCTTGTTGATCCACAGGTAATCGAACCACTTGATGATCCTGGCCTCGAGATCTTTGCTCACTTTACGAAACTGCATGTACTGCTTGATGGAGTCAATTTTGGACTGGAACTCAGCTCGAGAGGCATTCATGTTTGAGATCATGGCGCCCACATTACCAACGATGGTAGCAAAGATTAGGACTCCCACCAGAAAGTCAATTACCACAAACAGATACTCCTCATCCTTGACTGGAGGAGGAGTTTCTCCAATGGTGGTCAAAGTCAAAGTGGACCAGTAAAGGCAGTAGATGTATTTCCTGCTAAGCCGCCCATATTCCGGATGGGATATGTTGGGATAGACCCAGGTGTCAATACCAAACCCAATCGATTTTGAAATCGCATAATAAATGCAGCCATTCCAGTGGATGATGATGAGGATGTACAAGACAAGATTTCCAATTCGAAATATGTTAGGGTAGTTGGTTCTGGTTTCCGTGCGATCAAAATATTCAAACATTCGGCTAAAGCGGAAGAGACGATTAAATCGTACCTCAGGGAAGTTAAATCCCAGCCTAAGGTACGCTAAATCTGTTGGTAAAAGGGAGAGTGTGTCCAGTTTAAACTGAGGCATCCTCATGTAATTCTCTCTCAATTTCTTTGCATCCTTAACCAGCAACCCCTGTTCAAGAAAACCTAGATAAAGAAGTGTAGTGTTAGTGAGCTGCACGACGTCCAAAACTTTAAAGCATAAGGTTCTCGAACTAGTGGGCCTGCAAGATCAACAGCTTTCTGATATGTTGAATCATTTCTAACTTACTAACAGTTTATTTTTGTTACTGTAGGCCAATAAAAGAAAATTTCCTGCACAGTTTTCCTTTAAATAGCTGACACACAGGACAGAGGGTCCTTGGGGGTGTATTAATAGTTGCAAAGAGTACTCCACGTGGAAAATGAAAAAAAAATGACTTTAAAGAGGTGTTTACCCTGCACTGGGGAGTTTTGGCAGTGTCAAAGGCCTTGGATGAGTTGTTCTGAAACCTAACCCGAAATACTGCTACAGAGGTAATTTTATCTGTAACTGATACATTTTAGAAATGAAAATAAAGTGCATCATAAGGTTATGACTACTTAATTGAAGAAATCTTTGTGGGTGTCATTTTTCTCAGTTAGTAGCATTCTTGCATTTCAACTAGAAAATCGTGGGTTCAAGCCTCACTCCAACATATTACAGGAAACTCTCGTTTAAATGGCACCTAAATATCCGGAATTCTCTATTAACCGGCAAAATTCATACTCCGGAAACACCTCAATAACCGTCAATGTTGCCGAGTCCGAGTCTCCCGCGGTGGCCGAGTTAGTCAGTGGGGGTAGTTCTCCAAACTGCCACTATTCGGCTTCTTGGCGCTGTCGGAAGTCCAATTACTGTATACTGCACATTTCTTGATTTAAAAATTTTTTTGTTTTGTTAAAAATAGCTTCAGTAGATAACCCTCTCCGTCATCTGGGATTTTTAATCAACCGGCACCATCCCGGTCCCGTCGGTGCCGGATACCAAAGAGTTTCCTGGTACTGTATGTAGGCTGCTGAACATAGGAACAGGAGAAGGCCATTCAGCCCCTCGAGTCTGTTCCACCATTCAGTTAGATCATGGCTGATCTCACTTAATTTCCTCCTCACTTCACTTGAGTGAACTCCTAGCAACAGGCCCAATAACTCGGTTGAACTATTAAACTAGGCTGACTCTGGATTCCAGCAGGGTTAGATCTCATCCAATTGGTCATGTAGATATCCCACAGCACCAGCCTCCTGCCAGGTCTGCATACAGATCTGAAAACTGACCTACATATCTCAACAGAACTGTTTGGGTAGACTGTGGGGACATTCAGCAGACACCTGGAGCAAATAATCTATCAACTGCACCTCCAGATGAATGGCTGAGAGAAGGCAGGTTACAAACCCATCCTCTCAATATTGGTATGAGGCATAGCATTGGAAGAGGGTGGCCGAAGGGGAGGAGATAATATCTTACAAAAATGGGAAAAGTAAACACACAGCTCATTAAAAAAAGGCTTGCTTACCCGTTCGAAATCTTACAATTGAATCCATAATGTAGATTGCATCTGATATGTAATCCAGCACCAGCCACATGGCAAGATTTTTTGTTTGAAGTTCATCAAAACAAGCTCTAGAATACAAGATGCAAAGTTCAATTTGACAATAAAGAAATAGCATATTCATTCTGATAGTAACTGTGATGCAGTGTAGTGTAGTATTAGCCATACATGGAAGATTGATGTTATGTATAGAATGGAGAACACCAACTGAAAATAACTGTTAATGATGTTTATTTTATTTTTTAAAGAACTACAATGTAAGAAGCCCAAAGGTCAGTTTAATACAATCCATTGAATCTACATTAAACCCATCCCCCCTGTGGTCACTGACCTACATTGGCTCCCGGTTAAGCAGCACCTCGATTTTAAAATTCTCATCCTTGTTTTCAAATTCCTCCATTGCCTCTGTAATCTCCTCCAGCCCTGAAACCCCCCAATATTCCTGCACTCCGCCAATTCGGACCTCTTGAGCATCCCTGATTTTAATTGCTCCACCATTGGTGGCCGTGCCTTCAGCTGCCAAGGCCCTAAGCTCTGGAATTCCCTCACTAAATCTCTCCATCTTTGAACTTCTCTTTCCTTATTTAAGACGCTCCTTAAAACCTACCTCTTTGACCAAGCTTTTGGTCATCTGCCCTAATGGCCCAGAAATTCGGGTCTCCACGGGTGAGTACGCACGGGTAAGCCCAATGGAAGTGCCGGTTTCCTGCATGCACTGCGCATGCACGGGAAACCGGCACTTCCGATCCCCTGAAAGAAGGGGTTCAGAGGTCGAACGCATGCGCCGGAGAGGCAGCGCGTGCGCATCGAAGTTACGTTTTTTTTGCAGGTTTTCCCGGAAAGGTAAGTCTCCAGAAGTTAGACATGTAAAAAGCAGTCAAAAGGCCTGCTTTTTACAAGGTAAGTGGTGAATTAATTAAAATTAAAACATTTTTTCCACAGGTTTATTATTTTTAAATACTTTAAAGAAAGGTAAGTTTATTTTTAGCCCTGTTAGAAAATAAAATTATTTTTTTCAAAAATTTAAATTATTGTTTAAAATAGTTATTTCATGTAATTTATAGTTTATTTTAAAAATGTGATTTAAAAAAAAATTTACTTGAAGATTTAGTGATGTTTTGGGGCTTATAGTATTTATAAGTTTGACAGGTCTTCCTGTCAAACTTATGAATGAAGCATTCCCTGCTACCATTGGCACTCCATGGCCCACATGATCCCAGGGACGCCCCTGGGATACGCAAGCACTGTGCGCCGGCAGTTGGAGAAGGCCCAGGATCGGAATCCCACGCGGGCCCACAACTCAACGGCCGGCGCGGTAGGTAAGTGCAGGTCGGGGGCTTGCACCCGCGGGAAGCCTCCGACCCGAATTTCTGGGCCAATATCTTTTTATGTGGCTCGATGTCAAATTTTGTTTGATAACACTCCTGTGAAGCGCCTTGGGATGTTTTACTATGTTTGGAGGGTACGAGTCTAGGTGGGGTAAAGGAACAAAGAGATCTAGGAGTAAAATACACAAATCACTAAAAGCTGCGACACAGGTTAGCAAGGCCATAAAAAAAGCAAACCAAGGACTAGGGTTTATTTCTAGAGGGATAGAATTGAAAAGTAGGGAAGTTATGCTAAACCTGTATCGAACCTTGGTTGGACCACACTTAGAGTACTGCGTACAGTTCTGGTCGCCATATTATAAAAAGGATACAGAGACACTGGAGAAGGTGCAGAGAAGATTTACAAGGATGATACCAGGAATGCGAGGGTATACACATCAGGAAAGGATGAACAGGCTGGGTCTCTTTTCTCCTGAAAAAAGAAGGCTATAGGGTAATCTAATAGAGGTCTTTAAAATTCTGAAAAATTGGTAGAGTGGATACAGAGAGAATGTTTCCACTTGTGGGGAAGAGCATAACTAGAGGCCATCAATATAAGATAGTCACCAAGAAATCCAATAGGGAATTCAGAAGAAACTTCTTTACCCAAAGAGTGGTAAGAATGTGGAACTCGCTACCACAGGGAGTGGTTGAAGTGAATAGTATAGATGCATTTAAGGGGAGGCTGGACAAGCGCATGAGGGAGAAGGGAATAGAGGGTTACGCTGACAGATTTAGATGAGGAAAGACGGGAGGAGGCTCGTGTGGAGAATAAACGCTGGCATGGACTGGTTGGGCCGAATGGCCTGTTTCTGTGCTGTATATCCTATGTAATGTAATCCTATGTAATGTAAAGGCGCTATATAAAAGTAAGTTGTTGTTGTTGTATGTCCAAAGTGTGAAGTGACACATAGGGCTGGATTTTGATACTGGAGGCTTGCAAGAGGCGGGACTACAACTTTTGGGGTTGTAGTCCCGCCTCCATCGAGTTGTGGCCAACCCACTCGATTTTCACTTGATTGACCTTGTTGAGCCCGCCCAGCGGGCTCAGCAGGCCAATTAAGGGCCACCCGGCAACAGGTGACGTCACAGATTGACATTTCATCTGTCAAGAGCTTTTGACAGATGAAATATCAGCATTTGACAGCTCTTTGAAGCTGTCAAACACTGACAATCTGTACTCCAAGTTGATTTCTTCCTCTCAGGCTGATTTAAAGATCTCTCCAGAACAGAAAGCTGAATGCTGCAACTTTTGACAGCTGGCGGCCATTCTGCTTTCTGTGCCGGTGCAATGAGGGACTCCCGAGACCTGAAGGAAGGAAGGCTGTAAAGGTAAGTACATGTAAGTAGAACTTCTTTAAACACTTTACACACACCAAACACACTTACCTCTGCACTCATGCACCCATCACTCACCTGAACACCGGACATCTCGAACCCTCCAAGCCCTTCAGTCCGACGGTCCTCCTCGCTAACTTGGCGTGGTTTGGAGCCGTCGGGAATCTCACACTTCAGGGATAAAAATAGGGATTAGGCTAAAAACTGCCTGTTAACTACCTGTTAACAGGCAGTTAATTGGCACTAATCCTCGTCCCGCCTCAGGGAGGCGGGTCCCAGCACAGGTCGGGTACCCGCCTCCTTTGAACCGGGCATGGAGGTGGGTTGGGGCGGGATGGGTTTGTGCCCCCGATTTCACGATTTTATACCCCCACACGCCTCTAATCCCGCTTCCACGGCCCAATGAAAATCCTGCCCAGTGGGTTAGCTTTTCTTTTAAGCCTGGGGTCTTGATTCACATTCAACATAGGTTGCTAGGAGGAAAGTTTCCTCCAGCTGGTTCTAAGCACCCTACGTAAAATGAATTTGGCTACTTTCAAGTTAGTTCCAGTTGACGTGGATACAAAGCATTGAATTATTAAGCTATCATCTTCTTAGAATCATAGGGTGAAAAATTGGGTGAGTAGTGCCACCTGTTAGCGTCTAAAGAGGCAGTCAGCCACTGGCTGCGCCTCCTGTGATATTCAGCAGGGGCGCTAATTGTGGCGTTAGCCATTTGCGCTGCGCCGCCACCGATGACGTCATCAGTGCGCGCAGCGCCCCATTCGTGCCCCGTTCGCGATATTTGGTAGCGAACGCCGCAGTTGCGCCGTTTGCTACCCGCGCCCGGTTCACGGGGCCTTACTGTGCCGGCAGCAGCGCAAGTTAAGGTGGAGGTGCGGGGCGGCCGCCTTTTTCGGCGGCCGCCTGCCAGCACCTCCGTCCCCGGCCTCCTGACCACCCCCCCCCACGGCATTGCCGGCTGTTTCCCGAGAGCCCAGCACTTCTCCTTGGTGCCGGGCTCGTTTGCCGGCACTCACGAGCGGGGATCGCGCTGTTGCAGGCCCCTCCCCCTTAACAATAGGAGGAAGGCCTGCAGTACCGCAGCGCGCCGTGCCGCAGCGTGTGGCGCTGCGGCACGTTGCGCTGCGATATTCAGTTTCAGCGCCCTAAGAGGGACGCGGAGCGCCTCGAGCCTCGCCCCGTGTCCCTCGAGGGGCAATGGAACTGAATATCTGACGATCGCTAAAGCCTCGAACGCTGCGCTAAATCCTGCGCTCAGGCGACTTTTGCGCCCCAACCCAATTTCTAGGCCATAGAGTCATAACGGCACAGAAGGAGGCCATTTGGCCCATCGAGTCTGTGCCGGCTCTCTGTCGAGCAATCCAGTCAGTCCCATTCCCCCGCTCTACCCCCATAACCCTGCAAGTTTATTTCCCTCAAGTGCCTATCCAGTCTCCCCTTGAAAACATTGAGTGTCTCCGCTTCCACCACTTCTTGTTACCAAACAGTCCAAAAATCATCATATAAAACCTATGAATCTGTTTTAGCTACATCACCTGCAGTGAGATTCATTGAAGGTGGCAGGTTAATGGTGAGGAGTAACGGTGTCAGCCTCAGTGCAACAGTTGGAGCTAATTCCAAGAATCTGATACATATCTAGCACTGGAGCCACTTTAAACCTACAATACATATATATCAACATGAGCTCAACACTTGAGGCCAGTAAACTTAATGGGCTGGAATTTGTTGGATTGGGGCATCACGTTGCATGCCCAGTTAGTTAGACTTATCCCGCACCCTTCAGTTCAATTTTTTTGTCCTGTAAGTTGCTGGAAGTCTGAGCTGATAACGGCACGGCGCAGGCAACAGGGCATCTGGGACCTTGGTGAAAGACGGGACCAATAGTCCTTATCCAATGAGATTTAAGGATTGAGAAATAAACTGAGAAGTAGGGTGAATTAGAGTGGATGAATTTGATGTTAAATCAGGCGCAGAAAGAGAAATAAAGTCCAAAGATGTGCGGGTTAGGATGATTGGCTATGATAAATTGACCCTTAGTGTTAGGGGGATTAAATACGTGGGGTTACGGGGATAGGGTGGGATATGTGTTGGTGTAGGGGTTATGGGGATCGGGTGGGATATGTGTCGGTGCAGGCTCGATGGGCCGAAATGGCCTCTATCTGCACTGTGGGGTTTCTGTGATTCTGTGATTCTGTGAAAGAGAGAGAAAGAAAGATTAATAGAGAAAAAAAAGTCAGAAAGGAAAACTAAGATAAAAATGTAAAAATTTAACATTTTAAAAATCTCCAACAACAATTCACTACCTGAAGGAATGAGACACCACACTTTTAATTGTTCACTTTGTGCGTCAGCGAGGTTGATTAGCAGTCATTAACAATTATCACATCGTTAAAAGGGTACTTACGCTATTAATTACTAGACTTTACTTTCTGTGGCAAGTGTAATGGACAATTAATGTGCAAATACACCAACTTCATGAAATTACGGGGAGGTTAAGGACGACTTTTCATGAAGCTAATCGTCCAGCAACTTGTGAAGATTCGCAATTCACGGGGTATCTCATCCTCGCCACAAGTTGCTGGCCAATTTTCACATTAATAATGGCGAGCGTCCTTCACACAATGTTATTTTTTTCCAGTAACTTCTGGCCCAAGAATTTTTAGAACTAGGGAAAGGCCATTTATTACCTTTCCATAGAACAATCCTACTCACCTCGCTATATCCCTCAATCCTTTTTTTCTCCAGAAGACAATCTAATTGTCTAATACAGACCACTGCCACTTGAACTCACTTATATTGTTTGCTTTAACAGCCTTTCCTGACTCACATAGGTAGATACAATCTGCGTGGAGCCACGTTGTAGAGCATGCAATGCTGAATGCCCCGGTTTCCTCTGAAATCTAGAGCTCCAGTACTGGACCACAGTGGACCCCCTATTAAAAGAAAGATGATTCCCGAGTATGAAAGATTGCAGCAATCATTGGAGACTGTGCCATGCAGCCTTCAGCTAGTGGGGAGGAGTCCACTGTATTGATAGGCGATATCGAAACATTGCAGACTGCCACCGAGTGGCAGCTGTGTATCAGAGTACCCTCCACTGTCCCCAACCACAGCCAAGACTTTACAACCAATTGTTGCATCTCTTGACTGCTTCCACAGTTGCCTTGGGCTCCAATATGCAACAGATTCTCTCCTCCTCCTTGCCTGGATTGCTAAATGCATAGGGAGAGCCACTGATAGTAACTTTGACAAACTCATTACTGCCACCGGGTCTGCTGTCACATAGATCAGTTCAAATGCTGAGGTCAAGCTAAGTTGCAGGGATGCATGGAACATGCATGGATGTTGTTGCTGTTTCTCAGGATGACAACGTCTCCAGATCCTCTAGCAATCCTTGTCTAATGACTGCAAATGTGTGAGAAAGTGGGCAGGCCCTGCCACTGTGTACTTGGTGCAGCCTGCGACTAGGTCAGTTCAGGAGCCTGCACACAAAGGTTGAGGATCATTTCAATCCTCAGAGCCTCACATGGGCACACAGCAGCCTGTGACCTCACATGCACTTACCACTGGGGGAGCATGTAGAAGAAGCACAACATGAGGTTCCAGAACACAGCAATTAACACTCTGTCACTAAAGGAAAGCACCACAATGGAAAACAATAGTTAAGGCTTAAGTTGTACCATGTCCAGAGAGTGTTTTTGTTACGGTGTTGCATACAGCATGAACAGGTGACATGAATGTGTTTCCCTAAATTACAACAGTGACTATACTTCAAGTACTTAATTAGCTGTGAAAGGTGATATATAAATGCCAGGTGTTCAATTTGGTTGTCCATTATAAGGTGAAGGCAATAAGGGTGAGGGTGCGTGTTTTGAGGAGTGGAGGGTAATTAGAAAAAGATATAATTTAGAGAGCCTGTCAACTGACTAGCAGTTGGCAAAGGTAGCTCTACTGCTGGAGGCTCAGCCTCCTCAGTCTCCTTTACTTCATCTCCTTGCTAAATTAGGTACAACTCTATTTCAACCATAGTCAACACATATGCTGTTCGTCTCACAAGTACAGGTAAGTCTGCCTCGGTTTGTATATGCAGTTGGGAAAGGACACACCGAGGGTCAGAAATAGGAATGTGGCTGCAAGCCGGAGAGGCTCCTGGGTGTGGGCATTGGGGCCTTCTGCTGCTCTCCGAGGCCCAACATTTATCTGGTTCAGGGAGGGAAATTTTGGACTCACCAACAACATCAATAACAACAAAAGTTGAATTTATATTATGCCTTTAACATAGAACCAGGGGCCACAGCCTCAGGATAAAGGGTAGGCCATTCAGGACTGAGATGAGAAAAAATGTCTTCACACAGAGGGTGGTGAATCTTTGGAATTCTCTACCCCAGAGGGCTGTGGAGGCTTGGTCATTGGGTATATTCAAAACAGAAGTCGATAGATTTCTGACTAGTAAGGGCATCAAGGGATATGGCGATAGGGCCGGTGAATGGAGTTGAGGCAGAAGATCAGCCATGATCTCATTGAATGGCGGAGCAGGCTCGAAGGGCCGAATGGCCTACTCCTGCTCCTATTTCTTATGTTCTTATAAAAACTCCCAAAGTGCTTTACAGAAGCCTAAATAAGAAATGAACACCGAGCCAAAGAAGGAGATATTAGGAGGGGTGACCAAAGCTTGGTCAAAGAGATGGGTTTTAAGGAGGGTCTTTAAAGGAGTAGAGGGATGTGGCAAGGAGGAGGGTTTAGGGAGGGAATTTCAGAGTGTGGGGCCTAGGTGACTGAGGAATGGCTGCCAATGGTGAGGTGAAGGGAGGAGGGGTGCACAAGAGGTCAGAGTCAGAGGAACAGGAGAGGGCGTTTCAGAGATAGGGAGGGGCAAGTCTATGAAGACATTTAAAAACAAGGGTGAGAATTTTAAATTGGAGGACTGGGAGCCAATGTACATCAGCAGGATGAGGTGATGGACAAACAGGATTCAGTGTGGGATAGGAAACAGACAGCAGAGATTTGGATCAGTGGAAGTTTAGAGAGGCTGGAAGATGGGAGACTGGTCAGGAGAGCATTGGGATAGTAAATCTGGAGGTAACAAAGGCATGGATGAGGGTTTCAGTGGCAGATGGATTGAGGTAGGGGCAGAGACAGGCAATGTTTAGGACATAGAAGTAGGCTGTCTTTGTGATGGAGAATATGGGGGGTCGGTAGCTCTGCTCAGGGTCAAATAGGATGTCAAGGTTGCAAACAGTGTGGTTCAACTTGGGACAGTGGCCAGGGAGAGAGACGGAATCAATGGCAAAGGTACGGAGTTTGTGGTGGGGCCAAAGGCAATGACTTCAGTCTTAATTAGAGGAAATTGCAGCTCACGCAATACTGAAGAAGAAGTCTGACCGCACAGAGGCAGTGGAGGGGTCAAGAAAGGTGGTGGAAAGGTAAAGCTGGGTGTCATCAGCGTACATCTGGAAGCTGATCCTATGTTTGTGGCTGATGTCATCAACAGGCAACATGTACATGAGGAAGAGGAAGGGACCAAGGATTGATCCTTGGGGACACTGGCGGTAATGGTTTGGGGGTAGAAAGAGAAGGTGGACAAGGGAATGGGGGAAGCAGTAGAGGCAGCTAAATGCATGGTCTTAAATGGTGAAAAAGAAGTCAATGAGCTCCTTATTTTTGAAGGTAAGGGTGTAGGGGGCAGGGGAGAGCAAGGCCCGATAGCACTTGATGTGGACTGGCTAGCCAGATCTGGGAGCTGAGCCAGTTGTGCTGTCAATAAGCGCTAGTCTGTGTCCCTTGGTCTTAAGGGAGCAAAGATGGGGCCCATACCAGATGGAAGTACCAGAATTAGACAGTTTTTATAGTAATCTGGGATGTTATGATTAAGGTTATCCACCAGGTGGTGCTGTAGCCAATGCTGCTACTAAGGTCAGAGGTTTGCTTCCTGTTAAGGTCAGAGGTTTGCTTCCTGCATAGGTCAGCACAAGGTGGAATGCCAGGATGCTGATGCAGGCTGTCTGTAAACGTGTTTCCCAGTTGTTAATAAAGTACTCATGTCAATTCTACGATATTGCCTCTTTGAATCCTTGTTCCACTTAATGGATTTATCAGATTTGGCGATGAGGCAACTTAAGGACCCTGCATAAAGAAAAGACTGCCGGGACGTTTAAACAACAAAATCATGAGCTAAAGTTAGCTACAAGCTGGAAGAGAGCATGGCTGGCACAGTAGGAACGGTTTCCGCTTTTGATATTCAAGCACAAACCTGGGAATAATACTGTGAAGTGTTGGGTTATTTTTTCGAAGCAAATGAAATAAATGATGCCAGAAAAAGGAAAGCCATTCTGCTTAGTTCAGTGGGAAGCCAAACCTACAGTTTGATGAAAAATCTGCTCAGTCCTGAAAAGCCTGGAGACAAATCATTTGTTGAATTAGTGGCTTTGCTAAAAGAACATTTCAACCCTAAGCCTAGTGAGATTGTACAGCGGTTCAAGTTTAATTCAAGGAACAGGAAAGAGGAAGAGAGCGTAATGGACTATGTAGCGGTGTTGCGTAAATTGGCACAAGATTGCAATTATGGGAACAACCTGAAGGAAATGCTGCGAGATAGGCTAGTTTGCGGAATTATGGACAACCGAATGCAGCGTAGATTATTATCCGAGACTGGGCTTACTTATGAAAAAGCATTGGAACTTGCTCAAGCCATAGAGACAGCGAACTGAGATGTAAAAGAAATACAGGGTTCAGACAGGGCTAATGCTACGCAAGTTGCAGGTCAGGCTGTTGTGCACAAGTTGAACATGCATCAGAAACCACAACGTGAGCATGTGCAGGCATGTTATAGATGCAAGGGCGATCACCTGGCAAGTGAATGCCGGTTTCTGGAGGAAAAGTGCTACAAGTGTGGGAAACAAGGACACATAAAACGAGCTTACAGGGCGAAATCACCTGTGGAGGAATCCAAACCAAAAGGGGGAGGACAGCAAAACCAAGGGAGAGAAGTGAAAAAACATGGAGCACACCACATCAGCGGGGAAGCTGAGGAAGAAGAGGACATGTTCATAATGTATAGCATGTTAGAGAACATTCCAAAAGTGGCTCCTATCACATTGCAACTGACAGTAAATGACTCTAAGGTGAACATTGAAGTGGATACAGGGTGCGGCGTGACCATAATGAACAAGGCAGAGTACTCAAAATTGTGGAACCGTGCAAAAGTTCCAGAGTTAAAGCCTTGCTCCCTGCATCTTAAAACATATACAGGTGAACGAGTAGCGACATTAGGTACAGCTAAGGTAACTGTGCAACACAGGGACACGGTGGAACAGCTACCTGCAGTTATAGTATCGGGTACCGGACCAAACCTGTTAGGTCGGAGCTGGATAAAAGAACTTAAATTAGACTGGGGAGCAGTACATCAAATAGATGCGGGCAAACAGTTGACTTTGCAAGAAGTGTTGAGTGAACATGAGAGTGTGTTCAAGGAGGAACTTGACACATTTAATGGCCCCCCAGCTAAGATTTATGTAGACAAGGAGGCACCGCCAAGGTTTTTTAAACAACGACCTGTGCCTTATGCCATGAAGCCAAAGGTGGAGGCTGAGCTTGACCGTCTATTGCGAGAGAACATACTGGAGCCGGTGAAATGTTCGGAATGGGCAGCTCCCATAGTACCTGTGTTAAAACCGGACAATTCGGTAAGACTCTGTGGAGACTATAAATTGACTGTCAATCGGGTGTCCAAACTAGAGCAGTATCCTATTCCCAAAACAGAGGATCTCTTTGCAAACCTGGCTGGAGGAAAGAAATTCACAAAGTTGAATATGAGTCATGCCTACTTGCAGATTACACTGGATGACGAATCAAAGAAGTATATTCCCATAAATACACACAAGGGCTTGTTTACATATAACTGCTTACCGTTTGATGTCTCATCTAATCCAGCTATCTTCCAGAGGACAATCAAAGGTGTACTGCAAGGGATTCCACATGTTTCCATCTATCTGGATGACATTCTGGTGACGGGAAGAACTGACCAGGAGTATCTGAGCACACTGAGAGAGGTACTACAGAGATTGGAGAGGGCAGGGTTCCGGCTCAAGAGGAGTAAGTGCACTTTCCTGGGGAATGAGGCAGTGTTCCTGGGACACAGAGTGGACGCCACTGGGCTCCATCCACTCAAGGAGAAGGTACAAGCACTGCAGGACGCCCCTGCTCCTACAAATGTGGCTGAGTTAAAAGCTTACCTGGGACTGCTGAACTATTATAACAGGTTTTTACCAAACTTGTCAACTGTGTTAGCACCTCTTCACAAACTAATGTGCAAGGAGACACAGTGGCAGTGGAGAGAGGAGCAGGGGGTTTCATTTGAACAGTCCAAGAAACTGCTGCTGTCGTCGAATGTGCTGGTTCACTACAATGCAGAGAAAGACATCATTCTCTCTTATGACGCTTCACCTTACGGGGTGGGGGCAGTTCTTTCACACTGCATGGAAGATGGAACTGCAAGACCAATAGGGTTTATGTCCCGAACTCTAACACCAGCGGAAAAAAACTATTCCCAGTTAGACAAAGAGGGGTTTGCAGTAATGTTTGGGTTACAGAGGTTCCACAAGTACATATATGGCAGGAAGTTCACCATATGCACCGATCATAAACCCCTTCTCTCTCTTTTCAACGAAATGAATGCAGTTCCACAGATGGTGTCACCCTGGATCCAGAGGTGGGCAGTGACGTTGAGGGCATATGAGTATGTCATCGTCTACAAGGCGGGCAAGTACCATGGGAACGCAGATGCCTTGAGCCGTCTTCCACTGCCAGGCACACCTATCCGTGCAGCTCCAGAGGACAGAGTTTTGATGTTGGAGGACACTGACATGGCACTTGTGACTGCAGAGCAAGTAAGAACATGGACAGGTAAAGATCCAGTACTGTCTAGAGTTCGAGAATATGTGGTGAGGGGATGGCCACAGCATCCGGAAGGGGCTGACTTCACACCCTACAGTGTCAAACAGAGCTGAGTGTGCAGGATGGTTGCGTGTTGTGGGGAGCACGAGTGATTATTCCACATCCAGCACGACATTCTATCCTAGAGAAACTACATCAGTATCATCCTGGGGTCTCACGTATGAAAGCCTTGGCTAGGAGTTATTTGTGGTGGCCAAAGCTAGATGAGGAGATAAAAAATCTAGTCAAGACATGCAGCACTTGTCAGGAACACCGGAAGGCACCAGCAGCGGCTCCTCTCCACCCCTGGGAGTGGCCAGATAAACCATGGAGAAGATTGCACTTAGATTATGTGGGTCCATTCATGGGGAAGATGTTCCTCATAATCATTGAGGCACATTCCAAATGGATGGATGTTTATCCTGTAAATTCTGCTTCTGCCACTACTGCTATAGACTGCCTGCGTCAGAGCTTTAGTAATCAAGGGCTACTGGAGATCGTGGTGAGTGACAATGCCACTTGTTTTGTGAGTACAGAGACAAAAGAGTTCTTGAGAAAAAATGGCATAGTGCAGGTGACCTCGGCTCCATATCATCCGTCCTCGAATGGACTTGCGGAGAGAGCCGTACAAACATTTAAGGAAATGATGAAAAAAAGTGCAGAAGGGAGTTTAGCAGCCAAAGTGTCACGGGTTCTGTTCAGCTACAGAATAACACCTCAATCCACAACAGGACTCTCTCCTGCTGAGATGTTATTAGGTCGTAGACTACGCCCCACTCTTGACCTTGTCCACCCAGACCTAAAAAGGAAAATGGAAAATAGACAAAACAAACAAAAAGAGAACCATGACAAAAGAACAAAGAGCCGAAGTTTTGGAGAAGGAGATGCGATCCTTACCAGGAATTTCAGTTATGGACCAAAGTGGTTTCCTGGCTTCATAGACTCAATGACAGATCCAGTATCATACAAGGTCATGTTGGGAGATGGTACGGTAGTACGCAGACATGTAGATCAGATACTTCCCAGACAAGGGGAAATTGAAATGAAGGTTCCAGATGCAATGACTGAAGACAGGGTTGCCCCCAGTTATCCAAGTGCATCTGTGGTGCCACCACCAGGGACAGAGATAATTCCACAGGAACCTATCCGTCAAGAGGAAACCATCGTTGTAGAGTCAGATACTCTGAGCACTGCTCAGGAGCAGCTGGTGGCTTCATCACAAACAAGCAGGGACTTTACTGTTAGACGTTCACAAAGGACTCGCAAGCCACCAGAGAGATTGATACTGAAACATAGAAACATAGAAACATAGAAGATAGGAGCAGGAATAGGCCATTTGACCCTTCGAGCCTGCTCCGCCATTCAATGAGATCATGGCTGATCATCCAAATTCAGTACCCTGTCCCTGCTTTCTCCCCATATCCCTTGATCCCTTTATCCTTAAGAAATATATCCAACTCTTTCTTGAATATATTTAATGAACTGGCTTCCACCGCCCTCTGTGGCAGAGAATTCCACAGGTTCACCACTCTCTGGGTGAAGAAATTCCTCCTCATTTCAGTCCTAAATGGCTTACCCCTTATCGTTAGACTATGACCCCTGGTTCTGGACTCCCCGGCCATCAGAAACATCCTTCCTGCATCTAGTCTGTCCAGGCCTGACAGAATTTTATAGGTTTCGATGAGATCCCCTCTCAATCTTCTAAACTCCAGTGAGCATAAGCCCAATCGACACAATCTCTCCTCATACGTCATTCCTGCCATCCCAGGTATCAGCCTGGTGAATCTTCGCTGCACTCCTTCCATGGCAAGAACGTCCTTCCTCAGGTAAGGCGACCAAAACTGCACACAATACTCAAGGTGTGGTCTCACCAAGGCCCTGTACAACTGTAGCAAGACATCCTTGTTCCTGTACTCGAATCCTCTTGCTACGAAGGCCAACATACCATTTGCCTTCTTAACCGCCTGCTGCACCTGCATGCTTACCTTCAGCGACTGGTGCACAAGAACACCC
Organism: Somniosus microcephalus; assembly: GCF_052327205.1. Taxonomy (NCBI): domain Eukaryota; kingdom Metazoa; phylum Chordata; class Chondrichthyes; order Squaliformes; family Somniosidae; genus Somniosus; species Somniosus microcephalus. Next base: position 207,178,665 of record NC_140996.1, on the reverse strand, counting down.
AGGTCTCTTTGCACTTCCCCTTCTCCCAATCTATTGCCATTCAAATAATAATCTGCCTTCCTGTTTTTGCCACCAAAGTGGATAACCTCACATTTATCCACATTATAGTGCATTTGCCATGTTTCTGCCCAATCACCCAACCTGTCCAAATCATACTGGAGTTTCACAACATCCTCCTCACAGCTTACCCTCCCACCCAGCTTTGTGTCGTCTGCAAATTTGGAGATATTACATCCAATTCCCTCGTCCAGATCATTAATATATATTGTGAACAGCTGGGGTCCTAGGACCGATCCTTGCGGTACCCCACTAGTCACTGCCTGCCACTCGGAAAATGACCCGTTTATTCCAACTCTTTGCTTTCTGTCTGCCAACCAGTTCTCTATCCAATTCAATACCTTGCCCCCAATGCCATGTGCCTTAATTTTGCACGCTAATCTCTTATGTGGGACCTTATCAAAAGCCTTCTGAAAGTCCAAATACACCACATCCACTGGTTCTCCCTTATCTATTTTACCAGTTAGATTCATCAAGTATGGAACATGATGAATGGAGACTCCTTATGTGACCCTCAGGGATGGTTGTTTGTTAAGAAATTCATACTGAAATCTTAAGGGGGGAGGGATATAGTAATCCGGGATGTTATGATTAAGGTTATCCACCAGGTGGTGCTGTAGCCAATGCTGCTACTAAGGTCAGAGGTTTGCTTCCTGTTAAGGTCAGAGGTTTGCTTCCTGCATAGGTCAGCACAAGGTGGAATGCCAGGATGCTGATGCAGGCTGTCTGTAAACGTGTTTCCCAGTTGTTAATAAAGTACTCATGTCAATTCTACGATAGCGCCTCTTTGAGTCCTTGTTCCACTTAATGGATTTATCAGTTTTACTGGGGACTGGGTATCAAAGGTGGAGGTGAGGGAGTGGTTGAGCAAATTGACAGCTGCAGGAGTATCATAGCAAATGGAGGGCCAAAGGCCATTAGGAGTTTGAAAGTGTTTGAGAGTGACTTGGAGGAGAGTTTTTTTTCCCAGGGGCAGATACTGAATGAAGTGGGGTTGGATGGGTTAGGGGAATGTGGAAGGTGAGAGATACAAGGAAATGGTGAGAGATGGCCTCGGCAGTGATCAACACCCCGGGAGATGGTAATATGAAGGTTGTGGATCTGAATATGAGCAGGAGAGTTTTTAGGGAAAGAGGTTTAAGGAGGGCGGTGAAATCTTAACATAAAACAAAATGCAAAATTTCAAGTGTAATGTTTCACACGTCACACAAGCAATTAAAAAACAAAAGAGAAATTGCAATTTGTAAGAACAGATGAAAAAGTAAACATAATACTTAATGGGCTGGGTTTTGTCAGTGTGGGCCGGCTGGGGCGTGTCAGGTGGAAATCGTGTCAGGACCCCGACTCCTAAGTGAAGTGTTGAAAAAGTAAAATTTGCCCCTAATTGGGCAATTGATTTCCTGCGTGTGGGAACCACTGGCCCATTGAATCTTTTCATACAGAAAGTCGCCTCCAATGACGTAATCAATGCTGCTACATTTAAGGCCTGCAAGCAGCCTTGCTTCTTCTGGAGACTGTAAAGGCTCTGTAAATTGTATGAAGGAGTTGATTTCCCGACAATGTCAACGATCAAGCAAAAGTGTGCTCCTCGGTTTGATGAGCCCTCCCTCCAAGCTCTGGGGTATGGAGCCAGCTGTAATAAGGAGGTGCTGTTCCCTTCCTCAGGGAGAAAAAAGCCACCCCAGCAGAAAAAAGCTGTGTGGCTGCAAGTGGCCCAGGAGGTCAGCTCCATTTCAATGAGCCGCAGAACCTGGCTGCAGTGCAGGAAGAGGTTTCATGACCTTCTCCGCACAGGAAAAGTGAGTATGACTTTCCCATCACCCTCAATCTGATCCCCATCGCCTCTCCTCGCCAGCACTCTGCTTTGCCAACCTCTTCCTCCACAATCCACTTGACACTTACATCCCTGCACCCTTACCCATTCCCTCTCTCTCTAAGGTCATATTCACTTAACTATTTGACCATGCAGCCCTCACATTCCCTATCACTGTGATGCAATGACAACAACAACTTACAACACACAGGGAGGGTCCTTTGCATCCTTCTAAGCATCTATGCTATGGATTCTCTACACTCACTCCTTCATTCTCACTCAAACTCCACTTGTGTCCCTCATTGCAGGAAAAGAGAGCCCACAATAAGAGGGAAAGAGCCATGACAGGAGGAGGGCCACCCTCAGTAGCCCAGCTCACCCCCTGGGAGGAGGCGGCCCTGGAAATCGCTGGGATCGAGGACGATACCCAAGTGGGGGACGGACAGACGGGCGCATCACAGCAAGCTGGTGACAGAATAGTTTGGCATCTCTCTCATTCACATTGCATGAGTCACTGATACTGAATCTGATGCTCCAACAGATTGACTTATCATCTGCACTATTCAATGTGCATGTAACCTTGACCTCACATCTCTACCTCTTTCCTTTACTCCCCCACAGGACCATCGACAGCCCCCGTCCCCACTGTCCAGGAGGAAGAGCCTGAGCTTCCAGACTCTTCAGAGGAAGCTGCAACCTCTGAGGACTCAGCGTCAGCAGAATTCAGCGCACCCAGCACCAGGGCAGACACTCACACCTCGGTGGGACCTTCACGAGGTGGAGAGGTGTTGGCACCTGGTGTATCACAATGCACAAGTAAGCATCAGCAGATGGTGGAGACAGGAACAGCAGTGGAGAGTCCTCGTCGGAGGGCACAGGACTCTCCCAGCTCAGCTCAGCTGCATGTCGACCCTGTGCCTCCGGGTCCATCCAGAAGGAGAGCAGTGCTGGAACTCCAGGAATAGGTGCAGGAGTCTCTGGCAGGTTTTGTCACCAGAGTCGTTGCGAGTGTGGAGCGAATGGAGGAGTCCATCGTGAACATGAGCAGAGCATTTGTGGAGTCATTGGCGCATGAACGCATCACTGTGGAAAGGATGGAAACCTCCATGGAAAGGATGGCTAACTCCATGGTAAGGCTGGCTACCGTAGAGGAGAGGATGGCTACGGTAGGGGGGAGGATGGCTACGGCCATGGAGGATCTTAGTCGCCAGGGTATGGAAGACATGGTAATTGTTCAGACTAAATGACATCTCTTGAGGAGCGATGGTCAGTTACTGAGCATACAAACCAGACCTTCATGGAAGTCCTCTGGAGTAGGACTTCCAGTGCAGAAACAGGTCCTCATGGCCCCCCTGCAGTGCAGCAAGGTGCTGTCAAGCCACTTGCTAGCTCTGAAGTGGGGCTGACCCATGAGAGGGATGTTGGTGGCAGACAACAAGGAAAGGGGGACTCCTCTCCAAGCGCTCACACGATAATGCCACTGCAAAGCCCTCGGTCAGAGCCCCACCAGAGTCCTTACCCAACTGAGATGGGGCGTCTCAGCCCCTGCACAGCCGCAGGAGCAGCAGACTGATGTCAAGCCCTCACAGGTTCGCAACCCCAGAGGATGCCTCAGAAATCAGTATTTGTAGGGAAATGGTGTTAGGAAAATTGATGGGACTGAAGGCCGATAAATCCCCAGGGCCTGATAATCTACATCCCAGGGTACTTAAGGAAGTGACCCTAGAAATAGTAGATGCAATGCTGGTCATCTTCCAGAACTCGATAGACTCTGGAACAGTACCCATGGATTGGAGGGTAGCTAATGTTACCGCACTATTCAAAAAAGGTGGTAGAGAAAAAACGGGGAATTATAGACCGGTAAGCCTGACATCGGTAGTGGGGAAAATGCTAGAGTCTATTATAAAAGATGTAATAGCAGAGCACTTGGAAAGCAGTGACAGGATCGGACAAAGTCAACATGGATTTACAAAAGGTAAATCATGCTTGAATAATCTACTGGAATTTTTTGAGGATGTAACTGGTAAAATAGATAAGGGAGAACCAGTGGATGTGATGTATTTGGACTTTCAGAAGGTTTCGATAAGGTCCCACATAAGAGATTAGCGTGCAAAATTAAGGCACATGGGATTGGGGGCAAGGTATTTGTAATGTATGTAATGTATATATACCTTAAGGGAGAGAACTACTTTTTACAGCTCCTGTATACTGTAGTACCGGCAGTGCCCACACCTGTATATAAACCCTGAGTAGTGATCTGTACAGTTAGTTCTAGAGTAACCCTCATTCAGTAAACACCTGTTGATCGTTCCCTGCAGTCTGTTGTCTGATTATTGAAGGACACAACATTAAGATACACGGATATAACAGTATTGACTTGGATAGAGAACTGGTTGGCGGACAGAAAGCAAAGAGTTGGAATAAACGGGTCATTTTCTGAGTGGCAGGCAGTGACTAGTGGGGTACCGCAAGGATCGGTCCTAGGACCCCAGCTGTTCACAATATATATTAATGATCTGGACGAGGGAATTAGATGTAATATCTCCAAATTTGCAGACAACACAAAGCTGGGTGGGAGGGTAAGCTGTGAGGAGGATGTCGTGAAACTCCAGTACGATTTGGACATGTTGGGTGATTGGGCAGAAACATGGCAAATGCACTATAATGTGGATAAATGTGAGGTTATCCACTTTGGTGGCAAAAACAGGAAGGCAGATTATTATTTGAATGGCAATAGATTGGGAGAAGGGGAAGTGCAAAGAGACCTGGGTGTTCTTGTGCACCAGTCGCTGAAGGTAAGCATGCAGGTGCAGCAGGCGGTTAAGAAGGCAAATGGTATGTTGGCCTTCGTAGCAAGAGGATTCGAGTACAGGAACAAGGATGTCTTGCTGCAGTTGTACAGGGCCTTGGTGAGACCGCACCTTGAGTATTGTGTGCAGTTTTGGTCGCCTTACCTGAGGAAGGACGTTCTTGCCATGGAAGGAGTGCAGCGAAGATTCACCAGGCTGATACCTGGGATGGCAGGAATGACGTATGAGGAGAGATTGTGTCGATTGGGCTTATACTCACTGGAGTTTAGAAGATTGAGAGGGGATCTCATCGAAACCTATAAAATTCTGTCAGGCCTGGACAGACTAGATGCAGGAAGGATGTTTCTAATGGCCGGGGAGTCCAGAACCAGGGGTCATAGTCTAAGGATAAGGGGTAAGCCATTTAGGACTGAAATGAGGAGGAATTTCTTCACCCAGAGAGTGGTGAACCTGTGGAATTCTCTGCCACAGAGGGCGGTGGAGGCCAGTTCATTAAATATATTCAAGAAAGAGTTGGATATATTTCTTAAGGCTAAAGGGATCAAGGGATATGGGGAGAAGGCAGGGACAGGGTACTGAATTTGGATGATCAGCCATGATCTCATTAATGGCGGAGCAGGCTCGAAGGGCCGAATGGCCTACTCCTGCTCCTATCTTCTATGTTTCTATGGGGGAGAAATTCGGTGAGTAGCGCCACCTGTTAGCGCCTAAAGAGGCAGTCAGTGGCTGTAGCAGCACTGGCTGCATCTCCGGCGATATTCAGTAGGGGTGCTAATGGTGGCGTTAGGCATTTGCGCTGCGCCGCCACTGATGACGTCATCAGTATGCGCAGCGCCCCATTCGTGCCCCGTTCGCGATATTTGGTAGCGAACGCCGCAGTTGCGCCGCTCGCTACCCGCGCCCGGTTCACGGGGCCTTACTGTGCCGGCAGCGGCGCAAGTTAAGGTGGAGGTGCGGGGCGGCCGCTTTTTCGGCGGCCGCCTGCCAGCACCTCCGTCCCCAGCCTCCTAACCGCCCCCCCCGTGGCATTGCCGGCTGTTTCCCGAGAGCCCTGCACTTCTCCTTGGTGCCGGGCTCATTTGCCGGCACTCGCGATCGGGGATCGCGCTGTTGCAGGCACCTCCCCCTTAACAGTGGGAGGAAGGCCTGCAGTACCGCAGCATACCGTGCCGCAGCGTGTGGCGCTGCGGCATGTTGCGCTGCGATAATCAGTTTCAGCGCCCTAAGAGGGACGCGGAGCGCCTCGAGCCTCGCCCCGTCTCCCTTGAGGGGCACTGAAACTGAATTTCTGGCGATCGGTATCACTCCGATCGCTGCGCTAAATCCTGCGCTCAGGCGACTTTTGCGCCACTTTGGCGCCCCAACCCAATTTCTAGGCCTATGTTTCTAAAGGCATTGAGACAGGAGCAGCAAGAAAGTGAGCAAGGGGCCTCCACACCTGCTGAAGCCACAGGGGAAGCACTACATAGGAGCAGGCATAAGAGGAAGATAAAGCACAAGTAGTCACAAGGGTAGTCACTTGGGTGCTATGATGTTTTGTATTTGGACCAGCCATCATTGTCATTGTATTCTTCTTCTCTCTTGGGCAGTCCCTCGGAACCGAGGATGGCTTGCTTCCACACTAAAAAAGAATTCGCAGGTGATTGATGAGTCCAATGCGGGACCTACAGTCTCTGTCACATGTGGGGCAGACGGTGGTTGAAGGGGCGGGTGGGTGTGTGCTCCTTGCGCTGCCTGCGCTTGGCTTCCGCTTGTTCCCAGCGAAGAGACTCGAGGTATTCAGTGCCTTCCTGGATGCTTCTCCTCCACTTTGTGCTGTCTTGGGCCAGGGATTCCCAGGTGTCGGTGGGGATGTTACACTTTTTCAAGGAGGCTTTGAGGGTATCCTTGAAGCCTTTCCTCTGCCCACCTGGGGCTTTCTTGCCATGCCGGATCTCCGAGTAGAGCGCTTGTTTTGGGAGTCTCGTATCGGGCATGTGGACAAGGTGACCCGTCCATCGAAGCTGATTGCGCATGGTCAAAGCTTCGATGCTGGGGATGTTGGCCTGAGCAAGAACATTGATGTTGGTGCACCTATTTTGCCAATGGATTTGCAGGATCTTACGGAGGCAGCGTTGGTGGTACCTCTCCAGTGCTTTGAGGTGCCTGCTGTACATGGTCCATGCCTCTGAGGCATACAGCAGGGCGGGTATCACTGCTGCTCTGTAGACCATGAGCTTAGTGCCAGGTTTGAGGTCCTGGTCTTCAAACACTCTCTTCCTCAGGCGACCGAAGGCTGCACTGGCACACTGAAGGCAGTGTTGGACTTCGTCGTGGACGTCTGCCCTTGTTGACAGTAGGCACCCGAGGTATGGAAAGTGGTTCACGTTGTCCATGGCCTTGTCGTGGATTTTGATAATCGGGGGGCAGTACTGTGTGGTGGGGCAGGTTGGTAGAGGACCTTTGTCTTACGGATGTTTAGTGTAAGGCCCATGCTCTCATATGCTTCGGTGAAGGCGTTGACGATGGTTTGGAGTTCGACCTCCGAGTGAGCGCAGACGCAAGTGTTGTCTGCATACTGTAATTCGACGACATGCTGATTTGATCCTGTGAGAGGCAACATCATTCATGTCCGAGGCCGGGACCCAGGAGCGAGGACGAGCCCAGCAGCGAGGTCAAGGCCCAGGAGTGGCGCAGCGTGGGCCAGCAGCGGGGTCGGGGCCCAGGGAAAGTGCGGCATGGGCCAACAGCGAGGTCGGGAGGACCACAATGCTTCCTATGAAACCCAGGCAGAGAGGACCTGCAGGAAGGAGGGAGGAGGACAGTAGCATTATGTTTGTGTGTGTGTGTGCTAGGCCGTTGTAGCAGAGCCTAGTCTCCAATCGTCTTGTGTGTATTATAAACAGATTTGATGGCAAACTGTTGAAGTTGTGGCCTGTGTCATTTCGCAAATGGGACTCTCACATTGAGGGCTTAGGGCGCCTTCCAATTGTCAGTATGGTGGTCAGAGTGATAGGAATCCGCAGGTTCTTGTCCATTGTGGATGCTCTGGTAAGAAGGTGTGAGACAAAAATGTTTGATTGTGCAGGCTCACCAAATCTGACCAAGATGAGTGTGTCCCGGGCAGCAATGTTGTCGCGCGCTGGCGCCTTCTGGCCTGTGCAGCTTCAGGTGGGTGACTAGCAGCTTGGCGCTCCTGTTGATGCTCCTGCTGTTGGTGCTGCTGTTGTTCATGGTTCTGCTGCTGCCGCGGCTGGTCTGCATCCGAATCTGATGTCCAGGAGGAAAGGAATTAAATGGTCGCCATGCTTCTGGTATATGCCTCAGTTGAGGAAGCGCTCAGTCAAGGTGGGGAGAGGGGTTTCCCAGGAGGTCACACTGGAGATGGGTGTCAGGCTCCAAACTTCCAGAACAATGAGTAGGCCTGCTAAAAGTTCGCCCAGACCTGAGACAACAAAGTTCTGCCACCTGCAAATGATCATCGGTGAAAACTCCTTTGTAATGGTGAAGCTGCAGCTGTTAGTAAGCAATCCACCAGTGAGGCCGCCAGGATTACCTGGCGTGTTCCAGAGGAGGCGTGTAGGATGGGGGAAATGTCTAAAAATCAGAAAAGCCTCTCAAAATGGGCTAATAGAGGCAATTAAGTGGCTGGTAATGGCCTTAAGGGCCTATCCCATCTCTTGGAGGCGGGATGGAAAGGGGGTCAGAAAACACACATTTGGGAAAGTTGCTCAGAGGCGGGATGGAGGCGGGATCGGGCCCACCCGCCACTTTTTGCGATTTTACCACCTCGCACGCCTCCAAACCCGTTTCCTCATGTTTGGCAAAAATCGAGCCCTTAGAGTTTAAGTCAAGAGCCTTTGAGAAGGTCTGGTCTCAAAGGGCTGCCATCGAGATAGAGAATGAGGTTTCTACATTGCTGATTAGTGATATGCTGATATTCTCACCTCACCAATTATACCATTACAGTCATAGGCTGGATTTTACCAGCCCTGAGGAGGCGGGTTTGGAGGCGGGACTGACAGGAAAATGGCAGAAACTGGGAGTGGGTACCGAACCCTGCTCCCAACCCGCCTCCGTGACATCTTCCTGGGAGGCGGGTCTCCGAGTCGTGCAGGGACTCGTCTCCTCGAGGCGGGAAGGGGATTAGAGCCAATGAACTGCCTATTAACAGGTAGTTAACCGGCAGTTTTGAGGCTTGTCCCCATTTTACGCCTACAATTGCGGGCTTCCCGACGGTTGCGAACCTCGCCAGGGTCAGCGAGGCGAGCAGTGGGTCTGCGGGGGTGAGAGGGGTCGATATGTCAGATGTAGAGGTGAGTGATGGGTGGAAGTGTGGACAGGTAAGTATGAGAGGTGAGTGTAAAGTGTTGGAAAAAGTTTCCTTACCTTTGCTTCTTCCTGCGGGCTTCAACCGTTGAGGATCGGGAGGTGCCTCATCTCAACGGCAGAGATGACAGAATGGCTGCTGCATTCTCAGATGCTGCAGCCATCTGCTTTCTGCTGAGGAGAGGTCTTGGTGAGCCTTTGTGCAAGAGCTCACCTTAGAACAGAGATTGTCAGTGTTTGACAGTTTCTGACAAGGTTCCACACAAAAGATTACTGATCAAGATAAGAAATCACAGGATTGGGGGTAATATACTGGCATGGGTGGAAGATTGGCTATCTAACAGAAAACAAAGAATTGGGATAAATGGTTCATTCTCGGGCTGGCAATCAGTAACTAGTGGTGTTCCGCAGGGGTCAGTGCTGGGTCCCCAACTCTTTACAATCTATATTAACGATTTGGAGGAAGGGACCGAGTGCAACATATCCAAGTTTGCCGACGATACAAAGATGGGAGGGAAAGCAGTGAGTGAGGAGGACATAAAAAACCTGCAAAAGGACATAGACAGGCTAAGTGAGTGGGCAGAGATTTGGCAGATGCAATATAATGTTGGAAAGTGTGAGGTTATGCACTTTGGCAGAAAAAATCAAAGAGCAAGTTATTATCTAAATGGAGAGAAACTGCAAAGTGCTACAGTACAAAGGGATCTGGGGGTCCTGGTGCATGAAACACAAAAAGTTAGTATGCAGGTACAGCAGGTGATCAGGAAGGCCAATGGAATCTTGGCTTTTATTGCAAGGGGGATGGAGTATAAAAACAGGGAAGTCTTGCTGCAGTTATACAGGTTATTGGTGAGGCCACACCTGGAATACTGCGTGCAGTTTTGGTTTCCATATTTAAGAAAAGATATACTTGCTCTCGAGGCGGTTCAGAGAAGGTTCACTCGGTTGATTCCGGAGATGAGGGTTTGACGTATGAGGAAAGGTTGAGTAGGTTGGGACACTACTCATTGGAGTTCAGAAGAATGAGAGGCGATCTTATCGAAACATATAAGATTGTGAGGGGGCTTGATCGGGTGGATGCGGTGAGGATGTTTCCACTGATGGGTGAGACTAGAACTAGGGGGCATAATCTAAGAATAAGGGGCTGCCCTTTCAAAACTGAGATGAGGAGAAACTTCTTCACTCAGAGGGTAGTAAATCTATGGAATTTGCTACCCCAGAGAGCTGTGGAAGCTGCAACATTAAATAAATTTAAAATGGAGATAGACAATTTCCTAGCAGATAAGGGAATTAGGGGTTACGGGGAGAGGGCAGGGAAGTGGACATAGTCTAGATTCGGATCAGCCATGATCCTATTGAATGGCGGAGCAGGCCCGAGGGGCCGCATGGCCTACTCCTGCTCCTACTTCTTATGTTCTTATGTTCTTATGTAATTCATCTTTCAAAAAAATCTTGACAGATGAAGCGTCATACGCTGATGTCATCTGTCACCAGCTTTCCGTTGATTGGCCGGTAAGCCCGCAGGGCAGGCTTAACAAGGCCAATCAAGGGAAAATAGTGTGGGTTCATCAGACGTTGCTGGGAGCGGGACTAGAACCCGGAAGGCAGCAGTCTGCCCCCAACTCATCTCGGCTGGCAAAATCCAGCCCATAGAGTCATAGAGGACGATTTTGTCAATGGGGAGCTTTTGGAGGTGGGACTGTGCTTGTCGGGTTTTAGTCCCGCCCCCATCGACTTGTGGTGAACCCACGCTATTTTCCCTTGATTGACCTTGTTAAGCCTGCCCAGCGGGCTTAGCAGGCCAATTAAGGGAAAGCCGGTTACAGAGAACATCAGCGTATGACGTTTCATCTGTCAAAAATTTTTGACAGATGAATTGTCATTGTTTGACAGGTCTGTGAAGCTGTCAAACACTGACATTCTCTGTTGTTTGATGAGTTCTTGAATTCAAGACTCTTCAAACCTCTTTTGTGAGCAGAAATTAGATGGATGTTGCATTGGAGAATGCAGCAGCCATCTGTCATCTCTGCCGGTGAGATGCGGGAGTCTCCGCATCCCCAACTGTTGAAGCCTGCAGGAAGAAACAAAGGAAAGTAAACATTTTCTATCATTTTCACTCACCTCACATAATTACCTCTCCACACTTGCACCCATCACTCACCTCCACAGCACACTTTTGCACCCCACTGACCCCCGCAGACCCACTGCTCGCCTCGGTGACCCTGGCGGGGTTTCCCGACGTCGGGAAGCCCGCGCCTCTATTGGAAAAATGGGGATAATCCTCTTATCTGCCTGTTAACTACCTGTTACCAGCAGTTAAGTGGCTGTAATCCTCTTCCCGCCTCCAGGAGACGGGACCCGGCGTGGGTTGGGTACCCGCCTCCCGGGAAGATGGCACGGAGGCGGGTTGGGTGCGGGATGGGTACCTGCCCCCAGATTCTGCCATTTTCCCGTCAGTCCCCCCTCCAAACCCGCCTCCCCAGGGCTGGCAAGATCGCGCCCACAGAGTCATAATGGCACAGAAGGAAGTCATTTGTCCCATCGCATCCGTGCCGGCTCTCTGTACAGCAATCCAGTCAGACCCATTCCCCCGCTCTATTCCCGTAGCCCTGCAAGTTTATTTCCCTCAAGTGCCTATCCAGTCTCCCCTTGAAAACATTGAGTGTCTCCGCTTCCACCACTTCTGTTGGCAGCGAGTTCCAGGACATCACCACTTGCTGCATAAAAAAGCTTTTCCTCGCATCCCCCCCTGTATCTCTTGCCTAAAACCTTAAATCTGTGTCCCCTAGTCCTTGTACCATCAACTAGTGGGATCAGCCTTTCCCTGTCGAGCCTATCCAAACCCATCATAATCTTGTACACCTCTATCAAATCATCCCTCAACCTCCTTTGCTCTAATAAAAAACAAATCCAGCTTCTCCAACCTGTCCTTGTAGCTAAGATCCCCCATCCCCGGAACCATTCTGGTAAATCTCTTCTGCACCCTCTCAAGGGCCTTCACATCCTTCCTAAAGTGTGGTGACCAGAACTGGATGCAATACTCCAGTTGTGGCCTAACCAGCGCTTTATAAAGGTTCAGCATAACTTCTCTACTTTTGTACTCAATGCAGGAAACTCGTTTAAACGGCACCTAAACATCCGGAATTCTCTATTAACCGGCAAAATTCATACTCTGAAAACAACACCTCAATAACCGGAAATGTTGCCGAGTCCGAGTCTCCCGCGGTGGCCGAGTTAGTCAGTGGGGGTAGTTCTCCAAACTGCCACTACTCGGCTTCTTGGCGCTGTCGGAAGTCATTACTGAGTTGTGGATTACCCTCAACTGGCAGTACTGTACTTAATCAAGCATCTTCCACCATCTATTTAACACAGCATTCTGTAGGTGAGTACCCAATTACTGAATACTGCACATTTCTTGATTTTTTTATTTTTGTTTGTTAAAAATAGCCTCGGCAGATAATCCTCTCCTTCATCCGGAATTTTTAATCAACCGGCAACATCCCGGTCCCATCGGTGCCGGATACCAAAGAGTTTCCTGTACCTCTATTTATGAAACCCAAGATCCCATATGCTTTGCCAACCACTCTCTCAATATGTCCCGCCACCTTCAGGGACCTATGCACATTATGTTTATGAATCTTGGCACGTATGACAGGCAGCAATGCTCCTTTAACCCAATATGTTTTGACTTATAAGATGGAAAACAAATGACCAATCGTAATTACTTACTGTAAGTCTTAAACCTACCTGCACACCAGCATACACCAGTTGTACAGTACGGGCACTGCGATAATGGACAGCCATCTATAGTAAAGATTTTCTGCAGGGTCAATGACGTACACCTCTTTCTTCCTGGGAACCAAAACAGAATATGTCGTAACAGGTACCTTCAGCACAAAATTTTAATCCAGTTAAATTCACTCGGTGGAGTTCTTGCAGCATAACCAATGTTTTCCATCTAAAAATCAAGAGAAACATTCATGAAATATAAATATCACTGCTAATACTCTTCATTTAAAAATATTCCATGTAAAATTGGTGTTAAAATATTCTCTGATATACAAATTCAAAACTCATGAAAAACTATTTGCCTGGTTAAGTACAATACACAGTTTGCTTAATATTAAATATTAAACTCAACAAGATATAGTCTATGAGCCAAGGCACACAAGTTATTAGTCACCATCATTTCACGCACAGCTTTCAGTCTGCTGGTACTGCTGTCCATGATAATCCATCAACTATAAGCTTTATGTACACTATCCCATTCAAAACTGGAAGAAGCAACTTCACACCAATGTATGTCACACAATTCAATAACGGAAGAACCAAACTGTATGCCAATCTACACTCGCCATCTCCAAGTTCAAACAGATCAACTAAAAATGTCATCACACTAAACCCCTTGAACTATGGCAACAGCATTCTTCTGAATAAATATGAGAAATATAACAGACGCATGATACAGTGCCTCATCATGTCTCTCGCAAGCATCCCAAAGCACTTTGGCGAAGAGTTTCCGCTTTGGGCGCAATCGACGGTCCGGGCGCAAACTGCGCTTGTTTTTCGGAATTGAATATTTTGCTCAGGTTTCCACTCAAACTCATTTGCATATCGCCGAACAGAAAAATCTTCCACGAAGCAGCGCAATCGGGCAGCGTTTTACAACGTAATTTTACAAAAAAAATGTTTTGGCATTAAAAAATATTCCTCGATATATTTAAGAGTAGTAACCTTGGTGTAGTTTTATTAATACAGCTGGAAATGGGTTTATCACAAAAAATAAGCTTTTTTAATGAGTGTCTCGTCCATCACCTGTGAGTAACCCAATTTTAAATAGTTGAAAATGGCTTTAAAAAACCATACAGAACCATTCAGTTGTTTCATTGGTGTACAGTAGTCAGTCTCTGAGTAAATTAAATATTTAATGTTTAAAAGCTTTTAAAAGGTGCCTATTTGCCTCCTTGCGCCGAAAAAAGCAGCTTAATTTTAAGAACCTCCTCGAAGGCCTGCAAACGGGAGCAATTAGCGGAAACTCCAAATGGTGATTAATTCGATCTGATGGGCTTGGCCAGTTTTGTGGGCGGGGCAGTTTCCAGCACGATGTTGTTTTCAAACAAATGCAAAACATTTACGGAAACTCGATTTTGCACTGGACGTAATTTGCGTTTCAAATTCCTCAATCTTTTTGCAGTGGTTTGGCTGATTTTGGGTGCATTGCGTTGAAAAAAGCCAGCGCAAACCTAGAGGGATCTCCAGGCCGTTTGTGCACAGTAGATTACATTGAAGTGTAGTTACTGCTGTAATGTGGATGAACATGGCAGCCATTTTTGCACACAGCAAGACCACACAAACAGTAATGGGATAAACGATCAGGTAGCCTGTTTTTGGTGGTGTTGGTTGAGGGAGTGAAGTTGGACACCAGAAGAACTCCCCTCTTCAGCAAGTGTCATGGGATTTTAAATTTCTACTGAACCACTGGAAGAGGCAGAAAGACCCTTGGTTTAATATCACATCCAAACCATGACACCTCCAACAATACTGCATTGGAATGTTGGATTTATGTGCTTGAGTCCTGCCATAGGACTTGAAGCCAGAAACTTCGGACTCAGAGGCAACAGCGATAGCTCATACTTAATACAATGTAATAAATCATTAAAATTAAATCATTATTGTATTCAGCTGAAAAGTAAACATTAGTACCTTTAGGATACCATGGGCCTCTCATTTGTAAAAAAGGGATTTTCTACTTCCACAATCACCAGCACACAATCTTCTGTCCATTAAAGCAAATGGGTGGAAAGTCATAGCTGGACAGCACAGAATCAGAAAATCCCCATCATTACGTCTTGCTTGCAGTTAGCACAAGTATAATGCAAGTACTAAAAGTGTAGTGAAAGCATTTCAAGTTAACAATTACGGTGACCAGACCAGGCAGGCTGATATGTAAAGGAACAGGAATACAAAAGAATTTAAGAAAAATAGTGTACCAATGTTCTTCACTTTTATTCCGATTACTTACTCTTCCTTCTTTTACTCATCTTTTTTGTCTTCCTCTTTCTCATCTTTCTTTTCTTCCACCTTGCTGCATGGTGAACATCAGTATTTAACAGCTTACTGCACGTTAAATAGTCTGTTACTAAGGATCGTGGGGTAGAAAGGACAACACTGGCCAATAAAATAGCCCAATCACAAATAAGGTCCCTTTATCTAGACCAGCTACAAACCCAATGTCTTAATAAAAAAGAGCTTATTACTTCTCTCTTATGTGATGGTTAATTGGATTATCACTTATATTTTGTGCCCATACAAATTCCCAATTGGCTATGCGTATTATTTTGTTGTTATAGGAACGGAGGTTCCTATCCGAATAATGAAGTTCGACGCAGTGAAACAAAATAACAAAGTTTATTAAACAAACGACTTAACTGGTAACACTACAGGAGAAGATGTACACAGGTCTGTGCAGCCTGCCAGCAACTCAAAGACTGCTGCAAAGTACTGGAAGCTGACGTCATGACGTCATCATGTTCTCCGCGCCAACTGGTGGTCACGTGATCGGCGTCATGACGTCATCACGCGGAAATGCAAGAAAGTACATACAGTTTAAAGGTGCAGTCCACAGCTGCACTACACGGTAGTTAAAGGGAAGATTACTAATTGCCCTGAGTCTCTTAGTGGCTCCGCCACACTGTGCTTATTTCACCCAGTTTTTCCTATTGTAGTTTAATGATAAAGCATGATGATGGTGGCACGTGTTTATTAGGATGTTTAGGCCCAAGGCATGCCAAACATTCTGATCTAATCTAGTAATAATGCAATGAGTTTGCTCAACTGTAGGCTGTTGGGAAGGGAGAGCGAATGTCTCAGAAGTAGGATATCTCATACGAAGCGCCGAAGAAACTTATATTGTCTATTTTTTTTAATTGATTCTCAGGATGTGGGCATTGCTGGCAAGGCCAGTATTTATTGTCCATTCCTAGTTGCCCTGAGAAGGTGCTAGGCCACTTCAGAGGGCAGTTAAGAGTCAACCACATTGGTGTGGGACTGGAGCCATTTATAGACCAGGCCAGGTAAGGACTGTAGGTTTCCTTCCATAAAGTGAACCAGTTGGGTTTTTACAGCAATCCAACAGCTTTACAACAGTATCACTTTCACTGATACCAGCTTTTTAAAACTGAATTCAAAGTCCTTAAGCTGCCATGGTGGTATTATGAACTCACGTTCTCTGGATTTCAGTCCGGTAACATAATCACTACACGACCGTACCCTCTACCATCGCCTATCTTGTCCTTGTGCTAGGGTGTGCCTCCTGCTGCTGAACACAAAACAGCACTGCCAATTGCATTTGTGAAGACATCCACTCAATTAAAGGCGAACACTTGAAAGAGAAAGAACTCACGGGGAAGGGGGATAATGAAATGAAATATTCTCATAGCAAGGAGCTTCCAGGTATGCTAGCAACAAAATGGATGCTGTCTGAGCATTCTATGAATCTCTGGGGGAGAAATTGGGTGAGTAGCGCCACCTGTTAGCGCCTAAAGAGGCAGGCAGTGGCTGTGGCGCCACTGGCTGCGCCTCCCGCGATATTCAGGAGGGGCGCTAATGGTGGCGTTAGCCTGTTGCGCTGCGCCACCACCGATGACGTCATCGGTGTGCGCAGCACCCCATTCGTGCCCCGTTCACGATATTTGCGTCGTTCGCTACCCGCGCCCGGTTCACGGGGCCTTACTGTGCCGGCAGCGGCGCAAGTTAAGGTGGAGGTGCGGGGCGGCTGCTTTTTCGGCGGCCGCCTGCCAGCACCTCCGTCCCCGGCCTCCTAACCCCCCCCCCCCCCACCGCGGCATTGCCGGCTGCTTCCCGAGAGCCCGGCACTTCTCCTTGGTGCCGGGCTCATTTGCCGGCACTCACGAGCGGGGATCGCGCTGTTGCAGGCACCTCCCCCTTAACAGTGGGAGGAAGGCCTGCAGTACCGCAGCGTGCCGTGCCGCAGCGTGTGGCGCTGCGGCACGTTGCGCTGCGATAATCAGTTTCAGCACCCTAAGAGGGACGCGGAGCGCCTCGAGCCTCGCCCCGTGTCCCTCGAGGGGCACTGAAACTGAATTTCTGGCGATCGGTATTACTCCGATCGCTGCGCTAAATCCTGCGCTCAGGCGACTTTTGCGCCACTTTGGCGCCCCAGCCCAATTTCTAGGCCTCTATCTTCTATGAATCTCTATCTCTCTATCTCTACTGAATCCACTGATCAGATTACTGCCTTGTATGTTGATCAGTATTTAAATTGCAGGAATTTTGTAGCAATATGCCAAAGTCATTAAAAATACTTGAAAAGGAAAAAATTGCTGGGCTATGGGGAAACAGCAAGGGAGTGGGACTATGGATAGCTTTTGCAAAGAGCCGGCACAGACATGACGGGCCGAATGGCCTCCTTCTGTGCTGTATCATTCTATGAGCAGAACTGATTCCCAGAGAGTCACCAGTTGCTCAGAGCCATTTATCTCAGTTGGGAAAATATGTTGCTTCTCAGTTGGACTAAGATGGCCAGAGGGAGCGCCATGCAGAAGCAAGAGGTTTCAGTCCAGCCGGCCAATCATAGAAAGCGATAGTGGTTATCTGGCCCAGACTCGTCTCCGTGGCTGCAGAAACGGGGCCCGATGGTAAGCAAAGTGGAAGGGCCAAAAACAATATTCTGATGGTACAATTGGCCACAATCATTTTATCATTACACATTATCTATTGGCACATTGACACATATAGAAGAAGCAATACTCAAGAGGCATGGGGCTAGAAATTTGTCTCGGGTGGTGGCGAAAAGCGTGCGTTATCGGATCAGACCGGCCGCCCGTTATACGCATCGCCTGACACTCAGTTCTATTGCAGTCAATGAAACTGAATATCAGGCACTGCGTATAACGGGCAGCCGATCCAATACCGCCCGTGTTTCGCCACCGCCCGGGACGAATTTCTAGGCCATGGTTGTTGGACAATAGTCAAACTATTCCTAGTTTGGTCAGAAAACCTAACGAGATCATTTAAAATGAAGTACAGTATTTTGATGTGGATTTTAGTTGATGTGTGTAAAAACACAGCTAGTTGATTGTGAGGAAACCTAAAAATGCAGCGAATTGTATAGCCAGTTGTGAAATCTACAGGTCATGTCTAAAAGTCACGATTCACATAAACTACAGACCTTATCGATGAAAGGACAGAGAGGTAGCATCTGGGAGCATCTTAGGAAGGGGATTCTAAAGGAATATTATTTTGCATTGACAAAATGCAAATTTTATATATTACACCGTATTTTTCAGAATCTTTCTGTGTTTCTATAACAGTTACCACCAACAGCATTATAGTAATAAGTTGATAACTACAACTTAATACTGCACAGTAACTAAACTCTACAACAACCAAGATTACATTTAGAATAAAAACATCTGCAGGACAGTCTTCTTATTTGCTCATCTCATTATCATATTACAGTATTTATATTATATACTTCAATTCATTTGTTTTGTTATGTTAATTTCTAATAAGAAATTAGAAAGACTCAGATGCATTGAATTGTTCATTTTAGTTTTGAATGGTCTTGCTTTATGTTCTTCCTTGGGTTTTGTTGTAATGACTTTAGATCTTGTATGCCATCCTTGCTAATTAGGAAAGGCCCTTAATTAGTTGCTTTTACCTCCGCGATCTCGCCAGGAGGCATTTGTTTCACTGCAAAGCAAGTGGGCAAATTATTTTCATTACATCTTGATGACCGTACATCCCTGGGAGATCTCCTCATTTAATCTGCAATGCTGCTTATTAAGATGTTAATTTAGATGATATGCACAGGGAGGTCTGCTCTAGAAAACAAGGCTGTATAATGTGACATTCATTTCTGTACTTTACCCTTTCTCTTTTTTTTCTGCATTTTTGTCATTTGCTTCAGGCTTTCCCGTTCCTTCAACTTATGGACAATTCCAGTTACAAACAAAAACGAAACAATTTTTTTATGTTTCAGTAAAACGTTTTTCCAAAATTGATCACTGCAATGGTTTTCATCTAGACTGAGGTCTTAATATCTTAATATCCTAAGATCTTAATATGGGAGTGAAAAACATCTTGTTTTAGATTCCAGGGGCTAGATTTTCAGTTGCTTGCGCCAGCAGTTAGCGCCTTAAGAGAAGTGATTTTCGGGCGCTATGCGTGTAGCGCCCGGGCGCAGCGCAGTTTGCGCCCCGCCCCAAATTAAGTTGCCCGTTAGCGCCGGTGCAAAGTTTAGCGGCCGCCCGGATGCGCGCGCAGAAAATGACGTCACATCCTCGTGCAACGCCCTTTGGCCGCCCCGAATCCAAACTTCAGTCGGACCGCCCCATTGTGCGGCTGGCGTCCAGAGCGTTTGTAAAATGGAACGCAACACACCCTGGGGAGCGCAAATTAAAGGGCACTCCTCCTGCACTATAAAAGGCAGTCTGCATGTGTTGTGTGGAAGGATCCAGTGTGTTGTTGTGAACGGTTTATCCTCCTCCTCCTCCTCCTCCTCCTGTTTTCCCCCCAGACTCTGCCTTTGAAAAAAACACATGCACCCTTCCCCTTTAAGAGCTCACTGGCACCAGAGTGTCTGCCATGCGCTGCGCCCGAGCGCGGGTGTTGCGCTCTGCACCGCCGGCTTAGCGCCTAAAGATAGTAGTGGAACGCCTCTTTTAGCGCTCCACCAACCTCTTAGGGCGAAGCCACTGAATTTCCAGCAACGGGGCGCTACTTTGGGGCGGGCGCTAACTTCGGGCGGGCGCTAAGGTTAGCGCCCCAAAACTGTCTATACTGAAAATCTAGCCCCAAGTATCCAAATCAAACAACAGGGTTTCTGATTATGATTTATTTGATTAATACACAAATATAAGCCATCTAATCAGATAATCCAATCTTCTTAGTTTCTGCTAATTTAAATTGTTAGAGGGTATAATCTAGCTTTGATAAACCACAAATGGAATCCAAGTGTAACATTTCAAAGGAGCATATTAATGCATTCCTCCTTTATATGACTATTATTCAGGCATAAAGTATCTTGGCATATTAATTGTGCATTTGTCAGGATCAACGGAACGGGCTACTGTATATTGTTAGCAGGAGTGGTTAGAATCTCTAGTGGGATCTCTAGTAGAATGAAGTCTATCTAAGCCGCTTACCCTTCATCCTTGTTGTTGCAGTTGTTTACATTGAAATGTGCCAAGGACTGCTGGCTGCCGCATTGCAAAATACAATTGTGTTACAAAACACAAACTTTGCCTTGTTATTGAAATAATGCCTTTAATACTGCAACAGACATTTCATTTAAATAATCTGAGTTTACTTTCTACACTTTAGCTCAGAACAGGGGAAGTTTTGGCAGATTTGATGATGTGCACAGGGATAGAAAATCATTACATCGGCAGTGGAATTTATTTTAAAATAAACTACAATAAAAGCAACAAAGAGCATATTATAAAATGGTAACAACCAACTTTGAGCAGGATAGCATGAGCAACACATTTTCCTAAAATCTCTCCATTATCGTAACAATGCCCCTTTAAGTGTTCTTACATATACAGAATCCTGAAATGCAATCACATTCTGGTAACACTTTGAATATGGTGAATAACAAACCTAATTAGAAAAGATACTGGTTAATGATATTAGACATAGAATCACACAGCTAATAATATTCTACATCCTACAATATGTAGCCAGAAATTCAACAGTATGTAATAGAAAAGATTAGTATTCATTAAAAGTTATAATTAAAATTGATGTCTGTCTGTGTCAATTTCTCACACTTAAAATTCCATTTTAGGTTAGGAAGATAGGAACAGGAGTAAGCCATTCAGCCCCCCGAGTCTGTTCCGCAATTCAATTGGATCATAGCTGATCTGTATCTTATCTCCATCTACCTGCCTTAGTTCCGTAACCCTTGCCTAATAAAAATCAATCGATCTCAGTTTCGAAATTTTCAATTGACCCCCAGCCTCAACAGCTTTTATGGGGGAGAGAGTTCCAGATTTCCACTACTCTGTGTGAAGAAATGCTTCCTGATATCACTCCTGAACGGCCGAGTTCTAATTTGAAGGTTATTCCCCCTTTTTCTGGACTCTCCCAGCAGAGGAAATAGTTTTCTCCATCTACCCTATCAACTCCTTTAATCAACTTAAACACCTCAATAAGTTCATCCTTAATCTTCTATACTCAAGGGAATACAAGCCTAGTCTACGCAAAATGTCCACATGATTTAACCCTTTTGGCTCCGGTATCGTTCTGGTGAATCTGCACTGCACCCCCTCCAAGGCCAATGTTTCCTCCAAATGGGGTCCAACCAGAACTTTTCTATGACATTGATGGAAAGCCAAATCAGGCTGGTTGTACAAGGGGTGGCTGATCTGATATTGTCTGTTTTATACCATCGCTGAATGTTACAATTACCCACAGAGAGTGATCAATAGCTAGTCTTCCAAGTAGGGTAGTGGGGACAAAAACTCTGGAAGAATTCAAGAGGCAGTTAGATACTATAATGGAAAAGTGAGCTCGATGGGCTAATGTCTTCCTCATCTGTACTTAGCTTTGTAATCTTTGCCAAATGTATTCTTGTGCATTGAACTTAAGGTAAAGCATTACAGTAGGACATCATCTAGGCACAGCTCCAAAGAAAGGGAAGCAAAGTTCTGTCCTCTTTAAGCCAGAAAATCTAGTAAGCTGCCCCACAATTGTTTTTTCAGTCTCACTACAACATTACAATGTGTGCAAGATCAAAATGAATGATCTTATCATTGACCCATCGTGTACCAAGAGCCGAGTTCCTTATTTAGTTGTGATCAGATTGTCAGTACAGAAAATCAGATGATCTAGGACCAAAACAACATTGTGTGGAACCAGTTTCCAACCTAACAAGCAATCAATTTTCCAATGTGAGTACCGACTCGAAAGCAGATAATGGGACCCAGGAGGCAGAGGGAAACAGGTGAAGAAAGTGTTTTTAATTACATAGAAACATAGAAGATAGGAGCAGGAGTAGGCCATTCGGCCCTTCGAGCCTGCTCCGCCATTCAACGAGATCATGGCTGATCGTCCAAACCCTAGCACCCGGTCCCTACACCGACAGCCATCCCACCCAAGCCCTATCCCCGTAACCCCACGTATTTAATCCCCCCTAACACTAAGGGCTAATTTTTTATCATGGCCAATCAACCTAACCCGCACATCTTTGGACTGTGGGAGGAAACCGGAGCACCCGGAGAAAACCCACGCAAACACGGGGAGAATGTGCAAACTCCACACACCCGAGGCCGGATTTGAACCCGGGTCCCTGGCGCTGTGAGGCAACAGTGCTAACCACTATGCCACCGTGCTGCCCTAATTCTAAGTAGATTCGAGAGAAGGTATAGAATATTTAAGATAATGGGGCAGTAATTCCTCCCCAAACGCGTGAGTACGGAAGGGGTACTCACGCGTCTGGCCGGAGGAAATGCCGGTTTTCAGCATGCACAGCGCATGCGCTGAAAACCGGCATTTCCTCTCCTCTAACCCAAGAGGTGAAGAGGCTAGCGCGTGCGCTGTAGGGGGCAGCGTCTGCGTCTTGGATTTCCTCTGTTTTGGGGGATTTGCGCATGTCTAAAGGCCTCCGGTAAAAAGCACACGTAAGTATTTATTTTTACAGGTAAGTGGTGTTTTAGTGTAATTTAGAATTTTTTTTCCACAGGTTTATTATTTTAAAGAATCTACAATAAGGTAGTTTTAGACCCTTTTTATTAAAAATTGAAAAATTTTCACAAAAAAAATTATTGTTTAAATTATTTTTTATTAACTTATTTATACTTAATTTAATGATTGGGATGTTTTTTAAATGTTTATTTAAAGTTTAAATAGTGTTTTGGGCCCCTGTAGTTTTCATGAGTTTGACAGTTCTTACTCTCAAACTCATGAATGAACCTTCCCCTCCCCTGATTGGCTGCACAGTGCTCACCTGATCCCAGCCGGCACATCGCACTAACTACGCCGCTGGATCAGGTAAGCACTGCGCGTTGACATCTGAACCGGGCCTGTCACAGGAAATGCAAGCATGCCCGGGCTTCAGATGTCAGCGCGCAGGGTGAGTGCAGATCGGGGGCTTGCACGCGCGGCAAGCCCCCGACACCAAGTTCTGGGCCAATGAAAACAGAAAATGCTGGAGATTCTCAGCAGGTCAGGCAGCATCTGTGAAGAGAGAAACAGAGTTAACGTTTCGGGTCGATGACCTTTCATCAGAACTGGAAAAAAGCAGGAAATGGAACAGATTTTTAAGCAAGTGAAGGGGCTGGGAAAGGGGGGAGGGGATGAAAGAACAACAGGGAAGGTCTGTGATAGGATAGAAGGCAGGAGAGGTTAAGAGACATTAAGAGATATTCAAGGCAAAAGGAGATGGTAATGGGACAGGTTAAGAAACAAAGGATGGCTCTAGATGAAGGGTAAATTGTGCTGGCAGAATGAAAGACAGCTGCCATGTGGGAGAGAAGAAAAGAAGACACAGACAAAAAGTATGGATAAAATATATATATATATGATAGGGCCGAGGTTATGATCTGAAATTGTTGAACTCTATGTTGAGTCCGGAAGGCTGTAAAGTGCCTAATCGAAAGACGAGGTGCTGTTCCTCGAGCTTACGCTGAGCTTCTGTGGAACAATGCAAGAGGCCGAGGACGGTGAGGTCTGAGCGGGAGTGGAGCGGTGAATTAAAGTGACAGGTGACCGGAAGCTCAGGGTCCCCCTTAGGGACTGAAAGGAGGTGTTCCGCAAAGCAGTCACCCAATCTGTGTTTGGTCTCCCCAATGTAGAGGAGACCACATCATGAGCAGCAAATACAGTATACTAGATTGCGAGAAGTACAAGTAAATCTCTAAGGACTGGATTATGAGCGTCAGTTGGAGTTAAGATAATTCAGGCATCCTACATAAAACTCTAATGAATGGTAAATCCCAATCCTATTTTCTGATGTGCTAGAAAAGTTGGGGGGGGGGGGACCACGGTTTGTCTCGTAACATACAATTAATATAGATTACATGTTGGAGTTTCTAATATATTTCTTACATATAGTGCAGGATTTAGTGTTCATCTATCCTACACGGTGCTACTTCAACTGCATAACTGGCTCTTGATTAGAGCTCACAGCTGATTTAGGGGATTTAGTGATGTTTCCTTCTCCTTGGCTGACCCATCGTGTGGGCGATAATCCCCACAGATTGAAAACAGCAGTATCCTGGGTAAACCTGCAGCAGTAAATCCCAGAAATTTATCGTCGCTCAGTCTGCCCATGATTAGCTCATGAATAAATAGCAACGTGCAGGCTATAGTGATGTAGACATGTCTGTCAGGCAGGAGAGGACCATGGGGAGGTATCACAGAATCACAGAAACCCCACAGTGCAGATAGAGGCCATTTCAGCCCATCGAGCCTGCACCGACACATATCCCACCCGATCCCCGTAACCCCTACACCAACACATATCCCACCCTATCCCCGTAACCCCACGTATTTAATCCCCCCAACATTAAGGGTCAATTTATCATAGCCAATCAACCTAACCTGCACATCTTTGGACTGTGCGAGGAAACCGGAGCACCCGGAGTAAACCCACGCAAACACGGGGAGAATGTGCAAACTCCACACAGACAGTCACCCGAGGCCGGATTCGAACCCGGGTCCCTGGCGCTGTGAGGCAACAGTGCTAACCACTATGCCACCGTGTATGAATTCATTGAACTGGAAGGCTGGAGGTTGGCCTCAAATTTGGCCTCAATAATGTTACTTGGGCCAGCTGCCAGTGCCTGTCCCGACTCCACAGACTGTTCGCCCATTTGAGTGAAGTTCGGGCCTCGTGCCTCTCTGCCAGCGATCCAAAGTTAAGTCCCAAGGGTGCGTGGAGCGGCAACATCAGTATAGTGTGGCGTAGGGGGAGCACATTTGCTTGGTTTTAGTTTTTAAAAAAACACTTACCTTTTGGTCCCGGTTGCTCAGCGACTGCTTAAGAATCCCGAGCAGAGCAGGCCAGGCTCCTGCTTCTACGACATTGAATATCGGCCAGGGGGCCTAAAACAGATGCTAGGTGCCTCATTTACATATGTAAGGGGGCTAACGCCTGTTTTAGGCCGCCAGAGAGGTCTGAAAAATCGCACCACCCATTAGCGCTTTGGATGTCTTTCAGGCATCCTTTGTGTGCAGGACGTTAGCTCCCAAAATTGGCCCTGGTTGCACCCATTTTACGTAAACCGGGCACAACAATGTCCAATTTCTACCTCCATTGGTCTATCTAGCCTGCCTATCCAATTATCCTCATTGTTCTCTGTAATATATCTCCGCTTCACTTTAATAAGCATAGATTAGAAATTTTGATCCTTATGAATGGTTAACCCTTTGAAACTACATTTCGTGTGCGCGCTATTTTTACACAGCGTTAATCCGTGGGAATATATCAATATGTATAACCATTGTAAAATCCACACTAAATAAGCAAATCCATCTTTTATCCATATTGTTTAATCCAGTGAAATTATCAGATTTTAGATTTACTCAGTCATCACACAACTTTTATGCTATTTCTCTAAACAGTCGCGCTGCTATATTCTATGGCCCAGAAATTCGGGTCCCAACGCGTGAGTACGGACGGAGTACTCACGCGTGGACCCGATGGAAGTGCCGGTTTCTTGCATGCACTACGCATGCGCGGGAAACCGGCATTTCCGATCCTCTGAACCAAGGGGTTCAGAGGTCGAACGCGTGCGCGCAGGAGTCTGCGCGTGCGCGTTGAACTTCCTCTTTTTTTACAGGTTTGCCCGTGCATGAAGGCCTCTACATTTTACACATTAAAAAACCAGACGTAAGGACTTCATTTTAAAAGGTAAGTGGTCAATTAATTAAAATTAGAACATTTTTTCCACAGGTTTATTATTTTTTAATACTTTACAGTAAGGTAAGTGTATTTTTAGCCCCGATTTTTTATAAAATTATTTTTTTCAAAAATTTAAATTATTGTTTAAAATTGTTATTTAATGTTATCTATAGTTTAATTAAATAGTGTGATTTTTTTCAAATTTATTTTAAGGTTAAGTACTGTTTTGGGCGCCCG
The DNA here is from genome assembly GCF_052327205.1 of Somniosus microcephalus. NCBI lineage: Eukaryota > Metazoa > Chordata > Chondrichthyes > Squaliformes > Somniosidae > Somniosus > Somniosus microcephalus. Next base: position 207,152,570 of record NC_140996.1, on the reverse strand, counting down.
GAGTTTTCATGAGTTTGACAATTCTTTCTGTCAAACTCATGAATGGACTTTTCCCTCCTCCGATTGGTTGCCCAGTGCTCACGTGATCCCAGCCGACGTATCGCACTAAGTACGCCGCTGGATCACGCAAGCACAGCGCGCCGGGAGCTGGACCGGGCCACAGAGAGGAAATGCACGCAGGCCCAGGCCTCAACTGCCGGCGCGCTAGGTAAGTGTAGGTCAGGGGCTTGCACCCGCGGGAAGCCCCCGACACGAATTTCTGGGCCATTATGCATTCTCCCCCCTCCTCATCCCATAAACAATGGGGTCACACGAGGCAGGGAGATTACTGATCGAGTCAATAAAGCTGGCACTCTGCTCCAGCAGACTCCAGGCTGATCAATAGGGGACGCTCACGGCCTTTTCAAACAGAGGCAGGAAATAAGAGCATTTCTTCCCGTAAAGGATACCACAAATCAGTCTCTTTCCCTTATTTTCTTATTTATTTTTCTTTTCTTTACTTTGGAGATGTTCCCAGTTTCCACGAAACGCAAAGCAGTCCATTGCTACCGAAGCAAAGCAGATTTCCAAAAGGTGCACAGGGTTTGGCTTCCAGTGCAACACGTTTCAGTCTCAATAAATGTCCACTTGATCCGAACACAGTTCTCATCAGAGCACAGAAATATAATATCAATGATTTTCATTCACTTCTGCTAAATAGAACTTCTGTGATCCAAGAGCACAGTTAATTGGCAGATCAGCAAAGCGTTTTAGGGATAAGGTTTGGGCTGCACTAATAAAGGACAACTGCGGGTTGATTAACAACTCTACCGGGAATGCACCAGGTTCTGACTAGGATTAATGTGGCGAAACAGAAGAGTACTCACTCGTCTTCCTTGTTGTTGCAATTGTCGATGTTGACATTTGTCAGGAACCCGTAGCTGCAGCATTTTCGAATATATGGACATGATAAAAATGCAACCACTCGAAATTGCCAGTTAACTCGTGGCAATTCAGAATTTGGCACCAGCTCTGGCTCCATTGCTGTTGTACAGGCAGTAAAGTAAAGACTTCAGGCTCAATATCTACATTTTAAACCAATACTTTAAAATATGGGTGTGAATGTAATTGTTGCCATACATTTAGGGGCATAGGAAATTTGAGGAAAAGACCATTTGGCCCAACAAACATACCCCTTTTTGGCAGATTTCAAATCTATCTTCTGTCCTCACAGATATCTAACAATTCTTTCTATCCCCAGAAACATATCTGGTTGCCTCATGATTCCCACTTATGCTATTTGCTTCAGTAGTCTTCCCTGGTAACTCATTTATGTTGAGGATACCCTCCACCGTGTTGTGTGGCACTACCACCGTGCTAAATGGGACAGATTTCGAACAGATCTGGCAACTCAAAACTGGGCATCCATGAGGCGCTGTGGGCCATCAGCAACAGCAGAATTGTATTCAACCACAATCTGTAACCTCATGGCCCGGCATATCCCTCACTCTACCATTACCATCAAGCTGGGAGATCAACCCTGGTTTAACGAAGAGTGCAGGAGAGCATGCCGGGAACAGCACCAGGCATACTGAAAAATGAGGTGTCAACCTGGTGAGGCTACAACACAGGACTACTTGCATGCCAAACAACGGAAGCAACATGCGATAGACAGAGCTAAGCGATCTCACAACCATCGGATCAAATCAAAGCTCTGCAGTCCTGCCACATCCAGTCGTGAGTGGTGGTGGACAATTAAACAGTTAACAGGAGGAGGAGGCTCCAAAAATATCCCCATCCTCAATGATGGTGGAGCCCAGCACGTGAGTGCAAAAGACAAGGCTGAAGCATTTGCAACTATCTTCAGCCAGAAGTGCCGAGTGGATGATTCATCTCGGCCTCCTCCTGAGGTCCCCAGCATCACAGATGCCAGTCTTCAGCCCATTCAATTCACTCCACGTGATGTCAAGAAACAGCTGAAGACACTGGATACTGCAAAGGCTATGGGCCCTGACAACATTCCGGCAATAGTACTGAAGACTTGTGCTCCAGAACTAGCTGCGGCCCTAGCCAAGCTGTTCCAGTACAGCTACAACACTGGCATCTACCCGGCAATGTGGAAAATTGCCCAAGTATGTCCTGTCTACAAAAAGCAGGAGAAATCCGACCCGGCCAATTACCGTCCCATCAGTCTACTCTCAATCATCAGCAAAGTGATGGAAGGTGTCGTCGACAGTGCTATCAAGCGGCACTTACTCAGCAATAACCTGCTAACTGACACCCAGTTTGGGTTCCGCCAGGGCCACTCAGCTCCTGACCTCATTACAGCCTTGGTCCAAACATGGACAAAAGAGCTGAACTCAAGAGGTGAGGTGAGAGTGACTGCCCTTGACATCAAGCAGCATTTGATCGAGTGTGGCATCAAGGAGCCCTAGCAAAACTGAAGTCAATGGGAATCAAGGGGAAAACTCTCCATTGGTTGGAATCATACCTAGCACAAAGGAAGTTGGCTGTGGTTGTTGGAGGTCATTCATCTCAATCACATGACATCACTGCAAGAGTTCCTTAGGGCAGTGTCCTAGGCCCAACCATCTTCAGCTGTTTCATCAATGACCTTCCCTCCATCATAAGGTCAGAAGTGGGGATGCTCGCTGATGATTGCACACTGTTCAGCACCATTCGAGACTCGTCAGATACTGACGCAGTCCGTGTCCATATGCAGCAAGACCTGGACAACATTCAAACTTGGGCTGACAAGTGGCAAGTAACATTCGCACCACACAAGTGCCAGGCAATGACCATCTTCAACAAGCGAGACTCTAACCATCTCCCCTTGACATTCAATGGCATTACCATCACTGAATCCCCCACTATGAACATCTTGGGGGTTACCATTGATCAGAAACTGAACTGGACCAGCCATATAAATACTATGGCTACAAGAGCAGGCCAGAGGCTGGGAATTCTGCGGCGAGTGTCTCACCTCCTGACTCCCCAAAGCCTTTCCACCATCTACAAGGCACAAGTCAGGAGTGTGATGGAATACTCTCCACTTGCCTGGATGAGTGCAGCTCCAACAACACTCAAGAAGCTCGACACCATTCAGGATAAAGCAGCCCGCTTGATTGGCACTCCATCCACCACCTTCAACATTCACTCCCTCCACCACCGGCGCAGTGTGTACCATCTACAAGATGCACTGCAGCAACTCGCCAAAGCTCCTTCAACAGCACCTTCCAAACCCGCGACCTCTACCACTTAGAAGGACAAGGGCAGCAGACGCATGGGAACATCACCACCTACAAGTTCCCCTCCAAGCCACACACCATCCTGCCTTGGACCTGTATCGCCGTTCCTTCACTGTCGCTGGGCCAAAATCCTGGAACTCCCTTCCTAACAGCATTGTGGGTGTACCTACACCATATGGACTGCAGCGGTTCAAGAAGGCGGCTCACCACCATCTTCTCAAGGGCAATTAGGGATGGGCACCAAATGCAGGCCTAGCCAGCCAGCGACGCCCACATCCCATCAATGAATAACATTTTTTTTTTTTAATTCCATATAATCCGTTACCCTTAGTGGGAAATAGTTCTGCCTGAATTCCTTTATTTGCTTCTAACTTTTAAATTGAAGTTATGTCTCCTAGCTTTTTAGCCCTTTACCAGTGTGAAAGGTTGGAAAATTACATAAGAAATAGGAGCAGGAGTAGGCCATTTGCCCCTTCGAGCCGTCTTCGCCATTCAATAAGGTCATGGCTGATCTAATCTTGGGCTCAGCTCCATTTCCCTGCCCACTCCGTTCCCCATAACCCTTCACTCCCTTATTGTTCAAAAATCTGTCTCTCGCTACCTTAAATATATTTAATGACCCAGCCTCCACAGCTCTCTGGGGCAGAGAATTCCACAGATTTACGACCCTCTGAGAGAAGAAATTCCTCCTCATCTCCGTTTTAAATGGGCGACCCCTTATTCTAAAACTATGCCCCCGAGTTCTAGATTTCTCCACGAGGGGAAACATCCTCTCTGCATCTACCTTGTCAAGCCCCCTCAGTATCTTATATGTTTCAATAAGATCACCTCTCATTCTTCTAGACTCCAATGAGTATAGGTCCAACCTGCTCAACCTTTCTTCATAAGTCAATCCTTTCTTCTCAGGAATCAACCTCGTGAACTTTCTCTGAACTGCCTCCAATGCAAGTATATCCCTCCTTAAATAAGGAGACCAAAACTGTACTCCAGGTGTGGTCTCACCAGTGCCCTGTACAGTTGTAGCAGGACTTCCCTGCTTTTATACTCCACCCCCCTTGAAATAAAGGCCAACATTCCATTTGCCTTCCTGATTACTTGCTGTACCTGCATGCTAATTTTTTGTGTTTCATGCACAAGGACCCCCAGGTCCCTCTGTACTGCAGCATTTTGTAATCTCCCTCCAATTAAATAATAATTTGCTTTTTTCTTTTTCTTACCAAAGTGGATAACCTTACACTTTCCCACATTATACTCCATCTGTCAAGTGCTTGCCCACTCACTTAGCCTGTCTATATCCCTTTGCAGATTCTTTGTGTCCTCTTCACAACTTGCTTTCCCACCTGTCTTTGTATCATCAGCAAATTTGGCTACAGTACACTCGGTCCCTTCATCCAAGTCATTAATATAGATTGTAAATAGTTGAGGCCCCAGCACTGATCCCATTGTATGACATTTCCCTTTCTACAGGTACAGCAATGACATATAACTGCATTAAGCCTTTGGCCGTGAATATCATCAACAGCCCTCGGCCTTGAGCTCAATGTTTGGAATCTGCAAGGGGCAGATTGAGTGCATCTGTCCCAGTTGTACTACATGCTTTCAGTCAGCCAGCATAGAAATCATTAGTTCCGGCATTCATGCCAACAGTTTTAATTAGATTTTTATTTCTTATAGATAAGCACTGGCAACAGTAGAAGGGTTGGACTGGCTGTAACAAATGACACAAAATGGGAAATGAAGCAACCCAATAAGCAGTATGAAATATAAACAGAAAATGTTGGAAATACTCAGCAGATCAGGCAGGGAGCATCAATAAGCTGTTTGGTTGCAGGATGTGGAATGGGTCAAGCCAGGTTATACTCAAATACATTCCAAACTGGTGCCAGCAGAAGACCAGCCATGTAATTGGGCTGTTATACCCTTGGCATCAATCTGGAATACATTAATCAGCTCTATCTGAAGAATGCATTTTAGTCAAAGCTAGTCTGTAATTAAGGTCAGTAATGGAGAACAGACTGGCTTTCAAATGCTTCATTTGGTTTGAATTTTGGTTTGATTCTTGACAACCTTTGGGATCACCTTAGCCAATCTTTCATAAAAGCTGCAATGGTGTGGAGTGGAACTTACTTTTTACTCCTGCCTTGATGCTCCGGATTGCCCACAGCTGACTGGGTGTTGCTCTCCCGGCTTGACACGTCCTTCATCTCTGGTCCTCGAAAGCGTTCTAAGAATGAATCCGGTCTCTGATCTTCATTGTGCATGTGCCGAGTTGTCCAGTTCCTCAGCATGAGGATGAAATGAGTTAACCTAGAGAAAGAATTTGCTAGGTTACAGATGCAGAGCAAAGTGTCTACACGCAGCTGTTGACATCACCAAACTCTCCACTGGCTCTTTCACTTCAATGCATTGCATTATACTGACTGTGTTCTGGATTTTGTATTTTACATTGTTTAATATTTGTCTGTTACTTTAAAGAGGACATGATGTCAAGTGTCAAGCATATATAAAGTAGGATATTAGGTTAGACAGCTTAGGTAGTTATTCTGGAGTTTTGCTTGATTATCAGTGATAAAGCCTTCTGCTTTAATATACTGCATTATAACTTATAGCAAACATAAGTACTGTGGCAACAAGAGCAGGTCAGAGGCTAGGTATTCTGCAGTGAGTGTCTCACCTCCTGACTCCCCAAAGCCCTTCCACCATCTACAAGGCACAAGTAAGGAATGTGATGGAATACTCTCCACTTGCCTGGATGAGTGCAGCTGCAACAACACTCAAGAAACTCAACACCATCCAGGACAAAGCAGCCCGTTTGATTGGCACCCCATCCACCACCATAAATATTCACTCCCTTCACCACCAGCGCACCATGGCTGCAGTGTGTACCATCTACAAGATGCACTGCAGCAACTCGCCAAGGCTTCTTCAGCAGCACCTCCCAAACCCGCGACCTCTTCCACCTAAAAGGACAAGGGCAGCAGGTGCATGGGAACACCACCACCTCCAAGTTCCCCTCCAAGTCACACACCATCCTGACTTAGAAGTATATGCAGATCCTTCATCGTCGCTGGGTCAAAATCCTGGAACTCCCTCCCTAACAGCACTGTGGGAGTACCTTCACCACATGGACTGCAGCGGTTCAAGAAGGTGGCTCACCACCACCTTCTCAAGGGCAATTAGGGATGGGTAAGAAATGCTGGCCTTGCCAGCGACGCCCAGATCCCATAAGCAAATAAATATAGGATGGGGGGGGAAATGTTGTAGTTAAAAATTTGAATTAATCCTATATATTTATTTTAGAAACAGAGATTATAGCACATAAGGAGCCCATTTGGACCTTCTTCGTTATGCTGATTTAGGCCTCCCTCAGAGGCTGGTTTTATACAATCCCATTTAACCTGCTTTATCTTACCAGAGCAGTTTGTAGAGATGGTGACACTACCTGGCTAGAGCTCCTCTGCCTGTGAAAGAACTCCGGCGGGATTCAGGCTGTCCTTTGGTCTCTACGGAGATCACTCCCTGCAGCTCGGAAGATGTGTCCTCACACAATGAGTGAGCCCTAAGCAGCAAGCAATCAGAAATAAGGATCATGGTTTAGGAAATCATCCTCAAATTCAAAGTATAATTGACAGATTTTTCTTAGCCACCAGACCACCTTTCTTCAATGAAAAGTGGAATTAAAAAGAAACAGTTGCAAATTGTGTTTGTTAAGTTAAAATGCCTCAAACGTCATACTGAGGTCGAAACAATCAATGAAGTGAGAACAAGTCAGTGATAGATTCATTCACTTTTGGGTTCTTACAGACTTGATCTGCTGTTCCTTGAAAAACAGTATGGATTGCTTAGAATTGAATTGTTGGGACTGACCGGGAATCCAACTGCTTCAATACAGCAGTTTTTGTGCATTAGCATCTTGTCACACACACATATATATATATTATTAAGAAATAGGTAAAGGCAAGTATTGCTCATGAGAATACAGTGGCAAATAACAAAGAAGATTCTGGGTATTTGGAATTTAAGTTATGAGGAAAGGTTGAGGCAGTTAGCTTTGGAAAGGAGAAGATTGAGTTTTCAAGATTACAAGGGAAATTTGTATTGGTAGAATGTAGGTTTCTATGGAAGGATAAGCTAGATAGGCTGAATGGCCTGCCTTTGATATTATGGTTATACTATTTGCGAATTGACAAAGTTGATCCAGTCAAATTGTTCATCGTGGCAACGAGCTCAAATGCCAGAGAACCTAAGTTAAAAATCAGGGAATTAGGAGTATAAAGGAAGTCGGGCAGACCATTTTCACCCACACATTGATAGACTTATGGAATAAGTTACCAGTGACAGCTATTGAAAGATGACAGCATAAACAGGGTCAAGAAACAATTGGAGAATGTGTTTCTGAAGCAAGAAGAGGTATTCTGACAAGGTGGCGGGACAAGCTCATTGGGTCAAACAACCCTTTCCTGTAATTAAAACCCCCTACAGAGTATAACGTTTAAAAGAGCAAAGAAAAGCCCGAAAACTCTTGAACAATGACATGGTGAACTACTATTGTTACTTTTGGCAACCAACAAAAAACTTATTGTTGGGGCTGCATTTTAACATGAATATTTTCCTGTTGGCTAACAGCACAACCACCGCCAGCAATGCTAGGACTGGCAGTTCCATTGGTGGGAGTGATGCACGCTCATTCTAAGAACATAAGAACATAAGAAGTAGGAGCAGGAGTAGGCCATACGGCCCCTCGGGCCTGCTCCGCCATTCAATAGGATCATGGCTGATCCGAAACTAGACTCACGTCCACTTCCCTGCCTGCTCCCCGTAACCCCTAATTCCCTTATCAGCTAGAAAACTGTCTATCTCCGTTTTAAATTCATTTAATGTCGCAGCTTCCACAGCTCTCTGAGGTAGCAAATTCCATAGATTTACTACCCTCTGAGCGAAGAAGTTTCTCCTCATCTCAGTTTTGAAAGGGCAGCCCCTTATTCTAAGATTATGGCCCCCTAGTTCTAGTCTCACCCATCAGTGGAAACATCCTCTCCGCATCCACCCAATCAAGCCCCCTCACAATCTTATATGTTTCGATAAGATCGCCTCTCATTCTTCTGAATTCCAATGAGTAGAGGCCCAACCTACTCAACCTTTCCTCATAAGTCAACCCCCTCATCTCCGGAATCAACCAAGTGAACCTTCTCTGAACTGCCTCGAGAGCAAGTATATCTTTTCTTAAATATGGAAACCAAAACTGTACGCAGTATTCCAGGTGTGGCCTCACCAGTACCCTGTATAACTGAAGCAAAACTTCCCTGCTTTTATACTCCATCCCTTTTGCAATAAAAGCCAAGATTCCATTGGCCTTCCTGATCGCCTGCTGTACCTGCATACTAACCTTCTGTGTTTCATGCACCAGGACCCCCAGATCCCTTTGTACTGTAGCACTTTGCAGTTTCTCTCCATTTAGATAATAACTTGCTCTTTGATTTTTTCTGCCAAAGTGCATAACCTCACACTTTCCAACATTATATTCCATCTGCCAAATTTCTGCCCACTCACTTAGCCTGTCTATGTCCTTTTGCAGGTTTTTTATGTCCTCCTCACTCACTGCTTACCCTCCCATCTTTGTATCATCGGCAAACTTGGACATGTTGCACTCAGTCCCTTCCTCCAAATCGTTAATATAGATTGTAACGAGTTGGGGTCCCAGCACTGACCCCTGCGGAACACCACTAGTCACAGATTGCCAACCCGAGAATGAACCATTTATCCCAACTCTCTGTTTTCTGTTAGATAGCCAATCTTCCACCCATGCCAGTATATTACCCCCAATCCCATGATTTTTTATCTTGTGCAGTAATCTTTTGTGTGGCACCTTGTCAAATGCCTTTTGGAAGTCCAAATACACCACACCCACTGGTTCCCCTTTATCCACCCTGTATGTTACATCCTCAAAGAATTCAAGCAAATTTGTCAAACATGACTTCCCCTTCATAAAACCATGCTGACTCTGTCCGATTAAATTATGCTTATCCAAATGTCCTGTTACTGCTTCCTTAATAATGGACTCCAACATTTTACCAACCACAGATGTTAGGCTAACTGGTCTATAGTTTCCAGCCTTTTGTCTACTTCCCTTTTTAAATAAGGGTGTTACATTAGCAGTTTTCCAATCTGCTGGGACCTTACCTGAATCCAGGGAGTTTTGGAAAATTACCACTAATGCATCCGCAATCCCCACCGCCACTTCTCTCAAGACCCTAGGATGTAAGCCATCAGGTCCAGGGGATTTAACCGCCTTTAGTCCCATTATCTTACCGAGTACCACCTCCTTAGTGATTTTAATCGTGTTTAGCTCCTCCCCCCCATAGCCCCCTGTTTGTCCAGTGTTGGGATATTTTTAATGTCCTCTACTGTAAAGACTGATACAAAATATTTGTTCAGCGTTTTTGCCCTCGCCATGTTCCCCACCACTAATTTCCCGGTCTCGTCTTCTAAGGGACCAACATTCACTTTAGCCACCCTTTTTCTTTTTATATAACTGTAGAAACTCTTGCTATCTGTTTTTATATTTTTTGCTAGTTTACTTTCATAATCTATCTTCCCTTTCTTAATTAATCTTTTAGTTATTCTTTGCTGGCTTTTAAATGCTTCCCAATCTTCTGTCCTCCCACTAGATTTGGCTACTTTATGTGCCCTTGTTTTCAGTCGGATACTATCCTTTATTACTTTACTTAGCCACGGATGGCTGTCTTTTCTTTTACGCCCCTTTTTCCTCAGTGGAATATATTTTTCTTGAAAGTTGTGAAATATCTCCTTGAATGTACACCACTGCTCATGTACCGTCTTACACCTTAATCTATTTTCCCAGTCCACTTTAGTCAACTCTGCTCTCATACCTTCATAGTCTCCTTTATTTAAGCTTAGTACGCTGGTTTGAGATCCAACTCTCTCACCCTCCAACTGAATTTGGAATTCAACCATGTTATGGTCACTCATTCCAAGGGGATCCTTTACTAGGACATTTTTTTATTAATCCTGTCTCATTACACAGGACCAGATCTAAGATTGCCTGCCCCCTGGTTGGTTCAGTAACATACTGCTCAAGGAACCCGTCCCTAATGCACTCTATGAACTCTTCCTCAAGGCTGCCCTGCCCAATTTGATTTGTCTAGTCAATATGAAAGTTAAAATCCCCCATGATTATAGCTGTTCCCTTATTACAAGCCCCAACTATTTCCTGATTTATACTCCGAGGAACAGAGTTGCAACTGTTAGGAGGCCTATAGACTGCGTCCACTAGTGACTTTTCCCCCTTATTATTCCTTATCTCCACCCAAACCGTTTAACTATCCTGATCCTTTGACCCAATATCATTTCTCACTATTGCAGTGATTCCATCGTTTATTAACATAGCCACCCCACCTCCCTTTCCTTTCTGTCTGTCCTTCCTAATTGTCAAATACCCCTGGATGTTTAGTTCCCAGTCATGGTCACCTTGCAGCCATGTTTCTGTAATGGCCACCAGATCATACCCATGTGTAATTATTTGTACCGTCAACTCGTCTATTTTGTTACGAATGCTGCGTGCATTCAGATAAAGAACTTTTAAATATGTTTTGTGACAATTTATTCCTGCTTTTACCCCCTTTACTACTTTACCTTTATCTTTATACATTCTGTCCCTTCCTGACATGCTCTGGTTTTTAATTCCCCCACTGCTACCTTGCTCTATTGCCTTCTCTGCTGACATTTTTATTTTTTGCTCTCTTGAAACCTCCCCCCCACTAATTAGTTTAAAGCCCTCTCTACAGCCCTAGTTATTCGATTCACCAGGATTCTAGTCCCAGCACTGGCCAAGTGAAGCCTGTCCCAACGGAACAGCTCTCTCCTGCCCCAGTACTGGTGCCAGTGTCCCAAGAAGCAAAACCCATTTCTCTCACACCAGCCTTTCAGCCACGCATTTAACTCTCTGATTTTATTTACCCTAGCCAAATTTGCTCGTGGCTCAGGTAATAATCCAGAACCTGGGCTTAATTGTCATTTGAACTCCAATATCCTTATTAGCCAAAGTTGCTGGTTCTTAACCGAGCTGATGGACGGAGTATTCAACCTCATGTGGGAGGAGGAATCGCTCGGGAGTCTGGTGATATAGGGCAACATTGACAACTGTTGTGGAAACATTCATGGTCCAGAGACCATCCCAGCTGAAGGAGGAGAATAAAAAGCCAAAAGATTGTGAAAATAACTCTTAAAAAATTAAGACAAAAGTAAGCCAGGCACTAGAAACTCTGCTACCACAAAGTTTCCACAGGACTTTCGTCACACAGCAGGTGGCTGAGATGCAGGCTTCTCTGTGTGTTTTCAGGAGTCTTCCTACTCGGCACTCTAGCTCAAATCTAATGTAACATGTCACAATAGTGGCTGGTTCATTTCAGCTAAAGTGGACTGGGGAAAATAGATTAAAGGGTAAGATGGTAAATAAGCAGTGGCAGACATTAAAGGAGATATTTCATAACTCTCAGCAAAGGTTTATTCCAGTGAGAAAGAAAGACTCTACGAGAAGGATGAACCACCTGTGGCTAACTAAGGAAGTTAAGGATGAAATCAAATTGAAAGAAAAGGCATAGAATGTTATGAAAATTAGTGGTAGGCCAGAGGATTGGGAAATTTTTAGAAACCAGCAAAGGATGACTAAAAAAATAAAGAGGGAGAAGATAGATTATGAGAGTAAACTAGCAAAAAATATAAAAACATACAGTAAGAGATTCTACAGGTATATAAAAGGGAAGAGAGTAGCTAAAGTGAATGTTGGTCCTTTAAAGGATGGGACGGGGGAACTGGGGACTGACGTCATCTGACACCGGCTTTCCCTTAATTGGCTGGCAAGCCCGCAGGGCGGGCTTAACAAGGCCAATCAGGGGAAAATAGCGTCTGTGCGTCGGACGTCGCTGGGGGCAGGACTAGAACCCGGAAGGCAGCAGTCCCGCCGCCAGTGCGTCTCAATGAGTAAAATCCAGCCCAAAGAGTCTGCAAAGGGATATAGAGAGGTTAAGTGAGTGGGCAAAAATTTGGCAGACAGAGTATAATGTGGGAAAATGTGAGGTTATCCACCTTGGTAGGGAAAATAAAAAAGCAAATTATTATTTAAATAGAGAGAGACTACAAAATGCTGTAGTACAGAGGGATCTGGAGGTCCTCGTACATGAAACACAAAAAGTTAGCATGCAGGTACAGCAAGTAATTAGGAAGGCAAATGGAATATTGGCTTTTATTGCAAGGGGGATAGAGTATAAAAGTAGGGATATCTTGTTATAACTGTACAGGGCGCTGGTGAGACCACACCTAGGCCTAGAAATTGAGTGCCCTTAGCGCCGATTTTGCGGCGCTAGAGGGCCTAGCGCTGCATTTGGTGCCGGCGCCGAAATTGCCTGGGGCCCTTACGCCGCGGTAGACCGGTAGCGCTGCGCCGGCACCGATGACGTCATCGGTGTGCGCAGCGTCCCGGTTGCCATGCCGACGGGCCGCAGCGCCGAAATTCAGTTGCGGCCGCCTCGCCCGTGACAGCCGCAACTAAGACTCTGGCAACAGAGTCTTACGAGTCTTTGCGCCGGCGCATTAAAGGCCCCGCGGCGGCCGGCCACTTTCCCGCCGGCCGCCTGGCCGCAGCTCCCTCCCCGGACTTCCCCCCCCCCCCCCGGAACAGAAGCAAGCCCGGCACTTGTCCGAGGTGCCGGGCTCATTTTTTAAAAGATTTTCGCGGGCCGCGATCGGGTGCAGGCAGCTCCTCCTTAAGGGAAGGAGGAGGCCTGCACTTCCCGAGCCTGCCGCACCGCATCGGGTGCCGCAGCGCCGGAATTGCGGCGCGAAACGGCAGTTAGCGCCGATTTACCGCCGCAAAGACCCTTCAGTAGCGCTGGCAGCCATTTGGGCGCGGCCCTGCTGAATTTTTGGCGCGCGCAGGGGGACTTAGCGCCGGCACTAACTTCCGGCGCTAAAGCCCTGGCTAAGCCAAAACTCAATTTCTAGGCCCTAGAGTACTGTGTGCAGTTTTGGTCTCTGTGATAAATCCAGAAAGTGGAACAAGGAACTCAGAGGCTAGATGTTAGAATTAACACGAGTACTTTATTAACAACTGGGAAACATGTTTACAGACAGCCTGCATCAGCATCCTGGCATTCCACCTTGTGCTGACCTATACAGGAAGCAAACCTCTGACCTTAACAGGAAGCAAACCTCTGACCTTAGTAGCAGCATTGGCTACAGCACCAACTGGTGGATAACCTTAATCATAACATCCCAGATTACTATATCTCTCCCCCCTTAAGATTTCAGTATGAATTTCTTAACAAACAACCATTCCTAAGGGTCACATAAGGAGTCTCCATTCATCATGTTCCATACTTGACGAATCTAACAGGTCAGCATCAATCTCTCTGGTGGCTTGCGAGGCCTTTGTGAACATCTAACAGTAAAGTCCCTGCTTGTTTGTGGTGAAGCCACCAGCTGCTCCTGAGCAGTGCTCAGAGTATCTGACTCTGCAACGATGGTTTCCTCTTGACGGATAGGTTCCTGTGGAATTATCTCTGTCCCTGGTGGTGGCACCACAGATGCACTTGGATAACTTGGGGCAACCCTCTCTTCAGTCATTGCCTCTGGAACCTTCATTTCAATTTCCCCTTGTCTGGGAAGTAGCTGATCTACATGTCTGCATACTACCCTACCATCTCCCAACATGACCTTGTATGATACTGGACCTGTCATTGAGTCTATGAAGCCAGGAATCCACTTTGGTCCATAAGTGAAATTCCTGGTAAGGATCGCATCTCCTTCTCCAAAACTTCGGCTCTTTGTTCTTTTGTCATGGTTCTCTTTTTGTTTGTTTTGTCTGTTTTCCATTTTCCTTTTTAGGTCTGGGTGGACAAGGTCAAGAGTGGACCGTAGTCTACGACCTAATAACATCTCAGCAGGAGAGAATCCTGTGGTGGATTGAGGTGTTATTCTGTAGCTGAACAGAACCCGTGACACTTTGGCTGTTAAACTCCCCTCTGCACTTTTTTTCATCATCTCCTTAAATGTTTGTACGGCTCTCTCCACAAGCCCATTCAAGGACAGATGATATGGAGCCGAGGTCACCTGCACTATGCCATTTTTTCTCAAGAACTCTTTTGTCTCTGTACTCATAAAACAAGTGGCATTGTCACTCACCACGATCTCCGGTAGCCCTTGATTACTAAAGCTCCGACGCAGGCAGTCTATAGTAGTAGTGGTGGAAGCAGAATTTACAGGATAAACATCCATCCATTTGGAATGTGCATCAATAATTATGAGGAACATCTTCGCCATGAATGGACCCGCATAATCTAAGTGCAAAATTCTCCATGGTTTATCCGGCCACTCCCAGGGGTGGAGAGGAGCCGCTGCTGGTGCCTTCCGGTGTTCCTGACAAGTGCTGCATGTCTTGACTAGATTTTCTATCTCCTCATCTAGCTTTGGCCACCACAAGTAACTCCTAGCCAAGGCTTTCATACGCGAGGCCCCAGGATGACACTGATGTAGTTGTTCTAGGATAGACTGTCATGCTGGCTGTGGAATAATCACTCGTGCTCCCCACAACACGCAACCATCCTGCACACTCAGCTCTGTTTTCCTGACACTGTAGGGTGTGAAGTCAGCCCCTTCCGGATGCTGTGGCCATCCCCTCACGACATATTCTCGAACTCTAGACAGTACTGGATCTTTACCTGTCCATGTTCTTACTTGCTCTGCAATCACTAGTGCCGTGTCAGTGTCCTCCAACATCAAAACTCTGTCCTCTGGAGCTGCACGGATAGGTGTGCCTGGCAGTGGAAGACGGCTCAAGGCATCTGCGTTCCCATGATACTTGCCCGCCTTGTAGACGATGACATACTCATATGCCCTCAACGTCACTGCCCACCTCTGGATCCGGGGTGACACCATCTGTGGAACTGCTTTCATTTCGTTGAAAAGAGAGAGAAGAGGTTTATGATCAGTGCATATGGTGAACTTCCTTCCATATATGTACTTGTGGAACCTCTGTAACCCAAACATTACTGCTAACCTCTCTTTGTCTAACTGGGAATAGATTTTTTCCGCTGGTGTTAGAGTTCGGGACATAAACCCTATTGGTCTTTCAGTTCCATCTTCCATGCAGTGTGAAAGAACTGCCCCCACCCCATAAGGTGAAGTGTCACAAGAGAGAATGATGTATTTCTCTGCATTGTAGTGTACCAGCACATCCGATGACAGCATCAGTTTCTTGGACTGTTCAAATGAAACCCCCTGCTCCTCTCCCCACTGCCACTGTGTCTCCTTGCACAGTAGTTTGTGAAGAGGTGGTAACACAGCTGACAAGTTTGGTAAAAAACCTGTTATAATAGTTCAGCAGTCCCAGGTATGCTTTTAACTCAGCCACATTTGTAGGAGCAGGGGCGTCCTGCAGTGCTTGTACCTTCTCCTTGAGTGGATGGAGCCCGGTGGCGTCCACTCTGTGTCCCAGGAACACTGCCTCATTCCCCAGGAAAGTGCACTTACTCCTCTTGAGCCGGAACCCTGCCCTCTCCAATCTCTGTAGTACCTCTCTCAGAGTGCTCAGATGCTCCTGGTCGGTTCTTCCCGTCACCAGAATGTCATCCAGATAGATGGAAACATGTGGAATCCCTTGCAGTACATCTTCGATTGTCCTCTGGAAGGTAGCTGGACTAGATGAGACACCAAACGGTAAGTGGTTATATGTAAACAAGCCCTTGTGTGTATTTATGGTGACATACTTCTTTGATTCATCATCCAGTGTAATCTGCAAGTAGGCATGACTCATATCCAACTTTGTGAATTTCTTTCCTCCAGCCAGGTTTGCAAAGAGATCCTCTGTTTTGGGAATAGGATACTGCTCTAGTTTGGACACCCGATTGACAGTCAATTTATAGTCTCCACAGAGTCTTACCGAATTGTCCGGTTTTAACACAGGTACAATGGGAGCTGCCCATTCCGAACATTTCACCGGCTCCAGTATGTTCTCTCTCAATAGACGGTCAAGCTCAGCCTCTACCTTTGGCTTCATGGCATAAGGCACAGGTCGTTGTTTAAAAAACCTTGGTGGTGCCTCCTTGTCTACATAAATCTTAGCTGGGGGGCCATTAAATGTGCCAAGTTCCTCCTTGAACACACTCTCATGTTCACTCAATACTTCTTGCAAAGTCAACTGTTTACCCGCATCTATTTGATGTACTGCTCCCCAGTCTAATTTAAGTTCTTTTATCCAGCCCCGACCTAACAGGTTTGGTCCGGTACCCGATACTATAACTACAGGTAGCTGTTCCACTGTGTCCCTGTGTTGCACAGTTACCTTAGCTCTACCTAATGTCGCTACTCATTCACCTGTATATGTTTTAAGATGCAGGGAGCAAGGCTTTAACTCTGGAACTTTTGCATGGTTCCACAATTTTGAGTACAGGTAGACTACCCTTTATCCGGACTTCCGAAAACCGAAACCCTCTAAAAACCGAAGGTTTTTTCGTTCAGCGTAAGTCGTGCGTGCGACTTACGCTGAACGAAAAAACGGTTTTTAGAGGGTTCCGGTTGCGGAAGTTCGGATAAAGGGTAAGTCGTGCGCACGACCCCCCGCCGACCCCGCCAGCCCCGACAACCGCCGACCCCGCCAGCCCCGACAACCGCCGACCCCCCCGCGGACCCCGCCAGCCCCGACAACCGCCGACCCCGCCAGCCCCGACAACCGCCGACCCCCCCGCGGACCCCGCCAGCCCCGACAACCGCCGACCCCGCCAGCCCCGACAACCGCCGACCCCCCCGCGGACCCCGACAACCGCCGACCCCCCCCGCGTACCCCGCCAGCCCCGACCCCCGCCGACCCTGACTGACTTACGCTGAGCGTCAGCGTAAGTCGTGCGCACGACCCCCCGCCGACCCCCGCCAACCCACCTTCCGAAATCCGAAATTCTCCTTTATCCGAAACTCGGCTGGTCCCGAGGTTTTCGGATAAAGGATAGTCTACCTGTACTCTGCCTTGTTCATTATGGTCACGCCGCACCCTGTATCCACTTCAAAGTTCACCTTAGATTCATTTACTCTCAGTTGCAATGTGATAGGAGCCACTTTTGGAATGTTCTCTAACATGCTATACATTATGAACATGTCCTCTTCTTCCTCAGCTTCCCCACTGATGTGGTGTGCTCCATGTTTTTTCACTTCTCTCCCTTGGTTTTGCTGTCCTCCCCCTTTTGGTTTGGATTCCTCCACAGGTGATTTCGCCCTGCAAGCTTGTTTTATGTGTCCTTGTTTCCCACATTTGTAGCACTTTTCCTCCAGAAACCGGCATTCACTCGCCAGGTGATCTCCCTTGCATCTATAACATGCCTTCACATGCTCACGTTGTGGTTTCTGACGCATGTTCAACTTGTGCACAACAACCTGACCTGCAACTTGCATAGCATTAGCCCTGTCTGAACCCTGTATTTCTTTTACATCTCGGTTCGCTGTCTCTATGGCTTGAGCAAGTTCCAATGCTTTTTCATAAGTAAGCCCAGTCTCGGATAATAATCTACGCTGCATTCGGTTGTCCATAATGCCGCAAACTAGCCTATCTCGCAGCATTTCCTTCAGGTTGTTCCCATAATTGCAATCTTGTGCTAATTTACGCAACACCACTACATAGTCCATTACGCTCTCTTCCTCTTTCCTGTTCCTTGAATTAAACTTGAACCACTGTACAATTTCACTAGGCTTAGGGTTGAAATGTTCTTTTAGCAAAGCCACTAATTCAACAAATGATTTCAGAATCACAGAATCACAGAAACCCCACAGTGCAGATAGAGGCCATTTCGGCCCATCGAGTCTGCACCGACACATATCCCACCCGATTCCCGTAACCCCTACACCAACACATATCCCACCCTATCCCTGTAACCCCATGTATTTAATCCCCCTAACACTAAGGGTCAATTTATCATAGCCAATCAACCTAACCCGCACATCTTTGGACTGTGGGAGGAAACCGGAGCACCCGGAGAAAACCCACGCAAACACGGGGAGAATGTGCAAACTCCACACAGACAGTCACCCGAGGCCGGATTCGAACCCAGGTCCCTGGTGCTGTGAGGCAACAGTGCTAACCACTATGCCACCGTGCTGTCTCCAGGCTTTTCAGGACTGAGCAGATTTTTCATCAAACTGTAGGTTTGGCTTCCCACTGAACTAAGCAGAATGGTTTTCCTTTTTCCGGCATCATTTATTTCATTTGCTTCGAAAAAATAACCCAACACTTCACAGTATTCTTCCCAGGTTTGTGCTTGAATATCAAAAGCGGAAACCGTTCCTACCGTGGCAGCCATGCTCTCTTCCAGCTTGTAGCTAACTTTAGCTCATGATTTTGTTGTTTAAACGTCCCGGCAGACTTTTCTTCTTTATGCAGGGTCCTTTAGTTGCCTCGTCGCCAAATGTGATAAATCCAGAAAGTGGAACAAGGAACTCAAAGAGGCTAGATGTTAGAATTAACACGAGTACTTTATTAACAACTGGGAAACACGTTTACAGACAGCCTTCATCAGCATCCTGGCATTCCACCTTGTGCTGACCTATACAGGAAGCAAACCTCTGACCTTAGTAGCAGCATTGGCTACAGCACCACCTGGTGGATAACCTTAATCATAACATCCCAGAGTACTATAGTCTCCTTATTTAAGGAGGGATATACTTGTATTGGAGACAGTTCAGAGAAGGTTCACAAGGTTGATTCCTGAGTTGAAGGGGTTGTCTTATGAAGAAAGGTTGTGCAGGTTGGGCCTATCCTCATTGGAGTTTAGAAGGATGAGAGGTGAACTTATTGAAACATATAAGATTCTGAGGGGGCTTGACAGAGTAGATGCAGGGAGGGTGTTTCCCCTCGTGGGGGAATCTAGAACTAGGGGGCAGAGTTTCAGAATAAGGGGTCGCCCATTTAAAATGGAGATGAGGAGGAATTTCTTCTCTCAGAGGGTCGTGAATCTTTGGAATTCTCTACCCCAGAGAGCTGTGAATATATTCAAGGTGGAGATAGACATATATTTGAGCTACAGGCGAGTCAAGGGTTATGGGGAGTGGGCGGGAAAGAGGTATTGAGGCCAAGACCAGAGCAGCGTTGATCTAATTGTATGGCGGGGCAGGCTCGAGGGGCCAAATGGCCGACTCCTGCTCCTATTTCTTAAGTTCTTATGTTCTTATCGTCAGCACTGGACCACAGACTTGCAATTACCGCCTCGTGATAGAAGAAAGCATCATACGTCTTTCCTAGACTAGCTGAACGTAGCTACCATATGTTTCCTAAATTACAAACATCTTTCTGCAGTCACATAAACTTGACTTACTAATTTACTTCCCTTCTACTCTTGGTAAACTAAAGCTGATTCGCGTGTAAAGCCATGATAAGTCATATTGGACAGCTAACGAAATTCTAATAAAGGTTATTTTGTATTGTGCATGGTCTTGACACTTAAAATATATTGTCCCAGAAATTCGGGTCGGGGGCTTCCCACGGGTGCAAGCCCCCGACCTACACTTACATATCGCGCTGACATTTGAAGACTGGGTCTGCGTGGATTTCCGGTCTGTGGCCCGGTTCAGCTCCCAGCGCGCTGTGCGTGCGTGATCCAGCGGCGTACTTAGTGTGATGAGCCGGCTGGGATCACGTGAGCACTGGGCAACCAATGGGAGTTTACAAAAGTCCATTCATGCGTTAGACATAAGACCTGTCAAACTCATGAAAAGTCCGGGCGCCCAAAACACTACTTAAATTTAAATAAAAGTTAAAAAAGCATTCCAATAATTAAATTAACTATTAATAACTTTAAAAAACTATTTTAAACAATTATTCAAATTTCTGCCAAATTTTTTTTTCCAATAAATCGGGTCCAAAAATACACTTACCTTACTGTAAATTCTTTAAAAATAATAACCTGTGGAAAAAAATTTCTAACTTTAATTATTACACCACTTACCTTTTAAAATTAAGTCCTTACGTCTGCTTTTTACATTCGTAAAAAGTAGAGGCCTTCACGCACGGACAAACCTGTCAAAAAAAACGAAGTTCAACGCGTGCGCGCTGCCTCAAACGTCGCTAGGGAACCGCCTCTTAGCCCCTTGGTTCAGAGGAGAGGAAATGCCGGTTTTCCGCGCATGCGCTGTGCATGCTGAAATCTGGCACTTCCAATGGGCCCACGTGTGAGTACCCCGTCTGTACTCACGCGTTGGGACCGGAATTACTATTTACTTGATGCTAGCAGTTATTTGGACTTTAGGGAACTTCTATGTATCCTGCCAAACAAGGAAACCAAATTAGAAAATCCTGAGTGGAGACAGAGTTAACTGTTATGGTAACAGAAAATGCTGGAAAAACTCAGCAGGCCAGGCAACATCCGTGGAGAGAAATTAGAGTCAACGTTTCGGGTCAAAACCCTTTATCAAGACTAAAGAGGCACAGGGAATGAAATAGATTAAGAGGCCAGGCTGGGAGAGAACAAAAGAGAAGAAGAGACATTAAGAGGTATTCAAAACGAGACGAGATGGTGATAGGACTACTGGAGACAAAAGACGGCTCTAGATTAGGTGTGAAATGCGCTGGCAGAATTGGAGACAGCTGCCATGTAGGAGAGAGAAAAAAAAAGGAAAGGGGGGGAAACCAAAACAAAGGTGTGGATAAAAAATACAAGTAAAAATGTAATAGGGGCCGAGGTTATGATCTGAAATTGTTGAACTCGATATTGAGTCCGGAAGGCTGTAAAGTGCCTAATCGGAAGATGAGGTGCTGTTCCTCGAGTTTACGTTGAGCTTCCGTGGAACAATGCAAGAGGCCAAGGACGGTGAGGTCCGAGTGGGAATGGGGCGGTGAATTAAAATGACAGGCGACCAGAAGCTCGGGGTCACCCTTATGGACTGAACGGAGGTGTTCCGCAAAGCGGTCACCCAATCTGCGTTTGGTCTCCCCAATGTAGAGGAGACCACATCGTGAGCAGCGAATACAGTATACTAGATTGCAAGAAGTACAAGTAAATCGCTGTTTCACCTGGAAGGGGTGTTTGGGGCCCTGGACAGTGGGAAGGGGGGAGGTATAAGGGCAGGTGTTACATCTCCTGCACTTGCACGGGAAGGTGCCTGGCGAAGGGGAAGGGGTGCTGGGGGTGATAGAGGAGTGGACTAGGGTGTCTCGGAGGGAGCGGTCCCTACGGAATGCTGAAAGGGGAGGGGAGGGGAAGATGAGTTTGGTGGTGGGATCACTTTGGAGGTAGCTGCTCACGATGTGGTCTCCTCTACATTGGGGAGACCAAACGCAGATTGGGTGACCGCTTTGCAGAACACCTCCGTTCAGTCCGTTTGGGTGACCCCGAGCTTCCAGTCGCCTGTCATTTTAATTCACCGCTCCATTCCCACTCAGACCTCACCGTCCTTGGCCTCTTGCATTGTTCCACGGAAGCTCAATGTAAACTCGAGGAACAGCACCTCATCTTCCGATTAGGCACTTTACAGCCTTCCGGACTCAATATCGAGTTCAACAATTTCAGATCATAACCTCGGCCCCTATTACATTTTTACTTGTATTTTTTATCCACCCCTTTGTTTTGGTTTCCCCACCCCCCCTTTCCTTTTTTTCTCTCTCCCACATGGCAGCTGTCTCCCATTCTGCCAGCGCATTTCACACCTAATCTGAGCTGCCTTTTGTCTCCACTGTCCTATCACCATCTCATCTCGTTTTGAATACCTCTTAATGTCTCTTCTCTTTTGTTCTCGCCCAGCCTGGCCGCTTAATCTATTTCATTCCCTGTGCCTCTTTAGTCTTGATAAAGGGTTATGACCTGAAACGTTGACTCTAATTTCTCTCCACGGATGTTGCCTGGCCTGCTGAGTTTTTCCAGCATTTTCTGTTGTTATTTTGGATTTCCAGCATCTGCAGTATTTTGCTATCGTATTAACTGTTATGATACCTGGCATTTTCCCATTGTACACATTTGTCTGTGGCATGAATAGGCTGAACAATGGAGATCCAAAAGGTTTAATGTACCTGCTGTTGCCATTTTCTATTCTCTCCAGCTCATCGTCATTATTCCTGACCGAGAGTCTGTGAACGGGTGGATATGACCGCTGGGTGCTAATTGTAGCCATCTCGTACAGCCCCTCTCACAAAGCACAAGTTGGATCTGCACCTGGTAAAAAAGATGGAGCAATCATCAGATCAATGCATTTCTGTGACTGATGAACTGTCACAATCAGAACTGACAATTTTTTGTAGAATCATAGAATCAGAAATTTACAGCACAGAAGGAGGCCATTTGACATATCATGCCTGTGAGAGCTGATAAAGAGCTATCCTACTTTCCAGCTCTTGGTCCCTAGTCTTGTAGGTTATGGCACTTCAAGTGCATATCCAAGTACTTTTTAAATGTGATGAGGGTTTCTGCCTCTACCACCCTTTCAGGCAGTGAGTTCCAGACCCCACCACCCTCTGGGTGAAAATATTTCTCCTCAACTCCCTGCTAATACTTCTACCAATTACTTTAAACCTATGCCTCCTGGTTATTGACCTCTCTGCTAGGGGAGATAGGTCCTTCCTAACCACTCTATCTAGGCCCCTCTGATCAAGATTTTCTTTTTCAAAACTGTGCCTTTCTTTAGAGGTTCAGGCTGCTTTCCGCACCCCCTTACTCTCCCCCCGTTCCCCCCCCCCCCCCTACACCTTACTTGGCATACCAGCCTCCAGATTCTGATTGAATCAAGGAAGCAGGGGCTCCTGGCATAAGAGATCTCCAGTCTTCTCTCTGAACCCCACCCCACCTTCCCAACAACAATTACTTGTAAGAGGCAGTTGGAAGTTCTGCCCCTTACATGGCAAGCTGGGAAAATCCCAGAGACCACGGAGATCCAGGGCAACCGGGTGGCTGCTGTTCTCCAATGGGTTCCGTCGGTCTCCTGCCCCGAGTTATGGTGGGAGACTGTTGGAATTCGGATTTTAGGAGTCACTTTGTTCATGCATCTAGTTTTAGAGAAAGTAAAGTAGTGTTAGTAGCACAAACATTCTAACTCAAAATTTCCTGTGTGGGGGAGCCCTTACAAAT
This sequence comes from Somniosus microcephalus, assembly GCF_052327205.1. Taxonomy (NCBI): domain Eukaryota; kingdom Metazoa; phylum Chordata; class Chondrichthyes; order Squaliformes; family Somniosidae; genus Somniosus; species Somniosus microcephalus. The sequence goes on along the minus strand of NC_140996.1, from coordinate 207,129,235 downwards.
ATTAACAGACTACCGCCAGTGACCCCCATTCCAGATTCTGAGAGACATTGTCAGCTACTCCAAATGAAGTTACTATTATTGCAGGAGAAGTGTTCTGTTAGTATAGACAGCAATGGAAATATTGTACTAGCAAGTCAACAAATACAGAAACATTCGTGACTTCAAGGGATCACCGAGGGGCCAGGGAATCCTAGTTTGAAAACTTCCGCAATAGCTGAAGGCAGAATACAGTTGATTCCAAATCAGTGCATATGATGTAAGCACAGAACACCCCAATGTAATAAATCAGTTCTCATTCACTCCCAACATGTGGAATAACTGTTTCCCAATTATTAGTTTAAAAAAAAGTACACTACTAGCAAAATTAATGGGACTAAAAGTCGATAAATCCCAAGGACCGGGTGACCTATATCCTAGGGTTTTGAAAGAGGTGGCCATTGGAATATTAGACGCATTGGTTGTCATCTTCCAAAATTCTATAGATTCTGGAACGGTTCCTGCAGATTGGAGGATAGCAAATGTAACCCCGTTATTTAAGAAAGGAGGGAGAGAGAAAACGGAGAACTACAAACCTGTTAGCCTCACATCAGTATTTGGGAAAATGCTGGAATCTATTATAAAGGATGCAATAACTGGGCACTTAGAAACTAATAGTAAGATTGGGCAGAGTCAACATGGATTTATGAAAGGGAAATCCTGTTTGATAAACCTATTGGAGTTCTTTGAGGATGTAACTAGTGGGGTAGACAAAGGGGAACCGGTAGAGGTGGTGTATCTGGATTTTCAGAAGGCCTTCGATAAGGTCCCACACAAGAGGTTGGTGAACAAAATTAGGGCACATGGAATTGGGGGTAATATACTAGCATGGATTGAGAATTGGTTAACAGACAGAAAACAAAGAGTAGGGATAAACTGGTCTTTTTCAGGATGGCAGGCTGTGACTAGTGGGGTACCACAAGGATCGGTGCTTGGGCCCCAGCTATTCACAATCTATATCAATGATTTGGATGAGGGGACTAAATGTAACATTTCCAAATATGCTGATGATACAAAGCTAGGTGGAAGTGTCAGTTGCAAAGAGGATGTGAAGAGGCTTCAAGGGGATCTCGACAGGCTCAGTGAGTAGGCGAGAATATGGCAGATGAAATATAATGTGGATAAATGTGAAGTTATCCACTTTGGTAGAAAAAACAGAAAGGCAGAGTATTTCCTAAATGGTGAAAGATTGGGGAATGCAGATGTTCAAAGGGACCTGGGTGTCCTTGTACATGAGTCACTGAAAATGAATGTGCAGGTGCAACAAGCCATTAGGAAGGCAAATGGTATGCTGGCCTTCATTACAAGAGGATTTGAGTACAGGAGTAAAGAAGTCTTACTCCAATTATATAGGGCCTTGGTGAGACCACACCTGGAGTACTATGTACAATTTTGGTCTCCTTACCTAATGAAGGATATACTTGCCATAAAGGGAGTGCAACGAAGGTTCACGAGATTGATTCCTGGGATGGCGGGACTGTCATATGAGAAGAGATTGAATAAACTAGGCCTGTATTCTCTTGAATTCAGAAGAATGAGAGGGGATCTCATTGAAGCATACAAAATTATTACAGGGCTTGATAGGATGGATGCTGGGAGAATGTTTCCCTTGGCCGGGGGTCTAGAACCAGGGGCCACAGCCTCAAGATAAAGGGTAGGCCATTCAGGACTGAGATGAGAAGAAATTTCTTCACACAGAGGGTTATGAATCTTTGGAATTCTCTACCCCAGAGGGCTATGGAGGCTCAGTCATTGGGTATATTCAAAACAGAAGTCGATAGATTTCTGACTAGTAAGGGCATCAAGGGATATGGCGATAGGGCCGATAGGGCCGATAGTGCCACCCCAGCCACAGTCTGTTCGCCCTCCTGCCATCTGGGAGACGCTACAGATGCATTCGCACCCGTACGACCAGATTTAGGAACAGCTTCTTTCCCAGGGCTGTCATCCTACTGAACTCCACAAATAAACTCTAAAGCCTGCACATCTGCCAATGCACTTTATTATGGTTATATTTATGTTAATATACTACAAGCCAAATGTATGTTGAATGTTTAAATGTCTTAATCCAAATGTACACTCTCGGGAGCCGCAAGCCTACATTTCGTTGTACTGCACTTGTGCACTAACAATGACAATAAAAGTTGATTTGATTTGATTTGACTTGATTTGAATGGAGTTGAGGCAGAAGATCAGCCATGATCTCATTGAATGGTGGAGCAGGCTCGAAGGGCCGAATGGCCTACTCCTGCTCCTATTTCTTATGTTCTTATGCTCTTATTCATGTTTCTTTTAGTCTCATTCTCTGATACAGCCCCCATCCCCTTTTTGCAGATGCACATCATCTACCCCGATGAACTGGTGAGATCTGGAACTTACTCATTGTGACTGGAATCAAAGACACAACCAATGTTCTCCTACTCTGTGGTGCAGTACATTAGTGCATCAACGTCCCCCTAAAACACACCTCTTTTTAAAAATAATGATGCCAAAAATGTTATTTCTTTTGATTCTTGGACAATTATTAGTTGAACTAATTAGTTGAGTATGTTGAACAAATATATTGCATTCTAATTATTTACTGATTCGACTTTTGAATAATACTGTATGAAACATAATCTGTAATTACCATTTTCTGCCAGGACAGTAAATTTACTGTAGTGGAGACAGGCAATATTATGAACATATAGTTCAGTCAAACAATTGCACAACAATCAACATCAAGCCTTAGTTTCACCTGGGCAACCATTAAGAGACCAGGCCAAAGAGATACCAGGATCCTGCCTTGGACATAGTCACAGGCCAGGAGATAGAGACTGTGGCCTAGAAATTCAGTTTGGGGCGGCCAGCTCGCTCGCGCCCAGAAAGTACCGCTGCGCGCGGAGCCACTTGCGCCCGCCGGAAATTCAGTTTCAGCGCCCCAACTCGAAGGCGGCCGCTATTCAAGGGTTTCGGCGCCCCCGCTTGGGGCGCTGAAACTGAATATCGGCGCGCTAGGTGCCGCAGCGCCACCCGCTGCGGAGCGGCAGGCTGCGGTACTGCAGGCCTTCCTCCCTCTCTTAAGGGGGAGGTGCCTGCAACAGCGAGATCGCCACTCGCTAATGCCGGCAAATGAGCCCGGCACCACGGAGAAGTGCCGGGCTCCCGGAAAACAGCCGGCAATGCCGCGGGGGGGGGTGGAGGAGGCCGGGGAAGGAGGTGCGGGCAGGCGGCCGCCGAAAAAGCGGCCGACCGCACCTCCGCCTTAACTCGCCCCACTAACGCTACAGGACGGCCCCGTTTTCTGATCCCTGTTTGCGGCCGCTGCGGAAGAGGCGGCCGCAACTAAATATGGCAGTCAGGCCGGTAGCGGGGCACTGCGCACACCGATGACGTCATCGGTGGCGGCGCAGCGCTACTGGCTAACGCCGCCATTACCGCAGCGCTGAATATCGGCGAAAGCTCAGCAAGTGGCGCAAAAGCCCTCTTTGGGCGAAAACTGGGTGCAAAGCCTACTGAATTTCTAGCCCTGTGACTGATATAAGACATTGGTTGGCCATCTATGAAAAACTGTTCGATAGATGCATCGTACTGGCCAAGAAATTCTCAAAATTATTTAACAAGCCAGACAAAGTGTTGCAGAAATCCTTGTTAACTGACATCAGGGACGCACATATTTTTTGAGTTGTTGGGCATTATATAAATGAAGTAGGATTTTAGTGACACCATCTGACAAATAAATATGCATTCTATTGGTAGCCGGTAGGCTTTGCATTAATACTAGTTGCTGGAATATATGTTTGCTTCTCAGAAATGGCCAGACATTTCTTGCAGAGGGTTTGGAATAACTTGCACACAAATACTTGCTACTTAAAACCCCAGATAGTGGTGTGGTTGAACCATTTAAGGATGGATTCTCATTGCCAACATGGTTTTGAAAAACAAACTATTAAAAGGGAATTAGGATGTTGATTCATTTTATATCCTATTGCTTTACTTTTATGAACACACGGGTCTTGTTTAAACTGTGAGTTCTGAAGACGTCATCTGATTACTAGTTGGATACAGTCTTGAGCTCAGCCCTGTGATAGAGCCACATTAACATAATATAATAATAATAATTCAACTTTATTGTCATTGTACAATGCACAAGTACATGAACAACGAAATGTGATCTTGCAAGCTCCCATGAGTCCAGTACAAATAACATTAACATTAAACGTAAATAGCACCGTCCTGGGAGAAGCAAAGCCGCTGCGTCTGTGCGCGCCGCCATTCCATTTCCACCATTCCTCCTGTCCGACAATCTTCAGCCCAACGCCCGGGCCTGCTCACACAGCCATTAACTGAGGAGGCTTCAGTGAGTTTGCCCTTTCACATTTGCATGTTATTTCAGGTCAATCAGCCTGTCAGGATCAGTTATTTCTCCAACTGAATTTCCTTTGGAATATCATCGACAAAAATGTTTAGACAAAATTGGCAAAAAAAAACAGACGAAAAGGCTAAGAAAAGCACACAACATAGTCTTTTGTACCTTTTTTTAATTGTTGAAATGCTCCATTGAATTATTACATGTGATAGCACTGAAGATTTATGAATGCAGTGCCCCTTTAAGATCAAAGCGTAGAAATTCAGGCGGAAGCGCAAAACGGGCGCTATCGGATCGCCCGGCCATTATACGCCCCGCCCGATATTCAATTCCATTGACTGTGACAGACCTGAATATCAGGCAACACATACAACAGGCAGCCGATGCGATAACAACCATATTGAGCTACCGTCCAAGACAGATTTCTACCCCCAGTTCTTTTCATTACTACAAGTTTAGCATTGGTAAGTTTGAAACAGAAAATGCTACAATCTTTTCCCTGCTCTAAGTCCATACTGCCCCCTTCCTTTCATAGCAAGAGCACAGACAGCTCCCTAATGAAAGACTCATGCCTACATTGAAGGCAGTTTATTCCGTAAATCGTAAGTAAGTGTGAAGAAATCGTTCGGATGAAACTTCTTCACCCAAAGAGTGGTGAGAATGTGGAACTTGCTACCACAGGGAGTGGTTGAAGCGAATAGTATGGATTCATTTAAGAGGAGACTGGACAAACATATGAGGGAGAAAGGAATAGAGGGTTATGCTGATAGATTTAGATGAAGAAAGACGGGAGGAGGCTCATGTGGAGCATAAACACCGGCATGGACTGGTTGGGCCGAATGGCCTGTTGCTGTGCTGTATATCCTATATAATCCTATGTAATCCTATGTAAATCTCTCCACCAAAACCACATCATTAGATACCTCAGTGTTTTATTTTACATAACATTTAAATAGATTGGGGAAGAACAATTGTTTGAAAGTAATTTTAATTAAATACTGTATTGGATGGTGTTTAGGTAGGACACATGAGAGATATGGCATTGTCACAGGATGCAGAGCAATTGGCTGCGGTTGTGACATTTGTTTTACTTGCCAGAGCAGGTTTTCACCTATATACAAACCTAGAAAACTAGCAAAGCTGACCAACAGTTTCAAAAACACGGAGTCAGTCTCAGAGAAGTTGACAACTCGATGACAGCCTGAATATAGACCTAGGATATGTAATTACACTGAAAGTCCAGTGTGACACTGGATTAAGCAGCAGGCAGCATGACACTTCATCACCTGGCTCTTAGATGATTGCAGCAAAGACGGCAGGATTTGCAGCCTTTCCTTGTGGACGAATTGCCGGTGATTGTGGATACATACTTGTACTTTCTGTTGCTAAATCTGATTGATTGTTAAAATGTTTTTTAAATTGTTTATACAACAACAACTTGTATTTATATAGCACCTTTAGCATAGTAAACCGTCCCAAGACGCATTCACAGGGGCGTTATAAGACAAAATTTGACACCGAGCCACATAAGGAGATATTCGGGCAAAGAGGTAGGTTTTAAGGAGCGTTTTAAAGCAGGAAAGAGAGGTAGAGAAGTGGAGAGGTTTAGGGAGGGAATTCCAGAGCTTAGGGCCTTAACAGTAGACGGCGTGGCCACCAATGGTGGGGGGATTAAAATGGTGATGCTCAAGAGGCCAGAATTGGAGGAACGCAGCTATCTTGGGGGGGTTGTGGGGCTGGACAGATTATAGAGATAGGAAGGGGTGAGGCCATGGAGGGATTTGAAAACAAGGATGAGAATTTTAAAATCGAGGCGCTGCTTAACCGGGAGCCAATGTAGGTCAGTGAGCACAGGAGTGATGGGCGAACGGGACTTGGTGTGAGTTAGGACACGGGCAGCAGAGTTTTGGATGACCTCAAGTTTACAGAGGGTAGAGTGTGGGAGGCCAGCCAGGAGTGCAGTGGAATAGTCAAGTCTGGAGTTATCACTGTGACACCTAGACACCCCCATTTCCCCCCCCCACCCCCAACCCCACGCCAATTTATGGGGGCACTCTTCTCCTCCACCCTCAGTTGACACCGGCACTGTTCAATCTCCTACCACCCCAACCCCCAACCACCATGTTGCCTTTTTTCTCCCACTCCTCCAGTACATGCTGGCACTCTTCTACCAACTCCCCACCACGCCCGCCCCACCCCACAATTCCCAGTTGGCACTTTTCTCACTTTCCCCTCCCCCAGCTCATGCTGGCATTCTTCCCCTACTCCTCCTCAACAATGCTACATCTGTAAATTACAAAATAATTGGTAGTTTTAATAAAATTGAGACAATTTTCAGTTTGGGAAGAATAATAGGGACATAAAGAAATAAGAAGAGAATGAAACACAGAGAGAACGGTTGAGAGAAATGGAGACACAGTGAGAGAGGAACAAAGGATGAAAATACAAAAGAATAATTCAACTGCTGCTAATTTCTTTCATAAAATGGAGAGACTTTCAAGGTTTTTAAAAATGTGCTCATTAGAGATAGGGCCAAGTTGAACAAAAATGATGTGCAGTGTTCTGTACTAAGTGTCAGCCAGTGGCTCAGTGGGTGGCACTCTTGTCTCTGCGGCAGAAGGTTGTGAGTTCATAGTCCCACTCCAGGGACTTGAACACATAATTTAGACTGACACTTCAGTGCAGTGCTGAGGGAGTGCTGCACTGTTAAAGGTGTTGTCTTTTGGTTGAGACATTAAGCCAAGGCCCCATCTGCCTTCTCATCTGGATGTTAAAGATCCTATGCCATGATTTCAAAGAGAAGGTTAAAGTTTATTCCCTCAATCAAAATCACTAAAATGGATTACAGGAAACTTTCGATTTACCGGCACCTAAATAACCGGAAATCTCAGTTAACCGGCAAAATTCAGGAGTAGGTTCAGGTAAGTTTTACTTCATATTCTATTTGCCTTCCTCGATCTGTTGCTGTGTAAGGGTGTGGCTGCAGCTGTTGCTAAGCTACAGAGACGCTTGGAACTTGTGGCCATTGTTCTGAACCTGTTGCTAAGCAACAGGGTTTGTTGCTTTATATGGAGCTCTCAGCTCTCCGTATCTTTTACTATAGCTTTCGGTTATCTGGAATTTTTGATGAACCGGCACCACGTCGGTCCCGGATAAAAAAAAGTTTCCTGTATCTGGTCATTGTCTCATTGTTGTTTGTGGGAGCTTGCTGTGCATAAATTAGCTGCAGAGTTTCCTACAATGCAACAGTGACTAAAATCATTCTTTGGCTGTAAAGTGCTTTGGTACGTCCTGAGGTTGTGAAAGGCGCTATAGAAATGCAAGTCCTTTCTTACTGACAGACATTGTGGGGAATATTAATATTTTCACTTAAGCAGTTCAAATTTAAACAACAACAACATGGATTTATATAGCGCCTTTAACGTAGTAAAACATCCCAAGGTGCTTCACAGAAGCGTTATCAAAGAAAATTTGACATTGAGACACGTAAGAAGATATTAGGGCAGGTGATAAAAAGCTTGGTCAAAGAGTTTGGTTTTAAGGAGCGTCTTAAAGGAGGAAAGAGAGGTAGAGAGGCGGAGAGGTTTAGGGAGCGAATTCCAGAGCTTAGGGCCTAGGCAACAGAAGGCACGGCCGCCAATGGTGGAGCGATTATAATCAGGGATGCACAAGAGGCCAGAATTGGATGAGAGCAGATATCCCGGAGGGTTGTAAGGCTTGAGGAGGTTACGTCTATTTAACCCAAATATGTGGGTGCTGCAATTGGAAGCTGGATAGCCATGTTGCCACACATAGTAGATTACGAGTTAGAAGAGCTAGACAGAAAAACCTGAAGGAATTGGGCAAGTCTTTTATAGGTTTTTATATCAAATGTAAGCCTGCAGCTGATGGCATACTTTAATTCCACTTGTATACCAAGCGTTACTTCCTAGATATAGCCCATTCAAAACAACATAAGAATATAAGAACATAAGAAATAGGAGCAGGAGTAGGCCAATCGGCCCCTCGAGCCTGCTACGCCATTCAATAAGATCATGGCTGATCTGATCCTAACCGCCAATCCACTATCACAGAACCATCTCCTGAATCTAACAGAATTAGACACACGAAATAGGAGCAGGATCAGGCTACACGGCCCCTGGGCCCGCTCCGCTACCCACAGGGCCATGACCGATCCGAACCTAGACTCATGTCCAAATTCCTGCCCGCTCCTCGTAACCCTTAATTCCCTTTACTTCTAGGAAACTGTCTATTTCTGTTTTCAATTTATGTAATGATGTAGCTTCTACAGCTTTTTGGGACAGCATATTCCCATGGACCTACCACCCTCTGAGTGAAGTAGTTCCTCCTCATCTCAGTTTTGAAAGAGCAGCCCCTTATTCTAAGACTATGCCCCCTAGTTCTAGTTTCACCCATCATCGGGAACATCTTCCCTGCATCCACCCGATCCAACCCCTTCACAATCTTATATGTTTCAATAAGATCGCCTCTCATTCTTCTGAACTCCAATGAGTAGAGTCGCAATCTACTCAATCTCTCCTCATATGTCCATCCCCTCATCCCCGGGATTAACCGAGTGAACCTTCTTTGTACTGACTCGAGAGCAAGTATGTCCTTTCTTAAGTATGGACACCAAAACTGTACGCAGTATTCCAGGTGCGGTCTCACCAATACCTTGTACAACTGAAGCAATACCTCCCTATTTTTATATTCTATCCCCCTAGCAATGAAAGCCAACATTCCATTGGCCTTCTTAATCACTTGCTGCACCTGCATACTAACCTTTTGAGTTTTGTGCACCAGGACCCCCAGATCCCTTTGTTCTTCAGTACTTTCCAGTTTCTTGCCATTATGATAATAACTTGCTCTACGATTTTTCCTGCCAAAGTGCATAACCTCACACTTTCCAGTATTGTATTCCATCTGCCAAATCTCTGCCCACTTACTTAGCCTGTCGATGTCCCCTTGCAGGTTTTTTATGTCCTCCTCACTCACTACTTTCCCTCCCATCTTAGTGTCATCTGCAAACTTTGATATGTTATACTCGGTCCCCTCCTCCAAATCGTTAATATAGATTGTAAAGAGTTGGGGACCCAGCACTGACCCCTGCGGAACACCACTAGTTACTGATTGCCAGTCTGAGAATGAACCATTTATCCCAACTCTCTGCCTTCTGTTAGATAGCCAATCCTCTATCCATGCCAGAATATTACCCCCAATCCCGTGATTTTTTATCTTAAGCAATAATCTTTTGTGTGGCACCTTGTCAAATGCCTTTTGGAAGTCTAAATACACTACGTCCACTGGTTCCCCTTTATCCACCCTATACGTTACTTCCTCAAAGAACTCCAGCTAATTTGTCAAACATGACTTCCCCTTCATAAAACCATGCTGACTTTGTCCTATTAAATTATGATTATCCAAATGTCCTGTTACTGTCTCCTTAATAATGGACTCCAAAATTTTACCTACCACAGATGTTAGGCTAACCGGTCTATAGTTTCCAGCCTTCTGTCTACTGCCCTTTTTAAATAAGGGTGTTACATTAGCAGTTTTCCAGTCTGCCGGGACCTTTGCCGAGTCCAGGGAGTTTTGGAAAATTATTACCAATGCATCCACAATCCCTACCGCCACTTCCCTCAAGACCCTAGGATGTAAGCCATCAGGTCCAGGTGATTTATCTGCCTTGAGTCCCATTATTTTACCAAGTACCACTTCCTTAGTGATTTTGATTGTGTTTAGCTCCCCACCCCCTTTAGCCCCCTGTTTGTCCAGTGTTGGGATATTCTTAGTGTCTTCTACTGTAAAGACTGATGTAAAATATTCATTCAGTGTTTTTGCCATCTCCATATTTCCCACCATTAATTTCCCGGTCTCATCCTCTAAGGGACCAACATTTACTTTAGCCACCCTTTTTCTTTTTATATAACTATAAAAACTCTTACTTAGATTTTTTGCTAATTTACTTTCATAATCTATCTTCCCTTTCTTAATCAATCTTTTTGTTATTTTTTGCTGTCTTTTAAATTTTTCCCAATCCTCTATCCTCCCACTAGATTTGGCTACCTTATATGCCCTTGTTTTTAGTCGAATACTATCCTTAATTTCTTTACTTAGCCACGGATGGCTGTCTTTTCTTTTACACCCTTTTCTTCTCAGTGGAACATATTTTTTTTGGAAGTTGTAAAATAACTCCTTAAAGGTACACCACTGATCATGTATCGTCTTACCCTTTAATCTATTTTCCCAATCCACTCTACTCAATTCCGCTCTCATACCTTCATAGTCTCCTTTATTCAAGCTTAGCACGCTTGTTTGAGAGCCAACTTTCTCACCCTCTAATTGAATATGGAATTCAACCATGTTATGATCACTCATTCCAAGGGGATCCTTTACTAGGACATTTTTAATTAATCCTGTCTTGTTACACAGGACCAGATCTAAGGTTGCTTGCCCCCTGGTCGGTTCAGTTACATACTGCTCAAGAAACCCATCCCTAATACACTCAATGAACACATCCTCAAGGCAACCCTGCCCAATTTGATTTGTCCAATTAATATGATAGTTAAAATCCCCCATATTTATAGATGCTCCCTTATTACAAGCCTCAACTATTTCCTGATTGATACTCCGTCCAACAGAGTTGCAACTGTTCGGAGGCCTATAGACTACGCCCACTAGTGTTTTTTTCCCCTTATTATTCCTTACCTCCACCCAAACTGTTTCATTATCCTGATCTTTTGACCCAATATCATTTCTCTGTATTACAGTGATTCCTTCCTTTATTAACATAGCCACCCCACCTCCCCTTCCTTCCTGCCTGTCCTTCCTGATCGTTAAATAACCTGGTACGTTTAATTCCCAGGCATTGTCACCCTGCAGCCATGTTTCTGTAATGGCCACAAGATCATACCCATATGTAGTTATTTGTGCCATTAACTCGTCTATTTTGTTACGAATTGTTGAATTTATTCTAACTATATTAAACTCTATATTGCTGAACTTATCCTGATTATATTATACTCTGCTACATACCCTTTGATGTTGCAATGACCAGAATATTCACAATAGAGTTTTAAGTTCAACATTTCTTTAAAATTCATTCACAGGATGTGGACATCACCAGCAAGGCCAGCATTTATTGCCCATCCTTAATTGCCCTTGAGAAGATGGTGGTGAACCGCCTTCTTAAATACAGCTGAGTGACTTGCTAGGCCATTTCAGAGGGCAATTAAGAGTCAATCACATTGCTGTGGGTCTGGAGTCACATATAGGCCAGACCGGGTAAGGTTGGCAGGTTTCCTTCCCTAAAGGACATTAGATAATAAAGTAATTTAAAAAAAATTAAAAAAGAAAACTCTTCTACCTTCAATGCAAACAATTGAACCAGAGAACTTTCAGATCATTTTAATCCATTGATTTTATAGTATTGCCTATAACTGGTTTTTAAAAATGCAGAACGCATGGAACAACATTTTTTGGGCAAAAAAAACGTAGAATTATTTAGGAACATTATCGAAAAACAGGGAAAAAACATTAATGTACATTTGTTTGGTTTTCGAAGTTCGTGACTTGGCAGAACTTGCAAACTATTTGCAAGAATACATGAACTGTGGTTAACGACTCATTTTGCAAAATCAATATGTTTTGAGGGATCATTCTGTGCTAGAGTATCGTACATTGTGTAGAAAAATTCTGTGAGCCAGTCGTCATATTTAATGTCAGTTGCGGGTTGACACTCTTGTCATCAAAATAATTTGTCACTGACAGGAAAAAGGTGGTGTCTTGGGCTGAGCCATCAATATTTAATAAACCTTTCAACCACACAATTCCCTTTACCCCTGATAGAAGATGAAGGGAAGATCTCTGAAGCTCTTGGCTAATACATTTTCTGTTTTGAATCTGACAGGCAAGCATTTGAAAGCTAGTAACTAGAAAGTGCTAACAGATCACCTCACGCTGCCAGCTCCAACTAAATGAGGAATCTCAAACTGCAGCTGTAATTGAAACTTGCTAGTAGTGTGGAATTACGTTATTTTAAAATTGATAACACCCCCTCCATACTTTTTAAGTAAATTTTTTCAATAACAACAACTTGCACTAATATAGCGCCTTTAACATAATAAAACGTCCCACGGTGCTTCACTGCAGCGTTTTCAAAACTAAAATTTGACACCGAGCCACATAAAGAGCTATTAGGACAGGCTTGGTCACAGAGGTCTAAAAGGAGGAGCGAGAGGTAGAGAGTTGGCGAGGTTTAGGAAAGGAATTCCAGAACTTAGGGCACAGACAGCTGAAAGCACGGCCGCCAATGGTGGGGCGATGGAAATTGGGGATGCACAAGAGGCTAGAATCGGTGGAACGAAGAGATATCGAAGGGTTTTAAGGATGGAGGAGTATAGGGATAGGGAGGGGCGAGGCCATGAGGGATTTGAATACGAGGATAAGAATGAATAGTTCCCTGATGCAGAGTATGGCCAAGCATCCTGCTCCAAGGCCTCTTGGGCCAGACAGTAGGCGTTGAATGGGACAGGCATGGGTTGGTTCACTTCCCACCCCCATTTCATACCACTCCTTGGTACAGTGCATTAGGGCTCTATTTCATCACTCTACAGGAAAATACTTCCGTGCAAAAAAAAACCCAAAATATCTTTGTGTGGTGTTGTGTTCATGGTGAGAGATGCCAGTGCTGAGGAACAGGACATTATTTCAGCAGAGAACCAGGGTCCAAGAACGTATGGTCAGCTGATTTTAATATTTACTTCTGGCACATAGGCCCCGATATTGACAAGGGCGGGTTTTGGGTCAGATAACCCAGAGGCCCAGGTTTCCCCACATGCTGTGGAGTTAAAGGCACCTTTTTTTCCTACAGGTTCCGTGCCCAGAAGTCAGACTTATCAACAGGCTTGACTCCCTGTTGGGCAGGGAACGCTCCGGAGGAGGCCGCGGGGTATGGGGTGGGGGTGTTCCGATAGCGGGGGGTATGGTTCAATATGGGGGGGGAAGGTGAGCTTGGGGGGCTGGGTGGAAGCACTCCTGCTTCTCCTGGCTCACAAGCAGTGCTGTAAGAGCACTTACCTTTTCCCCAAAGCTGTCCTCGCCTCCCTTGAGCTGCCAGGTTTCCCGAGGCCTGGGAAACCCGGTCGGCCAGGATTAAACCTGTAAGATAGGTTAAATGTGAGGCTACCAGCCTCATTGTAATATTTAAATGGCCAACCCGCCTCCTGGGAGCGGGTTGGCTGCCCGCCCCCTTGTCCCACCTCTGTTAAACCCGGGAAGTGGGCGGGTTGGAGGTGGGTTGTGGTCGGGTTTGAGATTTAAACATTTTTTACATCTTACCCGACCCCAACCCACTCGTTTTTAGGTGTTGAAATTACCTCCATAGTGTATGATATACAGGAATCCCCCCTTTCACCCCACCCACCCCCCCCACAAACAGGTCAGGAACTGCAATATTGGGTGTCCTGCCTGCAGCCCCTGGGGTCACGTTACCTTACACAATTTGGCCAATAAATGAAAAAGCAAAATACTGCAGATGTTGGAAAGCTGAGAATGCTGAAAACACTCAGCAACTCAGGCAGCATCAGTGAAGAGAACAGGCAAGTTCTGTTCACTGCTTGTCTGTTTTTGTTACAAAAGCAATAAATAAGGGTAGTCCTATACCAAGGAGAGGGTCACCCCGAATCAACATTTTTCTTCTGCCCCACCAGCTTCCACCTGAAGCGCCCATTACAAATGGCCACTGAGCACTGGAGCATGTTGGACTGCTCTCTTGTTCTTTTTCATCTTGTTACTTTAAACGCCAGATTACACACATGCTCAGTTATAGCAATGCGGTATCAGGACTTTATTGAAACCTCCTACTATCCACAACCAGTATGAGCTGCTAAACAGTGGTTCACTCACACCTCTTATACCACATTTCACCTTTGATCACTACATTCCATGCATACTAACAATAAAAAAATCAAAGATACATACAAATACCAACAGAATAACATGAACTAAACAAGTTGCTGTCATAAACTCTTCCCATTCCCCTAAACACAAGTGACCAAGCTGACATATTCCAGACCATTACAAATATGGCTGAATGACTCTTACACATTCTACTATTTTACTTTCCTGTGAAGATATCCTTGCTTTTAGGCCTGTTTACACAATTTACAACACATGCTCAGCAGGAAACTGTTTTAACTCATCATGTGCTGATACCACAGATTGCCCAGAAAGAACATTTGAGATACTCAAGTAATGCGGACTTTCGCTCCCACAGAGCACTGGAGCATTGCTCGGGTTCATCAGTTTCATTATGGGAAGCCCTTTAATTTAAATATTCCCTGGGACTTTACTGACCCTTAAGCATAGTCTGTCAGGGAGTGGGTGCCATGGATGTTCAGTATCCCATTAGCAGACCCCACAGTGTCAATTCCCAAGCAAATTATAACATGGGTCAGATGGAAAACAAAGCTCCCTCTATTCATAATCTAGGCTGACACTCCAGCGCAATACTAAGGGAGTGCTGCCCTGTCGGAGGCCCCACCTGCCCATGGCACTATTTCAAAGGTGAGCAGGAGAGTTCTCCCCGGTGTCCTGAGCAATATTTATCCCCCAACTAACATCAGTAAAATAGCAGATTATCTCATTGTTGTTTGTGGGAGCTTGCTGTGCGCAAATTGACTGTTGGGTTTCCTACATTACAGCAGTGACTCCACTTCAAAACTACTTCATTGGCTGAAAAGTGCTTTGGGATGTCCTGAGGTCATGAAAGGTGCGATAGAAATGCAAGTCCTTCTTTTTACTCTACCCCAGAAATGTGGGAAGATTTTCTGTTTGCTAACTATAGGAAAATCATACACCTAGAGCGCATTTACGATCTAACTACATCCAATACATAAAGACATTCTTCCCGCAATGCCAGAAGAGCATCTAATGTGGAGTTTATCCTTCCTCCATCAGCCAACCTTACTCACTGTAATTCTGTCTCAGATTGTGCTGTGGCCTTGTGTTCTCTATGGATGCAGTTCCACCTGCCCAAACTCATTTCACATAAAACACTTACAGCCAGCGGAATAGGAATCTCGTTCTGGCTGTGTGGTGTGGATTTGAACCCAACTGTCGAAGATGGTGTACAATGTGGTAACAATGGTGCCACTCAACCCTCGGAGAATATCTCATATCAACCCATTTGGCTTGAGGGGTAGGGAACCCCCTTCTAACTTGAAAACTGTTGATCTGACTTAGAAATACAATGACCCTGAATTTTCAGTCGGTATGATGGCGAACTGTCGGCATACACTGTCATACCGCCTTTGAAACTGACCGCAACTTCAGGATTTGGCTTTTAACAGCATATTGACTTCTCAACAAAGGCTAAGGGCCTGGAAAACTCGTCTTAATTTAGTGCAGTGTGAAATTTGTTCACTTTAATAAAAATTGAAATTTTTAAGAAACTTTTGCAAAAAAAATGACAATTTTTTTAAAGTTTGTGCATCTTTAATTTAGGTTTGCCTTTTCCCCATGTGAGAACCCCAATCTTTCTTTTGCTCTCTCTAACTATTTCAAAAAGTTTGAATTTTAACAGCTTACTCACTTCTTTGTTCGCTGTCTGTGAGAATTCTGCCTTTTGATTGGCTGCTTAGACAGCCTGTTGACATTACAGCAACTTGCAGAAGGGGATTCCCATTAAGTTCTGTTGAATTGAGTTCAAGGTCGGAAAACCCGAAGTTCTCGATACAGGGGTCGCGAGGTCCTTGTGCGGAGCGTACTTTGGGGCCAGCAGCGAATGTCTTCACTTCACTGCTAACAGCAAATTCAGGGCCAATGTATTTCCCAAACAAACTTAAAATCTAAGTCTTGTGTTACTGAACACAATTTAAGAGATACATTCTTTATTATTACTTCATAATAAAGCATTCTTTATTATTACTTTCTACAAATGAAATAAACAAAATTGCCTGCAACCAGAAAGAGATGCAGGGATGGGAGAGAACATCATGTTTAGGATGTGATTTATCACTCAGATCTGCTTAAAATCAGCATTTCGCTGCCTCCAGAATGTTTAATGCAAATTTATGGTATTCGGACAGAAAGTTGTTCGACAGTTGATGTGTCTGAATTGCTGAGATTTGTGTTGGGGTGTCACGTCAAATTATGTGCTGTTGACACCTTTAGTTACACCTAGACTTTTTAATCCTGCAAAATAGAGGTGCACTCACACTGGATTCACCATCTTCGGGAAACAATAAAGAGAAATACATGAAAACAACTCCTCTACACATTCACATACATACACTCTCACACACATATACACACATGCATACACACACACATATACATACACATAAATACATACACACACTGGGCTGATAAGTGGCAAGTAACATTCGTGCCACACAAATGCCATGTATTGACCATCTCCAACAAGAGAAAGTCTAACCACCTTCCCATGACATTCAATGGCATTACCATCGCCGAATCCCCCACTATCAACATCGTGGGGTCACCATTGACCAGAAACTCAACTGGACCAGCCACATAAATGCAATGGCTGCTAGAGTAGGTCAGAGGCTGGGTATTCTACAGTGAGCGGCTCACCTCCTGACTACCCAAAGCCTCTGCACAAGGCACAACTCAGAAGTCTGATGGAATACTCTCCACTTGCCTAGATGGGTGCAGCTGCAACAATATTCAAGAAGCTCGACACCATCCAGGACAAAACAGTTCACTTGATCGACAGCCCATCCACCACCTTAAACATTCACTCCCTCCACCAATGGCGCACCGTGGCTGCAGTGTGTACCATCTACAAGATGCACTGCAGCAACTCACCAAGGCTTCTCCGACAGCGCCTCCCAAACCCGCATCCTCTACCATCTAGAAGGACAAGGGCAGCAAGGGCATGTGAGCACCATCACCCCCAAGTTCCCCATCAAGCCCCACACCATCCTGACTTGGAAATATATCGCTGATCCTTCATCATCACTGGTTTAAAATCCTGGAACTCCCTCCCTAACAGCACTGTGGGACTACCTTCACCACACGGACTGCAGCGGTTCAAAAAGGCGGTTCACCACCACCTTCTCAAGGGCAACTAGGGATAGGCAATAAATGATGGCCTTGCCAGTGACACCCACATCTCAAGAATTTTTTTTTTAAACACAGATACATAAAAATAATAACTTGCATTTATATAGCACCTTTAATGTAGTAAAACGTCCCAAGGCGCGTCACAGGAGCGTTATCAAACAAAACTTGACATCAGGCCACATAAGGAGACAGGTGACAAAAAGCTTGGTCAAAGGAGTAGGTTTTAAGGAGCATCCTAAAGGAGGAGAGAGAGGTGGAGAGGCAGAGAGGTTTAGGGAGGGAATTCCAGAGCGTAGAGCCTAGGCAGCTGAAGGCACGACCGGCAATGGTGGAGCGAAGAAAATCAGAGATGCGCAAGAGGCCAGAATTGGAGGAGCACAGAGATCTCGGAGGATTGTAGGGCTGGAGGAAGGTACAAAGATAAGGAGGGGTGAGGCCATGGAGGGATTTGAAAACAGGGATCAGAATTTTAAAATCCAGGCTTTGCCGGACTGGGAGCCAATATAGGTCAGTGAGCGCAGGGGTGACGGGCGCGAGTTAGGGTAACGACAGCAGAGTTTTGGATGAGCTCAAGTTTATGGAGGGTGCAACATGGGAGGCCAGACAGGAGCGCGCTGGAATAGCTATCATACATACAGAGACACAGCTATCGTACATACAGAGACACAGCTATCATA
Organism: Somniosus microcephalus; assembly: GCF_052327205.1. Classification (NCBI taxonomy): domain Eukaryota; kingdom Metazoa; phylum Chordata; class Chondrichthyes; order Squaliformes; family Somniosidae; genus Somniosus; species Somniosus microcephalus. Next base: position 207,111,085 of record NC_140996.1, on the reverse strand, counting down.
CATACAGAGACACAGCTATCATACATACAGAGACACAGCTATCATACATACAGAGACACAGCTATCATACATACAGAGACACAGCTATCATACATACAGAGACACAGCTATCATACATACAGAGACACAGCTATCATACATACAGAGACACAGCTATCATACATACAGAGACACAGCTATCATACATACAGAGACACAGCAGCTCTTATGACTGCTGCTCTGTAACACTGAAAATAATTTTTCAATAATGTTTGTAAATTAGTTTAGAAACCTTGCGGGCGACATAAAAACTCATTCGAATGTTATTTTCCAGTGTAATATTTAAAACATTACTTCTTGCAAAAATAATAGAAAAAAAATAGAATTTTATTTTTCTTCGGCAGCACCTCCCAAACCCGCGACCTCTACCACCTAGAAGGACAAGGGCTGCAGGCCTATGGGAACACCACCACCTCCAAGTTCCCCTCCAAGTCGCACACCATCCTGACTTGGAAGTATATCGCCGATCCTTCATCGTCGCTGGGTCAAAATCCTGGAACTCCCTCCCTAACAGCACTGTGGCAGTACCTTCACCACACGGACTGCAGCGGTTCAAGAAGGCGGCTCACCACCACCTTCTCAAGGGCAATGAGGAATGGGCAATAAATGTTGGCCTTGCCAGCGACGCCCACATCCCATGAATGAATTTTAAAAACCTGAAGAGCTAAGTCTGTATTTTATTCATAAACGTGATGGTAACAATTTACCAAACCTACAGATTTATACTTTTCGCCACTTTTTAAAAAATAAAGATGAGGTTTAAATAAAAGGATGTATTGTGAAATATGTATTTCATTTACTAGTTTCGTGCTCTACTAGTAAACTGAAGAACGGTGGCTGGTCTCTCTAGACAGGTGTTCGTTCTTTTTGAGACGAAGCGCTTTTGCTCAAATTGCAGAGATTATCACCAAGTATCGCTCACTACAGTGGCTGCAGTAACTGCTCCGCCACAAAACGAGGCGATCGGCCAAACAGCAACCGGACCCTTTAACGGACCCATTTCGAAGCCATTGAAGGACCGCTGACCGGGCGACGATCCATTAAACGGCAACTTGCTGGGGACTAATTTTGCCTCCCGTCCTGCACATTATGACAATGAAAAAAAGATCACCGAGAGCTCCCACATAATGATCACGGGCTAATTTAAATGGCAGATCGACATGTTTAAATCGTGTTTTTTGTTGTTGTTGTTGGATCGTGCAATAACTCAACTGGTTGTAACTGAAAGTTTTTTTTTCCTGCTGGATTCGACCGAATTAGACACAACAAAAGGGGAGAATGTTGTTGGGTTGAGGGGCGGGGTGAATCTGCCCGGACGGGAGATGCGAGGCCTGAAATGAACCCTGTGTGTTGTCAATTTCCATTTACCTTAAACCTGAGATCGCTCGCCATGGTTACTGGACGGGTAACCATGACGATCCAAATAGACGAATGAAACCTATCATTTCCACATTGGTCTTAACCTTGGTTCCTATCTCACTGAACGAAGCCAAGGAACAAGAAAGGACGGCGGGTCCCAAAGATTGATCCCTGACCAGCCTCCCCTCGGGAATTAGGGGCAAGTTCCATATCTGGAGGTCTGTAACTTTTTAAAAACTGTATTGTCACAATACCAGGGGGGGGGGGGGGCGGGGGGGAATAATAAATACGAACTGAACAGTTCCGCTTTAAAGACAACCCGATTAGGGGAAAGGCGGGGAACATCTCCTCCGGATTAAGGATGTGCTCAGATTTAAGATTAGTGTAAAGCCCCCCTGGTCAGAGAGTCCCGGTAAATCCGGTTAGGCAGTTCACGGGATCAGGAAGGCGGATTGACCAACGCATCTCTGAAGCTTGACTGAAAGTGGAGTTTTACCCCGGCCACTGTCAGCCGCTTCGGGAGAGAGTGGGAGGCAAGGGGAGAATTATTAAGGGAAGGGAAAAACAGTGATCAAACTTCACTCCATCCCCGAGTTGCAGCTCTTTTCTAATCCTCCTTCTGTCCTCATGTTCTCTCGGGCTGCCTCTCTCTTTCCTAAGAGGCTCGGGCAATACAGCTCCCAAACGTCCCGAACACATTCTGGTTGGGAGTAACTGGGATGCCGCAGATCCGAACTCCCCCCCACTACTACCTTGTAAAAGACGCTTCCACACTTACCTTGCCGAGGCTCTTCCACCGCTTTCTCGCGTTGTTGAATCTCTGAACTGATTCCGAGTTAACCGCACTCGGCTCTCGCTTCTTCCCTCAGCCCGACTTGCTGGTGCCGACTGCTCCCTTTCAGTGAACGCTTTAATTCTCACTCTGATCCCAGGAGAACTTGCCGACTCCTCGCTCTGTTGGAACACGAGCCCATTTCTCCAGCCTCCAGCCAAGGTGGCACATCACTCGGTTCAGCGCCGCGCTGCTGCGGGACGCACGGAATTCCAATCGCACCTTCAACATGAAAGAGAGAAAAGCCCAACAGGTTGAGACTTTTGCTAGTTGTGGGTTTTTTTTTGGGGGGGGGGGGTGGAGGAGGGGGAGCATGAGTCAGTTTCAGAGATGTGGCGGGAGGGAAGGAATCTGTCTCCCCATCTGTAACCCGTCACACTCTGAATGATCATTATCTCTCTCTCTCTGAACGTCACATAGATCATCTGTTTAATATGCATTAGCTGCCGGGCAGACTGGAATATAAAAAAAAGTAGAGGGCACTGACTTCAGGCGGAGAACGTGCCATGATGTTTTTGCTGAAGACCAGATTGTTTTCATCCTTCAGTTATATAGCCCCCCACCCCCGGTCACCCCTGTCTCTCTGCTCCTTCTCCTGACTTTGTGCTAAACTTGTTTCTGCCTGAAAGGGTGGTAAGAGGCAGAAACCCTCATCGCAGTTAAAAAGTACTTGGATATGCACTGGAAACGTAACCTGCAAAGCTGGGAAGCGGGGTTTAGGCTGGGTAGCTCTTTTTTTCAGCCGGCACAGACAGGATGGGCCGAATAACCTCCTTCTGTGCCGTAAATGTCTATGATTCCAAGTAGCCTTGTTACTATTTTGTAAACAGTCAGTGGGCGTGTCTTCAACTGGGCGCCGCGCCGATTGTAAGCCTCTCGAGGGAACTCTTGTTTCCCATTTTGTTCATGATGAATTCACGTTTCTACACTTGGGTTCAACGTGTCCAGTCGGTTACCGATGCCTGGGTCTATAGAAAAAAAAACTCAAGACGTTTAATTTGTTTTACGTTATTTATTAAGACAGGTCTTTAAGTGTCACTTTTCCAAGAGCAATGCACCAAACCTAACATCATATCACCCGAGTGACCACTTCCACCCTCGGGGATCCCCAAATAATCGTCCTTTTAAACTGGAAAACAACACACACACAGGATGATACCGCGTAAAACCAGGTCCAGCACTTATGCTTTAAAGGTACTTTTTAAAATGGTTTGGGATAGAAAAATCATCTCCCATTGCATCGGATGAGTGAAACCGTGTTCTTAAATCCCCTCATTTCAGTGGATGCTGTCACTGGCGGAGCCGGTGAGGAAACTGACATCCTGGTGCCCCGCGCACTGCGGGAGTGTCAGTTTCCAGACAGACCATATTGCTGCTCATGGGAAGCCCCGGGGCGGGCCTTGCAGCGTGTTTCTTGCTGGATTTCTGTCCTGCAACGACAGAATAGCGTCTTTATACATTTCATTTTTAAAGGTGCAGCCCACAGCGGCCATGCACCTTCGGCGGGTGAATGCGCAACTTTGGGGAAGAAGCTGCCTTTCGCTGAATTCCCCACTCTTGACCTGAACGTATCCTTCTCGGCTGGCTCTTCCGTCTCTTGTTGAGGCGGTGCCGCAGTGTCGGAGGTGCCACCTTTCAGAGGAAACTCTAAACCCGCCTGCTCAGATGCAGTTGAAGGATCCAGTGGCACTATTGGGCGGAGAGCAGTGGTCGCAGCATTGCTACTTCAGCCATCGCCACCAGAAATAGCTTATCTGGTTATTCATTCATTTGTTGTGTGTGGGACGTGCCTGCCAGTAAACTGCCTGCCAGGTTTGCTTACATAACAGTTACTGTATTGCAAAAGTAACACATTTATGGGCCAACATTTGCGATCGGAGGCTTCCCGCGGGCGGACGCCTCCGACCTGCAAAATGTCTACGAATTTACCTGGTGGCCCGGGAAGAATGGCGGCTTGCGCTCCTGGGCCTCTCCGGGTCCGCGCGGGCAGATCCCCACGTAACCCACGGGCGCAAGCGGTTCATAGGCGCTCCTGGGATCACGTGGGCCGGCCCAACCAATAAAAGAAAAGAATCCCCATTCATACTTTTGACAGGTCCGTATGTGCAGAACTGTCAAAAGTATGAATGGGGATCACCTAAAAAAATAGACCAACACATTAAATATATATATTTTAAATTACATATGTCAAATTAATTAAAATGACATTTAATTAAATATTTTAAACAAAAATTTAATTTTTTGAAAAAGAAATTAAATGTTTTTACGGGGCTAAAAATAAACTTCCCTTTTTGAAGAGAATTTTTAATTTATAAATGAGTTATCAAATTTCGTTTTTCTATTTTTTAAAACTCTTAAGCTGGTAAAAGCAGGCCTTACATCGAGTTCAACAATTTCAGATCATAACCTCGGCCCCCATTACATTTTTACTTCGGTAGTGGGGAAAATGCTAGAGTCCATTATAAAAGATGTAATAGCAGAGCACTTGGAAAACAGTGATAGGATCGGACAAAGTCAACATGGATTTACAAAAGGTAAATCGTGCTTGACTAATCTACTGGAATTTTTTGAGGATGTAACTGGTAAAATAGATAAGGGAGAACCAGTGGATGTGGTGTATTTGGACTTTCAGAAGGCTTTCGATAAGGTCCCACATAAGAGATTAGCGTGTAAAGTTAAGGCACATCGGATTGGGGGCAAGGTACTGACTTGGATAGAGAACTGGTTGGCAGAAAGAGTTGGAATAAACGGGTCTTTTTCCGAGTGGCAGGCAGTGACTAGTGGGGTACCGCAGGGATCGGTCCTTGGACCCCAGCTATTCACAATATATATTAATGATCTAGACAAGGGAACTAGATGTAATATCTCCAAATTTGCAGACGACACAAAGCTGGGCGGGCGTGTGTGCTGTGAGGAGGATGCCGAGAAACTCCAGTATGATTTGAAATAACAACAGAAAATGCTGGAAAAACTCAGCAGGTCAGGCAACATCCGTGGAGAGAAATTTGAGTTGACGTTTCGGGTTGGACCCTTCTTCAAAACTGGAAAGAAAAGAAACTAGATCGGAGGCAGGGCTGCGATCGGACAAAAGAATAAAAGAAACAAAAGAAGTAAAAGAGATTAGAAGCTAGACGAGATAGTAATAGGCTGGGATTAGGTGTAAAGTGTACTGGCAGGGCAAAAGATAGCTGCCAGGTGTGAGAGAGAAACAAAAGGAAAGGGGGGGGGGGGGGAAAAGAGTGGAACAATTACAAGAGAAAATGAAATGGGGGCCGAGCTTATGATCTGAAATTGTTGAACTCGATATTGAGTCTGGAAGGCTGCAGAGTGCCTAATCGGAAGATGAGGTGCTGTTCCTCGAGTTTACGTTGAGCTTCCGTGGAACAATACAAGAGGCCAAGGACGGTGAGGTCCGAGTGGGAATGGAGCGGTGAATTAAAATGACAGGTGACCGGAAGCTCGGGGTCACCCTTACGGACTGAACGGAGGTGTTCCGCAAAGCGGTCACCCAATCTGCGTTTGGTCTCCCCAATGTAGAGGAGACCGCATCGTGAGCAGCGAATACAGTATACTAGATTGCAAGAAGTACAAGTAAATCGCTGTTTCACCTGGAAGGGGTGTTTGGGGCCCTGGACAGTGGGAAGGGGGGAGGTATAGGGGCAGGTGTTACATCTCCTCCGCTTGCACGGGAAGGTGCCAGGCGAAGAGGAAGGGCTGTTTGGGGTGATAGAGGAGTGGACTAGGGTGTCTCGGAGGGAGCGGTCCCTGCGGAATGCTGAAAGGGGAGGGGAGGGGAAGATACGTTTGGTGGTGGGATCACTTTGGAGGTAGCGGAAATGCCGGAGGATGATCCGTTGAATGTGGAGGCTGGTGGGGTGAAAGGTGAGGACAAGGGGAACCCTATCGTGGTTTCGGGAGGGAGGGGCAGGGGTGAGGGCAGAAGTGCGGGAGATAGAACTGACACGGTCGAGGGCAGTGTCAACCACAGTAGAGGGGAATCCTCGGTTGCGGAAAAAGGAAGACATGTCTGAAGCACTGGTGTGGAAGGTGGCGTCGTCGGAGCAGATACGGCGGAGGCGGAGAAACTGGGAGAATGGAATAGAGTCCTTACAGGAAGCGGGGTGGGAGGAAGTGTAGTCCAGGTAGCTGTGGGAGTCAGTGGGCTTGTAGTAAATATTGGTCGATAACCTATCCCCAGAGATGGAGACGGAGAAGTCGAGGAAGGGAAGGGAAGAGTCCGAGATGGACCATGTGAAGGTGAGGGAAGGGTGGAAATTGGAGGCAAAGTGAATGAAATTGTCAAGTTCGGGGCGAGAGCAGGAAACGGCACCGATACAGTCATCAATGTATCGGAAAAAGAGGTGAGGGAGGGGACCCGAGTAGGACTGGAACAAAGATTGTTCCACATAGCCCACGAAAAGGCAGGCATAGCTAGGACCCATGCGGGTACCCATGGCAACACCTTTGATTTGGAGGAAATGAGTGGAGTTAAAGGAGAAGTTGTTCAATGTGAGAACAAGTTCAGCCAGGCGGAGGAGGGTCGTGGTGGATGGGGACTGGTCGGGCCTCTGTTCAAGGAAGAAGCGGAGCGCCCTCAGGCCATCCGGGTGGGGGATGGAGGTGTAGAGGGATTGTACGTCCATGGTGAAAAGGAAGCGGTTGGTGTAGTGTCCGTGTGTAGATAAAGACACTGAAGACAGGAGTTGGTTCATAGGTATTTACTAAGCAAGTCTGGGGGGGGTCTAAAGGATATACACAATACACAGGCTTATATAGCCCAAGTGGCAATTACTGGCATTACGCACACCTGGGGCTCTTAAAGGCACATACACCACCATTGCTCTTAAAGGCACATACACCACAATTCCTCCCCTTCTAGCTAACTAGTACATCATATTTTAAGTAATTATTAATTAAATGTTATATGCAAAATAAGATACATTGCTGTATTAATTAATTATAAGTTAGTCTCTCAGGAGGCTTCCTGACTCGGTCCGGATAACGCCTCGGGGGTGTAGTAGTTTCTGGTGGTGTAGTAGGTTCTTCTGGCAAGGCTGATTCGGCTTGAATGCCAGTGTCGGGTTCATCGGGTTCCAGTCTCACCGGATCGGAGGTAGATATGGGTATATCTACTTCATCGTTAGATGTATAGAGTGGTGGTGTAGGTTGTCCCTTTTCGGATGACTTGATGATTTGGTCAGCATGGCGTCTTATTATGCTTTCTCCGATGTCCACGGTATACATCAGTGGTCCTAGTCGTGTGCAGATAGTTCCAGGCTGCCATTTCTCGGTACGGTAGTCCCGGGCCAAAACCGGTTGGCCTATCTGGAAGGTCCTAGTTGGCTTTTCATTCATGCCCTGAAACTGCCGGTTCTCCACGTCCCTTCGGATGTTGGGCTTGACCAAATCCAGCCGGCATCTTAGGTTTCTATTGTAGAACATCATGGCGGGAGTTTGGTTTGTAACCATATGTGTTGCATTCCTATATGCAAATAAGAAGTTATCCACCTTGTGCTGAAGTTTTATGTCTTCATTACTCATGGCCTTTATGGCCTTCTTGAAGGTCTGGACAAACCTTTCAGCCAATCCATTGGTGGCGGGATGGTATGGGGCGGACGTGTAGTGCTTTACCCCATTGTTCTTTAAGAACTTTCTGAATTCTTCGGACACAAATTGCGGTCCATTATCAGAACATATCTGTTCCGGCAGCCCATTCCTGGCAAATATGGTCCTTAATACTGTGATGGTTTTTTCCGTGGTGGTGGAGGACATCTTTATTACCTCCGGCCACTTGGAGTGTGCATCAACTGCGATTAGAAACATTGAGTCCATAAATGGACCAGCAAAGTCGATGTGCACCCTTTGCCAGGGAGATGAGGGCCACTCCCATGGATGTAGAGGGGCTTGTGGTGGAGCGTTTTGGACCTTCTGGCATCCTAGGCAGCTCTTGGTCATTTCTTCAATGTCTCCATCGATACCTGGCCACCATACAAACGCCCTAGCTAGGTTCTTCATTTTCACTCCACCCAGATGCCCCTCGTGAAGCTCCTTTAGCACTTTATCCTGGAGTTTGGGTGGAATCACCACTCTGGATCCACACATCAAGGTTCCTCGGCACACTGACAGCTGTTCTCTTCTTTGCAAGAATGCTGGCAACAGTGGCTCGCCATGTGCTGGCCATCCCTTCACTGTTAAATCGTAGACCCGTGAGAGAGTAGGGTCATTTCTTGTCTCCCTTTCAATGGCAGAATTTGTCACCGGTAGACATTCCACTATGGTAGAGTGGAATATCTCTACTGGGTCTACTGTAGGTGCCTCTTCTATCGTTGGCAACGGTAGGCACGATAAACCGTCAGCATTCCCATGCTGTTTTGACCCTTTGTATTCAATGTTGTATTGGTGTGCCCCTAGAAAAAGGGACCACCTCTGTAGTCTTTGTGCCATCATAATGGGGACACCTTTTTTAGGGTTGAATATGGAGATGAGGGGTTGATGGTCAGTCAGCAAGGTAAATTTTTGTCCATGTAGGTAATGGTTGAATTTCTTCACTCCCCATACCAGGCTGAGTGCTTCCCTGTCTATTTGGGCATAGTTACGCTCAGCTGAGTTTAATGAGCGTGACGCAAAAGCTATCGGCCGTTCTGAGCCATCAGGGAATCTATGGGATAATACCGCTCCTATGCCGTAAGGGGATGCATCGCACGCCAGTCTGATTGGTAGTGATGGGTTGTAATGAGCCAAAACTTTCTCGGATGTGATTAAGTCTTTACATTTATGGAAGGCACGTTTACAGTCTTCGTTCCATTTCCAAATCACTCCTGTCTGTAGAAGATCATTAAGAGGGTGTAGAATAGTTGATAAGTTCGGTAAAAATTTATGATAGTAATTTATTAATCCCAGGAATGACCTTAATTGTGAAACATTTTCAGGTGCTGGGGCTTTTATAACTGCTTCAATTTTTTCAGGTGACTTATGCAACCCTTCCTTATTAATTATGTGGCCACAATATGATATCTGATTTTGGAAAAATTCGCACTTGGGGCGATTTGCTCGTAGGCCCCGTTCTTTCAGCCTAGTGAGCACCTGCTCCAAATTGGCAAGGTGCTCGTTGTCGTTTTCTCCTGTTATAAGGATGTCGTCTAGGTAGCATTGAGTCCCCGGAATCCCTTGCAGGACTTGCTCCATAGCTCTTTGCCAGATAGCTGGAGCTGATGCTACTCCAAAAACCAGTCGATTGTACTGGTACAGGCCTTTGTGTGTTTATTGTGAGATACTTTTTAGAGGTCTCCTCAACCTCCATCTGTAGATATGCCTGTGCCAAGTCAATTTTTGTGAAACGTTTCCCTCCGGATAGTGAGGCGAAAATATCTTCTATCCTCAGAAGAGGATACTGTACCGTGTGAAGGACCGGGTTTACAGTCACCTTAAAGTCCCCACAGATGCGAATTTTTCTCTGTTCCTCAGAGTTATTTTTCAATGCTTTTTTCATGACTGGAACGATGGGTGTTGCCCATTCGCTCCAATCTACTTTGGATAATACGCCTGCCTTTTCCAAATTCTCCAGCTCTGCCTCGACTGCCGGACGTATTGCGTATGGCACCGGTCTTGCCTTAAAAAATTTTGGAATTGCTGTATCTTCCACTTTTATTGAGGCGGTGATGCCTTTCAAGGTTCCTAGTTTCTCTTGAAACACTTCTTTGGCGTTGGCCAAGATGTCTTTTAATCGTTCAGGTATGATGTCATCATTGTTTTTTTCCTTACTGGTCACCGTCAGTGCCTGAATGGAGTGCCAGTCTAAACGTATCTTCCTTATCCATTCACGTCCCAACAACGGTGGACCACCATCTTGTAGAATGTATAAATACAACTTTTGTATTTCTTTGCCGTTGTATACCACAGGCACCCTTATTTTTCCTTTTGGGTAGACTTTCTGCCCCGTATATGTTTTTAAGATAATAGATGTGTCTTTTAGAGGTATATGCGAAAATAGCCTCTCGTAATCTCGTCGATTTATCACGGTTAGAGCTGATCCTGTATCTAGCTCCATTTTAACTGGGGACCCTGCTATTGTGAGGGTAACCCAAATGGTTTGGTAATCTTCATTGGCAATTACATTGTGTAATTTGAGAGAGCTTAGTCTCTTGTTCCCAGAGTCGCTATCGCTCTTCTGGTCTTTGGAGCTACTGTCCGTCATCATTTGTACCTTTCTGTGCTTTTCCTTATTGATTCTTTTCCCGTTAGTGGATTTTTTATTTTCAGATCGGCATACACGTGGAATGTGTCCTATCTTTCCGCATCGCTTGCATGCTTTTTCTTTGAACCAGCAATCCCTCTGGTCATGGTTGGATCTGCCGCATCGATAACATTTCTTGAAACCCCGTGTCATTTCATGGGTACCGAAGTCCTGTGGCCTTTGCTTTATCTTTGCCACTCCTATTGCACTGAAAGCCTTGTCCAGTGTTAAATCTTTTCTAGAAGATACCTTCTTTTGTGTTTCTACACTTAGGGGATCGCAGATGAATTTGTCTTGCAGAGAATCTGCCAGTCCTGCCTCGAATTGGCAGTGTAGGGTATCAACAATCTCTTCAAAATTCTTGTCCATCGGTTCGGCTGGAGTGATTAAGTTGCGTAACAGCTTGTATGTTTCTGCGCCCATTAGATCCAGAAGAACTGAAGCTTTTTGTTCATCTTCTATTCCATTTGCGGTGCAAAACACCTCCACTCTTTCTACATATGTGGTCCAATCCTCTATCTTGTTATCAAAAACATCAATATTGCCAAAGTTAGGCTCTGTTTCGTTATCAAAAGCATCAATATTGCCAGACTTAGGCATTTCAAAAAAAAGATATGGTGCTTCCCGCGCTTCCCCGCCGCTGCTACCGATAACAACGCTGTTTTACTGTGGTTTCCGTTTATTCACTGTTGGAGACTCGTTCCCGACGGAGGTCTAAACGCTGACCTGCTTGCCGCGCCGGCCGTCTCCCGAGTGCACCCTCCCAGTCCGTTATTGCTTGCCTCCGATTTCGCTGCTTGTCTCAGCTGTAGAGCCCGCCACTGGAGCCCCAGCCTGATGCCCAGGAAGGATTAGCGCAGTACCTGCCACCAGCTTGGCCAGCTGGTGAAACCACAGTTTCTATTACTTCCTTGAGTCTTCTGGACGCTGGAGGAATCGATGTCCTTGAGTGCTGCCGAATTGCAGGTAAGTCCGTTTCCACTTCGTCGCCACTGTAGTGTCCGTGTGTAGATAAAGACACTGAAGACAGGAGTTGGTTCATAGGTATTTACTAAGCAAGTCTGGGGGGGGGTCTAAAGGATATACACAATACACAGGCTTATATAGCCCAAGTGGCAATTACTGGCATTACGCACACCTGGGGCTCTTAAAGCACATACACCACCATTGCTCTTAAAGGCACATACACCACAGTTGGGGCCAGGAAACTGGAAACTGTTAAAGTGGCGGAGGGCGTCCGAAGAGTCGCGGATGTAGGTGGGAAGAGACTGGACAAGGGGAGAAAAGATAGAGTCAAGATAGGAAGAGATAAGTTCAGTAGGGGCAGAAGCATGGCAGATGCAATATAATGTGGATAAATGTGAGGTTATCCACTTTGGTGGCAAAAACAGGAAGGCAGATTATTATCTGAATGGCAATAGATTGGGAGAAGGGGAAGTGCAAGGAGACCTTTGTGTCCTTGTGCACCAGTTGCTGAAGGTAAGCATGCAGGTGCAGCAGGTGGTGAAGAAGGCAAATGGTATGTTGGCCTTCGTAGCAAGAGGGTTTGAGTACAGGAACAAGGATGTCTTGCTGCAGTTATACAGGGCCTTGGTGAGACCACATCTTGAGTATTGTGTGCAGTTTTGGTCACCTTATCTGAGGAAGGATGTTCTTGCCATGGAAGGAGTTCAGTGAAGATTCACCAGGCTGATACCTGGGATGGCAGGAATGACGTATGAGGAGAGATTGGATCAATTGGGCTTGTACTCGCTGGAGTTTAGAAGAATGAGGGGGGATCTCATTGAAACTTATAAAATTCTGGCAGGACTGGACAGACTAGATGCAGGAAGGATGTTCCTGATGGTCGGGGAGTCCAGAACCAGGGGTCACAGTCTAAGGATAAGGGGTAGGCCTTTTAGGACAGAAATGAGGAGGAATTTCTTCACCCAGAGAGTGGTGAATCTGTGGAATTCTCTACCACAGAAGGCAGTTGAGGCCAATTCATTAAATATATTCAAGAAGGAGTTGGATATATTTCTTAAGGCTAAAGGGATCAAGGGATATGGGGAGAAGGCAGGTACAGGGTACTGAATTTGGATGATCAGCCATGATCGCATTGAATGGCGGAGCAGGCTCGAGGGGCCCAATTAAATGGAGCCGGTCTGATGAAGCCACCAATGACTTGTTTTCAGCACAGATAATTAAAGCAGCCTTGCAGACATCTCATTTGAAGGTTGCTGTAGGAGTGTTCAAGGTGCTTGCAAGAGCTAAAAATTGCTGATTAAGATTGTATGTCATGGAGACATAAAGACAGAGGGCAGCGCCAAGAGTCCCAGATGCCTCCCCGGAAGTACTGGTCCAGGGAGTAAGAGCACGCAGGGGGGTTCTTTTCCCTGCAGATGGCTGAAAAAGATCAGCCAAAGACACTAAGAGGGTATGGCTAGAGATCGCAGAGGAGATCAGCAGCAGGGATGTGGTGAGGAGGATGTGGATCCAGTGCTGCAAAAGATTCAATGATATCATGAGGTCAGGAAAGGTGAGTGCAATGCCACATTCAACTACATCCTGATGTGTGTCTCACCCCAACCCCATCACTCTGCCTTCCCAAGTCTACTCCTGCACATCGCTCCTCAAACCAACCTACCTTGCAAGGTGCACCCATCCCTCTCATCTATGTACCTACTCACATCCCCACCTGACTAACCACCACTGACACTCACCCTCATCCTAATGCAATCATAGCAACACCACAGAAGGAGGCCATTTGGCAATGTCACACCACTCCCTCATAGTCACCCTCTACAGGTGTAGCCCATCCATTCCTTACACTCATTCCATCACTCGCACTCAGAGTTCACTTCTTTCCCTCCTTGCAGGAGAAGAGAGCCCACAACAACAGGGAGAGGCAGAGAACCGGAGGTGGACCTCCAATATTCACAAATTTGACTCCAGCAGAGGAGGAGGCCCTAGAAATCTCTGGAGTTGCAGAGCTGCTGGTGGTGGGTGGTGGTGAGAGAGGGACCTCCCAGCAACCTGGTGACAGAATTACATCTCATACAGCCACATGGCATACAACAGTCACTCATATAGTCACTGATGTCAGCAGCCAGTGAAATGTCATCATGTGCATAATGGCAACTTTTCCCATTCTTATTATAACACTTCTTATTCATCTCTTTACTCTCCCACAGGTCCATCAAATGCCACCCCCACTGTCCAGCCAGAGGGGCAAGACAACTCCTCAGAGGAAGCTCCAGTCTCTGAGGGTGCAGCATCAGCAGACCCATGCGCACCCAGCACCAGCGCAGATACGCACACCTCGGTGGGCCCTGTGAGAGATAGCGTAGTGTTGTCACCTGGTGTCTCTCACATCACAAGTGAGCAAGAGCAGATGGTGGAGACAGGGACAGCAGTGGCGACTCCTCACCAGAGGATGCAGGATGCTCCAAGCTCTTCTGGACTGCATGCAGATGCTAAGACTCGAGGGCCGTCAAGAAAGTGGGTGATATTGGAGGTGCATCAAGAATTGCATGAGGCTCTGGCAGCTTTTGCAGCCGCGATGTGAACAACTGTACAGAGAATGGAGGAGTCCATCTCCAACATGAGCACCACCATCTCGCAGGTGATGGTGATGATGTGCTGTTCCATGGAAAGGATGGCCACCTGTATGCAGCAGCAAATGCGCCACTCCAATGAGAACATGCTTGCCGTGAACAACAGATTGCAGACACTCATTGACCTCATTTCGCAAGGGATACTAACGTAGGCTTGGGCCTTCATCGCCCCACTGATGTGTAGCAAGGTGCTCTCCAGCTCTTTGTTAGCAGGGAAGTGCGCGTGGCCCATGAGAGGGTTGATGGTGAGGGGGGGGGTGGAAGTGGGGGGCTCTGCTCAAAGTGCTCCCACTTCTCCCCCATTGCCTTCCCCTCAGCCAGAGCCCCACATTTTGTCTCGGGTCCCGATGGCCGAGTCTGCCCCTGCACAGTTGCAGGAGGAGCAGTCTTTGGTGGGACTCTCATGGGCTCCAAAACTCAGAGGGTGTCTAAGCAGTCGCAGCAGGGAAGTGAGCAGGCTGCCTCGACCCCTGCTGAAGCCACAGGGGTTGCACCTCGTAGAACCACACGTAAAAGAAAAAAGACACAATCGTAGATGCACATCGGTGTATGAAAAAATGTTAATGTTAAGTTTCAGTTATATTTATGATGTGCATAAATTTATTTTTGCCTGCTACCTGGGAAGTGGCTTTGTCACTTGGAGTGAGTGGTGAGACATTACTTAACCTCAAGCAATGGGTGTTTGGGTGATAGGAATGGCTTGGTGAGCGTAGGACTGCTTTGTGGTGTTGTTGGGGGTGGTGGCGGAAGTTAGGAAGTTGGTACCTGGCAGCCATATGGGTGCACTGGTGCGTTAAGTAAATCTGGCCATTGAGGCCATCCCGGACCTCCCGGGCAGCAATGTGTGCTGCTGCTGGTGCCATCTCCACCTTAGGTTCCTCCTCCTCATGTACCACCTGTTCCTCCTCCCCCTCCTCATGTACTGCCAGTTCCTCCTCTTCCTCCTCCTCCTCTTCCGAAGAGGCTCTGCGCTCTGCGCCTTGCTCCAATCTTCGCTGTTGTGCTATGTTGTGCAGCACGCAGCATACGCTAATGATTCTGGAGACCATGGCTGGTGCTTACGAAAGTGCTCCTCCAGATCTGTCAAGGCATCTGAAGCGCATCTTCATCATGCCGACTGCT
Organism: Somniosus microcephalus; assembly: GCF_052327205.1. Classification (NCBI taxonomy): domain Eukaryota; kingdom Metazoa; phylum Chordata; class Chondrichthyes; order Squaliformes; family Somniosidae; genus Somniosus; species Somniosus microcephalus. The sequence goes on along the minus strand of NC_140996.1, from coordinate 207,095,904 downwards.
TGTTCTGTGACACAGCTCGTCGAGCTTTCATTATAGTGCTCTTCGGTCTCATTGCTTGGCCTCCTCAGGGGTGTCATCAGCCACGTCTTTAGTGGATACCCCTTGTCTAAAAGCAGCCAGCCGGTAACTCTGGAGGTGCAAAGAGCTGAGGAAGGGTGGACTGGCACAGGACGAAAGAGTCATGACAGCTGCCAGGGAATCTGGTGCACACATGCATGATGATCTTTTTATGGTTGCAGACAAGCTGCACATTGAGGGAGTGGAAGCCCTTGCAGTTCACAAACACTCCTGGGTGATGTGGGGGTGCGTTGATGATCACATGTGTGCAGTCGATGACACCCTGCATCTGTGGGAAGCCAGCCAGAGCCGCTAAGCCAAGCGCCTGCTCAGTAACACTGGCTTCATCAGTGGCAAAGTTTACATAATTGGCTGACTTGCCAAAGAGGCCATCAGTGACCTGTGTTATGCATCTGAGGGTGACGGATTTCGAGATGCCACAAATGTCTGCTGCAGATCCCTGGAAGGAGCCTGACGTGAAGAAGTTGAGGGCGGTGGTGACTTTAATAGCCACTGGTAAGGCATGTCCACCAGGTCCTCTGGGCAGTAGGTCTTGTTCCAGCAAGCTACAAATGTCTGCGACGATCTGGTGTGATAGCCTGAGCCTCCTGAAGCACTGCTGCTAGTCATGTGCAGGAAGCTCATCCTTTGCCTGTATACCCTGTGTTGGGGTTATCACCTCCAGTGCGGTGCAACCCTGTGCTGACCCCCTCTTTCCTGTGCAGCATCAGGTCATTGAGGAGAAGGCTGCTATTGTGGTTGCTGCTGCTGCTGGTGTGCTGTTGTTGTTGGTGGTGGGGTGCATCTTGGTCCGATTCTGAGGTCCAAGGTGAGACAGCATAAGCGGCACCCATGTTGCTGTAATAGATGGCAGGTCAAGTAGTGATCAGAGGCCCAAACCCTCAATGTTGTGAGAGTGACTAACAATGTGATGAGAGTGGCTTCCAAGGTTGCAGAAATGACCTGCAAATTCCTGACCGCTAAATCTCCACACAAAATGGAGTCAGCAAGAGCCTTTCCATTAGGCAAGGAAGCAGGTGTAATGGGGAGTATTTATGTGTTTTTCCAGCTGCTAGTTAATGAATGCGCACAATGGCCACTGAGCTTCCGCCTCCCCTTCACAGGCAAGGTTCCCGAGGTGTGTGAATCCCATGCTCAAGAAGTTAAAGCCAAAACCCACTGTTAAAAAGCCTCTTAAGGGTCTCTCAACAAGCAATTAAGTACTTTAATGAGATCGTCCGCCTCTCCCGAGCGGGCCCGTGGCGCACTGGGAAACGCACCCGAGTTAAATGCGGAAGTTGACAGGATGGCGGCGGGTTCCTGATGCGCTGGCAATTTCCGCAATTTTTACTGCTGACCCGCCCCCAAACCCACATGCTCAGGACTGGGAAAATTCCAGCCAGAGACATGGAGGCAAGTCATTACCTCCAAAATACAGACTTTGACTGGAGGTGTTCAGGCCTGGGGTAATGGAAAGGAGAGCAACAACAATAACAACAACTTGTATTATAGTGCATTTAACGTAAAGCGCTGCACAGGAGTATTATAAGACAGAAAATTTGACACTGAACCACACAGGAGAAATTAGGGCAGGTGACCAAAAGCTTGGTCAAAGAGGTTGGTTTTAAGGAGCGTCTTAAAGGAGGAAAGAGAGGCAGAGGGAACAATATTTATCGCGTTCAAAGATCTCTAGCACATGATTTAAGAGATTTTGCAGGATGGGCGGCAACCTTCTCTCAGGGGTTAAGGGTTATTACTAATTCCTTGAGATCTGTTCTCATGGAGATCAGTGTCAAATATTAGCATAATCCCATGCCTAATGGGAGAGCAAGGGAAGTGTCTGAGAACTCTTCTTTCCTTCAATGGGAGAGCAGTTAGGAAACAGTGCTCACAATATCATTAGGTTTAGAGTAGTTATGGAAAGGGGCAAGGAACAATCAAAGGTGAAGATACTCAACTGGAAGAGAACTAATTTCAGTGAGCTGAAATGGGATCTGGCCCAGGTGGATTGGAATCAAAGATTGACAAGTAAAACAGTAAATGAGCAAAGCGGAGATACTTTGGGTACAGACTAGACACATTCCAATAAGGGGCAAAGGAAGGGCATCCAAAGCTAGTGCTCCCTGGATACTAAAGATATAGGGGGAGAAATTCGATGGCGCCCCAAAAATGTTAGCGCTCCGTGCCGTAAATTCAGTGGTAGTGCCCCAAGCAGGAGACGGGGCGCTACTGGAAGCATTCCAGCTCCTTCTTGGGGCGCTACAAGTAAATATTGTGGCGCTATGCCTCCCTCCCCTGATTAAAGGGGAGGGGCCTAGTGCTGCGCACACCGGGGTTCTGCTGGACCAGCAGGGAGCAGGGTGCCGGGAAAGCAGCCTGGCACTCAAGAAGAGTGCCGGGCTGAGCAATCGCAGCCGGCACTCCGAACAAAAAAGGGGAAGGGGGCAGGTGCTGGCAGGCGGCCAAAAAGAAATGGCCGCCCGACACCTGCCCTTTAACTTGCGCTGCCGTGGCTGCAAATATGCCATCTGGCGATAGGTCAGGAGACGCAACTGAAGTTTGTGGCAGGGGCGCGAGCGGGGCGCTGCGCACCGCGATGATGTCATCGCCGGAGGTGCAGCACCGCGGGACGCTAATGGGAGATGCAAAGGAACCCAATTTTTCCCCCATAGAGATTAAAATGATACAGAAAAAGGAGGCTTATGATAAATGTCAGATTCATAATACAGTAGAGAATCAAGTAGAATACAGAAAGTGCAGAGGAGAACTGAAAAAGGATATAAAAGGGGCAAAGAGATTGTATGAAAAAAGATTAGTGGGCAACACAAAAGGGAATACTAAAGTCTTTTATAAACATACTATCAGGAGGGGCCCGGCGTTGCCAGGGCAGTTTAGAGGGCCGCGCGGTTGATGGCCGGCCGCTGCTGCTCCCCCGCTCTGTGTCTCGGGCCGAGCGGTTGTGAGGCCCGGGCCGAGTGACCCCAACTCACCTCCTGCTCCAGCGGGCCAACGCAGTCTCGGGCTGCGCGGTTGACAGCCGCCCGCTGCCGCTCCCCCGCTCTGTACTGCTGCTTTCCTGGTTTCAGTCCTGCCTCCATCAGCTTCTGGCCAACCAGCGGGATTTTCCCCTGATTGACCTTGTTAAGCCCACCTAGCGGGCTCAGCAGGTCAATTAGGGGGAAGTCAGTGACAGAGCACGTCAACATATGACGTGTCATCTGTCAAGAAGTTTTGGAAAACATAGAAACATGGAAACATAGAAGATAGGAGCAGGAGTAGGCCATTCGGCCCCTCGAGCCTGCTCCGCCATTCAATGTGATCATGGCTGATCATCCAAATTCAGTACCCAGTCCCTGCTTTCTCCCCATACACCTTGATCCCTTTAGCCTTAAGAAATATATCCAACTCCTTCTTGAATATATTTAATGAATTGGCCTCTACTGCCTTCTGTGGTAGAGAATTCCACAGGTTCACCACTCTCTGGGTGAAGACATTCCTCCTCATTTCTGTCCTAAATGGCATACCCTTTATCCTTAGACTGTGACCCCTGGTTCTGGACTCCCTGACCATCGGGAGCATCCTTCCTGCATCTAGTCTGTCCAGTCCTGTCAGAATTTTATAAGTTTCAATGAGATCCCCTCTCATTCTTCTAAACTCCAGCGAGTACAAGCCCAATCGACCCAATCTCCCCTCATATGTCATTCCTGCCATCCCAGGTATCAGCCTGGTGAATCTTCGCTGAACTCCTTCCATGGCAAGAACATCCTTCCTCAGATAAGGTGACCAAACTGCACACAATACTCAAGATGTGGTCTCACCAAGAAGAAATGTCATCGCTGGACAGCTCTGTGAAGCTGTCAAACACTGACATTCTGTGTAGTTTGATGAGTCCTTGTGTTCAGGACTCATCAAACCTTTCTACTTTGCAGAAACCAGCTGTCTGTTGGATCAGCCAGTCTGTGATCGCTACAATGGAGATGTCGGGGACTACAGCTCCACAGTGGCTGAAGACTGTAGGGAGAAACAAAGGTAAATTAACATTTTCTAACACTTTACACTCACCTCACATACTTACCACTCCACACTTGCACCCATCACTCACCTCTACATCGCACTTTCAGACCCGTCTGACCCCCGCAGACCTCCTGCTCACCTCCTACACCCTGGCGGGATTCCCCCAGGTCGGGAAGCCCGCACTTCAGCATGAAAAATGGGGATAATCCTATTTTCTGTCTGTTAGCTACCTGTTAACAGGCAGTTAATAGGCTTTAATTCCTTCCCGCCTCCAAGGAGACGGGACCCGGGGCAGGACTGCTTCCCGCCTCCTGGCAAGAGGGCACGGAGGCAGGTCAGGGGCGGGTTTGTCACCTGCCCCCAAATTCTGCAACTTTCCCGGCAGTCCCGCCTCCATACCCGCCTCCTCGGGGCTGAGATAATCCAGCCCTGTGTGTCCAATTCTGGGTAACACACTTTAGGATGGATGACAAGGTCTTGGAGAGGATGCAGAGGAGAGTTACTAGAATGGGTACCAGGGATGAGGGACTTCAGTTATGTGGAGAAATTAAGAAGCTGGGATTGTTCTCTTTAGAACAGAGGGAAGATTTAATAGAAGTATTCAACATTTTGAAGGGTTATGATAGGGAGAAAAAGTTTCCACTGGCTGGAGGCTCAGTAACCAGAGGGCACAGGTTTAAGGTAATTGGAAAAGAACCAGAAGGCAGATAAGGAGAATTTATTTTATTCAGTGGGTTGTTATGATCTGGAATGCACTGCCTGAAAGCGAGGTGGCGGAAGCAGATTCAATAGTAACTTTCAAAAGGGAATTGGATACACACTTGAAAAGGAAAAAAATCAGGTCTATGGGGAAAGAGTACTGTAGTGGGACTAATGGTAGCTCTTTGTGTGTTGTACTTGTAATAGTCTTAGTAACGTATTGCTAATGTGATGATAACATGTCAAAGCGTTCTGGTTATTTTTAATTAATACATAACACATTAACCCATTAAATCATCTTGTAAATTATATAATTCTCTTCAGTGAGTTGACACGGCATTATTAGTCCATGGTTATTTTAGCGGTTTCTACCTTACTATCTCATCTTTTCTAATAACCTCTCTATTATTTGCTTGCATTTAGTCAGTCTTCTGACTATTTGGTTTGGTGCCTAGAACTTACCATGCCTGCCCTTGCAGATTACTGGCATAGTTTGTTCACAGGTTTTAATCTTGTCCTGAATATGACTTCTTAGAATCTGCTTTTATTGCAGATACTTAGCTTTAATATGTGTAAGTGTCTTTAATATTGAGAAATGTTTAATAAAGTTATTAGAATTATTAGGGTCTTCCCCGCCTGGCCTACCTCTATCTACAAGTCCATATAAATAGGGGAAAAAGGGACAGAGCCAGAGAGCTCACCAGGTTGTTTTTGAAACTTACATGTGGAGGCATTTTTCGTCCATATTCGTTCCATGCTGCGCCTGAGCTTGTGTGCTGCACTGGGTAGCATCAAGGCAGCTGTACACTGGATTGAAAATATGCTGTATCTGTGTTGGCTGTGTTTGATGAACATATTAGAGACAGCATTACACTGCATTTAAGTCGTGCTGTACCTGTCCTGGGAGTGTTTAATGGGATAGTACAGAGGGAGATTTACCCCAATATTGCCCATGATGCATCCTCCAATTGTCCCACCACTTGATACCCCTGAAGATCGCTCCAATTATTGTCTCAGACGCCCTTCCTGTTACAGGGAATGGACTTGTTTCAGCGCGCAAAGGAGGTTGTAATATTCTTGCCTCATCCCAAACACCATCCCCACAAACTGCCTCTCTGCCAAAGCAAGAAGGAGACACACTGGCTGATATAAAGAGAGGTTAGACTATCTAGTGTATAAAGCAAGAGGTAGATATGGGGGGCCATTGAATAGTGGGACCTCACATTTGGAGGATGGGAGGGATAATTTAGAAGTGGTAATTTTGGGAGTTTGTACTCCCTGCCTGGAGTCTCAGTAAATGGGAGCAGTGTTGGAGACAGGACTCAATGTACAACCTGTGTTCATGCCCAGTGAGACTGCACACAAGAAGCAGAGCCTGGTCATGTGACCATATAATACCTAGCTTGGGAGGGGCTTGGGATGTTTTATGACATGGTTCATGGCTCCTTTGTGATGTCACCTGGAGACAGGTTTACGCCCCTGGTTACACACCAACAGTGGGTGTTACTCTGGGTGGAGTAGGATTTGGCAGCTGACACTGCCAGTGAGTTTAGTCCATATAAATAGGGGAAAGGATAAAAAAAATCAAATTAATATTAAGGTAAGTAATTCTGCCAAATGTCATTAATTACTAATATATTCTATTTAAATATAATCATAGTCACAAAACAGTCCCTTGTATTCCAATTACTGGTTCTATAATTAATATTAATCACTTTTATGTTAAAAAATTCTTGGAGTAAACAGTATCTCAGGAGGTGGAGAGAGAGGAGTTGAATCATCATCACACTAACTGGGTCTGAAGCAATGTCGCTGGATTCACAGCAGATTTGGTGGGACCTAGGCCCCCAGTGTTGAAGACAGGATGAAATAAGAAGCTTCAACAACGATAGTAAAGGTGAGCAACTTTATTGGGATTCCCATCAGTCCAGGGTTTTGCCCGAGGTGAGAGTCTAACCAGCTACTGGGAGCTGCCTGACAGCTGCCTTAAAGCTCGGCCTTTGATGCCACAAGTTGATCTTAGCTTAACTCGGGTGTGAAGCTAGCCAATCCCTCACCTGGCAGTGCTTCACACTTACAGTTAGAGGGAAGTTTATTCTGTATTCTTACAATGATTTATCTGACCTGGTGTGCTTCATTGGATAGTGTCAGAGGAGCTGTACGTTACATTTAACACATGGGGGAAAATTTGTGTTCACCAGCAAAGGTGCCGGTGTTACCAGCAACTGCAGTTAACAGCCGCTGGAAATGGCTGCAAAGCTAACCCAGTGAAATTGGTCTGGAGGGCATGGAGATAGGTGGCGCAGTGCTTACTTTCCATGCAACGGCGTCCTGGTGGCATTGCTGGAGGAATCCGGGATGCAGTTTGTGTCCAGGTGTAGAGTTGCAGCTTCCCACAGCCTCTGGGAGTGAAGCTGTGGTGCTCACAAGGAACTGTGGGCAATGAAGAGGTCTGAGAATTAAAGGGGCCATGCACATTGAAGTAATACAAAATAAAATGCAGTGAATCAATACATTTTTCAGCACTTTCTGCTTTTTAAGAAATATTCAATATTTAAAAGTTTCAAATGTGAATATTCAGCTGTTAAAGCTGAATTACCTTCCTAACCTCAACAAATGGGAAAACTGCCTCAGCACGAACACAAATGTCTCAGCAAGCCAGGGAAGGGGCACCAAGGGTCTGACACGCAGCACTCCAGCTTTATGCAGGGGGTCAGCACTGCAAGAGCGGCCCACTACCCACAGGGGCCATGAGGCCCTCCAGAAAGAACGATGTGGGAGTACATCACCAAGGCTGTCACTGCCAGCAGTGTCGCCCCCACCACCTGGCTCCAGTGCCCAAAGAAGCTTCATGACCTCAGACCACTGGTCAAGGTCAGTGAATGCATCTTCAAAAGCCATCTCCTACCAACTGCACCATTAGCTTCACACACTGCTCAACGTACAACCCCCAATCACTCACCTGTAAATCCGTCACTTTAATCTGACAGTAGAGACTCGTTCGTGACTAAAACAAACCACTCTGGGTAAAGGTATATTGTTTATAAACACAACAGATTTATTAAGTACTTTACATCCAGTACAAAGAAATAATAGTTAACAAGATGATAGTCAACAGTCTGTTCCTTGGAACCTCAACGGAAGCCCTCTGAGTGACTGCGGCACGGTCTCTTTCTTTTTGCTGTGTTCTATTGACCGTAGTCTTTCTTCCTCTCTTCTTCTAGGTTTTCGCGCTGCCTCCAATGTTCAATTGCTGCTTTTTTATACCTTTTTCCCTCTCAAAATACTTGGCAACTTGCAGCTGCTTGGGCTGTCTCGCCATTCTTGTTGCCAATACTTGACCTTCAATAGTACGGTCTATGATTCCCTCCCTTTTTCTGAGTGAGCTTTTCTCTGAGAACTTTTACACACACAAACGTCCCAGAAATTGCGACAGATGTCTTTTGCCTTTGACATAGCCCATTATCTAGCCTGGTCTGTAACTTTAGCAATAAGGGATGTTAGGTGTTGAAAACCCTCTATCTTACTTTGAAACTTAATTAATGTTTGTCCTTCACTGGCTTCTTGTTTTTAACATAACAGAAATTCTACCCACTTCAGCACTATTCTCGCAGTTAACACTATGTTGGCTTAATTTTACCATCATGCTTTACTTCTCGGCTCTGTATCATGTTAGCTAAGCTTAACATACATTGCAGTTACTTTTATCATATAATGGCCCAGAAATTTGGGTCTCCGCGGGTGAGTACGCACGGGGTACTCACCCGTAGGCCCAATGGAAGGGCCGGTTTTGTGCATGCACTGCGCATGCGCGGGAAACCGGCACTTCCGTTCCCCTGAAAGAAGGGGTTCAGAGGTCGAACACGTGCGCAGGAGAGGCAGCGCGTGCGCATCGAACTTACTTTTTTTTGCAGGTTTTCCCGGGAGGGTAAGTCTCCAGAAGTTAGACATGTAAAAAGCAGTCGCAAGGCCTGCTTTTTACAAAGTAAGTGGTGAATTAATTTAAATTAAAACATTTTTTCCACAGGTTTATTATTTTTAAATACTTTAAAGAAAGGTAAGTTTATTTTTAGCCCTGTTAGAAAATAAAATTATTTTTTTTTTAAATTTAAATTATTGTTTAAAATAGTTATTTCATGTAATTTATAGTTTATTTAAAAAATGTGATTTAAAAAAAAATTATTTGAAAATTTAGTGATGCTTTGGGGCTTATAGTATTTATACGTTTGACAGATCTACCTGTCAAACTTATGAATGAAGCATTTCCTGCTACCATTGGCTCTCCATGGCCCACGTGATCCCAGGGGACGCATCGAACTAACTGCGCCCCTGGGATAAGCAAGCACTGCGCGCCGGCAGTTGGAGCAGGCCCAGGATCGGAATTCCACGGGGGCCCACAGCTCAACGGCCGGCGCGCTAGGTAAGTGCAGGTCGGGGGCTTGCACCCGCGGGAAGCCCCCGACCCGAATTTCTGGGCCATTATTTAAAAACATTATTACACATTAAAAACATTATCACAACATGCAGGTAAGTTTTATCTTACACACCTACCAACAATCTGCACCAATAACGAGGCACATCTCCCATTCTTAGCCTCACCTCACCTGCTTGGAGGAGATGGTGCAGGCCATTCTTGGCAGGGGCATGGCTGAGCCCTTGGCCAGCGGCGGGTTTGAAAGGATACAAGATGCTGTATCCTTGTATGTTATTCTGGTTTTGGCATGCACCTCTTGCTTTCCCGCCCTCCCATCAGTGCAACTCCACCCCTGTGCCTTCCTCATTTCACACACCCAAGAAATGCAGCCTGCCCAGCCAATGGGTCGACAAGAAGAGCCAGCCTCCCTGGCCAGTGGGACCGCAGGTGGATGATTCCATCCCGGATATCCCGGCCACAAAAGGGCTGTCTGGGATGCATCCTTCTGTCGAATTCCTCCTCTTCGGCTTCCTCCTCTTCTGCATCTTCCCCTTTCTTCTGCAAGCGGATGCTGTAAATGTGAAATGACAGCATAAAATGCTGGAAATATGTAGTGGATCAGGCAGCATGTCGACCTGACGTGAACTCTTTTTCTCTCTCCACGGATGTAGCGTGACCCGCTGAGCATTCGCAGCATGTTCTCTCTTCTCAAAGGCCATCATTTACCATCCGAGCCCTTGTAAGTGTCCAGCTAACTCCCTACACACTTAAAAAACTTTTCACATCTATTGCAGCAAGCCACCAATTCAATAAAAAAAAATTTAAACCAGTCCAAAGCCTTAAATTCAAGCTTACCTGAATGATGTGTGTGTCCCTTTAAGAGCTGCGGACATCGCCACTGTCAGCCTCTTTGCATGCCTTAACCTGGCATGCTTAGGACCCTGCGCTGAATTCAGCGCTAGGGTCGAAGTTCGTGTTGGTGAAGTTAAGTTGGCGTTGCACGCCGATTGACTTCACCACGCTGCCATTTTTTTTCCAGGGCACTGCCAGTTACCGGCAACGCGAAGCGGGAGAACACAGTTGAGATGCAGCTTTACTCTCTATCTAATCTATGCTGTACCTGTTCTGGGAGTGTTTGATGGGAAAGTGTAGCTTTATTCTCTATCTAATCTATGCTGTACCTGTTCTGGGAGTGTTCGATGGGAAAGTATAGCTTTACTCTCTATCTAATCTATGCTGTACCTGTTCTGGGAGTGTTTGATGGGAAAGTATAGCTTTACTCTCTATCTAATCTATGCTGTACCTGTTCTGGGAGTGTTTGATGGGAAAGTGTAGCTTTACTCTGTACCTAATCCGTGTTGTACATGGTCTGAGAGTGCTTAATCGGATAGTACAGAGGGAGCTTTACCCCATTTTTGCCCATGATGTATCCTCCAATTAATCCTCCGATGGTGCCACCACTTGATACCTCTGAATATCCCTCCACTTATTGGCTGTTTCTTTTCCTGGGCGGGTCAAGTGCGGGCATTCAGCATGGCTGGTTGCAACCCTGTTCTTGCTTCCATCCCGCTGCAGAAATCGACTTTGTGCTAATGGGGTCTATTAACCCCACCCTGCGTGTTACCTGGTCCTATTAAATGATGCATGTCTGATGACATCATCGATGACACGTTTTCAGCGGGATATTTAAAGGGGCCATGGCCACATTGCATTTGAAGGTTCATCTAGGAGTGTGCAGTCACTGCACTGGAGGCTTTGATTGCTCCAAACACTTGGAGACATGACTGTACAAAGGGAGAGACCTGCACCCAGGTTCTCCAATGACTCCCTCCACATGCTTGTGGAGGGAGTCAGTGCACGCAGGGAGGTCCTCTTCCCTTCGAATGGGCAGAAGAGACCTCCCCAGGAGACAAAAAGAGCCTGGCTCCAAACTGCAGAGGAGGTCAACAGCAGGGATGTGTTCAGGAGGACCTGGGTGCAGTGCTGCAAATGTTTCAATTATCTCATTAGATCAGGAAAGGTGAGTACAAAGCCACACTCAACTTCATCCTGCTGTTCCTCTCATCACATCCCCATCACTCTACCTCCCCAACCCAACTCCTGCACATCCTCACTCACACCAACATACCTTGCACATCCACCCATCCCTCTCTCTCTATCTACTTTATCACATCCCCATCTTACTAGCTAGAGGGAGAGGGAGAGAACTGGAGGTGGGCCTCCATCATTGGCCACCCTCACAACAACCGAGGAGGTTGCGTTGGAAGTATTGGTAGTGGCCGAGCAGCTGGAGGTGGAAAATGGAGAGAAGGGGAGATCTCAGAAACCTGGTAACAGAATTACATCTCATTCAGCTATATGGCATACAGCAGTCACTCATATGGGCACTGATGTCAGCAGCCACTGAATGGCCATCATGTGCATAATGGTATCTGTACCCATTCTTCATCTGGTACAGCTAACTCATCTTTTTACTCTCCCACAGGTCCATCAAGAGCCCCCTGCACCCACCCCCCCCCTGCCCCCACTGTCCAGGAGGAAGAGGAAGATGACTCCTCAGAAGAGCCTCCAGCCTCTGAGAGCGCAGCGTCACCAGACATAAGCGCACCCAGCACCAGCGCAGATACTCACACCTGGGTTGGTCCCATGCGAGATAGAGTAGCGTTGTCACAAGTAAGCAAGAGCAGATGGTGGATACAGGGACAGCAGTGGAGACTCCTCGCCGGAGGACACAGGACGCTCCCAGCTCTGCTCAACTGCATGCAGACGCTGAACCTCGAGGGCCATCCAGAAAGAGGGCGATCTTGGAGGTGCAGCAAGAAGTGCAGGAGGCTTTGACAGGTTTGCGAGCGCGATGTCTGCAAATGTTCAGAGAATGGAGGAGTCCACCTCCAACATGAGCACCACCGTGTCGCAGTCGATGGCGACTGTAAATGATGGCCTTTGAGAAGAGAGAACATGCTGCGAATACTCAGCAGGTCACGCTACATCCGTGGAGAGAGAAAAAGAGTTCACGTCAGGTCGACATGCTGCCTGATCCACTACGTATTTCCAGCATTTTATGCTGTCATTTCACATTTACAGCATCCGCTTGCAGAAGAAAGGGGAAGACGCAGAAGAGGAGGAAGCCGAAGAGGAGGAATCTGACGGAAGGATGCATCCCAGACAGCCCTTTTGTGGCCGGGATATCCGGGATGGAATCATCCACCTGCGGTCCCACTGGCCGGGCAGGCTGGCTCTTCTTGTCGACCCATTGGCTGGGCAGGCTGCATTTCTTGGGTGTGTGAAATGAAGAAGGCACAAGGGTGGAGCTGCACTGATGGGAGGGCGGGAAAGCAAGAGGTGCAAGCCAAAACCAGAATAACATACAAGGATACAGCATCTTGTATCCTTTCAAACCCGCCGCTGGCCAAGGGCTCAGCCATGCCCCTGCCAAGAATGGCCTGCACCGTCTCCTCCAAGCGGGTGAGGTGAGGCTAAGAATGGGAGATGTGCCTCGTTATTGGTGCAGATTGTTGGTAGGTGTGTAAGATAGAACTTACCTGCATGTTATGATAATGTTTTTAATGTGTAATAATGTTTTTAAATAATGGCCCAGAAATTCAGGTCGGGGGCTTCCCGCGGGTGCAAGCCCCCGACCTGCACTTATCTTGTGCGCCGGCCGTTGAGCTGTGGGCCCCCGTGGAATTCCGATCCTGGGTCTGCTCCAACTGCCGGCGCGCAGTGCTTGCGTATCCCAGGGGCGCAGTTAGTTCAATGCGTCCCCTGGGATCACGTGGGCCATGGGGAGCCAATCAGAGCAGGGAAATGCCCATTCATAAAATTGACAGGAAGAGCTGTCAAAACCATAAATACTATAAGCCCCAAAACATCACTAAAACCTCAAATAAATTTTTAAAAATCACATTTTTTAAATAAACTATAAATTACATGAAATAACTATTTTAAACAATAATTTAAATTTTTGAAAAAAACAATTTTATTTTCTAACGGGGCTAAAAAGAAACTTACCTTTCTTTAAAGTATTTAAAAATAATAAACCTGTGGAAAAAATGTTTTAATTTTAATTAACTCACCACTTACCTTGTAAAAAGCAGGCCTTGCGACTGCTTTTTACATGTCTGACTTCTGGAGACTTACCCTCCCGGGAAAACCTGCAAAAGAAACGTAAGTTCGATGTGCACGCAAAGGCAAAAGACATCTGTCGCAATTTCTGGGAAGTTTGTTTGTGTAAAAGTTCTCAGAGGAAAGCTCATTCAGAAAAAGGGAGGGAATCATAGACCGTACTATTGAAGGTCAGGTATTGGCAACAAGAATGGTGAGACAGCCCAAGCAGCTGCAAGTTGCCAAGTATTTTGAGAGGGAAAAAGATATAAAAAAGCAGCAATTGAACACTGGAGGCAACGCAAAAACCTAGAAGAAGAGAGGAAGAAAGACGGGGTGCCCTGATGGCCACATGTGTGCAGTCGATGATGCCCTGCCCTCGTGGGAAGTCAGCCAGAGCTGCAAAGCCGAGCGCCCGCTCAGTAACACTGGCTTCATCAGTGGCAAAGTTGATATAATTGGCTGACTTGTCAAAGAGGGCATCGGTGACCTGTGTGATGCATCTGTGGGCGACGGACTGCGAGATGCCGAAAAATGTCTGCTGCAGATCCCTGGAAGGAGCACTGAGGCGAAGAAGTTGAGGGCACTGGTGACTTTGACAGCCACTGGAAAGGTGTGTCTACCTGCTCCTCTGGGCTACAGGTCTTGCTCGAGCAATGTGCAAATGTCTGCAAAGACCTGGCACAATAGCCTGAGCCTCCTTTGGCACTGCTGCTCAGTCAAGTTTAGGAAGCTCATTCTCCGCCTCCGGCGCGGTGCAGCTCTGTGCTGATGCCCTCTGTGCAGCATCAGGTGGTTGAGGAGAGGTTGGTGCAATTGTTGGTGTTCAACTTCAACTTTTTTTTTTATTGTCATTGTACAATGCATAACGAAATGTGATCTTGCAAGCTCCCATGAGTCCAGTACAAATAACATTAACATTAAATGTAAATAGCATCGTCCTGGGAGAAGCAAAGCCACTGCGTCTGTGCGCGCCGCCATTCCATTTCCACAATCTTCAGCCCAACGCCCACTCACCAGCCGCCCCTCCCGGGGCTCCTTCCGTGACCTTCTCACCAACCGCCCCTCCTCGGGGCTCCTTCCGTGACCTTCTGCACCTGGTCTTACCCTGATGGTCACCCCTCCAGGTAACCCCTACCAGGTACTAACCAGGCCTGGCTCTGCTTAGCTTCCAAGCCTTGCCAGTGACCCTGTCCCTAGTCCCAGGAACAAGGTGAGATATAGTGCTAATGTTACTGGGTTAGTAATCCAGAGGCCTGGACTAATGATCCAGAGACGTGAGTTCAAATCCCATCATGGCAGCTGGGGAATTTAAATTCAGTTAATTAAATAAATCTGGAATAAAAAGCTAGTATCAGTAATGGTAACCATGAAACTATCGGATTGTCGTAAAAAACCCATCTGGTTCACTAATGTCCTTTAGGGAAGGAAATCCGCCATCCTTACCTGGTCTGGCCTATATGTGACTCCAGACCCACAGCAATGTGGTTGACTCTTAACTGCCCTCTGAAATGGCCTAGCAAGCCACTCGGTTGTTAACAAGCTGCTACGAAACACAATAATAAGAATAAAATCGGACCGACCACCCAGCATTGACCTCGGCACCAGCTATGTACACAGCAACAGCACACCCAGCCCAGCCGGCCCTGCAAAGTCCTCCTCACCAACATCTGGGGACTTGTGCCAAAATTGGCAGAGCTGTCCCACAGACTAGTCAAGCAACAACCTGACATAGTCATACTCACAGAATCATACATTTTAGCCAATGTCCCAAACTCCTCCATCACCATCCCTGGGTATGTCCTGTCCCACCGGCAGGACAGACCCACCAGGGGTGGTGGCACAGTGGTATACAGTCGGGAGTGAGTGGCCCTGGGAGTCCTCAACATTGACTCCGGACTCCATGAAGTCTCATGGCTTCAGGTCAAGCATGAGGAAGGAAACCTCCTGCTGATTACCACCTACCACCCTCCCTCAGCTGATGAATCAGTACTCCGCCATGTTGAACACCACTTGGAAGAAGCACTGAGAGTAGCAAGGGCACAGAATGTACTCTGGGTGGGGGACTTCAATGTCCATCACCAAGAGTGGCTCGCTAGCACCACTACTGACTGAGTTGGCCAAGTCCTGAAGGACATAGCTGCCAGTCTGGGCCTGCGACAAGTGGTGAGAGAACCAACACGAGGGAAAAACCTACTTGACCTCGTCCTCACCAATCTACCTGTCGCAGATGCATCTGTCCATGATAGCATTGGTAGGAGTGACCACCGCACAGTAATTGTGGAGACAAAGCCCTGTCTTCACACTAAGGACACCATCCATTATGTTGTGTGGCACTACCACCGTGCTAAATGGCATAGATTCAGATCAGATCTATCAGCTCAAAACTGGGCATCCATGAGGTGCTGTGGGCCACCAGCAGCAGCAGAATTGTATTCCACCACAATCTGTAACCTCATGGCCCGGCATATCCCTCACTCTATCATTACCATCAAGCCAAGGGACCAACCCTGGTTCAATAAGGAGTGTAGAAGAGCATGCCAGGAGCAGCACCAGGCGTACCTAAAAATGAGGTGCCAACCTGAGGAAGCTGCAACACAGGACTACATGCATGCTAAAAAGTGGAAGCAGCATGCTATAGACAGGGCTAAGCGATCCTACAATCAATGGATCAGATCAAAGCTCTGCACTCCTGTCACATCCAGTCGTGAATGGTGGTGGACCATTAAACAACTAACGGGAGGAGGAGGTTCCATGAATATCCCCATCCTCAATGATGGTGGAGCCCAGCACGTGAGTGCAAAAGGCAAGACTGAAGCGTTTGCAACCATCTTCAGCCAGAAGTGCCAAGTGGATGATCCATAATGGCCTCCTCCTGAGGTTCCCACCATCACAGAAGCCAGTCTTCAGCCAGTTCGATTCTCTCCTCATGATATCAAGAAACGGCTGAGCGCACTGGATACAGCAAAGGCTATGGGCCCCGACAACATCCCAGCTGTCGTGCTGAAGATATGTGCTCCAGAACTAGCCGTGCCTCTAGCGAAGATGTTCCAGCACAGCTACAACACTGGCATCTATCCGACAATGTGGAATACTGCCCAGGTATGTCCTGTCCACAAAAAGCAGAATAAATCCAATCCGGCCAATTACAACCCCATCAGTCTACTCTCAATCATCAGCAAAGTGCTGGAAGGTGCCATGACAGTGCTATCAAGCGGCACTTACTGACCAATAACCAATAACAGGCCTGTTTCAAAGCACATAGTAGGTTGTAATATCCTTGCCTCATCCCAAATATTGCTTTTGTCATCTCAAGTTCACCTGCCATCTATTCCATTAGCATGGGTACGGTTTATACTCTCTCACCTTGGTCCTCAGAATCTGATTAACTCACACACACAGGCTGTTGGTCACTTCCGCCCATTGGAAGGGAAGAGAACATCCCTGTGTCCTGTGACTCACTCCATGAGCATGGGACAGCCTGGGTGCAGCCATGCATCTCTGTGCAGTGCTTGTCAGTGTTTGCAGCACCTCAATGCTGTAGAACACTGACAGCCCAAATGTCAAAGGAAATTTGCGCACGGTCCCTTTAAGGAAACCAGCTGATGAAGCGTCATCAAATGACGTCACCAAATGACGTCACCAGACCCGCTTCCTCTAATTGGCCGGGAAATGCGCTGGGCAGGCTTAACAAGCCCTAACAAGGTAAATTCATTTCAGACAGCGGGATGGAGCCAGCAGTGAGGTCGGAACCCGCCACCAACGTCGCCCACCACGGACCCGCTGAGGTCAGCAAAATCACGGCCTGTGAGTGAGTTTAGTCCATATAAATAGGGGAAAGGAAAGAACAAATTAATATTACACTAAGTAATTCAACCAAATGTTATTAATTACAAATATACTCAAATTAAATATAATCATAATCACAAAAATAGTCCCACTGCGGTGTTGAAGACGGGATAAAATAAGAAGCTTCAACAATGATTGTACAGGTGAGCAACTTTACTGGGATTCCCATCAGTCCAGGGTTTTGCCCGAGGTGAGAGTCTAACCAGCTACTGGGAGCTGTCTGACAGCTGCCTGAACGCTCAGCCT
The DNA here is from genome assembly GCF_052327205.1 of Somniosus microcephalus. NCBI lineage: Eukaryota > Metazoa > Chordata > Chondrichthyes > Squaliformes > Somniosidae > Somniosus > Somniosus microcephalus. Next base: position 207,078,521 of record NC_140996.1, on the reverse strand, counting down.
TTGAAGCGCCAAGTTGACCTTAGATTAACTCGGTGTGAAGCTCGCCAATCCCTCACCTGGGAGTGCTTCACACTTACAGGTGGAGGGAATTTTATTCTGTATTCTCACCATGCAGTACTTGACCTGGTGTCCTTCATTGGATAGTGTCAAAGGAGCTGTATGCTGCATTTAACACATGCTGTATCTGAGTTGGCTGTGCTTTGTCCAAAAATTTAGAGAAAGCTTTATACTGAATCTAACTCATGCTGTACCTGGCCTGGAGTGTTTGATGGGAAAGTGAAGCTTTACACTGTATCTAACCCATGCTGTACCTGGCCCTCCACTTATTGCCTCTGACGCCCTTCCTGTTGCAGGGAATAGACCTGTTTCAGAGTGCAAAGGTGGTTGTAATATCCTTGCCTCATCTCAAACACCATTCCCACAAACTGCCTCTCTCTGCCATTGAAGGAGGGAGACACATTGGCTGATATAAAGAGAGGGGATACTTTCTAGTGAATAAAGCAAGAGGTAGACATGGGACCATTGAATAGTGGGACCTGACATTTGTAGGATGGGAGGGATAATTTAGAAATTTTAATGTTGGTATTCTGTGATTTCTGCCTGGAGTCTCAGTAAATGGGAGCAGGGTTGGAGACAGGACTGATTGTACAACCTGCGTTCATGTCCAGTGACACTGCACACCAGGAGCAGAGCCAGGCCATGCAACCATGTAATACCTAGTGTGGGAGGGGCTTGGGCTGCTTTATAACATGATTTGTGGCTCCTTTGTGATGTCACCTGGAGACAGGTTTATGCCCCTGGTTACACACCATCAGTGGGATTTACTCTGCGTGGAGCTGGACTTGGGAGCTGACACTGTGGGCTGGATTTTCCAGGGGGTCAGCAGACACGATCGGTGGTGCGTCGGATGGGAATGTGTTTTCTTTTCCCCAGCGGGCCGGGAACCTGCTGCCAACCCGCCACCATGCACCTTTAGCAAATGTCAGGTCTGTCAGCGCTGAGCAGACCTGACACGCAGTGGTGAGGGAGGCAATTCAGGTCATTATGACCTTTTTAACAGAGAATTAACAACAATTTTGAACGTACCTTTAGAATTTACCAGCTCGCCCACGGGGTCCACGCTGCTCGGCGATCACATCTGTTAAGCTGGGTGGGAGTTGAATGGCCATGGAATCATCTCACTACTTGACAGCTGGAAATGTGCTATAAAAGCTCCCATCTCACAGCTGTCCTCTTTCCAAGCTCAGAAGCTGTTGCTTACTGCATTTGGAAGAGAGATTGAGCTTTATGCGGGTTGCAAGTGTTTGGAGCAAACTTTCTATCCAGTGTCACCTCATTGGAATAAGCTCTCTCATAATTGACATTGCTTCTGTCATCTCAAGTTCAACTGCCATCTATTCCATTAGCATGGGTACAGTTTATACTCTCTCACCTTGGTCCTCAGAATCTGACCACTATCAGCTGCAACACCAGCATCATCAGGCACACCAGCAGCACCAACAACCACACCAACCTTCTCCGCAATCAACTGATGCTGCACAGGACAGAGGGCATCAGCAACTGAACTCATTGCTGCCCAGGACACCAGGGATGGCTTCACCATGACCAGATTTACTTCACTTGAAGCTGCACACCCTGGCTGCCACATGATGTGCCAGGTTAGCACCACCCCACACCAACACCATAAAACATCCCTACAATGACCAAGCCATTCGTTTCACACTCCTCAGCATTGCGGGTTGGGGGGGGGGGCTGGGTGGCAAGGTGGGGTGGTGCTGTTATGTCTCACCATTCACTGCAACTCACTAAGCCACTTCCAAAAGGGCACCCAATTCTGTCCAAGAATGCAAAGTGTTGAAAATAAAGATTTCAATGTTTGACAGCACATTAACAGAAACTACATATGGACATTGGCTAAAACACATAAGTGCCTACCCTTGTGTGTTGTTAGTTGATATGATTGAACTAGGATGCGGGTGAGTGTGAGGGATGGCTAGTGAGGTGGGGAAGTGATAATGTAGATAGAGAGGGATGGATGGAGGTGCAACGTAAGTTGCTGTGAGTAAGAATGTGCAGGAGTAGGACAGGGAAGGCAGAGTGATGGGGATGTGATGAGAGGCACAGCAGGATGAGGTTGAGTGTGGCTTTGCAGTAACGTTTCGTGGTCTACTGAGATCATGGAAAGGCTTGCACCTCTGCAGCCTGCTCCTCCTGACGACATCCCTGCTTGTGCTCTCCTGTGCAATGTGCAACCAGGCTGCGTTGGTCTCCTGGGGAGGTCACTTCTGCCTATTGGAAGGGAAGAGAACATCCCTGTGTCCTGTGACACACTCCATAAGCATGGGACAGCCTGGGTGCAGCCATGCATCTCTGTGCAGTGCTCGTCAGTGTTTGCAGCACCTCAATGCTGTAGAACACTGACAGCCCAAATGTCAAAGGAAATTTGCGCATGGTCCCTTTAAGGAAACCAGTTGATGACGCGTCATCAAATGACGTCACCAGACCCGCTTCCTCTAATTGGCTGGGAAATGCGTTGGGCAGGCTTAACAAGCCCTATCAAGGTAAATTCATTTCAGAGAGCGGGATGGAGGCAGCAGCGAGGTCGGAACCAGCCACCAACGTCGCCCACCACGGACCCGCCGAGGCCAGCAAAATCACGGCCTGCAAGTGAGTTTAGTCCATATAAATAGGGGAAAGGAAAGAACAAATTATATTACACTAAGTAATTCAACCAAATGTTATTCATTACAAATATACTCAAATTAAATATATTCATAATCACAAAAACAGTCCCACTGTAGTGTTGAAGATGGGCTATAATAAGAAGCTTCAACAATGATTGTAAAGGTGAGCAACTTTACTGGGATTCCCATCAGTCCAGGGTTTTGCCCGAGATGAGAGTCTAACCAGCTACTGGGAGCTGTCTGACAGCTGCCTGAACGCTCGGCCTTTGATGCAACAAGTTGACCTTAGATTAACTCGGTGTGAAGCTCGCCAATCCCTCAACTGGGAGTGCTTCACACTTACAGTTGGAGGGAATTTTATTCTGTATTCTTACCATGCAGTACTTGACCTGGTGTGCTTCATTGGATAGTGTCAGAGGAGCTGTACGCTGCATTTAACACATGCTGTATCTGAGTTGGCTGTGCTTTGTGCAAAAATTTCGAGAGAGCCTTATACTGAATCTAATCCATGCTGTACCTGGCCCTTCACTTATTGCCTCTGACGCCCTTCCTGTTACAGGGAATAGACTTGTTTCAGAGTGCAAAGGTGGTTGTAATATCCTTGCCTCATCTCAAACACCATTCCCACAAACTGCCTCTCTCTGCCAATGCAGGAGGGAGACACACTGGCTGATATAAAGAGAGGGGATACTTTCTAGTGAATAAAGCAAGAGGTAGACATGGGACCATTGAATAGTGGGACCTGACATTTCTGGGATGAGAGGGATAATTTAAAAATTTTAATTTTGGTATCCTGTGATTCCTGCCTGGAGCCTCAGTAAATGGGAGCAGGGTTGGAGACAGGACAGATTGTACAACCTGCGCTCATGCCCAGTGACACTGCACACCAGAAGCAGAGCCAGGCCATGTGACCGTGTAATACCTAGTGTGGGAGGGGCTTGGGCTGCTTTATAACATGATTTGTGGCTCCTTTGTGATGTCACCTGGAGACAGGTTTATGCCCCTGGTTAGACACCATCAGTGGGATTTACTCTGCCCGGGGCTGGACTTGGGAATCTGACACTGCGGGTTGGATTTTCCGGGGGGTCAGCGGGCGCGATCAGTGGTGCGTCGGATGGGAATGTGTTTTTTTTCCCCAGCGGGCCGGGAACCTGCTGCCATTAGCAAATGTCAGGTCAGTCAGCGCTGAGCAGACCTGACACGCAGTGGCGGGGGAAGCAATTCAGGTCATTATGACTTTTTTAACAGAAGATTAACAACAACTTTGAACACACCTTTAGAATTTCCCAGCTCGCCCACGGCGTCCACGCTGCTTGGCGATCACGTCTGTCAAGGTGGGTGGGAGTTGAATGGCGATGGAATCATCTCATTACTTGTCAGCTGGAAATGTGCTATAAAAGCTCCCATCTCACAGCTGTCCTCTTTCCAAACTCAGAAGTTGTTGCTTACTGCATTTGGAAGACAGATTGAGCTTTATGCAGGTTGCAAGTGTTTGGAGCAAACTCTCTATCCAGTGTCACCTCATTGGAACAACCTCTCTCACAATTGATATTGCTTCTGTCATCTCAAGTTCAACTGCCATCTATTCCATTAGCATGGGTACAGTTTATACTTGTTGGATCCGTGGTTCAGTGGATATGCTATTATTAAATAATCACACGGATGCTGTACATTAAAAATAAACAGGTCTTTACTGGAGGAGGGTAGTCTCTAGACTGGGGGTACAGAGGCATGCGCAAAGCTTATATACCGGTGTGGTCACTGCCGGTACTACAGTATACAGGAGCTGTAAAAGTAGTTCTGACTTAAAGGCACATACACTACAATTCCTCCCATTTTAGATTAGTAATACCCCTAACATTCAAATAACAATTAACATTTCAACATGTACATTAAACAACAAAAGTCCATTTATAGATTCAGTCTTTGGGGCGGCTTCCTGACCCTTTCGGGATAGCGCCTTTCCGAAGGTTCTTGTTCTTGGTGCAGAGGCGATTCTGACCCCTTTTCATCGGGTAGTTCATCGGGTTCCACTGCTACTAGGTCTGAAGCAGGTGCTACTGGTATGTCGGGTTCATCCCCAGGTACTCGAGACATGGGGTTGACGCGTTCCTGTGACGCTAAGATCTGATCGACGTGGCGTCTCACAATGTTCTCCCTGACATCCACTGTGTACATTAATGGCCCCTGCCTTGTACATATCGTTCCGGGTTGCCATTTCTCTGTTCGATAGTCACGGGCCAAGACTGGTTGCCCTACATTGAAGCTCCTTGTCGGCTTCTCATTGATGTACTGGAATTGTTTGTCCTCAACATTTCTTCGCACATTTGGTCTGAGCAAGTCCAGACGAGATCCCAACCTTCGGTTGAAGAACATCATGGCCGGGGTCTTGTTGGTAACTGCATGTGTCGCGTTTCGGTAGGCTAATAAGAAATTGTCCATCTTATGCTGTAGTGGAATTTCATCATCGCACATGGCCTTTATCGCCTTCTTAAAGGTTTGTACGAACCTCTCAGCCAATCCATTGGTGGCTGGATGATATGGGGCGGATGTGTAATGTCTTACCCCATTCCTTTTCATAAATTTTTGGAACTCGTCGGACACAAACTGTGGTCCATTATCAGAGCAAATCTGCTCTGGCAAACCGTTTCTGGCAAATATGGTCCGTAGGACTGCAATCGTTTTCTCTGTAGTGGTTGAAGACATTTTTATCACCTCAGGCCACTTTGAATGAGCATCCACTGCTATTAAGAACATTGAGTCCATGAATGGACCAGCGAAATCAATATGCACCCGTTGCCATGGAGAGGAGGGCCACTCCCATGGGTGTAGAGGGGCATGTGGTGGTGCATTTTGGACCTCCTGGCATCCTAAGCAGCTCTTAGTTAGGTCTTCAATTTGTTGATCGATTCCCGGCCACCACACATAAGCCCTAGCAAGGCTTTTCATTTTCACTCCCCCCAGATGACCTTCATGTAGCTCATTTAGCACTCTCTCCCTTAACTTGGGTGGTATCACCACTCTGGATCCACACATCACTGTCCCCTGGCATACTGACAGCTGTTCTCTTCTGGATGAGAATGCTGGCAACAGTGAGTCGCCATGTGTTGGCCATCCCCTCACCGTCAATTCATATACCCGTGACAGCGTCGGATCATTGTGGGTCTCCTTCTCTATATCCACGTTTGTTACTGGCAATCGTTCAATTATTGACGAATAAAATATCTCGATAGGGTCCACTGCTGGTGCTTCCTCCACAGTAGGCAGTGGCAGGCGCGATAGCCCATCAGTGTTCCCATGCTGTTTCGTGCCTTTATATTCTATTTCATATTGATTCACCCCTAGAAACAGGGACCATCTTTGTAACCGCTGTGCAGTCATCACTGGAATGCCCTTCTTAGGATTAAAGATGGAGACAAGTGGTTGGTGGTCAGTCAGCAAGGTGAACTTCTGCCCATGCAGATAGTGGTTGAATTTTTTTACTCCCCATACTAGGCTGAGGGCCTCCCTGTCAATCTGGGCGTAGTTGCGCTCGGTTGAGGTTAGTGACCGAGACGCAAAGGCTACTGGCCTCTCCAACCTGTCTGGGAATTTGTGCGACAGCACCGCTCCAATACCATAGGGTGATGCATCACATGCCAAACGAATTGGTAGTGCTGGGTTGAAATGGGCCAACACCTCTTTTGATGTGATCAATTCTTTACACTTCTAGAAAGCTCGTCTACGTTTGTCATCCCACTTCCATGGTACCCCTGTTTGCAGTAGGGTGTTCAGCGGGTGTAATACCATAGACAAATTTGGTAAGAACTTGTGGTAGTAGTTTACCAGCCCGAGGAACGACCTCAGTTGTGACACATTTTCCGGTGCTGGAGCCTTGACTACTGCCTCAATCTTGTCAGGGGACTTATGTGACCCCTCTTCATCGATGACGTGGCCACAATACGAGATCTGTTTCTGGAAAAACTCGCACTTGTGGCAATTAGCTCGTAGCCCATACTCCTTTAATCTGGTGAGCACCTTCTCCAAGTTGGCGAGGTGATCACCATCATTTTCGCCCGTGACCAAGATGTCGTCCAAATAACACTGGGTCCCTGGAATCCCTTGCAGGACCTGATCCATCGCCCTTTGCCAGATAGCCGGAGCCGAGGCTACTCCAAACACCAGCCGGTTGTATTGATAGAGACCTTTATGAGCGTTGATCATAAGGTAATGTTTCGAAGCTTCTTCTACCTCCATTTGCAAGTACGCCTGGGCTAGATCAATTTTGGTGAAGCGTTTACCTCCAGATAGCAAGGCAAAAATATCCTCAATTCGTGGAAGTGGATATTGCACTGTGTGAAGGACTGGGTTCACTGTCACCTTAAAATCCCCACAGATGCGGACCTTCTTTGGTTCCCCAGGCGTATTACTCAACGACCTCTTCATTACAGGAACGATGGGTGTAGCCCACTCGCTCCAGTCCACTTTGGACAGTACTCCTGAACGTTCCAACCCTTCCAGCTCTGCTTCAACAGCTGGTCTGATCGCATAAGGCACTGGTCTGGCCTTCAGAAACTTTGGGCTTGCATTTTCCTCTATTTTAATCGTTGCTGTTATTCCTTTTAGTTTTCCTAGTCCCTCCTGGAACACTTCTTTTGCGTCAGTTAGCATTTTTGACAGTCGTCCAGGTGTGACGTCGTCATCCTTTTTGGCCTCAACTTCCAGTGCCTGTATGGAATGCCAATCTAATTGTATCTTCTGGATCCATTCACGTCCTAGCAGTGGTGGTCCTCCATTTGGCAATACATATATATCCATTTTAGGTATTTCCTGGCGTTTATATGTCACTTTCACCCTTATTTTTCCTTTGGGGTAGACTTTTTGCCCCGTATACGTCTTCAAGACAATCTCTGTAGCTTTCAAGGGTATGTGTGAAAATAGCCGCTTGTAGTCTCTTTGATTTATGACTGTTAGAGCTGACCCTGTGTCCAATTCCATTTCCACTTGGACTCCATCTATCTTGAGTGTAACCCAGATAGCCTGGTGATCCTCCATTTCTGTTACCTTATGTAGTTTCAGACAACCCAGCGCCTTGCTTCCGGAGTCTGCGTCACTTTTCTGTTCGTCTGAACCACTGTCCATCACCTGGTGTACCTTTTTGTACTTCTCCTGTGGAGATTTCTTACTGTTGGTTTTCTTCCCAGACCTGCAGACTCTTGCTATGTGTCCTGCTTTCCCACACTGTCTGCACACTTGGTCCTTGAACCAACAATCTTTCTGGTCATGTGTTGTTCTGCCGCAGCGATAGCACTTCCCTGTTCCATAGGACATTTCATTGGTGCCATATTCTTGCGGTCTCCGTTGTATCTCTGCAGCGCCCCTTGTGGCTGCTTCATGTGATACTGCCATACTGAAAGCTTTGTCCAGCGTAAGGTCCTTTTCTGATAGAAGCCGTTCCTGGGTTCCTTCACTTTGTAGCCCACACACAAACTTGTCCCTTAACGTATCTGTTAGTCCCGCTCCGAACTGGCAGTGTTTCGATAGCTTGCGCAGTTCCGTTAGGTACTCAGCATTACTTTCGTCTTTGTGTTGGTTCCTTTTATGGAACTTAAATCGTTCTGCTATCAGCAGCGGTGTGGGGTTTAAGTGGTCCTGTAGGATTTCTACTATGCTTTCAAAATTCTTGTTTACCGGCTTCTCTGGGGTTATTAGATTTCGCAGTAACCCATAAGTTTTTGCACCCATGGAATTTAACAGAACTAGTGCTTTATTAGCATCTGGCACTTCATTTGCCCTGCAGTACACCTCAATGCGTTCCACATATGTCGCCCAATCTTCGACTTCATTGTCGAACGTAGAGATACTGCCACTCTTCGGCATCCTTGGGTGTGAGTTAACTGTCACAAATGGCGCCTCCCGCGCTTCCCTTCTTCTCCGCTGGCACAAAATGGCGTCTCCAGCGCTTTCCTTCCTTCCCGCACTCGCCCTTCTTCTCCGCTGCGGCTTCTAAAAATGGTGCCTCCCGCGCTCTTCCTTCTCCGCGGCTCAATGGCGTCTTCCCTTTCTTCGCCCCACGGGCCCTGTTCAGCCCGTGAGCCCTGGCTGTACTCTGTGCGTTCTTCTTTTTATATTTTTCGACGCCGCTCAGTCTAGAACCCGGCTGTTTCTTTACCCTCTCTCTCCGGTTTGTTTTCTTTTTCTCGACGCCGCTCGGTGTTCAACCCCCGGCTGCACCCTGCGCTCTTCACCCTCTGTCTTACCCCGTCGACGCTGCTCGGCTTTCTCTCCACCGTCGGTCGGCTCCAGCCACCGCTGCTCGGGAAGGGTCTGCGCTGCACCTGTCGTCGGTCTCTTACTGCTCGTTGTGGCTGGGGAACCAAGCCTGGCTCTCCACAGCCTCCCCAGCGAAGTTGAATCTCTGCCTGACTGCTGGGCGGTTGCTCGTGGTCAACGCCCGTGTTCCTGGCCTCAACTATTTTTTTTATTTTTTATGTTGCAGGTAGATTCGAATCGACACTCATCGCCACTGTTGGATCCGTGCACGGTTCAGTGGATATGCTATTATTAAATAATCACACGGATGCTGTACATTAACAATAAACAGGTCTTTACTGGAGGAGGGTAGTCTCTAGACTGGGGGCACAGAGGCATGCGCAAAGCTTATATACCGGTGTGGTCACTGCCGGTACTACAGTATACAGGAGCTGTAAAAGTAGTTCTGACTTAAAGGCACATACACTACAATACTCTCTCACCTTGGTCCTCAGAATCTGACCACTATCAGCTGCAACTCCAGCATCATCAGGCACACCAGCAGCACCAACAACCACACCAACCTTCTCCGCAATCAACTGATGCTGCACAGGACAGAGGGCATCAGCAACTGACCACATTGCTGCCCGGGAGGCCAGGGATGGCCTCACCATGACCAGATTTACTTCACTTGAAGCTGCACACCCTGGCTGCCACATGATGTGCCAGGTTAGCACCACCCCACACCAACACCATAAAACATCCCTACAATGACCAAGCCATTTGTTTCACACTCCTCAGCATTGCGGGGGTGGGGGGTGGGTGGGCGGCGAGGTGGGGTGGTACTGTTATGTCTCACCATTCACTGCAACTCACTAAGCCACATCCAAAGAGGCACCCAATTCTGTCCAAGAACGCAAAGTGTTGAAAATAAAGATTTCAATGTTTGACAGCACATTAACAGAAACTTCATATGGACATTAACTAAAACACATAAGTGCCTACCCTTGTGTGTTGTTAGTTGATATGATTGGACTAGGACGAGGGTGAGTGTGAGGGATGGCTAGTGAGGTGGGGAAGTGATAATGTAGATTGAGAGAGATGGGTGGAGGTGCAAAGTAAGTTGGTGTGAGTAAGGATGTGCAGGAGTAGGGTAGGGAAGGCAGAGTGATGGGGATGTGATGAGAGGCACAGCAGGATGAGGTTGAGTGTGGCTTTGCAGTAATGCTTCGTGATCTACTGAGATCATGGAAAGGCTTGCACCACTGCAGCCTGGTCCTCCTGACGAAATCCCTGCTTGTGCCCTCCTGTGCAATGTGCAACCAGGCTGCGTTGGTCTCCTGGGGAGGTCACTTCTGCCCAATGGAAGGGAAGAGAACATCCCTGTGTCCTGTGACTCACTCCATAAGCATGGGAGAGCCTGGGTGCAGCCCTGCATCTCTGTGCAGTGCTTGTCAGTGTTTGCAGCACCTCAATGCTGTAGAACACTGACAGCCCAAATGTCAAAGGAAATTTGCGCATGGTCCCTTTAAGGAAACCGGATGATGACGTGTCATCAAATGACGTCACCAGACCCGCTTCCTCTAATTGGCCGGGAAATGCGCTGGGCAGGCTTAACAAGCCCTATCAAGGTAAATTCATTTCAGACAGCGGGATGGAGCCAGCAGCGAGGTCGGAACCCACCACCAACGTCGCCCACCACGGACCCGCCGAGGTCAGCAAAATCACGGCCTGCGGGTGAGTTTAGTCCATATAAATAGGGGAAAGGAAAGAACACATTAATATTACACTAAGTAATTCAACCAAATGTTATTAATTACAAATATACTCAAATTAAATATAATCATAATCTCAAAAAACCAGTCCCACTGTAGTGTTGAAGATGGGATAAAATAAGAAGCTTCAACAATGATTGTAAAGGTGAGCAACTTTACTGGGATTTCCGTCAGTCCAGGGTTTTGCCCGAGGTGAGAGTCTAACCAGCTACTGGGAGCTGTCTGATAGCTTCCTGAACGCTCAGCCTTTGAAGCGACAAGTTGACCTTAGATTAACTCGGTGTGAAGCTCGCCAATCCCTCACCTGGGAGTGCTTCACACTTACAGGTGGAGGGTATTTTATTCTGTATTCTCACCATGCAGTACTTGACCTGGTGTGCTTCATTGGATAGTGTCAGAGGAGCTGTACGCTGCATTTAACACATGCTGTATCTGAGTTGGCTGTGCTTTGTGCAAAAATTTAGAGAGCTTTATACTGAATCTAACTCATGCTGTACCTGGCCTGGAGTGTTTGATGGGAAAGTGTAGCTTTACACTTTATCTAACTCATGCTGTACCTGGCCCTCCACTTATTGCCTCTGACACCCTTCCTGTTATAGGGAATAGACTTGTTTCAGACTGCAAAGGTGGTTGTAATATCCTTGCCTCATCTCAAACACCATTCCCACAATCTGCCTCTCTGCCAATGCGGGAGAAAGACATACTGGCTGATATAAAGAGAGGGGATACTTTCTAGTGAATAAAGCAAGAGGTAGACATGGGACCATTGAATAGTGGGACCTGACATTTGGAGGATGGGAGGGATAATTTAGAAGTTTTAATTTTGGTATTCTGTGATTCCTGCCTGGAGTCTCAGTAAATGGGAGCAGTGTTGGAGACAGGACTGATTGTGCAACCTGTGTTCATGTCCAGTGACACTGCACACCAGGAGCAGAGCCAGGCTATGCAACCGTGTAATACCTAGTGTGGGAGGGGCTTGGGCTGCTTTATAACATGACTAGCTGGGGAGCCCCGCGTTGCGAGGGCAATTTTGGGGCGCTTGGTCTCCCTGCCCCTGTGTGTCCCCCCTCTCCCTGTCATGTCCTCTCCCTGTCCTATCCCTCCCTCCCCTCCCCTCTCCCTCCCCTCCTCTCCCTCCCGTCCCCTTCTCTCCCTCCCTCCCCTCCCTCCCGTCCCCTCCTCTCCCTCCCTCCCCTCCCGTGTCTCTCTCCCTCCCCTCCCGTCTCCCTCCCTCCCCTCCCCCACCCCACACCTACCCTCCCCCATCCCCTCCCCTCCCCCGCTCCCCCACTCCCCTCTGTCCCTCTCTCCGGCCCCTGCCCCTGCCTAGCGCCTGAGGTCCGGTTCTGAGGCCGGGACGGACCGGAGCTGAGGTCCCCCGTGTATGGCGCGGCTGATGGACGGCCGCTGCGGGCGGGCGGCACATGCGCGGTCAGTGCGGGCGGCGCATGCGCGGTCAGTGCGGGCGGCGCGAGGCGGCCCGCGGGGAGCAGGCAAGGGCGGCTGTTAGCGAGCGGGAAACTTCGGGCGGCCCGCCCGCGCTCCGTCTGCGACACTGTGAAACCTGAGAGGGGGAAGTAGAGAGAGACAGAGAGGGAAGAGGAGAAGGAGAGAGAGGGAAGAGGAGAGAAGGAAGAGGAGAAGGAGAGAGAGGGAAGAGGAGAAGGAGAGAGAGAGAGAGGGAAGAAAGAGAGAGAGAGCGAGAAATCTTTTGAGCTTCAGGCCCCGAGTCCCCCCTGTGCGAGGGTGAGGAGGAGGGGGGGGGTTGCTAAACACAATATAAAACTCAAATAAATTGTTAATTAATTCCCTAACACATAATTCAAATATTTACCTTACTTCCCTAACACACTGAAAGTGTGGGGAAAAAATTGTGAAGAATCAAGATGGCGGCCACTCACCTCAGTTCAGAAGGATAAGGCCCGCCCACACACGCACCGATTGGTCGACCGGTCAGGTCACCGAAGCGTAGGATTGGTCAATCGTCGAGTCACTCGACACTCAACTGTAGGAAGGAACCCGCCGTCCGATTGGTCGACCTCGACGTCACACGGTCGCTAATGAGATGCAAATGAGCGGAAGGCTGAACGTTTTTCAGATACCGCGGGTGCGGTTTTTGTCCAGCCGAAACGTAAATACGCCTATGACCGGTCCGGAATCGCAAGCTTTCTTTTGAGGCGACGCGCGCGTCGGTACGCTCTGTAACTTTCAAACGTATAGAGAACGAACAGACAGACAGACATCGGGACAGACAGAAGAGCTCTTTTATATATATAGACTAGCTGGGGAGCCCCGCGTTGCGAGGGCAATTTTGGGGCGCGAGGGCAATTTTGGGGCGCTTGGTCTCCCTGCCCCTGTGTGTCCCCCCTCTCCCTGTCATGTCCTCTCCCTGTCCTATCCCTCCCTCCCCTCCCCTCCTCTCCCTCCCCTCCCCTGTCTCCCTCCCTCCCTCCCTCCCCTCGCCCACCCCCACCCCCGCTCCCCCACTCCCCTCTGTCCCTCTCTCCGGCCCCTCCCCCTGCCTAGCGCCTGAGGTCTGGAGCTGAGGTCCCCCGCGTATGGCGCGGCTGATGGACGGCCGCTGTAGGTGGGCGGGCGGCGCATGCGCGGTCAGTGGGCAATTTTGGGGCGTTTGGTCTCCCTGCCCCTGTGTGTCCCCCCTCTCCCTGTCATGTCCTCTCCCTGTCCTATCCCTCCCTCCCCTCCCCTCCCCTCCTCTCCCTCCCCTCCCTCCCTCCCCTCGCCTCCCCCACTCCCCCACTCCCCTCTGTCCCTCTCTCCGGCCCCTCCCCCTGCCTAGCGCCTGAGGTCCGGAGCTGAGGTCCCCCGCGTATCGCGCGGCTGATGGACGGCCGCTGTGGGTGGGCGGGCGGGCGGCGCATGCGCGGTCAGTGCGGGCGGCGCATGCGCGGTCAGTGCGGGCGGCGCATGCGCGGTCAGTGCGGGCGGCGCGAGCGCCCCGCGATTTCCCGAGGCTTGCCCCCCCCGCGATTTCCTGAGGCTCTTCCCCCCCCCGCGATTTCCCGAGGCTCTTCACCCCCCCCACGATTTCCCAAGGCTCTCCCCCCCCCCGCGATTTCCCGAGGCTCTCCCCCCCCCCCGCGATTTCCCGAGGCTCTCCCCCCTGCGATTTCCCGAGGCTCTCCCCCCCCCCTGCGATTTCCCGAGGCTCTCCCCCCCGCAATTTCCCGAGGCTCTCCCCCCCGCGATTTCCCGAGGCTCTCCCCCCCCGCGATTTCCCGAGGCTCTCCCCCCCCCTATTAAATTGTTATTTAATTCCCTAACACATCATTAAAATATTTACCTTAGTTCCCTAACACACAGAAAGTGTGGGGGGAAAAATTGTGAAAAATGAAGATGGCGGCCACTCACCTCGGTTCAGAAGGATAAGGCCCGCCCACACACCGGTCAGGTCACCGAAGCGTAGGATTGGTCAATCGTCGAGTCACTCGACACTCAACTGTAGGAAGGAACCCGCCGTCCGATTGGTGGACCTCGACGTCACACGGTCGCTAATGAGATGCTAATGAGCGGAATGCTGAACGTTTTTGGGATACCGCGGGTGGGATTTTTGTCCGGCCGAAACGTAAATACGCCTATGACCGGTCCAGAATCGCAAGCTTTCTTTTGAGGTGACGCGCGTGTCGGTACGCTCTGTAACTTTCAAACGTATAGAGAACGGACAGACAGACATCAGGACAGACAGACATCGGGACAGACAGAAGAGCCGCTTTATATATATAGACTAGCTGGGGAGCCCCGCGTTGCGAGGGCAATTTTGGGGCGCTTGGTCTCCCTGCCCCTGTGTGTCCCCCTCTCCCTGTCATGTCCTCTCCCTGTCCTATCCCTCCCTCCCCTCCCCTCCTCTCCCTCCTCTCCTCTCCCTCCCCTCCCCTGTCTCCCTCCCTCCCCCACTCAATTCACAATTCACAATTCAAATCGCTTTATTGGCATGATAAGTTACATCTTATGTTGCCAAAGCATCAAAATACATTTATGGTTGAGCACATAAACGCAGTTCTATTCATACAGTGTATAAACAGGTATATCCCTGAGTGTATAAATATACATTCGCATTGTTTATATATATTCATTTCTTAGTTTACTGGTTGTCCCTCTGTTCATGGCAAGCTGTAACATAGTGTGCCACCAGTGTTACACAGCTTCTCTCTTCTCCCAGTAGGAATGGGAGTTTTTGGTTGTCATTCAGATTTCTGAATTCAGGGCATATTTGTGAGAATTTTTGGTAGAAATTCTCCCTGATGTCCTGATATTTTCCACAGGCTGTGAGGAAGTGCATCTCTGTCTCCACTACTCCCTGACTGCAGTGAGAGCATATCCTGTCTTCTCTTGGCAGCCTGGTCTGCCTGTGTCTGCCTTTTTCGATCGCTAGGCTTTGTTCGCTAAGTCTGTACCTTGTCAAGGTTCTTCTCCGTTTGTTATCCTTTACCATGGTCAGGTAATCAGCTATGTTGTATTGTCTGTTTAGGGCCAAGTAGCAATTGAGTTTGCTTTGGGTTTTTGTTGTTTCTGCCCAATATGTCAGATATTTTTCCTTTTGCTTAGCGACGATTGTGTTGGGTCGAATTCTTTGTGTTACCCTGTCACTGTCCTGGGGCTGGTTATTGTTAGTATTGTTAGTAGTTACTTCACTGAGTCCCAGGACTAGTTGACTGAGGGTATTCTTCTTTATGGTCAGCTCTTGGCATTTCAGGGCGTCGTAGTGATAGCATTGGGGGTTGCTCATTTGTAGGTGATTCCAAAATTTGGTGGCTCTTTTTTGGATAGTGATTATTAATGGATATTGGCCTAGTTCCGCCCTGCATGCATTGTTTACTGTTTTCCTTTGAGTCCAGAGGATACTTTTACAGAATTCTGCATGTAGGATCTCAATTGGGTGTTTGTCCCATTTTGCGAATTCTTGTTGAGTTAGCGGTCCCCATACCTCACTGCCATAGAGTGCAATTGGTTCAATTACTGATTTGAAAATTTTGAGCCAAATGCTAATTGGGATTTCTATTTGGATTGATTTTTTGATGGCATAGAAAGCCCTTCTTGCTTTCTCTTTCAGTTCATTCACAGCCAGTTTGAAGTTTCCCGTAGAACTGATTTTTAAGCCCAAGTATGTGTAGTTAGTGGTTTGTTCAATTTTGGTTGTTCCTACTGTGAAATTTATTTTGGGTCCCTGATGTTTGGATCTTTGCTGGAACACAAGGACTTTGGTTTTTTGGGGATTTATTGTCAGGGCCCAAGTCTGGCAGTACGACTCCAGCAGGTCCAGGTTCTGCTGTAGACCCTCCTTAGTTGGTGACAGCAGAACCAGGTCGTCTGCATAGAGGAGGAATTTAACCTTGGATTCATAAAGGGTGAGGCCGGGTGCTGTAGATTGTTCAAGTAGTTTTGCCAATCCATTTATGTAAATATTAAAGAGTGTCGGTGAGATTGGCGAGCCCTGCGTCACCCCCCGCCCCTGTGGGAAGTATTTTGTTTGTTTGTCTCCAATTTTAACTGCACATTTGTTGTTTGTATACATTGATTTAATTACATCATATGTTTTCCCTCCTACCCCGCTTTCGATAAGTTTCAGGAATAAACCGTCATGCCAGATGGAGTCGAAAGCCTTCTGGAAATCTACAAAGCATGCGTAGATTTTGCTTTTGTTATGGTGAACGTGTTTGTCAATTAGGGTCTGTAGGGTGAAGATATGATCGGATGTTCTGTAGTTTGGCACGAATCCAATTTGGCTTTTACTCAAGACATTGTGCTCCTCAAGGAAGTTTATAAGTCTTTTGTTTATGATGCTACAGAATACCTTCCCCAGGTTACTGTTTACACAGATGCCTCGATAGTTGTTTGGGTCGATTTTGTCCCCACTTTTGTATATGGGCGTTATGAGTCCTTTGTTCCAGATATCAGGGAAATAACCGACACTCAGAACCAAGTTGAAGAGTTTTAGGATAGCCAGTTTCATTTTGTTGTCTGTGTGTTTAATCATCTCGTTTAGTATGCCGTCTGTCCCGCAGGCTTTTCCTGGTCGCAGGTCCTTGAGTTTTTCAAGAAGTTCTTTTTCTGTTATTATGGCGTCTAGCGGGTTTTGGTTATCTTTTATGGCCATTTCTAGCTTTTCTAGTTTTTTGCATATTTGGTGTTGCTCTGGTCTTAGTGTGTTTTTCTGGTATAATTTTTCAAAGTGGTTTACCCATGTGTCCCCATTTTGAATGGCCAAATCGTCGTGTTGTTTTTTGTGTAGTGTTTTCAAGTTTTCCCAGAAACTGTTGGAATCAATGGATTCCTCCATGGAGCTGAGTGTATTCTTAATATATTGCTCTTTTTTGGTTCTGAGTGTTTTTCTGTATTGTGTTAGTGTCTGACAATAAGTAAGGCGTAATTCCTCGTTTTCTGGATGTCTGTGTTTTTGGTTTGATATTTTTCTAAGTTTTTTCCTCATGTTATGGCAATCTCGGTCAAACCATTTTTCATAGTTTTTTGTTTTGGGTTTGTTCTTGCGAGCTTTCAAGTTTGCATTTGTTGCCAAATTATCAAAAATATTGTTTAGTTTAATAACTGCCCGGTTTACGCCTTCTTTATTGTGAGTGTATATGTTATCCAGAAAGGTGTCTAAGAGAGCTTGAGTTGATGCATTGCTAATTGTTTTCTGGTATTTTTCCGTGTCGTTTTTGGCCCATCTGTACGATTTTTTGGTGTTGTACAGTTTACTGGGTTGTGTTTCTATGTTGTTTGTTTCTGTCTTTTTGAGGAACATAGTAATTTGACTGTGATCTGACAGTGTTGTTTGTGGTTTGACTGTGAATGCTCTGAAAGAGGATGGGCCTAAGTCTGTAATCATATAGTCTACTGTGCTGCAGCCAAGAGGTGAGCAATAGGTCGATCTTCCTAGGAGGTCTCCTATGAACCTACCATTGACAATGTACAGACCCAGGTTTCGACAGAGCTGTAGTAGCTGTTTTCCGTTGGTATTTGACTGCTTGTCGCAGTTATGCCTGTATGGAAGGGAAGGGATGTCAAAGTGGTTATTCCCGAAAACGTAATTGTTTCCCTGATTATTGGTGAAGTCTGGTTCTTCACCCGTTCTTGAATTGAGGTCCCCACAGATCAACACGTTCCCCTGGGCCTGGTATTGGATAATTTCCCCCTCCATGTTGGAGAAGGTGTCCTCTTTAAAGTACGGGGAATCGATTGGGGGGATATAAAGTGCGCAAATGTAAACATCTTGGGTGTTTGAGATAATCTCCCTCTCAAGTTTGAGCCACATATGGTTTTCGCCCTTTTTTATAAATTTGATGTAATTCTTAAGTTCTGTTTTAAACCAGATCAGTATGCCTCCGGAGTCTCTGCCTTGGGTTACACTTGGTAATTTATTGGAGGGGACCACCAGCTCAGTGTACCCTTGGGGACAGCCAGTGTGTCCTTTTCCTTTATACCAAGTTTCCTGTAAAATGATAATATCTAGGTCTTTAGTTTCATCTATGAACTCTGGGGTCCTACTCTTCACGTCTCGCACTGAAGAGCGTAGACCTTGGATATTCCAGGTCGAAATATATAAGGATTTCATGTTAAGTTTGATCTTTTACTATGATAGGTTAAAGAGTGGTACGTGTTTGTCGCGTCTAAGTGTGGGGAAAAAAAAGATCACTTCAGTTGTCTATAAAAGTTAATACAATTTGGTTACAGTTCTTTCTATTAATTAGTCCTTGATCCATAAGGCGGAAGTAGATGCTGCTGCACATCTGCTTATTGTCTCTTAATGGATTGTTTCTGTCTGAGGTATTGCGTACGTCCTGTGCATCTCTCCCTCTGTCTGGCTGGGAGCAGTCCTATTCCCCTGTGGGACAGGAGTGGTGCAGGTCTGATATTGTTGTTTTGCATGGGGATCCTCTCTGGTCTCGGTTGGTGTGTTGGTGGTCTTTGTAGTGTTCCTGATATGTACCCCCGCTGATCTCTGGTGGTCGGGGGGGGGGTCCTCTTGGAGTCTGGGTATGGACCCGGTTAAAAGCGACGTCCTTCAGGGCTTTAGCAAAGATCGATATTCTTTGCCTTTGGATGTGGACGTGGTCGTAAAGACATTCCTCATCGAGGGTGGGGTGTTGGGCCAGGTGTACGTTGTGGTTTGATTCGCAGTCTCTTGCTATGCTGGCATTTATCTCATGAATTGTGTTGTTGTTGAAGTCTGTTCTCGGCAATATTGTGGAAACAGTGATTCTAGTGTTTGGAAATGTACTGCTTGCCTTCCTAATCATTGCTCTGAGCGATGTTGCTACCTCTTCCTGTTGGGCCTTTAGGTCATTTGTGCCCGTGTGTATTATTATGTGTTGGGGGGAGCCTAATCTGGCTTTGGTCAGCCATCCCATGGCTCTGTTTGTTGTTGGGCACCAGATCTTTTCTACTTTACTTCTAGGGAAAAGCTTTTTCTCCCATAGAAATTTCCCATTTGAGTCTATGAGTATTACGACGTCAGCCTTGTTTGTGTTTACTGTCTGGTGGCTTTCGCTTGGACTCATAGTGTGTGTGCTGGGCTGGGGTGTCTGGTGTGTGCGTATCTCTTGTGAGCGGGGTTCCTCGGTGGTGGGGGAAGATTGCGAATCAGTATGCTGGTCGGTCTGTGTGGCACCCCTTGTATTGTGTGTCTGTTGCTTTTGTTCCATGTGGGAGTGCAGCCGTTCTGTCCGGCTCTGTCTTGTCTTATCTCTAGCCTCTGGTTGCTGGTCTAATGGTGTTATCTCTCCTCTATGGCTCTCTTCTTTCACCTGATTCCTAAGTAGATTCACCTGGTTCTCAAGTTGATTCAGCTCTCTCTTGTGTCTCTCCCTCTCCTGCTTTTGTTCGTCATTCATTTTGAGGAACTCCTCTCTAAGTTTAACCATCTCTGTCTCTAATTGATTAAATTTATCTTTTGGTTGTATCTGGCTGTGTGATCCCGGGGTATGTGTCTGGTCGGCCCTGGAAGGCTCACTCACTTCCTGGCTAAGCTGGTCGGCCCTGGAAGGCTCACTCACTTCCTAGCTATGCTGCTCTTCTCTTGGTGAGCTGGGAATGGTAGGGGGACTATGTGTGGCTTCCTCCCTGGTAGTTATGCTGGGGTTTGTCAGTTGTATCATGTGGCTGTGGTTCCCCGGGGTTAGTGTCTGGTTTGAACTGTGTGGCTCGTTCACCTCCTGACCAGACAGATTTTCTCCTGGTAAGTTGTCAATGTTGGGGGGAGTGCGGGCCACTCTGGGGCTGTTCCTTCCCCCCTTAGTTAATCTTTTCAGTGTCCTGAAGGCCGTTGCAAATCTGTCGAGGTTGCCTTGCACTAATATTGTTCCGGTATTGTACGCGTTGACCGTCGTGGTTGAACAGTCTCCTGGTGTGTTAATTTTCATTATGGACCCATTTGCGGTATTTTCTAGCTTAACATTGGTATAGTGTGATTTTATTGCTGTGATCCAAGCCGCTGGCTGATGTGAGTAGAAAATGAGGTTACTTTTTGTCCCATTGTTGTAACAGTCAGCAAAAAGAGTTTCTGGTTTTTCTCTCATCTGATCATGCTTGATCGCTTTTATAGCTTTTTTTGCGGTGTTGGGGGGAATCTGGAAGCGGGGCTGTTGTGGATCTTCTGATTCGCTCATTTTTGGTAAAGTATTGTTGATCTTAGAATAAGCTTTTCTGGGGCCCCGGGTTTGGTGTTTCCCTCTCCCAGTTCGCGAACTTTCCCGGTCCCCCTCTCCGACCCCGTGGTCCCTGAGCCTCGGCTCCTGAGTTCACCCTTCTCAGGTCTGAGTCTGTGAGCTGCTGTTTCCCGGTGCCTTCGGGTTGTTCCCCTCCCCCTCAGAGGTCTCTGGGCCTCTGTCTCGGCCTGGCTCCTCGGGCCTTTCCCTGGCTTCGGTCTCCCTCCCTGGGCCCTGTACTCACAGTCTTGGATTGCTTCTGGGAGCCTTCTGGTTGCACCCTTCTCCTCCGAGGTCTCTGGGCCTGGCTCCTCGGGCCTTTCCCGGGCTTTCTATCCCAGCCGCCGCTCGGGCTGTGCCTCGTTCGCCGTTCGGGTGCTGGACTGCGGCCGTCGCTCGGGTGCTGGACTGCGGCCGTCGCTCGGGTGCTGGACTGCGGCCGTCGCTCGGGTGCTGGACTGCGGCCGTCGCTCGGGTGCTGGACTGCGGCCGTCACTCGGGTGCTGGACTGCGGACGTCGCTCGGGTGCTGGACTGCGGCCGCCAATCGGGCCATGTCTCTTTCGTCGCTCGGGCTCCCCGAGTCACCTCGCTCCGGCTGCCGCTGCGTCTCCGTGCGGCCTCCCCGATTCGCCTCGCCTCGTTTCCAGAAGCGGCCTCCCCGAGTTACCTTGCTCCGGCTGTCGCTGCGTCTCCGTGCGGCCTTCGCCGAGTCACCTCACCTCGGTTCCCGATGCGGCCGAGTCACCTCGCTTCTGCTGCTGCTGTGGCCCCATGCGGCCGCTGTTCTTTGGTTTGTATATTTCTTCCCTTATTTCTTTTTTGCTTTGGCTTTTTTTTTCTAATTTCCTCTGGTTTTTTTTTTCTCCTTTGGTGGTCTCTTTGGCGGTCTTTTCCTTCCTTACTTAATCTAGACTAAACTAAACTTAAACTTAACTAAACAAAACTAAACTAACTTAACTAGAACTAAATTTAACTTTAAAAACCTTTTTAAACTTGAAATGAACCTTTTTTCCCCCCACTTTAAACACTAAAAACACTAAAAATTCCAGCAGCCCATCTTCAGCGTGTGTATTCACCCCTCACTGTAACACACTCCCGGGGACCCCCTCTGTCCCTCTCTCCGGCCTCCCCCCTGCCTAGCGCCTGAGGTCCGGAGCTGAGGTCCCCCGCGTATCGCGCGGCTGATGGACGGCCGCTGTGGGCGGGCGGGCGGGCGGCGCATGCGCGGTCAGTGCGGTCGGCGCATGCGCGGTCAGTGCGGCCGGCGCGAGCCCCACCGCGATTTCCCGAGGCTCGCCCCCCCCCCCCGCGATTTCCCGAGGCTCGCCCCCCCCCCCCGCGATTTCCCGAGGCTCTCCCCCCCCCCCGCGATTTCCCGAGGCTCTCCCCCCCCACCGCGATTTCCCGAGGCTCCCCCCCCGCGATTTCCCGAGGCTCTCCCCCCCCGCGATTTCCTGAGGCTCTCCCCCCCCCCCGCGATTTCCCCGAGGCTCGCACACCCCGCGATCTCCCGAGGCTGTGTGTTGGCGTCACAGGGGCCGTGCGCATGCGTGCCGGCGTCAAGGCGGCTGCGTAACTGGCGGCCTCTTCATTTTTTAAAAACTGATGCGTGCTGGCGTCACGGGGTGGCGGGCCGTGCCAATGCGTGGTTGCCGTTTAAAAAAAAGCCAGAGCGGGCTCTCGCGGGCGGGCGGCGCATGCGCGGTCAGTGCCAGCGGCGCGAGGCGGCCCGCGGGGAGTAGGCGGCCGTTAGAGCGGGGAGTAGGCAGGGAAACCCCGCGGGCTGGCGGCCATTAGTGCGGCTCACTTCGGGCCCCGACACCGTCAAACCTGAGAGGTGGAAGTAGAGAGAGACAGAGAGGGAAGAGGAGAAGGAGAGAGAGGGAAGAGGAGAAGGAGAGAGAGAGAGGGAAGAGAGAGAGAGGGAGACATTTTTGGAGCTTCAGGCCTGCCTGCAGCGGGCCTGGAGACCAGCACCGAGTCCCCCCTGCGCGAGGGTGAGGAGGGAGGGGGGGGGGTTGCTAAACACAATATAAAACTGAAATAAATTGTTAATTAATACCCTAACACATAATTCAAATATTTACCTTAGTTCCCTAACACACAGAAAGTGTGGGGAAAAAATCGTGAAAAATCAAGATGGCGGCCACTCACCTCGGTTCAGAAGGATAAGGCCCGCCTACACACGCACCGATTGGTCGACCGGTCAGGTCACCGAAGCGTAGGATTGGTCAATCGTCGAGTCACTCGACACTCAACTGTAGGACGGCACGCGCCAGGAACCCGCCGTACGATTGGTCGACCTCGACGTCACACGGTCGCTAATGAGATGCTAATGAGCGGTACGCTGAACGTTTTTCGGATACCGTGGGTGCGGTTTTTTGTCCGGCCGAAACGTAAATACGCCTACGACCGGTCCGGAATCGCAAGCTTTCTTTTGAGGCGACGCGCGCGTTGGTAAGC